>NW_026047583.1:3399050-4024050 GCF_023864345.2 Schistocerca serialis cubense
CGTCCAGTCCTGATGCAGAAGATTGCGATGGTTTAGCTTCTTCGTAGTAAAGGCAGCACTGTAGTGTTCACAATTCTGAGAGTAAAAGCGTATGGTGGCGTAAGGTGAAGAGGAAGTGGAACTGCCAAAAGATCTAGTAAATGAAATACAGTTAGCTTTTTCGCTGTCCCGAAGAACAGAATGACGCTCCGCACGTAACTATTTATAAAGGATGCAGTTCCTCATTGTAGGATGAGGATCAGAAAAGCAGAGAGCACGTCTCTGCTCGCAGCCGGCGTCGAGACACTCCTCTGTCCACCAAGGGACCGGGACACGCTGAGGTAAAGATAAAGTGCAAGGAATAGAGCTTTCTGTGGCGGTAAGGATAACGTTTGTAAGGTATTGTACCGTTCGGCGAAGATAGCCAGGGAGGAGTAATGCCTCCATTTAGCCCTAGAAAGCTGGTAGTTGGGTTTACACATTGGTGGGGCAGGAGAAGTAAATGGATAACACACGGGAAATGATCACTCGAGTACATGTCAGAGAGAAAAGACCACTCGAGACGAGAGGCAAGCTGGTGCTGCAGAACGAGAGGTTCAAATGGGAGTAAGAGTACGTGGAGTCTGATAGGAGCGTGGGTGCTTTAGTTTTAAGGCAGATGAGGTCGAGTTAACTGAGAAGGCCAGCCAAGAGGACTGCCCTCGGACAGGTTCTGGAAGAGCCCCAGAGGAGCTGGTGTGCACTGAAGTCACTGAGCAGCACAAGGGGTGAGGGAGCTGACCAATAAGCTGGAGGAAGTCTTCCCCAGTGACACCTGATACCGGCATTACCTCGGCGTATCACAAAACGCCCAAAGGGCTAAGTGGAAGGACTGGACCTTAGGGCAGGGGAGCATTCACCTTTTATTGTTCACAGTATTTATTGAAGTCAATCAACAGAAATAACAATTGTCACAAACTACAAGTGGGAGAACATTTGTACATGAAGCCCCTCAGTTGGCTATAAATACCAAAGAAAGTATAACAACTTTTCAAATTAGAAAGATAATACCCTTTTATAAAATGTAGAGTACACTGAACGCCTAAGGGGCTACCGTAAGTTCACTTACGGACAGTTTAAAACCTTTCCCAAATATATTCGTTTTTAAAAGAAAGGGTAATTATATTTTGTATTAACAAATGGTTCAAATGGCTCTCAGCATTATGGGACTCAACTGCTGTGGTCATAAGTCCCCTAGAACTTAGAACTACTTAAACCTAACTAACCTTAGGACGCCACACAACACCCAGCCATCACGAGGCAGAGAAAGTCCCTGACCGCGCCGGGAATCGAACCCGGGAACCCGGGCGTGGGAAGCGATAACGCTACCGCACGACCACGAGATGCGGGCTTGTATTAACAAAATAGTGAAGAAATAACATTTATAATAATAAACTACAAGTGGGAGTTCATTTATACATGAAGCCTATCAGCTGGATTTAGTTACCAATGAATGCATAACAATTTTTCAAATGAGGGAGGTAATACCCTTTTTATAGAAAACACTGCAGGCCAAAAAGGCTATCGTAAGTTCACTTGTAGACTTACAGACATTTTTAAAACCTTCCCGAAATATATTCGTTTAAAAGAAACACGGGCCCCCAACAAGACAGGAAATAATATACATCAGACACTTCTCTTACAAATAGTTCCCAGCTCACGGCATCGACCAAGTGCGGATATGAACGTCCGTCGGAGCGTCTAACGCGGGCCACACGTGGTTGTGCCGCTCGGGCCCGATTTATCGGACCGACGGAGGGCACGGAGCACAGTGGGTGCGTCCGACTTCACTTCCCGGGTGCCGCTTCCCCAAACGGTTAACTCAGAGAGATCTCGTTGTGTGCACCTGGGAGGTGTAGCCCAGACCCACCACCTAGGCACAGATGTAGAACAAATTGTCAACAATTATAGTCCAAGCAATCGCGTGTGCTGGTGCACCAACAACTCGCTACAACCAAATGTCTGAAACAGTGCTATGTTAATAAAACCAAAATCAATCACTTAAAACAACTTTAAATAAAAAGGCACGGTAGCAGTATCGCAAGAATGAAAACAAATTGCGACTGCTAGATATAGCTTACAAGCAACAATTAAAGTATCTCAATCTTGAGCCTTTCTTAAGTCACCGATTGAGCTCACTTCTACACATGATGATCCCAAATAAACACCAAACGATATTCAGTCCTTACGGTAATCGAGCCCTTGGTTGGTGCCGAAATTCAAACCTCCGCACAAGTATCTCACGGAGTTAGCGTACTTTGGTACATCATACAGTTCAAGACCTACAACACTCTCTGGAACAAACTAAACACTCAGTTTTAAAACATTATACACAATAAGCTCGTAGTGATAGACGGTAAATCATTGAATGGAACAGAAGTGATATCTGGCGTTCCGCAAGGTAGTGTGATACGCGCTCTGCTATTCCTGATTTATATAAATGATCTAGGTGATAATCTGAGCAGCCCTATTAGATTGCTTGCAGGTGACGCTGCAATTTACCGTCTTGTAAAATCATCAGACGATCAGTTCCAATTACAAAATGATCTAGAGAGAATTTCTGTATGGTGCGAAAAGTGACAATTGGCACTATACAAAGAAAAATGCGAGGTCATCGACTTGGGTACTAAAAGAAATCCGATAAACTTTGGGTATACGATAAATCGATCAAATCTAAGGGCTGTCAATTCGACTAAATACCTAGGAATTACAACTACGTGCACCTTAAATTGGAAATTACCACATAGATAATATTGTGTGGAAGGCAAAACAAAGACTGCGCTTTGTTTCAGAACACTTAGAAGATGCGACAAACCCACTAAAGAGACAGTCTACATTACTCTTGTGCGTCCTCTGCTACAATGCTGCTGCACGGTATGGGATCCTTACCAGGTGGGATCGACGGAGGACATGGAAAAAGTGCAATGAAGGGCAGCTCTTTTTGTGTTATTGCGCGATAGGGGTGAAAGTGTAAGTGATATGATACGTGAGCTGGAGAGGCAGTCAGTAAAACAAAGGCGGTTTTCTTTGCGGCGAGATCTATTTACGAAATTTCATCACCAACTTTCTCTTCCGAATGCGAAAATATTTTGTTGAGACCCACCTGCGTAGAGCGAAATGATCATTGTAATAGAATAAGAGAAATCAGATCTCCAATGGAAAGATTTAGGTGTTCCATTTTCCCACGCGCCATTCGAGACTGGAATGGTAGAGAAGTAGTATGAAAATGGTTCCATCAACCCTCTGCCGGGCACTTATGTGTGAATTGCAGAGTAACCATGTAGATGTTGATATAGATGTAGGATCCCCACGGCTTCGGTGTTAAGGCAGAATGCCGACGTTGCTAGACACCAAGCGGCAACAGTTCGTGCAGAATGGTGCAACAAATTGCGTAGTGTCCGACCACAACATGGATTACCAACAGATTTTCATAACTGAGCACTTGCAATATGGAAGGCAGAAAGTGCATGGCCAGTGAAAGACTTAAATAGAATGATGTCACCTTATCACGCTAGCCAAATAATCGTCAGAGAAGTAGGTCGCCAGTGCAGTCTTCCAATAGAATGTAATCGGTTAACGGCCACCAACTGCTTGGCTGTGCAGACAACTTCAAGACACAAGCGTTACAACTGTCACCTGTAGAATGCCTTTTCAAAACACCTCTTCACCGACCGGGTTACCTCCCTTCCTCGGGCAATCGCACCGTCTTCTACCCACCTTCAAACAACCTCTCTCGCTCGCCCGTCGATCCTCTCACCGCCGAGCCACCTCGCAACCGAACACAAGCGCCGAAAAGTTAACATCTCGGAACGGATATCGATAGCTGCAAAATCGGCGTGGATCAACACCCAATGATCGAGGGATGTAGACATTACAAAGAGAAAAGTTGAAATGAGGAAGGAAAATGTGGACTGCAACAGCAGTTGAGACGGTTTGACTATAAATGTAATCCTGGATAAGCAATGCTGCTCATCCAGGATGAGACAGAATGCCGTCCTCGGGGGAAGGTGTAAGCCAGCTGGAAAGGAATGCGAGATGTCAAAACAGTCGGGAGGACGCAATTTTGTTTTCCGGAGGCAGAAAAGAAGTGAACGCCATGATTTCAAGAGCAGACGTAATTTCTACTTGTTGGATCTATTGCTGTGAACATTCCATTGGGGAAGAGTCACGACAGGGAAAGCGGAGAAGGGAAAAAAGTGAAGGGTTGTCACCTATGCAGTCGCCGAGTGCCAGCCTTCCAAGACTCACTGCTACAGGGTTCAGAGGCTGGAGGATCCTGTTCCATGAGATCTACGAAGACATCAGCATCCTAACTGGGTTGTCCTGCGGATTCCAGGGCGGGTAAACGGTAGGCGGTGCGCACCATCGACACCGTTGTAGAGGATCGTTGATTCGGCAAAAGAGACCATTTACCTCTGTATCATTTCTGGGAGCCTTTGCGGTTGGCGGAGGAAGACTCGCATGTTTGCTGGCCAGAGGGATGGAAGAAGTGTTCATGGGAGATTTCCGTCTGTCCTTTCCAGCTTCCCGGTGTGTAGCAGGTGATTTCGCCCCAAAGGTGGAGATACAGTTACTTCTTGCACAGCTGCAGGAGATGGGGATGCTACCGTGACACTGGGCGATTTTACAACTCTGGTGCAGAATTTGACGTCTCAAGCCTGCGTCGCTGTGTCTTTCGTGGATCGAGGTGTAGCAAGAACAGTAGTGTAAGTGCCAGATTGTAAAACGCAGGGCTTTCTAGTAACCAGCAGCTTGGGAGAGACAATATAAGGACTTTTTCTTTACCCAGATCTCCCAGACGGTCCCCTCGTCGAGACACACGGGACATCCTTGGGATAATGCTGCGTGGTTGCCATTGCAGTTGATATAGTGGGAAGAAGGAGGTCGGCCATCGCCCTCATGAGCATCCCTAACACTAGTAACACATTTGATTCTGATTCGACAGGACCATCGAGTGTGATTGTAAGGTTGACACTGGTAGTACTGTATCGAGCTTGGAATGTACAGCTGGACTTTGATGACTCTATAGCCTGCTCTGATCATTGACGGGAGAAAAAGAGTGCATTTAGCCACTAAGGTTGCATCAACCTTTTACATTACCCGATGGACTTCATTCACGACGGTCAGATCGTCGAGCAACCATGTGCAAATAACGACACACGAAAAATCCAGCTTTCGATGGGCCTCAACATGAACAGGTTAGTCATGGAGGAGCGAAGCTGCCAGCAGTCGTTGGGCTTGAGTATCACCATTAGTCTTCCTAAGCAAATTGCCATTACATAAAGGAGAGCAGGATTTCACAGGGTCGGTAACGGCATCAGCACCTCTCTGAATGGATTAACTGTACAAAAGGACTGACCTTCTTCGGTATATGAGACCACAAGGACCCGACGTGAAGCTGAGAGAGTCTGGGAATGTTTATCTTCATTCTATCTGCATTTAGTAGATGTAGACTGAGATGGTGACTGGATCATTGTGAGAAAGTCCCCCGTGATTGCCAGCGTCTCAAACGCAATGGCGTGCTCCTTCCAACTGGGCCCCTTCTCAGAGGGGTGGCATACCCACTTCAGGTGATCGTTCACGCCTCATGTCACACCTTCCAAGCTCCTGACGGAGTGGCCAGTTGGAAATTTGGGAAGGTAATAGCTCAGGCAATCAGTCACCTCTCCCTGGGGCTGTCCTGTACCAGGGAGTGCATGCGGACCCTACCTCTCTACCCAGGGCTGGGAATTACGTGTTACCCAGTCACCTGTTATGTGGCGGATGCATGGGCTAGCTTTCAGGAGCACCCAGGGATGGAGGAGAAACAAATAAAGAGGAACCTCAAGCGTTGAAGCGGATGAATAATAGGAGATTGAGTACGAAGTGGAAAGAAAGAAAAAAAAATATTGTGGGGCCTGTTCTGATGTGAGGCTACTGAAAATTCAGAACACATTCCCAACAATATCCTAGACAGGTCCTCCAAAGCAGCGCAAACAGGATAGCAGGAGGAAAGACATGCAGCACAGAAGGCAAAAGATGCTGCAAAGGCTGAGGCTCCATGGTAGCGAAGCACGAACTGACCAAAGAGTGGTGTGCCCTGTGGGTGGGGAGGGAGGGGGGCTGTCATAGAGACATTTCAGCATACAAGGCTGTGGAGTGGGATGGTTAGCGCAGCAACGGCAATTTCATTCACGGTTTGCTCGATAATTTATTTTTACGAGTTTAACCAGTGAGTGTGTGGACCAATGCAGCAAATATCTTCCTGCTTGAAATACACCAATGAAGTACTGATTACACAGTAAACAGTTTGTAGTTTATACACGTCACAATACTCCAAAATTTTGATGTTCATAAGAATAGAAATGAATTTTAGACTTAAAAAAATATGCGCCTAACGTTAACTAAATGACCTGTAAATAACAATTTATCTTTTCAAAACAATTTGAATAATATTTGCAATTTCTGAAAAATACGCGCCTGGCTCTTACTACACTATGTTAATAACCCTCCCATTGTCGTTGTTGTTGTGGTCTTCAGTCTTGAGACTGGTTTGATGCAGCTCTCCATGCTACTCTATCCTGTGCAAGCTTCTTCATCTCCCAGTACCTACTGCAGCGTACAACCTTCTGAATCTGCTTAGTGTATTCGTAGCACTTGTAATTAAGGAACATGCACCACCGTGCTCACGAAGTCTAAGATATTTAAGACCAAACGCCCCAAGGCGCTCAACAAATGATTCATTAAACACCAAGAGATCAGTGCGAAGTAAAGTCCGAATTTAACCGTTCGTAGCCATCTGAATAAAGCCATATGTGTATAACAGAGTAAGACACACACAGTAAACGTTTTACTGTTTCACAGTTCCTACCTCCAACTGCCAGCAGACCGACATGAGAGGGCTCGGCCTTTTCTGACACCGTCACCTCAGTGCATCAGTCGCTAAGGGAGCAGCACCACATCCGTGACCGGCCATGGCAGCGGAGATCTGCCCTAAACTGCCGCCTGTTAACTACCCACATCACCAGGCCCCCCAGATGGACTCAACTACGGCACACTAAAACTCTAAATGAACGTATTGTTGCACACAAGGATGAAAAATTACAAAGGGGGAACAAACCAATTCCACCTAAGGGAAGTGAGAGTAACGTTCCTACATTAGTCTATGCAAACACTGCCTGTTCACATTAGCAACAGCTTTTAATTGAAGCTGCAAAAAACTGGGTACTCAACCAAAAGTCAGGCAATGAATATTATTACTGGAACATCAATAATAGCCACCCAACTCACGGCAGAATATTAGGCTAATAAGAGCAAAGCGATCTTTCTAACAGTCACAACTACATAACACTTTCGTTAGCACACTGCTTCAGAACATTAGCTGTCTTAAGTGGAGCCTAATTACGCCTCAACAAATGCTGGAACTCTTGTCCACAAGTTTCACTATAAATTTAAAGCACCGCAGGACGTTGTCCTTTACAAGTAAACATGCCATTATCATTCAGAAACTGGAATTGTTCACATGGGTCACCGAGAGGTGCTGGATGAAAATCAGCAGCTGAAGGTCTTCGCTCCTCCCAGTAGTGAGACCGGCGTCCAAACACCACACAGGCAGGCAGCCTCACCGACCAGGGTACAACACAGTCCCTCTCCTTGACTCCACACACGCCACTCGCGGCACCATCTCTAAGTTCGCAACTGCTGCTGCGCTCCATAGCGCAGCTCCGCTTCCTCATTCTGTGGACTCACTCGATGCCGACATACCACTCGCGTCATTTGTGGGACTTGCTTCATACCATCAGCCACACAATTTGCCATGCAAGGATCGGGAGCCAGCCCACTAGTGATATATCGAATCAAGCGCCACAGCTCATTATTCCCCATCAAAATCTGCACAACGCCCGTCCGCTAATTTATGTCAAACGAGGAACAGAGAATTTAGGTCCATCCCTTGACCTTGGAGATATGTACTCTAGAAAACTTCCCAGTATCAATGTTACGTACCATTTGGGTGACTGCCTTAAGAACCTGGATTACCTCACAAGGTGCTTCAAAGCACGGTGCCAATTTATGAGAAATTGGGGCCATATCTTCACGCCCGGCAGAAAGGTTTTAGATGAAACCTTATCACCAACAGGCACCTTTAACTCATTTTGCCCCTGACTGTAACGGCGCACTTGCCTCTAGTGTGTGATACTAATATTTCGTCACACTTGTTTCCAGTTCTCTTAAATTAGGTCACGAGTCCATTTCTCAGGGAGCAGGGCATTAACTGACCACAGATTGGCCAAGGGAAGTTGAGACCATGAGCAAACATCAAGGAAGTGGGGTGGTTTTAAGGACTTTATGGTAGATGTAATTAACAGCCAAATTAAACCATGGTACATAAGGAAAACACTTGTGGAGTGAATGAGAATGGAAAATAATAATGGCTGCCTGCAGATTGTAGTTCACTCCTTCAACAAATCATGGTTTCGGTCAGTATGGTATAGTCGTCGAATGAGATCGTGCGTTGTCGAAGCAGAATCTGTAACCAGTTGTAGAAAAGAAGACAGGAGCATTGCACGGTAATGGTACAGGGAGTGACAACTATGAAAAACATCGGTGACAAGTGAAGAACAGTTCACCCAACAGTCACCCTACTTCTTGGTACCAACCAGGCTAATCTGAGAAGGCATCAACACATGAACAGAATGTACCGGTTGGTGTCACTATTACATGGGAGGAGCGAACGTAATCAACGAAGAGCGTATTCATGAGAAAGTGATCACTTGACGATTTCAAAAATCCCCTGCAAGTATTGGAACTGCTGTTGAAAATTCTTCCGGGTTATATGGCCGAGGTCTATGGTATTCTTCTGTTCCTAACGTTTCGTCCAATACTACGTTGGACATCCTCAGAGGTATGGCTGGTCCTGCTGAGTCCTGCCGACTGACGAGTCGGGCGTCGGAAAGCGGCCTAAATACCGAGGAAAGTGGGCGTGGTCTATCTTGCACATAGCAGCAGAGAGAAAACTAGTCAAGGATAAAATATAACTATCGATAATAGTCCGTCATAGATAAAAATCACTTATCGATTCTGTAACGCCACTGTCCATATCTCGCTTAATTTCAAGGCCTCTTCTTTTCTACTAAAATTATCTTCATGTTTATAAATTCCAATAGCCTCCCTATACAGTCGTGGATAATAGTTCGAGGTAGCACTTAAAACTGTAGTTTCAGAAAACTTAACTACATGGTCACCTGACTGAAGTGCACGTTCCGCAGCGGCTGATTTATCTGTTTTTCCCAGTCGGCAAAGACTTTTATGCTCCTTTACCCTCGTATTCACACATCTTTTCGTAGTAACAATTTAGACCTTGCCACAAGTACACGGAATTTTATCCACACCGCTAGATGATAATGGTGGCCTTCTATCTTTAACAGAACGAAGTACTTGTCCTATTCTGCTGGTAGGTTTGAATACCGGTTTCACTTTATGATTCAGCAAAATTTTGCCGAATCGATCTGTAACCTTACTAATGAAAGGTAAAGACACCGTATTCTTCCATTGCAGTGTACCATGCTTGTCCTTTGGTTTGCTGTTATTAGATCTTAACACTCTATTAATTTCTTTGTTTGAGTATCCATTCTTTTCGAAGGCCTGTTTCAGATGATTCAGTTCCGTATCCAGATGTTCCGGCGTACAAATCCGTTTTGCCCTGTCCAGTAAACTTTTGATTACACATCTTTTTTGTTGGCGTGATGAATGAAGTTCTTATGTAATTATCTATCAGTATGTGTGCTGTTCCGAAACACTTTATGTTTTAGACTGCCATCGGTCTGTCTCATGGCTAACACATCGAGAAACGAAATATTCTGGTCTTTTTCCACTTCAATGGTAAACTGAATTTTAGGGTTTATGCTATTAAGATAATGAAAAAAATCGTCTAAGGCATTTTTACCGTGTGTCCAAACCACGAAAGTGTCGTCTACATAACGATACCAACAACATGGTTTCTTATTTGCTTTATTCAAAGCTAATTGTTCAAATTTCTCCATGTAAAAATTGGCAATCGCAGGACTTAACGGGTTACCCATGACAACACCTTCCACTTGCTCATAAAACTCCTCATCCCACTGAAACTGGCTAGATGTGAGACAGTGTCTAAATAGAGCGGTCAAATCTTCAGGGAAAACTTCCGTTATGTGAACCATAATTTCATTGACCGGAATCATAGTAAACAGAGATACAATATCAAAGCTGACAAGAATGTCTTCAGGAGCCAAGGTTAGAGTTTCAATTTCCCAATAAAATGACGTGAATCCCTCACATAAGAATCAGTCTTACCAATGTATGGTTGTAGAAGAGTACCTAGATACCTAGATATTTGATACGTAGGGGAATCGATCGCACTAACAATGGGTCTCAGAGGGAGATTTATTTTGTGAACTTTAGGTAAACCATAAAGTCTGGGACTCTTAGCTTCACTCCTTAGCAAAACGTTTTTAGCCTTCTGTGGAATGGAAGCAGAAGACTTTATCAACGTATTATTTTTCCTCAAAATAACAGCCGTCGGGTATCTTCTAAGTTTATTGTAATGTCCCGCCACTAATAGATCCAAAATCCTACTTCTGTAGTCCTCTTTGTTCATCACCACAGTGGCATTCCCTTTATCAGATGGAAGAACAACTATCTCTTCGTCCGCATTTAAATCCCTGAGGGCCTTTTCCTCCTCCTTAGTTAAATTACTCTCCAATGGCTTAATATGGCATAAGACCCTTGTGATTTCAAAACGAATTGCATTAGCAGTTGCCTTAGGGAGGGTTCGAATCCCTGCTTCCACATTCACTACAATCTCTTCCACTGGTGCATGCGTAGGAGTAATCGCACTCAGCAGGACCAGCCATACCTCTGAGGATGTACAACGTAGTATTGGACGAAACGTTAGGAATAGAAGAATTCCATGGACCACGGCCATATAACCCGGAAGAATTATCAACAATAGTACCATCTGGTCGTGAAAGCCTTCATTGTATATTGGAACTGGGTTTAGCAATTTTACATTCATGGCACTGTCCCACCAAATGCTATATATCTTGATACAAGCAAGGTTAACTAAGAAGTTCCCTAACCCGGCCAAGGATCCAACAGATTTCTAAATGCCCTCCAATCACAGACTTATGAAAGCCATGGAAAATTGCGGCAACCAAGTCTTCCGTAACACAAATCTTGGTCTGCTTATCCCGCTTGCTCTAATAACAGAATATTCCCTTTTGCATGTTATATTCGGCAATGATTTGCCGCTTAATAAATTTTGTTCAGTCTTAGACAGAGCAGGGTCTTGGTCTTGATGGTGTTCCAAATTACAAAATAACTTCTGGACCATGGTTAGTGATGTGTCGACAGAAGGGCCGACACAGTGTTATTTTGAGGGGGCCGATAGGCACGCTATAAGCTCACGCAGAATATCTTGAAGTCTGAAACAGGACGCTCAATGAATTGCTATAAAGAAAAGTGCGTTGCTTTGGGAATACTTAACTTTTAATCCGTCATTGGTTTACAACGTTCTTGATGAGACATTTCATACGATAACTATCAAACTATGTAAGGCTAATGGCGCCTTGTTAGGTCGTAGCCATGGACTTAGCTGAAGGCTATTCTAACTGTCTCTCGGCAAATGAGAGAAAGGCTTCGTCAGTGTAGTCGCTAGCAATCGTCGTACAACTGGGGCGAATTCTAGTCCGTATCTCGAGACCTGCCTTGTGGTGGCGCTCGGTCTGCGATCACACAGTGGCGACACGCGGGTCCGACATGTACTAAATGGACCGCGGCCGATTTAAAGCTACCACCTAGCAAGTGTGGTGTCTGGCGGTGACACCACAGTTAGTACCTCAGCAATCCAAGCTGGTTCCCTTATTCCCTGTTCCTTATTGTGGTGACTGCACCTCTGCTCGAACATTCGACTCAGTGCTTCTGCAATAGCGTTGTCAGTTCCCCTAATATGCCTGATGGTAAAGCGAAACGCAGAAATGCCCACGGCCACGGCCCGCTGGACAATTCGTTCCGTGTTCCTGGGCTGGCGAGTACCCAACTTAAGGCTTGGTTGTCTGTTTCAAGACAAAGTTCCCGGAGATGGACGTCGAACAAACTTTTCGAGGGGGAACACTACCACCAGGGCCTCACACTTGTAAACATAATATTGAAGTCATACTGGCGAAAGGGACCTTGAAGCGCACGCAATTGGTCTACGTTCTCCCTGATTTCCTGGAATAGTACCGCAGCGATACCCAATTTTGAACCGTCGGTCTGCACGACAAAACAGATATGCGTAGTCAGAAATGGCTAGCACTGGACGGTTAATCAGGGAGACAGCTGTGACACCCTGCACTCAAATGTCTGATTCTTCTTATGCATCTGGTTCAAGGGGGGCAAAATTAGGGATGAACTTTCGTCGTTCGCTGTCATAATGGACCGGACGACACCCTTCTTGGTCTTAGGTGGGGAAAATATCTGTAAGTACGTGCTCCTTTTTTGATCTTCTCGGATCCGGCCAGCAGAAACCAAATGATCAGGGGAAGAAAACTCCTACTCAGCTAAATTAGTTCTCGAAGGCTCTACAGTAAGACAAGTGGCAAGAAAGTGGCTAAAACCTCCTCCAGGTATTGTAAATGTCGTTGGAAGGTAGTACTATAAATTGCCATGTCATCTAAGTAATAACAACCTGATTTAAATTTTACAAAAATGGTTCAAATGGCTCTGAGCACTACGGGACTTAACTTCTGAGGTCATCAGTACCCTAGAACTTAGAACTACTTAAACTTAAGTAACCTAAGGACATCTGATACATCAATGCCCGAGGCAGGATTCGAACCTGCGACCGTACCGGTCGCGTGGTTCCAGACTGTAGCGCCTAGAACCGCTCGGCCACTCCGGCCGGCATTTAAATTTTACATCCCCCAATATTATGCCCGAAGTCTGGAGAGAACAGCAACCCCAATCCATAAGCCAAATGGTACACGGCTAAATTCGAACATAATGCAATCCGGACGAAACGCTGTCAGTTGTCTAGAATTTTCAGTCAGTGGATCTCGTGGTAAGCCTGATTAAGATCGAGAATAGAAAAAGAACGAGAACCAGAAAACCAGGTGAAACAGTGGAGCAAATCGGGCAGCGGCACAGATTCAAAGACCAACTTCTTATTTAATAGCCTATAATCAACCACAGGTTGACACCGGAATCACTGACCACAGGATCACAAACATGACCTACCTTACACTTACATCACGCACAGTAACGCTGTCTTTCCCTGTGACCGGAATACACTGGCACAATTCGTAGCTCTTTTTGGGGTAAAATTTAAAAGAAAACGCCCTACCCACATAATTCATGATAAAACTACTACGCTGAATCCAGTCGCAACACAAGGATATTAACGCAAAAAATTCTTGACAATTTCGAATTGGACGGGCCAAGAAAACTCATAGCTACCAGTCAGAGGCAACACCTGCCCATTGGCAGTACGACCTCCCTGCAAGACCGACTTTAGACTAGGAAACTCACAACTGCTGCGACTGAAAATATACAAGTAATAATCAAGCAGTTAAAGGCTACTTTCTGAATCAATTATAGCACACACGAATTCATGGTTTACTGCAGCACAAACAAGGGGCAAAAGTGAATTTACAGAACGTCGAATGCGGCTGCTGCATTAAATAGGAGATTTAAACTTCAACGCACCCGCACGCTTTCGGTGTCAGCTGGTCAGACGCTGGTTCCGTGGCGCAAGACACCGGCTCACCATTAGTCCAGGATCACCGCATCGGAAACACCAATGTGGCTTTAACCAACGTGGCATCTCGACTACTCTCCGCGCCCTGTCCAACTCTCGGTTTTTGTGAAAAGCACCTCGCACCTTCCCGCTTAGTATCGGTGAAACGAATCGAATCAACCTGATGCACTAATCTGTGTAATTCGGCAAAAGTCACGGGCTTATTACAAAATATCAAGCGCGATCGGTCTTCGAGCTTAGCCCCTTGCAGAATACAGCAGTTTCGTTCGCTTCCTCATCACTGAAGCTCCAAAGCCATAACGGCGTTACGAACCCCTTCTATACATTCCTGAAAGGTGTATGTGTGTGTTTTGGCATCTAATGGGCGCCCAACAGCGAGGTTATCAGCGCCCTGACATTTATTGAAACAAACGAATGTGGATAAGAACTAAAACTGTCGTACAAACGTGCCATCGAAATGACCAGACAATCTCCCGATCGCACAGGCAATCTCACATGCACTAAAACCAGTGAGGAGGGAAGATCAAGAAAGATATAGAAAGTAAAACAGAGTGAAAACAAAACACAGAAGAGCTAAAATAACAACACAGGGAAATGTAACCGGCTGACCGCTTACAAAAATCTTGGGTGAGCCAGCCACTCTGTTGATACATTAAAAACATCTCCGCAAAATCCTGAACGGGGAGGTAGTATATGTTGGTCAATTCATTTTTCGTATGTGGAGAAATTTATGCCTAACAATATTCTTCCTCAAATCCTGCACGGTTCCTTGATGCTGTAACGCTTCCGCAAGATTAGAACTTGACCGCCCTTTCGCCAGACGATATTATGATTGCAGAAAAACTGACGACTGACTACACGTTGCTGCACCCCCACATTTTGTTTTCAAGCAAGACGCCAATAAGGCAAGGTTTATTAGCTTCATTGTAGAACCACCTCAAAATGTGTGCGTGCAGCAGCTTGCTAGTTGAAATAAACTTATTGTTTACATCCTATCCACAGCCAGCCACACGGTTCAAGATCGCAAACTGCCGTTAGCATACCGTCTGTAATCAACAAGGCTAGCTGTTGTCTTCTTTAGCTCATAAACGACGTCGTTTGTAATTTCTAATGCAATTGTTTTTAAATGGTGACAACGACCTAGGCCTAGTCATAGCGCTATATTTCTTCATCATACATTAGTTTACGAAAGAGTATACACAAGGGTAAAATATTACACCGGCATAAAGCCTTGTAAGAAAATTTGCGTATGGAACTCATTATATGAATGTAGAAAAAGTATATGACGGAATAACACCTGGAGGATTCTTGTACATCATACTAATGACTGATGTCTTCTATTGCACAGTGTAGTACGAATCAATAAACGGCAGTGCATTGATTATTTAGTCGCTGGAAGGCAAATTTTTTTTTAAAGTTTTTGCAACTCACATATACGCAGTGGGCACCAGCACAAACAGTGTGGTAATGAAATAAGCCAATGGGCAGTACTGTTGACATTTTGCCAAAACACTCCGTACACATGAGGTTTGCGACAACAGCGACGGGTGAGGCACATAGAACCGCTAACACAGCGACAAAGTGTGACTCGGCGTGAAGTAGCTAGCTCAGCTGTGCTTCATTCCCCGACATCTCTCCTGCCATTTACCAAGGAATCGGAGAAAAGTATTAAAACAAGACATCCTGTAAACAGAAAGTTGAAAACACTCTCCCCTGCCCTCTCCCCTCCCAGTCCACTGTATCTCCAACCGTTCACAGTGTAGTACTCCTTACCTCCATCACAATACTAGAATTCCAAGATGACGGAAACAGAACAATTCTCTCATCTTTCCAACCAGTGAGAGAGTAATATTTAAATGTCCACCTGCTTCGCTGGGTGCTTGCCTCACCCCCCCCCCCACCCCTTCATTTCATTCTCATCACCGGCGGGCAAGACACCCAGTGTGGCTTCTGCTGAAGTAAGACTTGCACTGTGCGGCCGAATTTCCCCAGAGGGGGCCTCTCGGCCAACGGTGCCATACGCTCATTCCCATTTATTGTAATATTTAAATGACGTGTCAGAAATGCAGTAAAACGTGCAGCCTACACTTGAAAGTCAAAAATATTCGTTATGTATTTGAAAGCCAAATATATGCATTATTTCCAATATAAAATGGTATTCAAGTTACATAACATACTTAGAGAGCGAATGTATCCTTTATAATTTACCTCTATTTTTTCGGACCAGTCATAGAGAAGTAACAAAATTCCAATATGATGTAAATAGATGAGTTTTGTTCTTTATGCCCCACATAACCTCCAGTGAATGCTAAAAGGTAAACATAAAACATATAATGGTAAATGGTAAATACGGTACCATAAAAACTAAACATTAAATACTACCATAACTGATAAACGCTAAAGAGTAAATGCTGAAAGCTAATCGTAAACACTAAATGCTTGACTTTAAACAATGAACAGGTAACACTAAAAGCTAAATGGTAGACACTAAATGGTAAGTGCTATATGGTAGACAGTAAATGCTGTATAAATAACGGTAAACACCAAATAGTTAACGCTAAATGGTGAAAGCTAAATGATGAACGCTAAGCGCTATTGCTATATGCAGTTATAATTACAGATCTCTAGAACTTTACGACAGATGGAAATGGTGTTTTAATTATTTCTGTGAAACACAGTGTTGACTGTATACATTACCATACCTCCGTAATAATGTGAAAAGTGATTCTAGGATTACAACTATGCATCATTTATGTACAGGCGTATTTGTATATCTAAACCTCTAAGCTCCAAAATACTGTACAACCTTGTATTGCCTCTTATCCAAAGTAATAATTTCTTCTCTTCCTCTCTCTCTCTCTGTCTCTCTCTCTCTCTCTCTCTCTCTCTCACACACACACACACACACACACACACACACACACATACACACATACACACACGAACATACGCATACAGACACGGACACAATCTGTTTCATAATTACTTCATTATTTTATAATATAATAGTGAGGAATAAACAATAAATTGGAAAGTTAACAATTTTGATCTGATAATTACTGCAATTTATACTGTGGAGACATACCAATCTCATGGACATTCTATATCGTTTTCCACATCTTTCTCATCACTGTCTGTTGTAAACAGTAGTTTTTTTTTTTCAATTTGAGATCATATTCAAAACAACCCCATTAGACAACCATGATTTCACTGCTGAATCTACCTTAATAAAATTGAAACACAGCTGAACAGCATTTTACGGGCAAACTGTGCACATCACGAATAACGTATCTTAATGCAGCTATCAAGTAGTTATTTATACTGGAACAGAAAGTGGTCTGCCATTCGTAACTACCGTATATTTCTAAAACAACGTAGTGTTCGGAATCGGCAAAGCACTGTCCCTGAAGTTATTGCCTTACGTGCTCACTGACTTCTCTAAGAGCTTTTAGCCTACCAATGATTTTATATCTGAGAAGCTGTTGCGAATATAGCAAGCAGCCACATAAATCTTGTTTTTAGAGGTTTTATATTAACATCTCTTATCTTTGCATTGTATGATACTTTGTGAAGGGAAACTGTCACTTTTTTCACAAAAAAATACGGAAGAACAGTTTCAAAATCGACTGTATATGTGTTATTCCCTCTTACATGACATACTATGCACACTTTACCACCGTTGAGGAAGTGTTGTTTAGCGGGACTGATGGTCGAAATTCTTCATGGGAGATATACCTTGCGGCCCTCAGATGAACCAGCACCATCTCTCTTGGTGTTCTGCCCTGAATGTCGGGTGCCGCCACCCTTACTCCCCTGCTGACAGTGTTACTATGTGAACTACACTCCTCGGACTCTTAAAGCTCTCCTGTTTCGTACAGGTTCCACAAATGAGCAATATTCTAGAATTGGTTTTGATAGGAAGTGCAGATGTTGTACTGGGTCAAATAATTTTCGGAAATCAGGAAATACTGCATCTGTCAGACTGCTTTGATCAAAACTCTGACTATATCACATGGTTAATGTGTGAGCTGGGTCTTCCATGTTCGATGTATACAGAAACGATGCTGGCTGGCTTTTTGTTCGAGATATCTCATTATATTTTGGCTCAGGGTATGTTATACATGCTACGAAAATTAAAGTAGGATAATTCTTCTGGGTTTTTTCTTTGCAGAGGAATATATGAACTGGAGTTAAACATTTTACCCTTTGCTTCGGTAGCCTAAATTTCAGTTCCTGTCTCACTCACGAGTGACTGTACACAAAAGTTGGTGTACAAGAGTTCGTTTCCAATCTTTATGTTCTAAGTAGTTTTCGAAGAAGGGATTGCATAAGATTTCCAAGGATGAATTGTCATGATCGTTTCTACCAAAATTGTAATTTTACAATTGGGTTGCTGCATGACCAAAATCTCCATCAATGATTACGGTATGATTGGGGAACTTACGTGCAAACAAATGAGGTTTCCTCTAAACTTAGGACGTGAATCTGCTGGTCGATCGAATGATACAATTGCCATTTTTCCCAAAGAGTCTTGCCCAAAGAATCTCTCATTCAGCTTCAGATTCTTTCTCGGTGGGTCTGAGTTCCTTGTTTACTAAAAAAAAATACAACAACCGCATTTCCCACTACCCTATCTTTTTTACAGTAAGTTAAATTTTCCCCAAAACGTTATAGCTATCAATGTCAGGCGAAACCTTGTTTCTGTACCTCAGATTCCGTAGGCTTCATTGCTTTCCAGATGCACATCGAACTCTGGCGTTTCGCTGCAAATGCTTTGGCAGTTAACTACAGCCGCGCGGGATTAGATGAGCGGTCGGATATGGGTGTGTGTCTTTGTCCTTAGTATAATTTAGGATGAGTACACTACTGGCCATTAAAATTGCTACACCAAGAAGAAATGCAGATGATAAACGGGTATTCATTGGACACATATATTATACTAAAACTGACATGTGAGTACATTTTCACGCAATTTGGGTGCATAGATCCTGAGAAATCAGTGCCCATAACAACCACCTCTGGCCGTAATAACGCCCTTGATAGCTTGTGCATTGAGTTAAACAGATCTTGGATGGCGTGTACAGGTACTGCTGCCCATGCAGCTTCAACAGGATACCACAGTTCATCAAGAATAGTGACTGGCGTATCGTGACGAGCCAGTTGCTCGGTACCCATTGACCAGACGTTTTCAATTGGTGAGAGATCTGGAGAATGTGCTGGCCAGGGCAGCATTCGAACATTTCCTGTATCCAGAAAAGCCCTTACAGGACCTGCAACATGCGGTCGTGCATTATCCTGCTGAAATGTAGGGTTTCGCAAGGATCGAATGAAGGGCAGAGCCAGGGGTCGTAACACATGTGAAATGCAACGTCCACTGTTCAAAGCGCCGTCAGTGCGAACAAGAGGTGACCGAGACGTGTAACCAATGGCACCCCATACCATCACGCCGGGTGATACGCCAGTATGGCGATGGCGAATACACGCTTCCAACGTGCGTTCACCGCGATGTCGCCAAACACGGATGCGACCATCATGATGCTGTAAACAGAACCTGGATTCATCCGAAAAAATAACGTTTTGCCATTCGTGCACCCAGGTTCGTCGTTGAGTACACCATCTCAGGCGCTCCTGTCTGTGATGCAGCGTCAAGGGTAACCGCAGCCATGGTAACCGAGCTGATAGGCCATGCTGCTTCAGACGTCGTCGAACTGTTCGTGCAGATGATTGTTGTCTTGCAAACGTCCCCATCTATTGTCTCAGGGATGGACACGTGGCTGCACGATCCGTTACACTGATTCCACATTATGCTAACAGTCATTGGATCTCGATCAACACGAGCAGCAATGTCCCGATACGATAAACCGCAATTGCGATAGGCTAGAATCCGACCCTTATCAAAGTCGGAAACGTGATGGAACGCATTTCTCCTACTTACACGAGGCATCACAACAACGTCTCACCAGGCAACGCCGGTGAACTGCTGTTTGTGTGTGAGTAATCGGTTGGAAACTTTCCTCATGTCAGCAAGTTGTAGGTGCCGCCACCGGCGCCAACCTTGTGTGAGTGCACAATGTTACATGCTAATCATTTGCATATCACAGCATCTTCTTCCTGTCGGTTAAACTTCATGTCTGTAGCACCTCATCTTCGTTGTGTAGCAATTTTAATGGTCAGTAGTGTACGATGCGCTAGTGGACTGACGAAGTCGCGTCGAAAGCTGGAGTGTGAGTCTCTCGAAAAATATTGACTGTAAGTCGAAGTACGTGTCCCTTTATTTTCGCTCCTCTTTCAACCTACCAAGTTTCCACTGTGTCAGAGAGCCGCCTACGGCGGGTTTCCCTTGTGCCTGCAGCCGGACGAGTTGTCTTGCGCAGCGGTAGTATCAGTGAGAACCGTATCAAAATACCTACAGTGGTTCTCGAAATTATCCTTCAGATACAGATTGAAAAACGCGACGGGGGACACTACATGTGTGAGACCAAATCAGCAAGTCCTAGCCCCTACTTTTTGTAGCCAAATTAGGTTATAAATGCGAAGTCGACATATCCATTCCCAGCGTTGGACCCATCTTGGTTCGTTCCGACCTTATCTTCCGGTAGCTCCGCCGCACGGCGGTTGTGGTTCACACGTCCGTGGCGTTAGAGCAACGAAGCTTGAGTTGATTTCTATGGAGCAAGTGACGAACACCCATCGAGATCTACAGGGAAATGCAGCCCACATGTGGGGAAAACTGATTCGTTTTGAGAATTGTGAGGTCGTGGTGGTGTTGTTAGTTCGACAAAGGCCATGAAGTCTAGCATCTCAATGAGCGATCGTGGAGGCCGCGTTTTTTGCTGACTGATGACCATAATCCCGAGCGGATGCAATGTTGGAAGCAGATCGGTGCGTGCAAATCACGGCCATTTCCCGACATCTTGGCGTATTGTATGGGAGTGCTTACGACATCGTTCCAGGAGCGCTATGGTACCGGAAGGTTTCATGTCAGTGGGTGCCTAAGCAGTTGGACGACATGATGGAAGGCAAGCGAATGATGTCACTGGGCAACAACCAAAAAAACGTCATGGGTTTCTCAGCTGATTTAGACTAATTTTGGTGTTCTGAGTCCGAATATCACATTGATTTTGCTTTATCATGTCAACTTTTTGAGATACAGCCATAGGCCTACATGACCATTTTTCGCTGAAATGTAAGCCTTTTTATAGGCTTCAATATGCTAATATTAGGGGTTTTAATGGGATTATTCAGGACATATGAAAACAAAAGAAGCCTTTAAGATTGTAACAGTTAATCATTCCAATAGATGCCTTTTTTTCTTACTATAGTATAAAATTTATTCTAATTTTTATTGTCTGACAGTCAACTGCATATTTCTATTACTATTTCAGATTGATATGGCTTCTGCGCGACGTTCATGCATAAATAATCCAGACGTTTTCTGCTACATCTGCGGAGAATACACGCTTTCAGTGGACAGGAAGAACATCACGGGATTTGTGAAGAACGCCTACCTGGCTTACTTTCAAGTCAAGCTGGGTGACCAAGATAAGCCCTGGGCACCGCACACGGTCTGCAAGAAGTGCGTGGAATACCTCCGGCGGTGGACGAAGGGCACGAAAACTTCACTGAAGTTTGGGATTCCGATGGTTTGGAGGGACCCATTGGACCATGCATCGGATTGTTACTTCTGCGCCATCAATACTACTGGCATCAACTGGAAGAATCGGCACAGCCTCCAGTACCCCGACCTTCCATCTGCCCGCCGTCCAGTTGCTCACTGCGAAGAAATTCCTGTACCAGCGTTCACAGAGCTTCCTAACATCGACGACGAGGCCACCACTGCAGACGAGGGAGGATATATAGCAGACGAGGAGTATGAAGCACAAGATGGTCGGCAGCTCTTTTCACAATGTGAGCTTAATGATCTTCTTCGGGATCTCAGCTTGTCGAAGACTTCATCCGAGCTGTTGGCCTCCAGACTCAAAGAGAAAAATCTACTTGGCGAGGACGCGCGTATCACTTTCTTTCGTAGAAGGCATGAGGACTACATGGGCTACTTCTGCCAGGAGGAAGACCTAGTGTACTGCCGAGATGTCGCCGGTCTTCTTGTTCAACTCGGGGCTCCTACATACGATCCGAGAGATTGGCGACTCTTTATTGACAGCTGCAAGCGCTCTTTGAAGTGTGTGCTCCTCCACAACGGGAACGAGTTCGCCTCAATCCCTCTTGCTCACTCCACAACTCTCGTAGAGAAATATGAAGCAGTGAAGTACGTGCTCGACAAAATCCAATATGAGCAGCACCAATGGATCATCTGCGTCGACTTCAAGATGGTGAACTTTCTACTTGGTCAGCAGTCCGGGTTCACGAAATACCCATGCTTTATATGTATGTGGGACAGTCGAGACAGAGCCCAGCACTATGTAAAGAAAGTGTGGCCGCCACGAGAGCAGTTAGTACCTGGTGCGAGAAACATCATAAACGAACCTCTTGTTGACCGGGAGAAGATATTGATCCCACCGCTACACATGAAGCTTGGGTTAATGAAACAGTTCACGCGTGCTCTGGACAAGGATGGGAGGTGCTTCCACTACCTGTGCCGAGCCTTTCCGCGACTGACCATTGAGAAGCTGAAGGCCGGCATTTTCGATGGGCCACAGATACGGCAGCTCATAAAGGACACAGCGTTCGAAAACTCCATGAACACGTTAGAGTGCGCCGCGTGGAAATCGTTTGTGCAGGTGGTGAACAACTTCCTGGGGAACACGAAGGCAGCAAACGACGCCAAACTCATCAGCAGCATGATAGAGGCCTTTCAAAAGCTCGGGTGTTTGATGAGTATAAAGGTGCACTTCCTGTACTCACACATGGAGAAGTTTCCTGAAAACCTTGGGGCGATGAGCGACGAGCAGGGAGAAAGGTTCCATCAGGACATGAGCCAAATGGAGGATAGGTACCAGGGGAGGTGGGACGCAGTCATGATGGCGGACTACTGCTGGATGCTGAAGAGAGACAACCCAGCAGCTGCTCACAAACGGGAATCGAAGAAACGCCGATTCATGCCGTGAACTCTGAACTTTTGGTCACGTAACGCTCATTGTTATACTAATATTATGATAAATATGCTTACTTAATTTGATGGAGTAAATAAAAACTTAATGAATTTGCATACGTTGACTTTTATTTCTTGAGAAAAACGGAAAAAATCTTCCGGGGTTTCTCAGCAGATGATACAAAGAAATTTGTTTTTTTACGAAAAATCGATTTTTAAAAATTTCTGTAGCAAAAAATCCTGACATGATAGAACAAAACCAAGGTCATTTTCGGACTCAGGGCATCAAAATAAGTCTAATTCAGCGGGAAAACCCTAGAATTTTTTAAAAAAATCTTTTTTTGTTGCCCAGTGTGTCTTTCCTGAATCATCTGCAATGGTATTCCAAGGGGGGTCAAAGTTTCCTGGACCCCAATATTACTGGCGATAAAACGTGGATATTGCATTTCATAGCGGAATTCAAGCACCAGAGCATGCTGTGGAAACGTCTAGGTTCGCCTCTGACAAAATAAATAAATAAATAAAATAAATAAATAAATAAATAAATAAAATAAATAAATAAATAAAATAAAAAAATCTGTTCAGCGCCATCTGCTGGGAAAGTGATGTTAACGACCTTTTGCCGGCCGGAGTGCCCGTGCGGTTCTAGGCCCTACAGTCTGGAGCCGAGCGACCGCTACGGTCGCAGGTACGAATCTTGCCTCTGGCATGGATGTGTGTGATGTCCTTAGGTTAGTTAGATTTAATTAGTTCTAAGTTCTAGGCGACTGATAACCTCAGAATTTAAGTCGCATAGAGCTCAGAGCCTTTTTAACGACCTTTTGAGATAGACGTGGACTGCTCCTAATGGATTTCACGCCACAAGGTTCAACCGTCAATGTCGACAGTATTTGTTCCACACTGTCACATCCAAGAGCTGCAGTCAGGTGAAGGCCGAGGGATTCTCGATGTGGCCAACGTTATTCTCCTGCACGACAATGCGAAACTACATGTGGCACTCAGAACTGCCAAAAAGCTCCAGCCATTCTGGACCACTTACCATACAGTCCAGACCTCGCCCCTACTGATTTCCACGTTTTAGCACCACTGAAGAAGTTCCTGGTAGAACAGCCATTCACAAGTAATAATGAACGAAGACAGCAGTCCGAAGGTGGTTCCATAATCGGCCAGACAAATTCTTTTCCAGGGGCACATCAAATTTAGTGTTGCAATGGGACAAATGTATGAATCGGTGTGGGAACTACGTAGCTTATAGAAAATAGGGGCAAAGACTTTCTGATTTGCCTTCGCACACGAGTGACCCAGCCCGACTACGCACAGGTAGCATTAAGTATGTACAGTCAGACAGCTTGTGTGGCGTAGCGTATTTTGCTAGCAGGCTACTGCGTGGGGTTATGAATAAATTTCAGAGAACAACGTTAACTGATTAAATATCGTCACTTCCATATAACTTATGCAATGTAAGTGGTACGCGACAGGAAAGTTGACTGGAGGCATGAATGCTATGTGTTCCATATTGGACTGGAGAGGGAGTGATATCTCAAGGCAATAATGGGAGCACAACGTGATGTTAGAAATATGTTTACAACGAATGCAAAAACTGTATGCCAATCATGGGTGTATGTGTGTGTGAATGATTCAATTTGTGTCAGAGGCTGGCAGAGGTGACGCAAATAAATAATAATAATAAACCACGCATGACAATACAAGTTTAGCTCGTTTATGGAATGAATTTTCACCCTGAGGTGGAGTGTGCGCTGATATGAAACTTCCTGGCAGGTTAAAACTGTGTGCTGGAGTGAGACTGGAAGCTGAGGCCTTTACCTTCGACAGGCAAGTGCTCTACCAACTGAGACGATTGGTCATGAATCGTACTTGGGTAGCTCAGTTGGTAGAGTGCTTGTGCGTGAAGGGCGAAGATCCCAGGTTCAAGCCTCGTTCAGGCACACAGATTTAGCCTACCAGGAAGTTACATATCGGCGCACACTCCGCTGCAAGTGAAAATTCATTCTCTAAACATCCTCCAAGTTATTCGAAATTTTTGTAACTCTGCTCAAAAATCGTGTTGTAATAGCGGTTCATACCACTTCTTGGGCATTGCAAACAGTCTGTGCTATAGGGTAAAAACAGAGGTTGAAGAACTCTATTTTTCGTGTTAATTTGTCCGTTTTCATTTGTTAAAAGCAGATAAAGGCATGTTGTGTATACAGGCAGTAGATGAGTTGGTTTGTGGTTTTATTTTAAACTGAGAGTGAATTGTTAAGTTCCAAGTTTTCCCCTTATATGATGTCGCAATTTTGTTGTGACTTCTCCCATTTTTAATCTTTTAAAGTAATGGACTAGCGTAATTCACTGATACCACACTTCAATACCTCAGATGAGGAATGGTTCCATTTTGTAATACGAGTGATGTTCGACTATGACAGTGAGAAACTGCCGTATAGACCTGATAGCCCAATTCTTGCACACCGCTTCTACACGCATACCATCTGATAGCCCACGCCACATGGTAACTGGTACATTATAGACCCAGTAAAGCTATACCGATTCTTATACTATTCGTTTGATGTCCGTTTCTGTCGGTATTGTTATTAACATAGAACTGACCGTTCCTCTCGTTTTATATTATAACACAATATTTCAAAGCAATGCAAATTTTACGAATAAAAAACACTCGTTGCTTTAACAAAAGCCGGCCGCTATGACCGAGCGGTTCTAGGCGCTTCAGTTCGGAACCGTGGTGCTGCTACGGTCGCCGGTTCGAATCCTGCCTCGGGCATGGATGTGTGTAATGTCCTTAGGTTAGTTAAGTTTAAGTAGTTCTAAGTTAAGGGGACTGTTGACCTCAGATGTTAAGTTCCATAGTGCTCAGAGCCATTTCAACCATTTGAACCTTAAAAAACGTTTTGTTTAAAAACGGACGGGCTTAGCATTGTTGCAATGGGTAATTGATATTGCGACTATTTTATCCGGCTATTAATAAAAAATAAAAGCACCTGATATGACAAAGGCCAAACAAATACCGAAAAATATCCGTACCGGTTTTAGCCAGTCAACGAAGCAAAGTTGCTTTTTGTAAAAAATTTTACTCCTAGAAAAAAAAATAAAACATCACATATTTTGGATTCGCGTGTTTTCTTCGCAATGCAATTGTTCTCAAATGATTGGAGGGGATTTATTGGTTCATTATTTCCAACTGTGTCTCATCACAGCCTGATAATGAAGTGGTTACCTTTCCGTCATTGCCCATATTTACTACGATACTTTAGTGTAGAGTAACTGACTGCCCATTGTTCAAGGAATTTGCAGTGAATTGAACGTGCGAATCTGAGGGAAGCAGCAATTGGCAGATTGAAATTGTTGCCATATTTCGAAATGCGTATCGCCAGATCTTTCAGAGGTGATACTAGGTTAAGACACAGAGTGGAGAAAGGGAACTCTTCCGGGATATGATCCCACAACCTTTCCGCTTCCAGCCAAACGTTCTACTGCCCGCTACACCACCACATGAGATATTACGAATTAGGTCCTGCTTGCTGCATTCACGAGACACTGCAGCTGTGTCTGGTTAAGGTGGCTGTTTGCTAGGTGACAATGGTATCGTTTTCACAATTCCATTTCAATTCGTCATAATTCAGACAGTATGTATCAAATGTATATAAACTACACGCTTAAACCTTCCTCACGAATCAGCGTATCTGTTAGTAAAAATCGGGTAAAAAGCGCCAAAGAATTTCGTGAGACAAGCCTACCTACGCAGACGGACGCAAGCAAGCGATTTAAGACATGGCGTACCTCCTAATGTCTGGTCGCAGCTCTTTTTCTTCGGCGTAGTGCAGCAACTCAACGTAGCATCGACTCAACTGCGAAAGTGTTGCCGACGCAGGGTTTTGTGCACGAACTGACCTCTCGATTCTATACCATAAGTGTTCGACGGAGTTCATGTCGGGCTATCTGGGTGGCCAAATCGTTTGCTTGACTTGCCCAGAATATTCTTCAAACCAATCGCAAACAACTGTCACCCGCTGACATGGCGTATTGTCTACCATAAAAATTACGTAGCTGTTTGGGATCATGAAGTTCATGAAAGGCTGCTAATGTTTTCCAAGTAGCCGAACATAGCCGAGTAGCCAGTCGATTCCATATAAACACAAACCACTCTATTATGGAGCCACCAACAGCTAACACTTGTTGACACCTTGGGTCCACGGATTCGTAGCGTCTGCACCACACTCGAACTCTACCACGAGCGCTTATCAACTGAAATCGGTATTCGTCTGAGCAGGCCACAGTTTTCCAGTTATCCAGGGTGCAACTGATACGGTCGAGAGCACAGGAGGGGCGCTGCAGGCGATGTCGTGTTGTTAACAAAGGCACTCACGTCGGTCGTCTGCTGCACATAGCCCATTAAGGCCAAATTTCGCCGTATTGTCCTAGCGGGTACGCTCGTCGTGCGTCCCACATTGATTTATGCGGTTATTTCACGCAGTGTTGTGTGTCTGTCAGCATTGACAACTCTACGGAAACGCCGCTGCTGTCGGTCGTTCAGTGAAGGCTGTCGGCCACAGCGTTGTCTGTGGTGAAAGGTAATGACTGATTATATATATATATATATATATATATATATATATATATATATATATATATATATATATATATAAAGAACCTATCTTTTGTATGCAAGTGTAGCTGTATTAATGTATTATAAGAAAATATTAATTTACGTGCTTCTTATGTTCCGAATCTTAGATCCTTGTCACAAAGACATCTTTTATTCTCAAGTTCGTAAGTCCCGATATTTTCAAACTGGATTTGACAACATCTTGCATGGCTAGTAAAACCCCACATATTAGTAACCGGAATAATGCTAGAGCAATGTTCTATTGACATATTGCTTCGCTGCAAATTACTTTAAGAGTGCAATTTGACACTAATGTTTCGTAATGTTGTCACGTCGAAACCATAGTCAAGTCCAAATCCGTAGGTAGGGTCATCAGCTTAATAGACCACTTAGAACTAAAGCAATTTTTATTACTGACGTCAACGTGGAGCTACAACAGAAGTGAACTCCTGCACGGAGAGTGTAGCTATTTATACAGACATCAAATATTGCAGAATACTGGTGTTGATATTAACAGCGAATACTTCAGAATGCTGGTATTCATACTTACATCGAATATTCCATAATACACAAGTATCACAAACATTACACATTTCAAGAACCTTCCTTAACTTATAAATACTTAATAGCAAATTAATGCTAGTGGCTGTGTTTGAACTTGTGATCTGCAGCACGAAATGCTGTTAGCTACGCTGCAGTATTGTGCCACTTGCGTGTTAAATGATTTGAAAAAGAGATTGAAGAGGGCAGGTCCTGACAACCTAGCAACGTAGCACTCACTAACAAGTGGGGAGACGACCAGAATCAGTTAGTAGTCGTCTAAAGGATAGTCACAGTCAATACAGTCATGGCCGAAATAGATAGATTTCGAGGAAATAAATGCAGCGATAATGTCCGTGTATAACATTGGTGCAACTAGTGCAGCCGTTATGTTACTGCAGCAGTTAAACTTTCCATTCTGTCTAATGGGATAAATACGTCACAACAGAAACAGCTTCCAAAAGTGAGGTAACAACTGTTCCACTACACATAAACATCATAACAATGTGGGCCCAAGAAAACCACGACGTCAATAAGTTTGCCATTTCGAGCCTAGAATATGTACTGTTTCACAATGTTTAGTAATTTCATTGTATTACAATTACACAAAATGAAATTTCTTGACTTATTTGCGGGTCCCAGAACCTTCCTCGTGATGTCAATGGAATACGATTAATGTACTGTGAACGACAAATTATTGTTCATTCGGCACTGTGATTCAGGCCAGCCCTGACTTCAGTTGTAGGTGTTCGGAACCAGAATAGATGCGATACCTCGATAATATCGGAGCCGCCGAAACGTATTGATTGCTTATTTATTTCTAAGCTTTTCTTATTAAGAACGAAACGCTGCATGTATGGAAATAGTCTATGCTTTAAAGATCCAACACTAACTTCATACTGAAATCAAATGTAAGAAGCAAATGATAACTTTTCTAAGCGCAAGCAAACTTGACCAACATTGTAAGGTATCAACCTATATTATTAGTATAGCGCACCATAACAACTTTCTCTTTAAGACAAGAGCTCTCCATTTCAATACAAGGTTAAGTGCAATTTAGTAATTACGTTACGTTTGTATGGAACAAATGGAGGACTGGTTTTCAGGTGTTTCTACCAAAATACCGTGCTCTGCTGATCGAATTGGTTCTGGATGTTTCAATTACTTCTGTACGACTATAAGTCCTGAGTTAATTAATAAAAATCATATTACAGTCATTTATGAATATTCTCACCTCAGACTCGTTTACACTGAGGTGACAAAACTGGAGTAGCGATATACATATATACAGATGGCCGTAATATCAAGCACACAGGGTATAAAATGGCAATGCTTTGACGGAGCTGTCAGTTTTAGTCACGTGATTCATCTGAAAAGGCTTCCGCCGTGATTATGGCCGCACGACAAGAATTAACAGACTTTGAACGCTGGAGCTAGAAACACGGGACATTCCATTTCGGAAACTGTCAGGGAATTTAATATTCCGTGACCCTCAGTGTCAAGAGTGTGCCTAGAATACCACACGTCAGACTATTGAACATGTTTTCTGAAAACTGTCTTGAGCACCTACCTCGGCAGACCACACGTGATGGAGATCTCTCAGACCCTGTAGGTACAAACAGGCCGGACCTTGTCGATGGCGTTAGTATAGAAACGGGGATCATGATGACATCATAACGACTATGGTTACGAAAGTTATTTAATCAGTCAAGAAGGCTAGGAGAGTATTTCTGCTACAAACAGCAGATAAACAGTCGTAAGCATATCACTTAGAGAGTGATCTGACATCATGTAGTTCCAGTAAGATCGAGGCTGTTGCACTCTGGGTTCAAAATGGAATGCGCAATGACGACAGTAAAGGTTAGTACAGATTCGGAGAAGCTGTCGAAGTCGATTGATTGTAAGAGGATACGAGATGAATAAGACAAAATTTCTAGCTGGTGTGATGGAAGGCAGCTGGCTCTAAATGAGGAAAAATGTGAGTTAATGTGGATGAAAAGGAAAAACGAACATGTAGTGTTCGGATACAGCATTAGTAGTGTACTGCTTGACACAATCACATTGTTTAAATATATAGGAGTAAAGTTGCAAAGCGACATGAAATGGAACGATTATGTGAGGAGTGTGATAGTTAAGGTGAATGGTAAACTTCGGTTAATTGGGAGAATTTTGGGAAAGTGTGATTCATTTGTAAAGGAAATTGCATATAGGACACTAGTGCTTCGTATTTTTGAATACTGCTATAGTGGTTTGGATAGGTACCAGGTCAGATTAAAGGAATACATCGAAGCAATTAGGAGGCACGCTGCTAGATTTGTTATCGATAGGTGCGAAATACACGCAAGTATTACGGAGATGCTTATGTAACTCAAATAGGAATTAATCATAACATGTAAGCTTTCACGGCCGGCGTCGTCATTAATTAAAACTTCCGGGCTGAATTGCTGTGGTCGATATATAAAACTTCATCTCCCTTCTGACGTTTCGTTGCCTACTCCGGGCAATATCTTCCGAGGTGAGTCGGGGACTGGTTGCTGGGCGCTGGAGGCCCCGCTTGTATAGAGCGCTTAGATAGCGCCACCAGTCATCACGTGCTTTCGACTTTAAAACTATCTCTGTCTATTGCCATCTCTCTCGACTACAGGTAATCGATTGTCAATTCGTTGGTGTAAAGTCGACCGCCATATCTTGTCTAGTTTTAATCCTTCTTATTTTTTATTAAAATTATTTTCATGTTTGTAGATGTCTATAGCTTCTCTACACATGCTGGTATAATACTGTGTGGTCCTAGCTATCACGTTTGTCTCAGTAAATTTTATTTCGTGATCACTGTCTTTGAAAACGCGTTCCGCTACAGCTGATTTGTCAATTTGTCGCAATCTACAGTTTCTTTTGTGTCCGTTAGGTGGGTATCAACACTCCTTTTAGTTGTTCCAATATAAACCATGCCACAACTACACGGAATGATCATCCTAGCCAGAAGAGAGGAGTCATAAAAACTTTTGTGGACAGGGCTAGTAAAATCTGTGAGCCTATTTATTTGCAATATGAATTAAGCCACTTGCGAACGGCTTTCAAGAGAAATGAGTACACTGACCACGAGATAGATCGAGCACTCCACCCTAGAAGAAAAGTGTCCGAAAATACACGACAACAACAAACGTCGTCTGGAAAAGTTTTACTTCCATTTATTCATAACACCACGGATCGTAGTGGGAAAGTGGAGACAATCTTTCGACCTACCAAGAAAATTAGAGAAAGTTTAAGATCGGTGAAAGACGCACGACACCCGTTAGCTACACCAAGTGTGTATAAAATTCCGTGTAACTGTTGCATGGTTTATATTGGAACAACTAGAAGGAGTGTTAATACCAGCCTAACAGAACACAAAAGGAACTGTAGATTGGGACAAATTGACAATTCAGATGTAACGGAACACGTTTTCAAAGACGGTGATGATAGCTACGACCTCACATTATTATACACGCATGTATAGAGAAGCTATAGAGACCTGCAAACACGAAAATAATTTTAATAAAAATAAGAAGGTATAAAACTAGCCAAGATATGGCGGTCGACTTTGCACCAACGAAGTGACAATCGATTACCTGTAGTCGAGAGAGATGGCACTAGCCAGAGATAGTTTTAAAGGCGAAAGCACGTGATGAGAGGTGGCGCCATCTAAGCTCTCTGTATAAGCGGGACCTCCAGCGCCTAGCAGCCACACGACGCACGCACGACACACGCGCTTACGCACGCACTCGAGTTCTGCTCGAGATGTCGATGAGAGAGGTGTCTCGCCATGCGAAGGGTTGGCGGATCGTCGTCCGTGGGGCCAGCTCAGGCGACTGAGCTGATCCTGAAGGTGGACCCTTCCTGCCCCCCACCTATGACGATCCGGCAGTCGACTCCTGACTACGCTAACGATGACTCTTTTACTTATGACGTGCACTCTCGTGACCGAGCGTTCATTCTTATGAACAAGCTCGCTCACGGGGGAGTCCCATCTTTGCCGAGAAGATGACGAAGCGGCCATACTTGCCTTCTGTACCATTCTGAAGGCAGCTACACTACCGCACACGAGGCAGCAAGAGTCGGGTGTGCCATCGAGAGCCTCGCCGGCCGCACTGCAAGAGTTTGCGGGCCCGGCGGCTGTGGCCTCGGTGGGTGCTGCGCCGCTGGATTCGACCATTCGAGAGGTTGATGTGCCCCCGTTTGCCCCTCTGGCCCCAGAGACACAGGAAGAGCCCGTGCCTGCGCTAGTTGAAGCCCCGTCCTACGCTAGGGGAAACCCCGCGGTCTGGATGGGGGCACAGTCCGCTGCAGAGGCCACCGAGGTGGCCGCCATCGAACTGCCGGGCGCAAAGCTTGCTGAGCAGATTGCAGAGGCAGAGCGTCGCGACATCGACCCTGACGATGCCCGCGCGCCCTGAAAGCGCCGGGTTGTGACGCACGACGATTGCGACAACGCCTCCCTGACCTCTGACACCGCGAGGCCGCGGAAGAAGGCGTCTAGGGCCTCCCGCGCCTCCGCCACAGAGGTTGTGAAGACGGTCGCGAGCTCCTCCCGGAGCACCGCCAAGCCGAGGCCGGCAACGAAGACGCAGTGACCCAGTCGTTCGCCTGCTGCCTCCCGGCAGCCTGATGCGGACGCGCCTCTGGCGCCGCCCCAGAAGAAGCCGCCACCCCCGCCGCCCATCGTCGTCGAATGGGACGGCGCCTACATGGATTTCCAGCAGAAACTTGACAGGGTGGCCACGTCCACTACTGTCAAGGCCGCCGGCCGTGACCTCTACAAGGTCACAGTGACGTCCAATGAAGAGTACCGCGTGGTGATGGACACCATCTTTACGGATGGCATCCCGTGCTACACACACCCTTCCGCGCCGCTCAAACTTCTGAAGGTGGTTTTTCGCCATCTTCCCCTCAAGTTCGGCACTCACTACCACCGAGAGGAGCTCGAGCACATGGGCTATATGGCATCCGGTCCACCAGCCTGATGAAGTCCCCTAGAACTCACCGAGACATGCCGCTGTACCAGGTTATGCTCGTTGACAACCTGGAAAACCGGAAGATTTCCCAGGTGCAGCGGGTCGGCCGTGTCGAGGTCGCGGTGGAGCCGCCTCGGGCCAAAGGCGAGAGGGTCCAGTGCTTCTCGTGCCAGAGGCTGGCCCACATCTCCCGCTACTGCTCCGTGCTGCCCCGCTACGTAAAGTGCGCGGGCGGCACGAGAGCAAATCCTGTGGGCTCACCCGAGAAGAAAAACCGACGTGCTGCAACTGCGGCGGGCAGCACATTGCCCGTTACAGAGGCTGTTCGGCCTCCAAACTGGGCCTAAACCAGCAACGTCGCGTCGGCTTCTCCTTCTCGTAAAGTGCACCCGTCCACCAACTTTGCTGCCGCCACCGAGGGCGGACCGTCTGCCTCCTCCACCCAGCGAACGGAGCAGGCCGTTGGCGAGCGGCAACAGCCGACTGCGCCGTCCGCGGCTTCCCCCGGTCGAGTGGCAACCTTGGCAACCACGCCTGGCATACGGGATGCCGCCCCACGCAGGAGTCGCCGGCGCGCGGGCCGGGCCACCCCTGCCGCTCCGCAACGGACTGCCGCCGACACTCTGCCGCGGCAGCACCCCCCAACTCGTGCTGCGCCGCCTCTGCAGCTAGCTGCCGGTGTTCCACGGCAGTCTCCTTCTACGGAGTGGTCGCAACGAGCCGCCCCCGTAGCGGAGTTCGCCCCAGCGGCACCCTCGGCTCCCGATCGCTTTTGCGGTCGTTAAGCCAGCTGCTCGAGCAACTCCCGGTGCTCGTCACCGCGGTTACGACGGCCCTTCAGGCCGGCCTTGCTGCTTCTGCCCGCCATGGATAATCGCCACATCCGTGAACTCGCCGTTTGCACCTCCAACGCGAACAGCTCGGTCTCCCAGCAAGGGGAATTCAGGGCGTTCTTGCGCGACGAGGCAATTGACATTTACCTCGTGTGCGAGACATTCCTGCTGCCGGGAATTCGTGTGAAGGCGGCCAACTATCGGTGCTACCGCACCGACAGGCTGACCCTTGGTGGCGGGACGGCCATCTACGTCAAAGCGTCCCTCAAACATCACGAAGGCCAGCTAATAGAAAGCACAGAAGCTGAAATCGTTATAGGTGCAGAAAGCTGGCAAAAGACTGAAATAATTTCGGCAGAAATCTTTACGAAGTCTCAGACGGTGTTCAGGAAAGATAGATTAGACAGAATTGGTGGTGGAGTGTTTGTGTCTGTCAGTAGTGGTTTATCTTGTAGTGAAGTCGAAGTAGATACTCCGTGCGAATTGGTATGGGTGGAGGTTATACGAGGGCTATCCACAAAGTACATTACGTTTTGGAATTAAAAATAAATTAAGTATTGGAAATTTTTTTTATTATATGCAGATGAACGCCACACTTAAATACTACTTTCCTACATAGTTGCCGTTTAAATTAAGGCACTAATCGTAGCGATGGACGGGCTTGGAAATTCCTTCGTCGTAAAATGCGACCGCCTACGCCTTCAACCACGTGGTTAATCAGTAACCCTGTAGAAATACAATTTTTGTGAATTTCCTGAAAAGAGGCACTACAATAAACTCTCAAAGGTTTTACCAAACTCTGCACAACCTCAGAAGAGCTATACAAAACAAGCGCAAGGGAAAGTTGGGCTCAAAGATCTTGCTGATTCACGACAACGCCCAGGCCCACACGGCAAATGCCACTCGTGAAGTTCGCGAATCTTTTAAGTGGGAGTTGTTTCCTCATCCGCCGTACAGTCCCGACCTGGCACCAAGTGACTTCCACTTATTCCCAGCAATGAAGAAGTGGTTGGCTATGCAGTGCTTTTATGACGACGCACAGCTTCAAGAAGAGGTAACCACGTGGTTGAAGGCGCAGGCGGCCGAATTTTAAGACGAAGGAATTTCCATGCTCTCCCATCGCTACGATAAGTGCCTTAATTTAAATGGCAACTATGTAGAAAAGTAGTATAGAAGTGTGGCTTTCATCTGTATATAATAAAAAAAATTTCCAATACTTTATTTGTTTTTAATTCCAAAACGTTATGTACTTTGTGGATAGCCCTCGTACTTAACAGCGGAACTAAGTTAACAATTGGCTCCTTCTACCGACCTCCAGACTCCGATGATATAGTTGCTGAACAGTTCAGAGAACATTTGAGTCTTTTAACAAATAAATACCCCACTCATACGGTTATAGTTGGTGGGGGCTTCAACCTTCCCTTGATATGTTGGCTAAAATACTTGTTCAAAACCGGTGGTAAGCAGAAAACATCTTCAGAGATTGTACTAAATTCTTTCTCCGAAAATTATTTCGAGCAGTTAGTCCACGAACCCACGCGAATTGTAAATGGTTGCGAATACACACTTGACCTCTTAGCCACAAACAATCCAGAGCTAATAGAGAGCATCATGACTGATACAGGGATTAGTGATCACAACGTCGTTGTAGCTAGGCTCAATACCGTCTCTTCGAAATCCACCAGAAACAAACGCAAAATAATTTTATTTAAAAAAGCGGATAAAGTGTCACTAGAAGCCTTCCTAAGAGACAGTCTCCATTTTTCCGAACTGACTGTGCAAATGTAGACGAGATGTGGCTCAAATTCAAAGATATAGTAGCAACAGCACTTGAGAGTTTCATACCTCATAACTTGGTAAGAGATGGAACTGATCCCCCATGGTACACAAAACAGGTCCGAACGCTGTTGCAGAGGCAACGGAAAAAGCTTGCGAAGTTCAGAAGAACGCGAAATCCCGAAGATTGGCTAAAATTTACAGACGCGCGAAATTTGGCACGGACTTCAATGCGAGATGCCTTTAATAGGTACCACAACGAAACATCGTCTCGAAATTTGGTACAAAATCCGAAGAAATTCTGCCACCAGACGCAGTCAATACCTTCGCTGCACAGTGCCGATGGTACTGTTACCGATGACTGTGCCGATGAAGCGGAGTTATTGAACGCAGTTTTCCGAAATTCCTTCACCAGGGAAGACGAATGGAATATTCCAGAATTTGAAACACGAACATCTGCTACCATGCGTTTCTTAGAAGCAACTCAAATCGCTTGATACGGGCAAGTCTTCAGGTCCAGATTGTATACCGATTAGGTTCCTTTCAGATTACGCTGATACAATAGCTCCCTACTTAGCAACCATATACAACCGCTCGCTCACCGATAGATCTGTACCTACAGATTGGAAAATTGCGGAGGTCGCACCAGTGTGTAAGAAGGGTAGTAGGAGTAATCCATCGAACTACAGACCTATATCATTGACGTCGGTTTGCAGTAGGGTTTTGGAACATATACTACACTCCTGGAAATTGAAATAAGAACACCGTGAATTCATTGTCCCAGGAAGGGGAAACTTTATTGACACATTCCTGGGGTCAGATACATCACATGATCACACTGACAGAACCACAGGCACATAGACACAGCCAACAGAGCATGCACAATGTCGGCACTAGTACAGTGTATATCCACCTTTCGCAGCAATGCAGGCTGCTATTCTCCCATGGAGACGATCGTAGAGATGCTGGATGTAGTCCTGTGGAACGGCTTGCCATGCCATTTCCACCTGGCGCCTCAGTTGGACCAGCGTTCGTGCTGGACGTGCAGACCGTGTGAGACGACGCCTCATCCAGTCCCAAACATGCTCAATGGGGGACAGATCCGGAGATCTTGCTGGCCAGGGTAGTTGACTTACACCTTCTAGAGCACGTTGGGTGGCACGGGATACATGCGGACGTGCATTGTCCTGTTGGAACAGCAAGTTCCCTTGCCGGTCTAGGAATGGTAGAACGATGGGTTCGATGACGGTTTGGATGTACCGTGCACTATTCAGTGTCCCCTCGACGATCACCAGTGGTGTACGGCCAGTGTAGGAGATCGCTCCCCACACCATGATGCCGGGTGTTGGCCCTGTGTGCCTTGGTCGTATGCAATCCTGATTGTGGCGCTCACCTGCACGGCGCCAAACACGCATACGACGATCATTGGCACCAAGGCAGAAGCGACTCTCATCGCTGAAGACGACACGTCTCCATTCGTCCCTCCATTCACGCCTGTCGCGACACCACTGGAGGCGGGCTACACGATGTTGGGGCGTGAGCGGAAGACGGCCTAACGGTGTGCGGGACCGTAGCCCAGCTTCATGGAGACGGTTGCGAATGGTCCTCGCCGATACCCCAGGAGCAACAGTGTCCCTAATTTGCTGGGAAGTGGCGGTGCGGTCCCCTACGGCACTGCGTAGGATCCTACGGTCTTGGCGTGCATCTGTGCGTTGCTGCGGTCCGGTCCCAGGTCGACGGGCACGTACACCTTCCGCCGACCACTGGCGACAACATCGATGTACTGTGGAGACCTCACGCTCCACGTGTTGAGCAATTCGGCGGTACGTCCACCCGGCCTCCCGCATGCCCACTATACGCCCTCGCTCAAAGTCCGTCAACTGCACATACGGTTCACGTCCACGCTGTCGCGGCATGCTACCAGTGTTAAAGACTGCGATGGAGCTCCGTATGCCACGGCAAACTGCCTGACACTGACGGCGGCGGTGCACAAATGCTGCGCAGCTAGCGCCATTCGACGGCCAACTCCGCGGTTCCTGGTGTGTCCGCTGTGCCGTGCGTGTGATCATTGCTTGTACAGCCCTCTCGCAGTGTCCGGAGCAAGTATGGTGGGTCTGACACACCGGTGTCAATGTGTTCTTTTTTCCATTTCCAGGAGTGTATATTCAAACATTATGAATTACCTCTAAGGGAATGATCTATTGATACGTAATCTGCATGGTTTCAGAAAACATCGTTCTTGTGCAACGCAGCTAGCTCTTTATTCGCACGAAGTAATGGCCACTATCGACAGGGGATCTCAAGTTGATTCCGTATTTCTAGATTTCCGGAAAGCTTTTGACACCATTCCTCACAAGCGACTTCTAAACAAGCTGCGGACCTACGGGGTATCGTCTCAGTTGTGCGACTGGATTCGTGATTTCCTGTCAGGAAGGTCGCAGTTCGTAGTAATAGACGGTAAATCATCGAGTAAAACTGAAGTGATATCAGGGGTTCCCCAGGGAAGCGTCTTGGGAGCTCTGCTGTTCCTGATATATATAAATGACCTGGATGACAATCTGAGCAGTTCTCTTCGGTTGTTCGCGGATGATGCTGTAATTTGCCGTCTAGTAAGGTCATCCGAAGACTAGTATCGGTTGCAAAGCGATTTAGAAAAGATTGCTGTATGGTGTGGCAGGTGGCAGTTGACGCTAAATAACGAAAAGTGTGAGGTGATCCACATGAGTTCCAAAAGAAATCCGTTGGAATTCGATTACTCGGTAAATAGTACAATTCTCAAGGCTGTCAATTCAACCAAGTGCCTGGGTGTAAAAATTACGAACAACTTCAGTTGGAAGGACCACATAGATAATATTGTGGGAAAGGCGAGCTAAAGATTGCGTTTCATTGGCAGGACACTTAGAAGATGCAACAAGTCCACTAAAGAGACAGCTTACACTACACTCGTTCGTCCTCTGTTAGAATATTGCTGCGCGGTGTGGGATCCTTACCAGGTGGGGTTGACGGAGGATATCGAAAAGGTGCAAAAAAGGGCAGCTCGTTTTGTATTATCACGTAATAGGGGAGAGAGTGTGGCAGATACTATACGCGAGCTGGGATGGAAGTCATTAAAGCAAAGACGTATTTCCTCGCGGCGAGATCTATTTACGAAATTTCAGTCACCAACTTTCTCTTCCGAATGCGAGAATATTTTGTTGAGCCCAACCTACATCGGTAGGAATGATCATCAAAATAAAATAAGAGAAATCAGAGCTCGAACATAAAGGTTTAGGTGTTCGTTTTTCCCGCGCACTGTTCAGGAGTGGAATGGTAGGGAGAAGAACCCTCTGCCAAGCACTTAAATGTGAATTATAGAGTAATCATGCAGATGTAGATGTACCGCCCCTCACCGCGGTGGAGGCCACTGGGGTGGCTGTCACCACTGCGGCGGGGGTCCTCACCTTCGTTGCGGCCTACAGGCCGCCGAGGGGCTGTTCCAGGAGGCTGACTTCGACGCCCTGCTGGCGTTGCGCGGGAAGATCTTCACTGCTGGCGACTTGAACGCCAAGCACACGCAAGCACACGCATCACCAACGCCAGCGGCCGCCGCCTCCTTCGCGCCACACAACGGCAGGGCGCGATAGTACTGGGGCCCTTGGGCCTCACCGCCTTCTCCCATCGCGGCCAGCCTGACGTGCTCGACGTCGCCGTACTGAAAGGTGTCGGGCACTTCACGTCTGTCACCGTTAGATTTGTTTTTATTTATTTCACTTATTTATTTATTGCCAAAGTATAGACCTGTTACCGGATGTTTATAACAGGTCGTACATCTTACAATTTTCGTTTTTCATCTTTTTACAGTTTTCTTTCCTTTTGTTTTATCTACAACATTTACACAGAATGATACTTTTCAAAATAACAATAATTTAAGGTTGAAATATAAATAAAATTTTGTTGTTTCTTAAGAAGAAAATAAAAGGAAGATAGGAGAGATGAGAGATTTGTTAGTACCATCACCGAATGTGACTGACGGTGAATACCTCGGAATGGTTTCTTCGAACCGTTAACCGCCAGTCACTCACACACACACAAACACACACACAAACACACACACACACACACACACACACACACACACACACACACACATACACTCACGAATGGTTATTAGTAGAGAAATTATGTTGCTTATCCTATTTATTACTAATCCTACGTATTAACTACTTTGGGTGCCCATCCATGTACACCATTTGGTGTTTTCTTGGCTAGATTGCCAGCACTTTTGCTTATTTACTGTCACATCTCACCTTCCTCCTCCTGTTCCTCCTCATTGTCACTATTTTCGTTGTCACTGTGGGTATCGCCGTCCATCCTCTGGAGATTACTGTTACGCTGCACATAGGCATGTCCGTAATCTCGTGTCTGCATATACTCTTCACGTTTTGTTTTTGAAATACTGTTTGTCAGTGCGTTTAATTGTTCCCATTGTTCTTCGTCTGTTATTGCTGTGTATAGATCTATGTCTGTATCTGTGTAATCTAAATGTAGTGTATGTCTATTGTCTGCTTATTGCCCGCAGAAACAGACAGTGTGTTCTGGGGAACCTTCTTCCCCGCATGTGCATGTAGGTGTCTGCCTCAGACTCACGCGGTTTAAGTGCGTGGGACAAGTTCCGTGTCCGTTTAAGAAATGTACCATACCGCGGCTGGGATCCATATGTTTCATTCTCAACCTCTCCCTTACGTCAGGAAGGAAGTCGTGCAGTCTACGTCCCTTATCACTTACATCCCACTCACCTTGCCATGTATAGCCTAAGTAGGACCCTTCTCTGCCCTCGTCTGTCGGGTGCTTTGTTGGTGACCACGTTCAGTCTATGTGCCCACGTGCTAGCTCCGAAGCTGAGTACTAATCCGAAGAGTGCACAGTGGTATGTACGTATGACTGGTAGAGGTAGTCTGTACTGTTTTGAATTTAGCCTCACCAGTTTGTGCAGTATTTTTTCTGCTTTGTCTGTTGTTAGCCTTATGTGTTCGTGGAAATTCAATTTTTATCTATGTGTACCCCAAGATAGCGCGTAATGCGTGCTCGTTTGATGTTTGTGTCCCTAATTTTAACCGAAGGATTCCTTTGGAGCGATCCTTTCAGTAAACTGTATGTTGTTTTGTTTTCGGCTATCCTGAGTTTGTTGTTGTGACACCACTGAGTAGTTGTTTGTTGTATTCCACTGGCTTCCTCTTCTAACTGGGCTCTGTTGTTTGCAGTTACTACAACTAATACGTCGTCTGCGTAGGCGACAATTCCATCTGGCCTGTCATCCCCATCCAGAGGTTGTAGGAGGGGTTCGAGAAATGTCGCGCAAACTCCCGCTGCACATCTTAGAGAAAATCACGCACAAAAATCGCCTCTATCGAGAGGGGCAGCTCACGCGGTTGGCCGAGACGAAGCGCCGCCTCAACAGGGCGCGGCGTGAGATTCCGGCCGCCATAGATGATCACCGGATCGTGACTGGGCGGGCCTTGTGGCCACCCTAACGACGACAGATGGCAGTTCTTGGCGGCGGCCAGGCGCTTCCTTCGCCGTCACCAGCGAGTCCCGCCCCTCCACGTGGGTGCGAACGTTGTCTGCGAGCCGGATGCGAAAGCCAGCATCTTCGCGGACACGTTCGCGGAAAATTTCCACCCCGCCGATGACGTGTTCGATGCCGACCACGTCCGCCAGTGGATGACCGCCTCCCTGTTTTTCTCACTGCGCGTGAAGAGGACGACACGATAGAGAAAATCACGGTTGCAGAAGTCGATCTGCAGCTCCGTCGCTTCAGCCCCAAGAAGGCGGGTGGCACGGATGGTGTAACCAACTGCCTGTTGAGTTTGCTACCCCCAGAGGTACACCAGTCTCTGGCGGACATCTTCAACAGCATCCTTCGCTCTGGGACTTTCCCTTCCTCGTGGTTGCCATCCGCAAGAGCAGCAAGGACCCACGTCAGGCAGCCAACTACCGGCCGATCAGCGACCTCCAGTCCCTCTCAAAAGTCTTTGAGAGGTTGTACGTGGAGCGGCTTTTACGCCAGGTGACGGAACAGCAACTCATCCCCCAGGAACAGTTCGGGTTCCGGAGCGGCCGCTCGACCACCCAGTAGCTGTTGCGCCTCCTGGAGTAGGCGATGCGAGCGCTGGAGACGCGGGAGTACCCAGGGGCGGTGCTTCTCGACGTCTCCGAGGCCTAAGACTGTGTGTGGCACGACTGCCTCGTGTACAAACTTTATGTACACTGGGTGCCGACGTCGCACGCGGTCCTACAGCGCTCGTATCTATCGGGGCGCACATTCCACGTCCGAGCAGATGGTGTCACATCCGGCAGATTCGAGCGGGAGTGCCGTAGTGGTCGGTTCTCGGACCCCTGATATACTCTCTGAACACCGCCGACCAACTTCACACAAGCTCTCATGTGAATCCTGCAGAACTAGCACTCCTGAAAGAAAGGGTACTGCGCAGACATGGCTTAGCCACAGTCTGGGGATGTTTCCATAATGAGATTTTCATTCTGCAGCGGAGTGTGCGCTGATATGAAACTTCCTTCTTTCAGGAGTGCTAGTTCTGCAGGGTTCGCAGGAGAGCTTCTGTAAAGTATGGAAGGTAGGAGACGAGATACTGGCAGAAGTAAAGCTGTGAGGACGGGGGGTGAGTAATGCTTGGGTAGCTCAGTTGGTAGAGCACTTGCCCGAGAAAGGCAAAGGTCCCGAGTTCGAGTCTCGGTCCGGCACACAATTTTAATCTGCCAGGAAGTTTCATATCAGCGCACACTATGATGCAGAGTGAAAATTTCATTCTGGAAACCTCGGTGTCACACTGGACAGGTTCCTGACGTGCCTGCCCATCGTCCGCGACGTCAGAGGGAAAGCAGTGGGGAGACTACGTGCGCTGTACCCGCTGCTCAACCCCTCGTCTGCACTACTTCCACTCCACGGCCTCTCCATGCACCTGGCCTCGGTACGACCGGTTCTGGAATATGCGGCCGTGGAGTGGGGTAACACAGCAGCGACACACATTGCGACGCTCCAACGCATCCAGAATAGGGCGCTGCGACTTGCGCTCCACAAGCCGCCTCGCTACCCCACGAGGCTGCTCCACGAGGAAGCAGGCACACCTTTCCTGCGGGATCACTTCCGGAAAATCACCAGGGTGTTCTACAACAACGCAGAACACTCTGACAGCGGTCTAATTCGTGGGCTGGGCCAACAGGTCCACTACAGGCCTACAAGACGCTGGCCCGACCTACTGCGGGAGTAGTCCTCTCCCGCAGTCCCGATGAAGATACAAAGAGCGTCTCTATAGCCAGCGACGCTCACTGAGGACAGCTCGTCAAGGCAGGTCCCACTGCCAACACCACAGGTCAGCGCAGGAACACCAGCTCCGCTGCTTACACTGCCTCTACATCTGAAATATGTCGCCAGTGTTTTACAGCGAGCGAGCGAGCCTAGCAGCCAGTCGCCGACTGACCACGGTAGATGTTGACCGCAGTAGGCATCGAAACGTGAGGAAGGAGAAGAAGTTTTATATATGGACCACGGCAATTCAGCCCAGACGTTTTCATTAATCAAATGGGAATACCTGGGACAAGGCGACTTTTCTCTCAAGGCACACTCTGAGTAAGCTTAGAGGACCGGCATTTGAAGCTGACTGCCACCCACTTACATTTCGCGTAAGGACTGTGAGGATAAGGTCAGAGAGAGCAGGGCTCGCGCGGATACGTACAGTGAGCAGCCAGGACGTTTCGACCTCTGCCCACCGCTACGTACGACGCCGGCTGGTGTCGGTGCGGGCACGTGACGCGATAACAAAAGTGTGTAAACGGAGCAGACACGGACGCGAGACCACCCTAGCCAAGATATGGGCTGAAAGTGGGAAATCCGCTGAGTAAGCGACTTTGACAAACGGCCATTTGTTATTACGAAGAGCCTGTGAACGTGTATCTCGAAAACGGCGAAGCTGATTGACTGTATACTTGCGGCTACGGAAAAGAGGTACGACAGCGAAACTGCAACTAGGTGCTAAATGGTTGGACGTCCGCGACTCTTCAAAGAACGTGTGGTTCGGTGGGTTGTCTGTTCTGTAAAGTAGGATAGATGGTGATCCGTGGCATCTCCGCCGAAATAGCACAGTGCTGGTGCACGCACAGGTGTTTCGGAGCACACCGTGCATCGCACACTGATGAACATGGATCTCCGCTGCAGTCCACCCCTACGTGTTCACATGTTGACCCAAAGGGGTCGTCGATTACGCTTCCAGTGAGCACGGGGCCATCGGGATTCGATGGCCGATCAACAGAAACATGTAGTCTCTTCGGGTGAATCACATTTTTGCTACACTAGGTCGGTGGTCACCTCCACAAACGCCGTCAACGTGGTGAAGGGTGGCTCGAAATGTGCAGTGCGCCACGGACGCAGGCCGAGGGGAGCAGTATTAAGCTATGGGAGACATTCTCCTGGTCCTGCGTAGGACCTGTGGTAGTAACCGAAGGCACGCAGCCAGCTGCAAACCACCTGCTGCCCTTCATGCTTGATGTCTTCCCCGATGACGATGCCACCTTTAAACAGTATGACTGCCCGTGACTCGGAGCCAGAACCGCGCTGCGGTGGTTTGGGCAGCATTGTAGTGAACTCACGTTGATGTCTCTGCGAATAGATTCACCTGATATAAATCCTATGCAACCCGTATGAGTCGCTATCGGGCGTCATCACCGCGTACATACATCAGCGACCTGTTATTTACGAGAATAACATGACCTGTGCGTAGACACATAATGCGACGTACTTGCACAAACCTGCCAAAAAACTATCGGCTCCCTGATACGCAGAATCGGTTATGTATTTCGTTCCGAGACAGACAGAAAGCTATTAAGCAGGTGTTCATAACGTTTTGGCTTGTCATTGTGTAGATAATTGATTTTGGCTAGCTCTATTTGCGAGTGGAACAGGAAGGGAAATGATTAGTAGTGGTACAGAGAACCCTCCGCTACTGACCGTACGGTGGGTTGCGGAATACTATGTAGATGCAGATGTAGATGTACATTTCTTTGGGCCGCTTCATGTTACCTGCTAATATGTTTCACACAAAACGAATAAATTTTCCAGACGTAATCTTTGAGAAGTCTTAAGCTGCTCTGCGGTCTCGCGTTTCTTCCTGACTTCCATACCACCGAAATAAACTTAAAATTTCACAGTTGTATTTCTTGTGGGATGGCAGTGCCATAGAATTTGTTTAATGGCATCACATTCACCATCTACTGTACTATTTACTATGATTTCCACGGTTGTAATTTCCAACTTCGGTCATTTTATAGTCGTTAAAAGTACTGACAACACAGCAATAATCAACGTTAATGAAATGAACGTAGGCTTAAATCCATTTTATCTACTTTATTGACAGTTGTTGTATTTTCAGCACATTTAACCACTTTAAAAAGACCGAAGGTCGAAATTACAATCGTGGTAATTGTAACAAATAGTATCGTTCATAGCTAAAACAATGAAATTGAATAAAGGTAGAGAGAGAAATTATTTCGTAACTATTAAGACAATCTTTTCCTTACTATTGCATACAATAACCTACACGACTAGGGAAGAGTTGCCAAAATTTAATCATTTTTGAGATTTGGTTTACTATAGTCTAAACAGCCAGTTATCAAGATATTTAAACAATGCCATGCTCAACTGTGGGACGCTGTTCTCGGTATCAGATTTAAGGAACTAAAAATCTTGGAAAACTAAAACACACTACATCTAATTTTCTAAACATCTGCAAATGATACAACTTAAGTATCTGGTTTCTTAATATGTGTAAGTGTGCGCATGAACTTTAACATCCTTATAATCTATATCCCTGACCTGAAAGATATCTGTCAGTCTAAGTTTAAGGAAATGTCCCATGTTTTAGTTCTCACAACACCATTTGCTGCCATCACGACACAACTTCCTCCCTCCTTTTCCCATCCCTGTCCACTTCGCAGGAGTGCAGAAGTCCACATTTCTTTACTTCATGCGTCTGGTCACTTCTTCCTTTCGCTGTTTCTAAAAGACTCACTGCACCATTCCTGTATTTTAGGAATGATTTTCTGTGGGGGTTTCCGCACAGAGTCTCGAAAATACTTCCTTTTCACAGGTCGAGCTGTAGCTCCATTCGTATTCTCCTTTGCTTGGACGGAAATCTTCAGCCCACTTTTTGTCTGCCATTGCTTCTTCTGCACTGAAATTCTGGGGCAAACCGACTCGTTGTGCAAAGTCTAAAGCAAGTTTTCTTACGTCCGAAAAGCGTGAATCCAACATTATCTTTTGAAATGTAAGAACATATGACTGCGATTCGTTTTCAGTTTCGCTGGAAAACATTTTAGTATCCCCGTTAGCAATTTTCTTTTCATTTTCAGCATGCCTCTCCATAGTTAGCTTAGGAACATTTTATATTCGTTCACATACATTCAATCCGTGATTGCCAGTTAAATATACTGTTACAACTACATGCAATTCTTCTACGCCTCACTTGCCATAACGCCTATCTGTTTTCGTACTATAATACACAATGATTATTCGATTAATAACTTAGCATAAAGAACGGATGATACGACTCACCACGTGGTTTCTAAACATTATGTTGCACTAATAAAGCGGAACACATTTTTAAAGCTCATTATACGCAAAAGTTTCATAAATTGTACCAGCGGAATATAGGAAGCTTCTAGCGGTAGATTATAAGCAACGTCGCTATTGTCAGTTTCCTACAAACGAACCGCAACGAATACGGAGTCATCAATGTCTCTAAATTAAAGCTGTTTCATGTACGTTAACCAAAAATAAAACATTATGTTCCCATTATCTTTAACGTTAATTCTCTTCGGCACGTGCACAAGAGAACGGTTACAGTCGATGAAAACCACAACAAAATGAACACTGCCGTCAGAAGACATGTTCCTCAACACGTAGCCGATAATATGGCACCAAGAAGCACGTATTTCACTCCGACATCACAAGATGTCGGACAGTGCTAGAGGTAGTATTCTGTAGTAGTGGTATGCATTGGGACCTCGTAAAACAAAGGCACCTCTCTCCTACATATGTCAATTGTAGACGCCAAACTGCAGATTAGCACTTAATTTATTTTTTCCTTTTATTAGAATTTATTACTTCAAATTTGTGGAGAAAACTGTCGCAATATGTGCAAAACGTTTCAGACATTTCGCTGCATTACACATGGTAGCGTAGCAGATTCCACAGTGATATTTTTGTCGATAGATAGCTCTATTCATCTGAATAGGAATCAAAATCACGAGCATATGTGTCCTCAATTAAATATCAACTGCATTCCACCAGAGGTATATACTTAGCAACAGATGGTGGCGCAACAAGACATTCCTTAGGACATCAGTGGGATGGAATCAATACCACACCAGCGAGAAAAGCAAGACCTTCAGTTGACTTTTACAGTTGCAGTAAGAAACAAAATACTTAGATACGTCAAAAAATGAGAGAATGGTAACATGTAGGACTGCAGCTCAGCACGACTGAAACATAAAAAAAAACGGACTGCAATGTCGCATCATAGTTTCGAAAAATAATATAGAACTAAAGATATACCAAGCAATTATATATTAATCGATACGAGATAGATAGTATTCTACTCTCGCTGAAAAGCTGTAAGGTAACAGACATAATGTTACATCAAAATAAAGTCCAAAACGCAATTATGGTAGAAGCTTATTTAATAGCTTTTAGTTTCAACAGGCTCCATGCCAATGATAATCTTCTTAAAAGCTATTTATTTCGTCCACTGGTTGTTGGTTTATATCCATTTCATTTTTGCTTTGTACACCACGACGTTTCCTCCTTGTAGCAATTTTCAGTATAATGTTGAACGCGTTAAACATATATATTTTGCGATACAGCCTTATAATTTCATGAACTGTCCGTAACTGGTCGGGATTGAGAGCTGTTGCAATGGCAATCGGTTTGACACGAACAGCAGCTCACAGCCAAGCCGTTTACTAGTGTGGGCTGGCTCTGACCTGTATGCAACATTACAAACGAACTGTTTGGCACGAGGTGCCGATGTACACAGTTCAGCGCTCCCCTGGCTGTATACTGCTGTTAGAACATATTTACAGCTTTCAAGCTCTGTCAACTATGTGTTGTTCAAGAAATTATATGGCTGGAACCAAAAATTTATCTCAACAAGATATTTAATATTTCAAACCTCGTTACATTTCCAAATCGTTTGCGCCTTTACTACTGAACACTTAATGACATTAAAATATAAAATCCGCCTCTTATAGGCCACTAACTGAACATACGGCAATAATAATAATAATTTTGCACATCAAGACTGTAAGAAAGAAAAAGGATGTTAGATGTAGGAGTAGATATCTGAATGTTACTTCTTAGATCCACAACTTTGCCAGCGCTGTTTTTTCTCGAAGATAGAGACTTTATTGTGAAAAACTTACAAAAAATTTACGATTGAAAGTATTGGCCACCGCGGATCACTACTTTCTCCCATCTTCCGGGTACATACGAGTCCCGCGCCGGAAGAACTGGGCATCTTTTGAGAAGATCCATGAATCGATCTAATTTTGCACTTGTTCGTAAGGCCGGAAGTGCTGGTCAGCCAGGCCTTGTGCCACCGATCCAGAAACGTGTTAGAGGGAGCAATGTCCGGTGAGTAAGGTGAATGGGGCAGGACTTCGCATTTCAACATTCCCAGGTATATTTCGACGTGTGTTGCGACAGTAGGTCGAGAACGGTCATGCTGAAAAATCACGGTTTCGTTTCTGTCGCTGTATTGTAGCCATTCGTCTTCCAGTGTTCGGCTCAAAGGCGTCAAGTGCTTTCGATAATTGTCTCCTGTGATTGTTTGCGTCCGTTTCACTCACCTCGAAAATATTCTCTCTTCCACCGCCATGTCAGGCTTCGATGTGAAACTTTCTTAAGGCACTGAAATCATTCTGTGCAAGTTCTGTCACTAACAGATACTTCAACAGAGATCTTGCCCAATATTTAATGAATCTCAACCGCAGATTCATTTATGTTAATGCAGAAAATTGCAACATTCAGTAAACGACGAGAAGTGAGCTCGCAATTTGACATATTCAATGGAGAATTATTTTATAACGCAATCACAAATTGACAAATATTTTGGCAGAGTTATGTTTACAAATGCTTAAGATTGCTTTATGACAGTTACGACTTATCACCCGCACTAATGATTGTCGCCACTGCCATCTACTGCTAACGGCGAAAGCAAAGCTGTAGACCTAATGCAATTGTTTATGAACGACGAAGAGGGCCATAAGACATCAGTTTGAAACGGCACAGACAAGAAACAGACACAAAAGTACTCACAGCTATACAGTTAGACTAGACCAATCTTATGTGATGTGTTTGACCGATCTGTCTGAAATGTTCAGATGTGTGTGAGATCATCTTACACACTACTTAAACTAACTTATGCTAAGAACATCACACACGCGCATGCCCGAGGGAGGGTTCGCACCTCCGGCAGGAATGGCCACGCAGCCCGTGGCAGGACGCCTCAAACCTCGCGGTCACTCCGCACGGCACCGATCTGTTTCACTTGAGTCTTTATTCGAGGGATCGATGAGTTTTTCATTCTATGCCTGACTGTTACGTTAACCACCAAACGACAAAAAAGTCACAATACAGGCATGCGGAGCTAATGCAACAGAATTTTAGTCAAGTTCGTTTGATAACGAAACACAATGGTGACGAAAAAGTAATTGATGCTGAACTGTTTCCAACTGTCAAAACAGGAAATCTTCATTCTTTAGTGCAACCAAACAATTATTTTGTCATTTTTTGCTTTCTCTAAAGGTTTATACACCGAATCGAGCTTTTATTTTCATGTCTAAGGAAGTACGCATTAGCCTTCCGTAATCTTTACGTTTTAGCGTAAAAAGTACTATACACAGTTTACATACCTTATTCTTATAACATAGAAGAAGTATGTCCTTTACCTTCATCAGCAGGCACCCGGTGTCCACCATATTGCTAAAATACGCCGGTGTATAGCAGCAAAGCTTCTTCTAAACGCGGCGAGAAGAGCTCGGTTGACCAGTTCAGAAGAACGTTGCCCAGCAACGGACGAGAGCTGCGTAACAATGACAGCAGCTGGCTTGGAACACTGCAGTGTGGTGGGACGAAGTCAGAAAGAATAGTTGTAGGAAGGTGAGTATGAACGAGGCACCATTTCAAGAGTTATTGATTGCAATAACATTTAGGGGGCCACTTTAAACTGCACGGGAAGACTTATTTATTGATTAGTTTCGGACAGCCTTTTCATTATTAAATCATCCAGGTACATAAGTCTTGTGTTACAACCAGACGAGCATGTAAGTTATTGGCCACAAAAAATATAAACGTGGCAATACACAACGTATCGTCCACACATGAGCATCCCTGCGCACTTCCTACAAACGGAGGACATTCCTTTGCGCCGGAGTTCCAGTGCAAGAGGGGGCAAGACGTACCGCTGTGGGGTGGACGACCACTGGGGCAGGAGGCGTTAAGAGGATTTGTTTCACAAGCATTGGCGTGTGAAACGTACGATTTGGTCATATGTGGTAGCTGCACTGTTGAGAACACGTTCAAGGATTTTTAGACTAATTGCAGACGAAATTCCACATTAGAAATAATAAGTTTGTCGACTGACATAATACTATAGATATTTCACTGTCACTGTTTCCACACACAAAACACATTTAGGAAACGCTCCACCCCACGTTTCTTCATTTTCAGTAGCCACGTCTGTTTCACTTCCACTGGCAGTGTCAGCTGATTCACTTTCATCTTCAATTGCCGAATCAGTACTGCTTGCATGACTATGATTATCACTGTTAGAATCTGTTCCACTTTCCACATTTCCGATTGTCTCCAGCGCTCGGTCCAGCAAGCCTCCACCTGAAATATACTGCTCTCCAATTTTACTTGCGTGCTCACAGCGTCTCTTCCAGTCTTCTTCTGTTACGGGAGCAATTTGTTCATCTATAAGTGTTAATAACGTGTTCATTCTGAATGGCATATTACGTTCAGAAACACCGTCCATGACTCTTGCCCATATCTGCACTGTAGGATACAATTAGGGGTGGTATGGAGGAATTCGTACGTCAGTATGACCATGTTCGGTTAAAATGTTGTCTGTTTTATAAGTGATGTACCATGGTTTGTTCATTTTATCAATAAATGCAACTAGGGCCCCAATACATTCTTCTTTAAAGAAATTTCCTTTTCTGTCATTTCACTCCTCGTTTACTTTGATGTTGTAGCACGAGGCAGATAATTACTGCGATAAGGGGCGTTATATCTAACAAGGACAGTATGAGGAAGTAGATTAGGTATCAATTTCTCCCTGAAACATTTTTCATAAGTTGAGGAATGTATGTCGCTGTGATAAGCCCCTGTTGTCTGGCCGGATTTAAACCTCATGTACACATTCAGTACAAAACCGTCCTGCCAGCCAGCATCAATGATGACATTTCTATTTCCTTTCGAAACATGTCTTAACAGACAATGTAGTGGATTTTCCCTTTGTCTTTACGATTCTATGTGGCAGGTGTGAGCATTTAACTCGTCCACTTAGACAGACAGTTTGGTATCCCACAACTACCTGGATCGTCTCCAGACAGGTCTCCGCTGGTCACCGAGACTCTTCACTGAAGACAAATCTTCACCAATCAGTGCCATTTCAGGCAGAAGAGGGGTCTGGAGACGCCCATGACAGCAGTGGAATACCAACCTGAGTGTCCCTCGCCATTTGGTCCGACAAGCAGGAGTGATTGTCTCGAGTGTCATTTCTTTTCTAAGAGGACTGCTTTGCTTCTAATTCATGGCACCCTTACAGCATAGCCGTTGGTTGACGATACTCTACACCCCGTTTTGTTGCCCTTCATGGCAAGCCATCGTGGCCTCACATTTCAGCAAGATAATGCCCGCTGAACAAGCCGAGAGTTTCTACAGCTTGCTTTTGTGCTTGTCAAATTCAGTCTCGGCCAACAAGGCCTCAGAATCTCTCCCCAATTGAGAACGTCTGGAGCGTTGTGGGCAGGACACTCCAACCATATGGTGATTCTGGTTACCCGGCGAGCCATTTGTACAGAATCTAGCACAATATCCACCAGGATGACATCCAACTACTCTGTCAGTTAATACCAAGTAGAATAAGTGCTTGCATAAGGACCACAGGTGGACCAACGGGTTACTGATATGCTCAATTTTTCTGAAATGGTGAACGTTTATTTGTCTGTACATGTACAGCACGTCTACTACTGTATTTACGTTCCATTTACATAATTCCTTCACAGTCGTCGTTTTTTTTTTGTATTGGAGTGTATAATTAACGCAAGAAACTAGTTAGTAAATGTGGCAACGAAGGTTACTGCTTTTATTCAGGGGGGGGGGGGTGAGGTGGGGTGAGGCGAGCAATGGTAGGCAGAGGATGGGAATGGTCTCATTGGAAGCAGTTGTTCGGAAAGTTTGTTTACCAGTAGGAACAATGCATTCGCTGAAGGAGCAACGTGCCGTTGTCGTAGAGGCTCGCTTTTCTAACGGTTGACGGATCATGGCAGAGCAGCGTACATCATGTATGCACTTCAGAATTTTCGACCCAACTTCTGATTTTTTGTTTATTGTTATTTCGTCGTTCGCGCCTCACATGTGCTGGAGGTGGTCTCCCTCCACTACAATATATCGCTCTTGAGCCAAATGCCTTTACAAAATGTAAGTACGGACATTACAGCAAGGTTTATAGGTGGAGAATTTAAAAATGTTTTTAAAGATTATATAATGCTGATTATTCGATGATACTTACAAAATACAATGTTGTTTCCTTCCTTTTAAATAAAAATAGCAATAAACAGTCAACAGACAAGAATAAAAAGACAAAATAGATATTTAAAGTAAGTTGAAAAAATGGTGATGTTGATTAAAAAGGAGCAACATCTACCGTTTAAAAAGATGAAGGACCGGCGCTGGTTAAAAAAGTTGTGGGAAGATTAAACTTTGGTTGTTATGTAGTGGGTTAGAGTGCGCGAGTTAGTATATAAGCCGTTGGATGATATTGAAAATGAAGGTGGTAGGATGAATAGTGGGAACACGGATATGAAGGATAGATTTGGTGCGTGTGTAGAGCCCTCACACCAGGAGCTGAAGTGGTGGGGAGAAATGGAGAAGCAGGAGGGAAGGGGCAGCCCTGACATAGAAAGGAAGTTATAGTGGGAACCCACGTCCTGTTGCTGGCCGGCAATCAGTTGTATCCTGGATCAAAGCTCGCAGAGGAACTGGAAGTGTGCAAAGAAGAGGAGTGGGAGTAACGGGGTACTACACGCCTAAATACGCGTTGTAATGGTTGTGAGCCTATTCGGGAGAAAACTGTAGCAGAAGTACGGACCGATTTCGATGTGACGAAACAGGCCGAGAAATATATTGTAAAACATTTTCATACACAGCAACGAAACCCTTGAGTATTGCCATTTCACGCACAGTTCGTGTTATGGAAATGATATCTCCTAGATGGCCAACATTGTCACAATGACGGAGAATCTGTGATGCAAATCGTTTAGGGCACGAACGAGCATATTTATAGGAATGTTTCTGATTTCCGCCTGAATGGTGTCTTTCAGTACCGCAACCGTGTGTAGTCTTGTAGCACGCACCCTTTGTGGCCTTTAAGGCAACGAAATATCCCCCTTCCTTGGAACGATGTGGTTAACAAAACCTCTGCGCACTGCACGTAAATGTTCACCCTCAAAAAAGAAAGCGTCGATTATGTCCACTGAGGAGGCGGCGCCCATTGCTGTGACTTTCTGGCTGTGTGAGGGGCGTTGATGAAGTTACTGAGGACTATCGTCGCACCAGTAACGACAGTTTTGTTTGGTGACACAACCGCTGCGATAAGAATGTGCGTTGTAATTCAGCCATAGCAAATTTAAGAACTTCGTTGTCCCTACTTTTAGTAAACAGTTCAACAGACATATGTATTTGCTTTTCGTAACCATTTTCTCCTAACTGATGCACAACCTCTATCTTGTATATTTGTAACGTTAAATTGTACCGTAAAATTCTGTGCACACTACGGTTGAACAATCCCACTAGGACCACAATGTGTCTCACAGAATGCATTGGACTATTACTTGGTTGGTCGGGGAGTGGTCCAAACAGCAAGGTCATCGGTCCTATCGGGTTAGGGAAGGATGGGGAAGGAAGTCGGCCGTGACCGTTCAAAGGAACCATCCTGGCACTTGTCTGAAGCGATTTAGGGAAATCACAGAAAATCTAAATCAGGATGGGCGAATGCTAGTACAGTGTGCTAACCACTGCGCCGCCTCGCTCGGTGACAACATTTTGCACTTCCTCTATCCGTTCCTCTGACTGACAACTTCTAGTTCTTCCAGGCGATTTCAGCTTAAGGGCACTTCCCGTTGCTTCATAATTTCTCACCTATTACGTGGTACAGGATCATTCCGTCTAAGGTCGAACTGACAACGGTATTCCTGTGTAGCAGCAGCAAGCGCTCAACGTTCCTGTGAAAGGTGAAAGGCCTCCACAGCCATAGCAATTTCAGGCCCACTCCAGCACTCCATCTCGGCAAAAAGCGGACCTATCCGAAAGACATGACAGACATTCAGTGTGACCAATAATACCGTTCGACTTTTAGAGACTTATTAAAACTGCCCGTTTTCTGCCATTACCTGTAGTTTATGTGGCTACGAGAGTTTTGAGTAACACTGTAGCTATCGTTTAAATCTACTAGATGGAACTACTGGTATTTTATATCGTAACTCGATTAAAACAGGACCCAAAGACATTTATATACAAGTATTTCTCTTATATTATTTCGTTGGAATGCATTGTAATCGTTACTGAGCCTACATTAATATGTGCTTTTGCACCTTAAACCGTTCTTCGTAAAAAAAGAGAGGATCATTTGAAATATGTTTGAATTTATATAAGGTGCTGAAACAGAATCTCACGCAACACAGTTTAGGTTGTGAGTAATGGTACCACATATATCAAGAAAGATACTTGCGAAGTTCTGGCGCGTACTGGAGACATGGGTGTGTGGAAACATGATGTGAAGAACGTTTGTTTTATCGGCTCAGTGGTTTGGTTGGTGAATGAAAAGATAGACCTGAAGTGAACTTAGTGGTCCTGACTTAATGAATTGACTTTAGAGAAGAATAATCCTGCCAAAGAAATGTGATCAGGACAGTTCCAAGCAAATGAACCACAGAAGAAATGGTTCGCCTACGGCGCTAACGGTATGCGTGGTGCAGTTAATACCCCATCACTCGCGTGGTGACTTATTAAAAGGACTCAGTATTCTTGTATGTTTCTTTACCGACTGTGATATCTCCTTAAAATTAAGCCATAATGTTAAATAATAATAACTATTTGTCTATTAATCCAAACTTCATATTCTTGTATCCCCACATATTACTTTTGGCTGTGTCCAGCTTTCCTGACAAATGGTTCAAATGGCTCTCAGCACTATAGGACTTACCTTCTGTGGTCATCAGTCCCCTATAACCGAGAACTACTTAAACCTAACTAACCTAAGGACATCACACACATCCACGCCCGAGGCAGGATTCTAACCTGCGACCGTAGCGGTCGCGCGGTTCAAGACTCTAGCGCTTAGAACCGCTCGGCCACTCCGGCCGGCCTCTCCGGACAACTGAAATGTATAACATCGTACGGAATGTCATCAAAATACATTAATTATTCCATCAGAAAGTGTGAGAAATAACCAAGGCAAGAAAGAGAGAGCGAGCAACGTGCCCAGAATAAACAGGAAGTGTGCAGCCTTCATATAAATACAATGAATCTGATACTGCGGTGTTTAACGTTACAAGCTTTTGAGCTGAAGTGAGTAGTGCGTCATAGGTGTGAATGCGGGATATTCGATGACGCTGTACCTACTGAATATTGATGTTTATGATCAAACTGATTATATTCTATTTTGAATCAGTGGAGGCCCAGGTATTACCTAATCTCGGCACTGTACAATGCCTTGGTAATTACGTCCAACGCGGGTCATTAACTTCATTAGTACACTGATTTTCAAAAAGAATACATGTTATTGTAAACTTAATTACTATTCTGTTCCTGAAAATTTCCATTTTACAGCAAAACGTAGAAGCAAATGGTGTCGTCGTTGCTCGGAAGGCACACACACCGCTGTCCTTATACTTTACTATCATTCTGTGAGACGATTTTTTCACCACGCCTTCAATTTTAACCCATATAAACTGGGTGTGGTGAAAATGCGATTTTATTGCTGCGAAAAATTGCATGTGGAGAGTTGTTTGAACAGTTGCCACACAGTGCGCTGCTGTTATTTAGTGATGAGGCACACTTTGACCTATCTGAGTGCGCTAATAATCAAGACACGCCGTGCTAGTGGGCTAACAAACCCGGACAACTCCACGAGAGGACCACACAGCTCTTAGGCATTCATTACGTGTAGCACTTTGGTGCGCAGTGTTGAGAATACACTAAATGTGAATTCTCAGAGGGTATTCAGCATGATTGAGGAATGTTTTTTGCCTCTTCTTGGACAAATTAATATGGTGGTTGCGTAGTTGCACGTAGGTGGGACGACGGCGCATACAGTGCGAACTGATTTGCGTGTTTTACAGGGAAGTTCTCCGGGCAGCTCATCTGGTCATCCGTGACAGTCGCCTCATCGATTTAGGCCCCTGGGACGTTTCTTAGGGGCTTTCCAGAATCCACTCTGTGCACCGATTGTCCGAAGACTCTTGCACACTGGTAGGACAATATATTCTCAGCAATAGCCCGCACATGTTTGGTTACAACAGGCGTGCATACGTACGGAAATTCAAAACTCGAACAACTCAGTGTATTGGTAATGAAGACATCATTTTCAAACACCTGTAATATTAATACTCTCATTACCAACGTTTTTCAAGGAGGACTTTTGCGCACCGTAAAAAACTAAGAAAAAACAAAATTTTTAAATTGTTGTTGACATATATCAACATCATACTTTTTAAATAGGTACTAATGTTTTAGTAGGGTCTAGAACTTCTAACTATCTTTTAACACACACACACGCAAAAGTAAATACAAATTTAGTTAATTTCTCACAGCATACTTTTTAAAGAGATCTTTATGTCTAACAATGGTCCCTAAACTAGATGCTCCTCCTTGAAGCTCTCATGAAATATTTCATTTCAAACACAAATATTTATTTCAAAATTTTAAAATACACTGACGGAAAAAACTAAACACCAAAAAATAATTTACGCAGAGTAATGAAAATTCGGGAATATATCTCGTCTGATGATGTTCCATGTATGCTCAAGTGGAGATCTGGTGATCGAGGAGACCAAGACAACATGTCGACACTCTGCAGAGCATGTTAGGTTACAACAGCAGTATGCAGGCGAGCGTTATCTTGTTGAAAGACACCCCCTGGAGTGCAGTTCATGAATGACAGCATAACAGGTCGAATCAATAGACTGACGTAGAATTTCGCAGTCAGTGTGCGTGGGGTAACCAGGACAGTGCTCCTGTTGTCATATGAAATCGCACCCCATATCATAGGCTCAGCTGTCTTCAAGAACAACGGTGGGCTGGCAGCGCTCAAGTTTCCATTCCATGCAAAGACTCATATCAAAATATCAAGAAGATCAGTTATTTGTATATACAAGGTGTAAATTTTAAGTTGACAAACCAGAATAATCGAAAAATACGCTTCACACGAAAAAATGAGCAGAATCCAAAGATGATTATTTTCGAGGAGGACATCTGCCGGTGCTGAAATTAGGCCCTCCCCCCCGACCCCTGTGGGTGGGGCGGGAGGCAACTTTAAAATTTCAAATGGGAACCCCCATTTTTTATTGCAGAATCAGATTCTGCATAAAAACTAACTACATTTTAATTATTTGTTTCGATTCTTGGCAGTTGGCGCTGTAATTCAAGAAAATCCATGTTCTCATTTTTGTGTGGAAAATTGTTACGGATAAATAACAAATTGCTCTCTCTCAAACCCCACCCTATGTGGAGACACGGAGGGTTTTCGTATTATCGAATCAAAGTTTACGAAGTAAATAAGTATTTTTTATAACTTAATACACAAGCAGGTGCTGTATCAACTCCGCCACAACAGCCAGCCACATCCGCGACAGAGTCTCTGTACTATTCCACCGTACCGAACTTTCAGTGAACAACAAGAGCTATGGAACGAGCACTACGTTCATTTCGACGCCCAGTCTGCTACACGTCAAGTGCTGTGTACTGTGAAACTTTCTCATTTCTTGTCAATGGGTGGTACAGGTGTTTATCAACTCCCTCAGAAGTTATTCTCGCTAGTAGCCTACAGTTGCTAGTTTTTGAAGAATTAGTTTCTGCCCTCACTAAGTAATACGAGGATCAGGTGCAGGTTGCTGCAGCTCGTTACAAGTAATTTCGATTGTGGGGAAGGTCAGAACAGACATGCCATCCATAGGTCACTGACCTTCGTCCCTGCGTTTGCAATGTAGCTGTGGACGGCAATATAGTGACACAATGCTTCGTGATGCAGCTATGTACAGTGTGAGAGATCCTACTTTGAAACAAGTGTTACAAAATATTGAATATCAGGACTCAAGTTATAATGCCGTGGAAAACTTTGAGGTAGCGCCCATTTGCAGTGTAACACAAAGTGACAAACAAATACGGTGCCACCAACCACCACACGCAAATGGGCCAGCGCGTCATGGATAGAGTAAACAAGCGTTAAGCATGTTTCTGCTGTCAAACCATGTCAAGACAATATTTCCTCTCTTGGAACGTGACCTGCTTTGGTTCTGGAATGCCAGCTCATGTGCAGTCTGCATGCTTGCATCAGAAAAAGAACTCTACCCACGTTCCCTTCCATAAGTGTGAAGCACCTTCACATTCAGAGAATCTAGTTTTCTCCATCCGCCTACCGGTACTAGTAGTGATTAAATACAGGATGTGCCTTCACCCCGCCAAAATGCTGTGCAACGACAGTGAGATAAACTGTTTCAGAACTTAGTCAATGTCAGACGCTTTGTGCGACTTCAGTTAGACACTTGACACTTCCGTTTCGCTGCTTAATCGTGCCACTTATGGACAGCTGGGCTCGGCACAGTTCAGAAAATCTTGCACGCGACTTACTGCGGGTAGCGGTCAGGACATTCCGCTACTTGGTACGTGTAGTTTACCTGCCACATTCCAGTCTCACACCAAAACGAGGACATTTACATTTCTGCGTTCACGTCCCTGTGAAAATATTTTTGGATTTGATTCATTTCATTTGGTTGGTCTTCCGATTCACGACAATGTACTTTCTGTTTCTGTCTTCAACCCAAAAGGCAGTACTACTCAATTGACTGAAGGGTTACCTGGTTTATTTTCTGAAGGACATTCTGTTCAGTCGTCGTTGGTCCCGTTCTTACAGGATCTTTTTCTGGTCGCAGCAATGTCGGAGATTTGATGTTTTACAGGATTCCTGATATTCACGATATACTCGTGAAATCGTCGTACGGGGAAATCCCCCATTTCATCGCTGCCTCTGAGACGCTGTGTCCCATCGCTAAACCGCTGACTGTAACACCACATTCAAACTCATTTAAATCTTGATAACCCCGCTACTGTAGCAGCAGTAACCAATCTAGCAAATGTGTGAAATACTTGTCGTATACAGGGATTGCCGACCGCAGCGCCGTATTCTGCCTGTTTACATATCTCTGAATTTGAGTATGAGTGCCTATACCAGTTTCTTCGGCGCTTCAGTTGTGAGTGTATGGGGTTGCTATTCCGTCATTCTGTGCAACGGATTAATCTGAAATGTACCCTTTACCCAGTGGCTCCTGCAAGATGCGATGTCCACCCCCACACTACTACAGAGTCAGAGAGTCGCTCCTAACGTTGTAAGGAGAAATGCCTGAAAAACTTTCAGCAGTAAATATCTTCTGGAGTCGTCCGCTGTAAGGAAATGACACAAAAATTCACAAAATTTCTTACGTAACTAGTGGGATATTGGGTACTGGAGTAGTGCTAGTTAGTGTAAGAAAAACATGAAACTAACGAAAATTATTATTTATTTTGCAAAAATTCTGAGAAATCACAATGGCACCTTTAGTTATGAACTGAAGTTATTTCCGGGTTCATTTCGGAATGAAATTTCTATACAAAGTTTAAGATTCGTATTGACTTGTCAGAGTGGCTGAGAGCCGTGCCTACTGAACTTGAATAATTATCCGTTAGAATGTTGTTAGGTACGGTCGAGGCTGTCGCATGTGAAATGCAGTGAAGTGTACTGTTGTGGAGGAAATATGGGGCTCGCAAGAGCTGTAGCGCACAATACCGTAAGCTGCAATGACTGCTGTCTGCCCCGCTCGCTGCTGACAAATAAGATAACTCTATCTGGATTGACCTTCGCCAATAAAACTCTCCCTATGCCTTGATGAAGTCGAGGACTCCTATTAGCCCCTAGTCTAACTATTGGCGTGGTACACCGGTCAGATAACCAGTCCACCGCGATGCCACTCAAAAGTTCGCTCGCAGGCGTTTACCTATTACTCTGTCCGTTCACACCACACAATAAGTGTGGTGGCCAACACAGGACTCGATACAGAGTCACTCTCCGATTCGCTCTCGACAGAGGTGCTCTCCAAGTGAAGTACTGAGGAGAGACTTGTTCCTCACTCTTTGAGTACACGTACGAGCGCACACGCTCTCATTATGTGTTCTCGCTCCAAGAGTGACAACGGAACGGCCCCTCTCCACGCCAGACGTGAAGGGGTATATCTTTTGGTCCCTTCCATTACTCCTTCAGCTCAAGGCGTCAGAAATATCGTCTGCCAATCAGCACTGCTCTTCTAAAACGGGAGAACGACGTTTCGTTTAAGGCGACCAATCTGGAAATCTGTAACATCGGCGTTTGGCGTTTGCTGTCTCCCTGTGAAAATCTCTGAAACTGCGTGCTATGTTTGTAAAGAATGCGTAGGTTGGGCGCTCCCACACAATGTAGCGGAATTTGCTTTTAAGCCGAACATGGGTTCGTTCCCCCTTTCACTAACGCACACACTGTCCGCTCTACGGGCGGCGGCCTAGCGACGTAGATAGCTCCCTGTGAATACCTCTGAAGGGACCGGCGTCCTGGCGTGCGGTTTTTGCCTCTCCCGAACTAGAAGCTTTTCTGACCGTCGTGTCTTGAATGCGTGTGTGTATGCCAGCCTAGAGTATTTCAACCACGGTGCGCACTTGCGATTTGTTAGTTATTTGCATATCGTTTACATGAATTCATACAACACTGACTTCATCTTATCGAGTTTGGGTTCGAATGAAGCATCTTGATGTGTGGAATGTGATTGTGGGGGCGGAATATGTAAGCAATGAAGGTAAGGAGACCACGACGTCTTACACAGTGCATATAAAGTGTTACATGAGGATTTTCACAAGTAATGTATGTTGTATTTTAGAGCTAAAATAACTCACTAAATATAGTCAAAAAAATAACTAATAAAAAACTGTCGTAATAATCGTCAGTCTAGAGGCTGCATGTATTCAAAGTACTAACTGCTTACTAGTTAGTTTGCAGCACGAGTGCGTTTCTCTCATTAGATGAAGATGAACCTACGCGGTGCTACATAATGGTTAGATAGTTAATTCCGATAGTATGAAGCACGATAAAATATAAAATGGACACCAAAGGGTTTGAGAATATACGAAATGTTGAAGTAGACAAACAAATAAATTATGGAGCAGAAAAAAGAATGTGGCTATTAGTGTTCTGTATTGATTCGACGGTTCCTGCAGTAGCTATTGAAATGACAGCCCCCTTAAAAAATATCACTTACTCAAAATATTACTTCCTTCCTAGGCTACATCAATGTCATACCATTCATTTTTCATGTTTTAATCAATGTGTTTCTCGTTTATTACTGTTGAGAGATAGCCCAGACATTCTGCATCGCTTGACACAGATGCAGTGTACAGATCTGTCACCTCCCAGATGTTATTTCAGCGACCTCAAATGCCGAGGAAGGCGCAGTAGGAACTCTCAGCTGCAGCTGCCAAGGCAAGTGAACTCCGTGCTCTTGGGAAACAGGGTAGTGCTTTCATAAGTAATAATATTCAATGACGAATGACTGCCACCTGAGTAGTTCGTAATTTAGCACAGAAGAATCACATCTACACCAATTGTCATTAAAGCTGTGGGACTTTGACCTTGAAGACGACATGCAATAAGCGGCAAATTAGCTGAAGTGCACTATATGCTTTTACATGCGAACGGTTTGAATATCAGCGTCAGCACAACGTGGATAGGAATAACACCACATGCATATTGAATAAACTGAAGAACAAGCATGGTGTTTCTCATTCACAAACAGTATTTCCACGTTATTTGTTTCTGAGATGACAAAGATATGCCTCGTGTAAGAAGTAGATATACCAGTACCTACCGAATGTCGACGATCTCAAGGGTTCAGCATTTCTTTGTTGAGTACGGGCTTGGCGCCTCCGGGGTTCCACAGCTACGAACTGGAAAGCGCCACCAGTCCCCTGCCACCGCAAGCTCCGGCCACGCTTCAGCGACCACCAAGCGGCGCGGTGGTGGAACGTAGTGAGTCTCAGGGAATGGGGATCTTGGCTTCACTGACCGGATCGCTAGGATGGAATACACCGCTATAAGAAACCCTCAATCTCAAGGTGTGCGGCTCGCCGATGAGATCCATGGCTGTTGAGGTGGAACAGTCGTTAGCGGGCAACCTCTGGGGAACCTGTCGCACCTCAGTTGTATAAAGGCTTACTCAGGAAGGCGGGGCTCTGTCTGAGTGGATCCTTATTTCCCTAGCTGCTCGTGGGACCGAAATGGAACCCTCGAAATCTTCTTTTCCTCCTCCCAGCGGGCAGGGTCTACCGCCTGGGAGTTCTCTCGCCCATTCATCAGAAAGAATGAGGGAGGCTAGTCCTCCTGATAATCAACTTTTTATTAGTAATGGGGCTCAAGGAGTCATGAATCCCAACGTCTTTGTAGTGATCAAGAGGAAGGAGGGGGCGCTTGAAAAAGTGTCCCCCTCCTATATCCATATAGGCTTAGAAGGGTTGGTTGGTTGGCTATTAAACAGTTGCAAAATGGTTCCTTGCTTGTCGAGACTAACCAGGCAAAGCAGTTGGAACTTCTTATGAAGTCACAGATATTGGGCGAGTAAGACATCATTGTTGAGCTGCATAACTCCCTTAAGTCCAGCCAAGGTGTGGTAACCTACGGTGATATTATGGACATAGATGTTGCTGAACTGAAACATGAACGGGCACCACAGGGGATCATGGATGTGGAAAAAAAGCCACACAAGACCAATGGAGAGACTGAGGAGACTGCCACTTTTATTGTGACCTTAAATTCTCCAACGCTACCTGGACACATCATGGCAGTTTTACTCCGACTTAGGGTTTGATCCTATGTACCTAACCCAATGCGAGGCTTCAAATTCCACCGTTTTGGCCATACAACGCTAAGTTGCAGAGGTGAAGCGACTTGTGGGAAGTGTAGAAAGGCAGCCCATGAAGCTCGGACTGACTATCCGTCTCCAGAAGTCTGCATTAACTGCTCTGAGAGCCACCCAATCTGGATCCGAGCCCACCCTGTTTTTTGCAGAGGAACGCAAAATTCAGGAAATCTAAGTGACCAAGCGGATCCCCTACGCAGAAGCCAAGAAGGAGTATCAGGCAATGAAACCCCCTGTCTTTGCCACTTCTTATACTGAAGAAACCTGTCATTAAGGTCGACACTTCGACTCAAATGACGTACAGTGTGCCTTTATCCACCACCAGCACCTGTAAACCCGAGTGAAGACATAGTGATCCAGGCAGCTACAATAGAAGACACCAGTAATGATTCCGCAGGGCGCAGCCCAAAGGAACCCCAAAAGCAGGGTGCCCCTCAACGCCAACTTTCTTCAAAGAAAGATGACTCTCACCAGCCCCTTCCCCTTATTCTTACTGTGAAAGGGAGTGGAGAAAGGAACTCAACATTAGGGTCAAAAGCTGATCCGGGCGCCATCAGGTGTCATTCTGACATGTCTGACTGATGATGAGGACATCATGGATTTTGATGCCTCATCATCAAAGTCAGCCCCATCACCCTGCCTCGCTCTACAAGCGCCTCACCACCTCGGCGCTAAGACAGGGGTAAATCAAGACCACATTGATGAAATGGCTCCCATACTCCAATGTTATATCAATGGGCACAGGACTCATCTGGAGGACTTGACACTGCTTGTACAGGACAGACCCTTTTGCCCTTGCCTTCAAGAGACTCATTTTAACGAGACTGACACACCTGTACTTGGAGGGTATCACCTTTACAGAAAAGAAGACCTTACTGGCGATAGGACAACAGGTGGCGTTACAGTGTTCGTAAGGGACACTTTTCACTCCTCACCTATTTCCTTAACAACACCACTACAAGCGGTTGCTGTTCGGATAATGGTCCATGTTGACTTTACTGTGTGCTCTTTTTACCTACCACCTCTTGACAGTGGGGTCATCACTCATCTTCTTGATGAACTCCCCCACCCATTCCTCATTTTAGGGGACTTCAATGCACACACTGCACTATGGGGTTCTCATACCACTTGGCCAAAGCGTCGGTCACTTGAGGATCTACTGCACACAACAGATCTCATACTGTTGAATATGGGTCAAGTTACAGATTATGGCAACACTACAGGTTCGCCTGCGGCCATAGACCTCTCCTTCTGCTCGCCTGCACTTGGAGACACTGCTCAGTGGGCAGTGGACGATGAACTTCCTGGTAGTGACGATTTCCTTATCTGGATCCATATGCCTGATTGAGAAGATCCTGAAAGAAAGCCACCGAGATGGTTGTTCAGAAAGGCTAACTGTATTCTTTACAGGTAGTTAGCTGTTTTGGAGCAATGTGACGGCATCCATGACTGGGTGGATCGCATTACAGCCGCAGAAAAGCCTAGGAATTGACCTGTCCCTTAGTAGAACGATGAGTGCCGTTTTGCAATCAGGAGGGCAGCGATGTGCAAATTTAGTCTTTGCCTTACAGATGAGAATCTTGAAAACTTTCGAATGGTGCATGCAGAGGCAAGGAGAATAATTCGGGAGAGCAAACAGAGGTATTGGCAAGAGTTCCTGAACTACATCAATAGGTCCACACTCACATGTAAAGTATGGGAAGCCATTAGGAGGATCTCAAGGCACAACCCTCGAATGTCAATAGCAGCTGTACGAATACACGGGTCTGTTGTAACATTGACAAGGAATATAGCGCAGACAATAGCTGAATCATATAAATCCATTACGGACGATTTCAGCCAGGATTACACTTCTGTCGATATCGGGAGACACGGGAGAAGGCCGATCTTGATTTCCGTTCTATCATCATGGAAGAATACAACCAGCCATTCTCTCTGTGGGAGATGGATTCTGCATTGTCAGTTGCTTGTGATACGAATCCTGGAAGCGTCCTGATAACCTACAGCATGTTGCAACAGTTGGACTGTCAGTAGAAGGAAGTCCTCCTTCAGCTCTCCAATAAAATTTAGATAACTGACGACTTTCCTAACTCTTGGAAGGACTGTATTTTAATCCCAATTTTAAAACCAGGAAAGGATTGGACAGACCCTGTTAGTTATCTCAGTGTTAGGCTAACAATCTGCATAGGAAAGATACTGGAGCGTATGGTCAATCGGCGCCTAGTGTGGATTCTGGAAACCAGGTCCCTGGCCGGCCGGAGTGGCCGTGCGGTTCTAGGCGCTACAATCTGGAGCCGAGCGCCCGCTGCGATCGCAGGTTCGAATCCTGCCTGGGGCATGGATGTGTGTGATGTTCTTTGGTTAGTCAGGTTTAATTAGTTCTAAGTTCTAGGCCATTGATGACCTTAGAAGTTAAGTTGCATAGTGCTCAGAGCAATTTGAACCATTTGAACCAGGTCCTTGCTCAGTCGTTCCCAGTGTGGGTTCAGGAGGTATCGCTCCACTCTCGATAACCTGACCCTGCTCGAAGGTGCAATTCAACAAGCTTTCCTTCGTAAGCAACAGCTTATCGCTGTTTTCTGAGATATGGAAAAGGCCAATGGCACTACCTGGTGGCATAATATTTTGTCGCAGCTCCATTAGTGAGGATTCCGTGGATGTCTACCTACCTTCATACCGTCCTTTCTCTCGGACAGATATTTTAGATACAGGGTTGGCAATGTCCTGTCTGAACGTTTTAAGCAGGTGAATGGTGTCCCTCAAGGGACTGTTTTAAGTGTCACGGCTTTCGCCATCGCAGTCAATAGTGGTACAACCACAGTGCGAGGTCCAGTACTATGTTCCTTGTTTGTGTACGACTTCTCCATCTTCTGTGCATCCTCCAGCCTCACCACGGCTACTCGACGATTGCAACTGACGATCAGGTGGTTGGAGGAATGGTCTTGCATCACAAGTTTTAAGTTCTCATTAGAGTAAACGGATTGTGTTGATTTTAATCGTTCCTGGAGTCTGTTTAATTTCCCCCTTTTTAAAACTGGGGGCCACTGTTCTCACTTTTAAGTGAAAGGTGAAGTATCTGCATCGTATCTTTGATGAGAAGTTAACATGGTTGCCACAACTTAAAGAACTGAAACTGAGATGTCTCAAAGGGTTAAACATCCTTAAAAGTGTCAGTCATAGGCCTTCGGTAGCCGACAAAGCGCGTCTGCACCAACTCTATAAGGCCTTTGTGCGACCCTGGCTTGAATACAGATGCCAGGTTTATGAGTTAGCGAGGCCCATACCTTAAAAAGTATCAACAGTTTTGTATTGCTTTCATAGCTTGTACACCTGCATTTTTTCACCTAGTTATTCCAGTCATTTATGTAGTGAACGAAGCTGACGATACTGGGGACTGCTCGTAGCTATACGTAAGGAATCATGATCAGGACAATATTTTGAATAGTGTTAGAAGAAAAAATATTTTTTGTACTTCTGAGGGCAGGAACTAATTTGTACTATGTAAGAACTAGGAGGTATTTAATATTTCAGTTCTGCTGGAAGAGAATCATTTTGAGCTTTCACTTTTGATGTGATGAGTGCGTTACATTGCAGTTTAAAATATGGGTAGGACTCTGGGTCTATTTTATACGTTGGGAGATAGCGATTATTAAAAATAAACCAGGAAAAAGAGCTTTTGTGTTGGATTACGAAAAGTACGAGAGACCAGGGCTGTTGGTACTGAGGTTGACTCACGTAAACTGAACAACAGAGAATTCCTTTATATATACATTGCTGGGATATTAACAAAAGCAAATGTCCATCAGTAGCACAACTAGCATTAGAGGAGACGAAATATCCTTCCAGGCAGATTTACGTCGAGTGACTACTGTTTCTTATTAGTTAACATGACAAATGTTTTTTCACACAACATACAAAGCAGACGTTAGCCAGTGACATATATAATATTATCTGATAATAAACCAGTGGCAATCAGCACATATGTTTGGTTATTGTGTAAGTTTCAATGGTAACTGCTTTACATACAAAGATAATGATTAACTTTGCTATTCCGCAGACTATATAATTTCACTCCTAAATAGTGTTATCTACGTTAACACGTTATCTAAACAAAGGAACGTGTTTCAACATGTAACATTTAAAATGAAATTGGTGAAATTTACAACGAACTTTTTTATTCAACCTGTACGTTCAAAATAATGTCTTGATGTTTCATCATATATAAGAAACTTTCTATTTCTTGTAAAATATTTAGCCTTTTTCTGTTTTAGGCGAATATGTTACCTGTATAATAACTGTACTAAGTGCTGTAAGTCGCTGTAAGAATTAATTTGTGCGTAAAATTTTGTGTCTGAGTTAGTTAAACGGGAAAGTGTGTGTTTTTCTAAACACTTGAATTAGGGTAGAACTACAATACACAAAATCGTAGAAACATCTGCTACCGCAAACACTGCTGCCTTAACTCAGTGAGTATGAAAGGCACAGAAATTGCGAATTTCCAATTCAAAATGCAACATATTTAAATAACACACTCAATCTACAGTTAATGCATTCGTCGGAGAAATTAATAGAGTCCCAGCAAGCGAGGATTTCGATCGAACAAATGTGGCAGCATATTCACCATTTCCCGGAACAGCAGCAACACGCAGTGTTTGTAGTAAGCGTTTCAGCTACGAATGGTGTGTGTTTCTAGCAGGCTTTTGCGCACTAAATTTCTGTGTAACACGCAAGCAAGCACACGCTGTAGATGTGCCAACAAATTAGTTGCCAGCAGAATGATTGACGAGCATTGGCCGGGGAAGCAATTAGTTTTGAGCACTTAATAGGGGGGTGATAGTTCTAGGGCTACGTGGTAGTTAGTTAAGGATGGAATACAAGTGTGGGGAGAAGCTGAGTGTGGGCATGCTACACTGCGAATTAGGGGGATTGTCCTCAACATATAAATAAGTAAGGTTAAGGTAATTTAGTGGGACCCAGATATCAAAAATTCAGAACGAGTCTTCTCGGACGAGATGAGGAATGGATTTAGAGACTTCTTGAAAATTTTGGGCAGCTATTTCCGGAAGGTAGAAGTTAGGCGACAGATGGACACATCAGATAGCAGGCCCTGGCAATGTTGTTATTACGGGAAGGTTTCGACGTGGCAGGTTTATGGAACCACTCACAGACGAGGAAGTATGGCGTGACAGACGCTATAAACATTTGTGGAGACAAGGATGAAGTCATCATATGCAATACGGAGTAATGACGTGTTATGGAAAACAAATACAACAGCGCCCAAGTACTTGTATGATGAGGCTAAAGTGGACTACATAAAGAAGATTTTATAATTCCACTCATACCCTCCAGAGAGTCTATGTTATAGACATAAAAGTCAATTCCGTACTTGTCTGTGTATCTCTGTACACCCAGCCGTGATTCACAGATCTCTTCCAAACCACATCTCTCAACCATCACGGCGCATTGCGCCTCTGAGGCTGGGTGGTCGTAACAATCTCTTTGCTTAGTTTAACAGTCTGGAAGTCTACTGCCGGTTCATAGTGTTAGATGGGCACAATATTTCGGCATTCACACATGTCGCCATCGTCAGGTACGCTGACGAGCTGAGCTCTTGTCGCTCGCTCGCTCGCTGTAAAACACTGGCGACATATGCCAGGTGTGGAGGCAGTGTAAGCAGCGGAGCTGGTGTTCCTGCGCCGACCTATGGTGTTGGAAGTGGGGCCTGTCTTGACGAGCTGTCCTCAGTGAGCGTCGCTGACTATAGAGGCGCTCTTTGTACCTTCATCGGAACTGCGGGAGAGAACTACTCTCGCAGTAGCTCCGACCAGCGTGTTGTCGGCCTGAGGTGGACCTGTTGCCCAGCGCACGAATTAGACGGCTGTCAGAGTGTTCTGCGTCGTTGTAGAGCAACCTGGCGACTTGGCGGAAGCGATCCCGCAGGAAAGGGATGCCTGCTTCATCACGGAGCAGCCTCGTGGGGTAGCGAGGAGGCTTGTGGAGCGCACGTCGCTGCGCCCTATTCTGGACGCGTTGGAGCGTCGCAATGTGCGTCGCTGCTGCGTTACACACCACGGCTGCATATTCCAGAACTGGCCGTACCGAGGCCAGGTACATGGAGAGGCCGTGGCGTGGAGGTGGTGTAGACGAAGGGTTGAGCAACGGGTAAAGCGCACGTAGTCTCCCCACCGCTCACCCTCTGACGTCGCGGACGTGGAGCAGCCAAGTCAGCTGCCTGTCCAGTGTGACCCCGAGGTACTTGCCGGTCCGCAACCGTGGGATGCCCCCCCCCCCCCCCCACGATCCTGACCGGTTGCAGGTGCGGAGGTAGCCTCTTCCTGCTGAAGACGACAGCATGGCTCTTTGCAGCGTTCTACTTTAGGTGCCACTTCGTGGACCAGGCGCCCAGGACGTCACATTCGAGCTGCAGGCAGCGGCGCATCTCGGCCGTATCCGTGCTGCGGGTGAACAACGCAATGTCGTCAGCATAAAGCGCTAACCCCACGCATGCCACCCGCGGTGCGTCGGCAAGAGGTGCAAGAGCTGCTGGGTGGTAGAGTGGCCGCTCCGGAAGCCGAACTGTCCCTCGGGGATGAGCTGCTGTTCCGTCACGTGGCGTAGCAGCCGCTCCACGTACAACGTCTCAAAGACTTTTGAGAAGGACGGGAGCAGGCTGATCAGCCGGTAGTTCGCTGCCTGACGTGGGTGCTTGCCGCTCTTTGGGATGGCAACCACTTCCGCGTGTTTCCACGCGGAAGGGAAAGTCCCAGAGCGGAGGATGCTGTTGAAGATGTCCGACAGAGACTGGTGCACCTCTGGCGGTAGCAATCTCAACAGGCAGTTGGTGACACCATCCGTGCCATCCGCCTTCTTGGAGTTGAGGTGAAGCAGCTGCAGATCGACTTCTGGTGCCGTGATTTCCTCTATCGTGTCGTCCTGCTCACGCACAGTGACGAAAACCGGGATGCTGTCCTCCACTAGGCGGACGTGCTCAGCATCGAACACGCCATCGGTTGGCTGGAAATTTTCCGCGAACGTGTCCGCAAGGATGATGGCTTTCGCACCCGGCTCGCAGACAACGTCCGCATCCACACGGAGAGGCGGGACTCTCTGGTGACGGCGAAAGAAACGCCTGGTCGCCCGCCAAGCACTGCCACCCGTCGTCGTTAGGGTGGCCACAAGGCCCACCCACTCACGATTCTGGTGGTCAACTATGGAGGCCCGAATCTCGCGTCGCGCCCTGTTGAGTCGGCGCTTCGTCTCGGCCAGCCGCGTGAACTGCCACTCTCGAAAGAGGCGATTGTTGTGCGTGATCGCCTCTAAGATGTGCGGCGGGAATTGGAACGACATTTCTCGCGGCTGTCCCGACCGCCTGGGAGTGGCGGCCTCTGCTGCACCGAGAGCGTGCCGGGTGAAGAAGGCCAACCCTGCGTCGGCTCCCTGTACATCCGCGTCGGGCGCGCCTTCGAGGCGATCCAAGATCTCGGCACGAAATCTGGCCTCATCTATGCCGAGGAAGTTGCGGCGGTCGGTCGGCAGAGAGGCACCGATGACGTCCATGTCGAAGACCACCGGAAGGAGGTCGGACGACATGGCGCATCTAACGGTGACAGACGTGAAGTGTCCGACACCTTTCAGTCCGGCGGTGTCGAGCACGTCAGGCTGGCCGCGATGGGGGAAGACGGTGTGGTCGTAGGGCCCCAGGACTATCGCGCCATGTCGTGGTGTGGCGCGAAGGAGGCGGCGGCCGCTGGCGTTGGTGATGCGGGACTTCCATTTGTACGCTTGGCATTCAAGTCGCCCGCAATGAAGATCTTCCCGCACAACGTCAGCGGTGCGTAGAAGTCAGCCTCCTGGAACAGTCCCCTAGGCGGCCTGTAGGCCGCAACGAAGCTGATAACCCCCGCCGTAGTGGTGACCGCCACACTAGTGGCCTCCACCGCAGTGAGCTGCGCTAGCTGGACTTCGTGATGTTTGAGGGAAGTCTTGACATAGACAGCAGTCCTGCGACCGTGGGTCAGCCTGTCGGTGCGGTAGCACCGATAGTTTGCCGCCTTCACATGAGTTCCCGGTTTCAGGAATGTCTGCCACATGAGGCAAATGTCAAATGCCTCGTCGCGTAAGAACGCCCTGAATTCCCCTTGCTAGGGGACCAAGCTGTTCGCGTTGAAGGCTAAAACGGTGAGTTCACGGATGTGGCGATTATCCGTGGCGAGGAGAAGCAGCAACGCCGGCCTGGAGGGCCGTCGTGATCGCGGTGACGAGCACTGGGAGTTGCTCGAGCATCTGGCTCATCGACCGAAAAAGCGACCGGAGCACTGCTACGATGGGAGCCGAGGGGCGGCGTGGGCCGCTGGGGCGGCCTCCGCTACGGGGCGGCTCGTTGCGACAGCTCCGTATAATACTTCTGCCGTGGAACATCGGCAGCTAGTTGGAGTAGCGGTGCAGGATGAGTTGCCGGCTGCTGCCGCGACAGGGTGACGCCGGCGGTCCGTTGCGCAGCGGGCAGGGGTGGCATGGCCCGCGCGCTGGCTACGCCTGCGTCGGGGGGCATACCGCGCGTCAGTCGTGGTTACCGGGGTTGCCACACTTCCAGGCGAAGCCGCAGACGGCGCAGTCGGCTGATGCCGCTCGCCAGCTGCCTGCTCCGGACGCTGGGTGGAGGAAGCAGACGGTCCGCCCTCGGTGGCCGTAGCAAAGCTGGTGGGCGGGTGCACTTTACGAGAAGGAACAGCCACGCCACGTTACTGGTTTAGGCCCAGTTTGGAGGCCGAACAGCCTCTGTAACTGACAACGTGCTGCACGTCGGTTTTTCTTCTCGGTTGAGCTGACAGGATTTGCTCTCGTGCTGTCCCGCGCACTTTACGCAGCGGGGCAGCATGGAGCAGCAACGGAAGACGTGGTCCAGCTCCTGGAATGATAAGCAATGGGCCGTTCTTGCCTTTGGTCCGAAGCGGCTTTACCGCGACCTTGACACGGCCGACCAGGTGCATCTGGAAAATCTTCCGGTTTTCCAGGTTGTCAACGAAGACAACCTCGTACAGCGGCATGTCACGGTGAGTTCGAGGGGACTTCATCAGGCTGGTTACCGGATGCCAAAGCCTCTGTCCTCGAGCTCCTCTCGGAGGTAGTCCGCGCCAAACTTGCGGGGAAGGTGGCGGAAAACCACCTTTAGAAGTTTGAGCGGCTGGGAAGGGTGCGTGTAGCACGGGAGGCCATCCTTGCTGATGGTGTCCATCACCGCGTGGTACTCTCCATTGGACGTCACTGTGACCTTGTAGAGGTCACGGCCGGTGGCCTTGATAGTAGTGGACGTGGCCACTCTTTCAAATTTCTGCTGGAAGTTCTTGAAGACGCCGTCCCATTGGACGACGATAGCCGGCGGGGGTGGCGGCTTCTTCTGGGGCGGCGCCAGAGGCGCGTCGCCGTCCTCCAGAGCGTCTACGCCGGCGCCCGTGAAGGTGTTTGCGGTCGGCAGCGGCTGCGTTTGCTGCAGCGCATCAGTCCTGGCGGTGTGCCGTTTGGGTGGGGCAACAAAGTCGTCCGCATTAGGCTGCCAGGAGACAGAATGTGAACGAGGGGGTCGCTACGTCATCGTTGTCGGTCTCGGCCTGGCGGTGCTCCGGGAGGAGCCCGCGACCGTCTTCACAACCTCTGTGGTGGAGGCGCGGGAGGCCCTAGACGCCTTCTTCCGCGGGCTCGCGGTGTCAGAGGTCAGGGAGGAGTTGTCGGAATCGTCGTGCGTCACAGCCCGGCGCTTTCGGGGCGCGCGGGCATCGTCAGGGTCGATGTCGCGACGCTCTGCCTCGGCAATCGCCTCACCAAGATTTGCGTCCGGCAGTTCGATGGCGTCCATCTTGGTGGCCTCTGCAGCAGACTGTGCCCCCGTCCAGACCGCGGACTTTCCCCTAGCGCAGGACGGGGCATCAACTAGCGCAGCCACGGGCTCTTCCTGTGTCTCCGGGGCCAGAGGGGCAAACGGGGGCACATCAACCTCTCGAATGGTCGAATCCAGCGGCGCAGCACCCACCGAGGCCACAGCCGCCGGGCCCGCAAACTCTTGCAGTGCGGCCGGCGAGGCTCTCGATGGCACACCCGACTCTTGCTGCCTCGTGTGCGGTAGTGTAGCTGCCTTCAGAATGGTACAGAAGGCAAGTATGGCCGCTTCGTCATCTTCTCGGCAAAGATGGGACCCCCCCCCCCCCCCCCGTGAGCGAGCTTGTTCATAAGAATGAACGCTCGGTCACGAGAGTGCGCGTCAGAAGTAAAAGAGTCATCCTTAGTATAGTCAGGAGTCGGTAGCTGGTTCGTCATAGGTGGGGATCGGACGGGGCCGCCACCGGGATCAGCTCAGTCCCAACGGACGACGATCCGTCACACCCTTCGCATGCAAAGTCACCTCTCTCATCGACTTCTCGAGCAGCACTCTGTGCGTCGAGCGTGAAGATTTGAGCTCCTGTGGATGTGTGGCCGACTTATACCACCGCCGTCCTCAAGCCGTTCCCTCCGTGGTTCGCGCCGGCAACCGAGCCTCCGCACTCCCGGAGGCACTACCATCGGCGTCTGTGATAGCTTTGATGGAGCTCTTTCCGCCATGGTATCCAGATCGTTCCGTTTGCAGACAGTATTCTTAACTAAACACATTGCTGGTTCTCGAGCCTTGTTAAGATTACAGTCGCAATCTCGGTTGGTGAGATCGTTCCTAGTGCGAATTTTTGTGGTCTCTCCAACGACGCTGTCCCAGTATTTGGAAGTCAGGGCTACGTTTCTGGTACGTTAGTTTTCTATCACCTGATTGTCGGAAAAACAGTGCTTTCCGATCGTTGACTTGTTTGGATACGCCATTGGAGTGTGCCTCCGCTGTTATCGGGAATGGCCTTCGAAGGTGCGTGCTGCCTGCTCAACATAAAATTTCCACACAGACACTGAATCTGGTACACACCAGTCTTCAGCAAACCGAGATCATCTTTGACGGTTCCCAATAATGCTAGTTTTTTATTTGGAAAGGACCTGGGGCAAAAGAGAGTTTTTAACCGGTAGTTCTTCAGTTGCGTCCAGTTGTTCCTGACAGTGCGCCATTGTACGGTATAAACGCAGTAGCTGCATCTTCCTGGACAACTTTTCCCGCATCCACAGGTTCTACTGTTGTGGTGGAGCGGAGAGCACGCCTAATCTACCAGTCTGCGTAGCTGTGTGTCTCGGAATACAGTTCTGTGGTGTTCCTGTTTCTGGGGCAGTCTCTTTGGGTCTGAGATAGCAGGCCCTTTGTACTTGTGCTTTTAGTACGGCATTCCTCTGCGAAGGATGGTGGCAGCTGACTGCACCAAAATATTGGTCAGTATTCGTTTTCTTCCGATAGACTCCCTGACCCAGAGTGCCATCAGTTCTTGTCTGACCATGACGTCAAGGAAAGGTAATCTTCCTCCTTATTCGGTTTGCTTAGTGCATTTGATTTTCGCATGTACGGAGGTCAAATGTGCAAGGAACCCAAGGACTTTGTTCCTTCCAGGGGACCAGATGACGAACGTGTCATCAACATAACGGAAAAAACACTTTGGTTTCCATCGATGCACTCCGTATACAGATTTGCGACCAAAGGCGAGAGTGGGCTCCCCATTGTGACTCCCTCCAGTTTCTCGTAATAGTCTCTGTTAGATAGAAAACACGTGGAGGTCAAGGTATGCCTGAAAAGTTCGGTGTCCGTTTCGTCAAATTTCTCATCAATAAGCTCCAGTGACTCTTGTAAGGGCACCCTGGTGAATAACGAAAAGATTTTAAAATTCACCAGGCTATCTGAGTCTTCGAGACGGTTTACAAAATCTACAGAATTACGAATGTGATGAGGGCATTTACCGCCACAAGAGCTTAGTGTTTCCGTCAGGTATTTTTCCAGAAAGTATGTTGGTGCCCTAATACTACTAACTTGGAGCGCAACAGCACCCCATCTTTGTGGACTGTAGAGAGTCCATAAAGAAATGGCGGTACACGTCTTTGAGGCAACAGGTTCTAGGCGACCCCGTGTGGTAAATCCGTGTCCTCGAGAAGAACCCTAGTCTTGTTCTCCTTCTTCCTGTAGGAGTCGTCATATGTTAGGCTCTGCATCTTCTCTATGTGGTCCTTGTGGGAAATAGCAACAGCAGCGTTGCTTTTTCCAGCAAGTATGACAACAATCACAGAGCAGTCTCTCGGGTGCCGAATACATGCCCTTTCTCTGCTGCTAACACTCGACTTCGCAGGCTTAGTTCTCATCAGTTATTTTCACGACGTACTTCTTCTGCTGCTTCAGGCTATAGTCGCGCCGCATCCTGTTCAACTGCTTTGACGATGTCCGGAAAGGGTAGGGGTAGCAGCAAAGCTAAGTCCCTTTCCAGAATTGCGTTCGCGTCGTCACTCAGCTCCATGTCACTCAGATTGATGAACGTCTGGCATAGGGCCTCCAGTGATGGTTTGTCAGAGAGACGTAGGAATTTTGATATTCGGCGTCCTGTGGCCTTCCTAAGGGCGGAATAGGCTGCCAGCCGCGTAACACCATCAGTGCAGTCCCAGATCCAGGAATTAAAATGATTGGTCAGTTGTAAATGCTGTCTAAATAGTTCCTAGGAGCTGTACTCAAAGCTCCGGAAGGTAAGAGTGCACACTCTCACATACCAGGGCAAGACTGTCCCGCTTCTTAATTCTCCTGGCTGCCAAAGATTCGATGTGACGCGCGGCCGCGGGAGCGAACCGCAGAGGGACCGACTCGCGGCGAAGGGGATATATGTCGGCTGCGTAGTCTCAGAAGCGCAGCGAAGCTCTCGCTCAGTACACATCTCCGCTTTCACCGCCCTCTAAGGAAAAATCAAAACTGTTGTGCCCTCTGCTAAGCTACTGCCCTCTGCTACTAAGCTTAATAGCCCGGACAGCCAGACTTATGGACAACGCGCCTGCGCGTGCCGAGGCTAAGCCACAGTGTTTAGGACCAGAAAGTTAATAGGTTTTTCAGTCTACGGAGCCATCCCATCTCCACGATGCAGAGTCAACGTTCTTCATGCCAAACAAAAAACGTCAGAAAATGATCAGATCTGACGCAACGACACCGGTCGAATCTCAACAGTCACCAATCGTCCCCAACAACCTCAGGAGCCTCAGGAATCTCAGTGCGTCCAGCAACCAGCTACTCATTGCTAAACAAATGATTCTCCTCATGAAACGGAATCTCTTGCGATACATGACGGCGAAGGATAATAAAAGGTACGCTCCAGGGTTCAAATGGTTCAAATGGCTCTGAGCACTATGGGACTTAACATCTATGGTCTTCAGTCCCCTAGAACTTAGAACTACTTAAACCTAACTAACCTAAGGACATCACACAACACCCAGCCATCACGAGGCAGAGAAAATCCCTGACCCCGACGGGAATCGAACCCGGGAACCCAGGTGTGGGAAGCTAGAACGCTACCACACGACCACGAGATGCGTACGCTCCAGGGGTAACTCGACATGGAACTCCAGCATGTCCACAGAATCCGGTGAGAACCCAGTAAAGATTGGTCTGAATGTTCTAAGTAGAATTGTGATCATTGAAAATCTGGACCCGAAGGAGACCGGTAAGTTTTTTCATACCTGGACTCGAAGAATTCAATATTGTACAATTTGTGAGTGACATGAACTTTAGAAAGATCCGTGTCGAACTCACCACTCAGCAAACCGACTTTGTAACCGAACTTAAAAATATAAAAATAATTACCAATAACTGACAAGACTTTGAAAGAAATAATTGACAACATACTACAACATTTTGCAGAGGACAACAGCATTACATCATATGAACAAGCTGGTTTCAGAAACAAAATCCCGCTGATACATGATTAAGGCTAATTAGCAATGCAGCGTAAGCCTGCAATTTCACAGGTGCAACTGCTACCCTCTTTCTGGACACAGAACGCGCTTTTGATAAGGTACAGACATCTTCACAAAGTGCTAAAGCACAACTTCCCACCTTCAGTAGTACAATTATTAGCTTACCTCGTTTGAAACTGAAAAGTACAACTAGGAGACGGGGGTAAAAGTCGTCCTACTCCACACGCAGACCGGGAGTACCTTACGCTGCCGTCATATCAACTTTGTTATGTACGATATACACAGCGGATATCCCAAGACCCACGTAGTGGAATGAAGACATGGTCCAATACGCAGATGACACCACTTATTGGTGTCATGCGCCCACCTCGAATGCAATCAATGAACAAGTCAACAGCCACATCAGCAAACTTGAAACGTAGCCCAGTAAAAGGAGAATATGATCTAATCCAATTAAAAGTAAACTTTTACTATTCAGACATAGCAATCTTGCTAATTGCCAACTGGTTGGCCGCGGGTGTCGAGCGGTTCTAGGCGCTTCAGTCTGGTACCGCGCGACAGCTACGGTCGCAGGTTCTAATCCTACCTCCGGCATGGATGTGTGTGATGTCCTTAGGTTAGCTAGGTTTGAGTACATGTAAGTTCTAGGGGACTGATGGCCTCAGATGTTAAGTCCCATAGTGCTGAGAGCCATTTTCTTAAATCGCCAACTACAGGATACCCCAAAACTCCACATTCGACTTTGTCTACAAGAAATTGCTACACAACTAAACGTAAATACCTTGTCTACATCTGTCTAGATGACCTCTTAAGTAGCCAGAAAAACGACTGCAAAGATTGAATAAGCTGAAAGCCGACATAATTTTGTACGTCTCAGAAATATCAAACACGTGGACTGAAGCGACCAGTTTCTCTTCTTACATTCTAACGAAAAGAAAAAATAAACTCTGTCTGCTGACATCGGATGCTTCGATTAGCTGAAGATATACGGCGTAGCTTTCAAACAAACTCCCTTCGCGGAACACTTGAAACCAAGAAAATACTATACAGAATAAAACAAGAAATCACCTGATTTGGGCTCAACAGACTACGTAACAACAGACTCACAAAATCACTCTTGTAGCCCTATCATACAACGTTTAATTTTCTGAAATTCAAAAGTTCATTTTCCCCCTATATTTTTCTCGAAGCAGTATCCAATTCACTCCAACAGAATCCTCTGGAAAACTCGATGAAACCGTCCACAAACCAAGAGCACGTGCAAGTATTTGGGAAGATATAGCGGCCTGATATAGAGGAGAACAACTTACTGAGCCAAATTACTTCAATCAACTCCTATAGCAGAAGATAATATTCTCTGCAGCGGCAAGATTTTAAAGTTTCTCGTCTTCCACAGAATTAGACAGAGACGTTTCTAGACCAACGAATTACAAAATCACACTATAGCTTTATCAAGACCACTGAGACAATATGTGCGTACGTAAGACAAACAACAGGCAACCAATTTCTACAGGGGTTTTATCGACAGAGAGGTTTTTCTCTCAGACGTAAGGCATATGCAGGACCTTGGCACGAAAGAAACTTAATGAACAATATCTTGGCTGGAAAGGCCTGTAACCCAACATCTCCTTTAAGATGGAATGAAAGAATTAAAAAAAGAAATGCTTTATAGATGCTTGTCACTTAGAAACTCCCGTCGAAATTGTCTGCCTAATATTTCAGCTGGTGGGCATATGCATATGTTTCAATGCGTCCCAGTCGTACTATGGAAACACATGTTCTGGCTGCTCCCATTCAAAGTGCCAACTTTCGGTCAGTCAGTTAACCACAAATAGCCTGCACAAAACAAGGGGTGAGTGATCTTCTGTATGTCCACAATGCCGTGAATCAGTTTCTACTTCCTTATGCAATTCTGTACCTCTTGCGAACTTTTCCTGAACCAAACCACTCGCATTTTATTTAATAACTCATTATTAATATCGCGAAACTCAAGCGGACTGGAACATTACATATACTATAATTGCTTGCAGAAATACGGCCTATGGTGCGAATTACGCGCGCAAATAAATTGTGAAGCTAAGAAAATGTATATGACAAAATGTAATTTTTTGTTATAATCCTGAATTCCCGTTCATGACATTAATGGCTAATGCTTTTTATTCGGGACTGGGAAGAAAAGTCCGTGTTGATTCTATTTTACCTCGGAGAGGGTATTAAAGTGGCTCTCGCTTGGAAACAAATGAATACCTATAACGAACAAGTCTGTTCCAGGCCAATTCATTCTCCGTGCAGTCATTTTCTCTTCTTTGTTCTTTACGAATGCAGACACAGCTGTAGTCATCCAAGTATTTTTTCACAGTCGAAAGATACGTAACTTTCTGTTACCTGTGTTTACGCATTACTTCAGCGATAATAGCTGCCATGGCCGGTAGAAGAAGGACTCGCAACCGAACCTGTACACGCATGGTCTGCGAGTTCAGGGTAAACAGGTTAATGTCTTTCAGACAAACTAATGTGTAATAACAATGGCATCCGCGTGCCTTAAAATTTAATGCATTGAGAAGTGTTTGTAAATTTCTGCGCATTAATAGTGGAACAACATGAACATGAAGATGGCATGCAACAAACGAGCAATGGGCGTGAATACTACTTGCACCACATTCTGTATAAAATAAAAGGTTACACAGAGGGTTTCTTATTCATAAATGGCATGTGAATGTTGATTATTGTAATTTGTATAAGAACGAGGACTGTCTACCAACACATTCTGGTATTCGACTGCAGCAGTATCATGACCTATCGGGTCTGCAGTTCCACAATGTGGCTGCACGTGATGGTTTGAATGCCACGATTGCCACGTAAATATGAAATTTATGGGTTCATACTGACTTTGCTGAAAACCACGCAAGGCCTCAATGATCGCACGTGACTAGAGTGCGAGAGGACTGGCTCGGCCATACAGGATCGTACAGTAACGTCACTTTTCTTGAGTCAGGAAATGGGCTTGCTTCCAGCAAGGCAAGCATGTAACGCGAAGTGCAACGACGAGTGGAGCACCACGGAATCTCAGCAACAGAGAGAGGTATACCAGCACAGGTACGGCAACAATGGACACTAGAGTAGCACTACGGCATCTCTTGAGACGAGTCTCACCTCTACGTATTGCGTGCCGAGAGACGTATCCGTGTGTGCAAGTCTCTAAAGTCAGCACGAGGCTGTCATATGGACACAGCACATGGCGTGTTGGTGTGGGGTGTCAATGGGTACACTACACGATCAGTTCTGGTTCGCATAGTCGATAAGATGAACAACAGTTAATATATTTATTCTCAGGCCGGTGGCCCCATGACGTTACATCTAAACAAGACACTATAATGCTGCTGGCTGCCAATCCTAATATGACCTACCTTGATTTTGCTGATATTCAACTCTTGCCCAACTCAGCTTATTGTGGGATGTGTCATCTAGTGAAACTATCTGGTAATGAGTTATAGAGTTACTGGAATGCCATCATCAAAACCAACCATCTCCACGACATAGTAAAAGCACAATCGAATGACGTGCCCATATCTGTGATCCAGCTTCATTTCGACTACGTATACTGCGTGTTTAGAAATGGCTCTAAACTCGCAGGGTACCTAGTCGAAACGGAGCTGGTGCCGTCAGAGGTGAAAGCTCTGTGTCATGAACGTCACTCTTTTGTTGTGCCACAGTTTATTTGTACTTGGTTCGGCCGGATTGATGTCAGTAGCCATCATGACTTGGCTGAAGAAGGTACAGGACAGCAGAAAATAGGAGGGCGCCTAGGCGTTCTTTGGCAAGAAACTCTGAATGGACTGGTCTGACACAGCAAAAATTACCATTCAGGCCTTGCCATATACAAAGCTATCATACTTCTAGGAGTCACCGTTTCCATCAGGGCCGAACACTGGTGACACAGTGAAAGTGAAGAAGTCAGAATGTAGTAAGGTCGACCAGAGTTAGCACACGTCCTGGGCCAACATCTGACTATTATTTTTCCTATGTAACAAGATATGCTGCCTCAGCAAACCTTTCGTGGGTGAAACTCACATTAATACTGCCCATTTTAGCCAGGCAGCATTAGCCACCGCCAGCAGAGTTCGAGAAATGTTCCATGCCATTTCGACCTTATATGATTGATCTAGCTGGGACAACTAGTCGTGACTTGCATTGGCTGCTACCGTCAGGACCTAGGCCCGATGCTGCATAGTGTCGACCTGGTACCTTCAGTCACTGGCTGACAGTGGGTTAGGGTTCGCACCTCAGCTTCACCGGTCGACGAGTCATTGCATCCCTACTTAATGCACACTCGACTGCTGTCTCTTGCTGGCACACTAGTTCTGCAGGCGACTGTCGCTCCCGCCCACACTGCCTACCCCAGCACACTCACAGCATCGTGCCTGCATCTCCTCGCCTCCATAGCAGCCTGACGCTGGCCCAGGGGCCTGACTTGACACTTCTTCACCTGCTAAAGCACTGACGCCATTGACACCTCTCCTTGGCCTATTACCGCTGTAAACTGGCTGGTCTGTGGAGGCTGCTAGCTGAGTTCAGCACTTCACTTACATCCAGGACCGACGTCTGACACTCGCTGCTGAGGGCAACAAATCAACTAATACGATAGATAAATTAATCTTTCTTTCACACATCCCTGACTTACTAACTGGCATCCGTTTGGCTGCAGTTCCACTACCCGGCTAAACAACACTCACAGTCACCATTATCAGAAGCTGGACACCTGAATACAAGCGCCATTCTGACACCACTATGCACCTTGTACATCTTCAATGAAAAAAATTACTAAGGTACTTCTGCGCCATACTGTTACACACTGTTGCACTACAAATAGAATTAAATGATCTACTATCCTTCTTGTTGCTCTGTTTTAATGTCGAGCAGTGTAGTCTTCGTATATGGAATATAGTAGGTTTGAGGAAACAAAGAGAGGTGGGTACAGTGGTATAAGGAACAGGACAGCGTATGCGAAACAGGACAACGCTAGATTCTATCGAGAGTACTTCAATGTTGTATCACAAAAGGAGAATGAGTTTGTCGAAAACTTTCTAGATATAATATGGTGGATCAATGTTAATACCTATCAGTGGAGAGATAGTGTTGAGGCAAGTAGAATCATTCTACAGCAAGAACACCGAAAATTAGACGGTCTCTTATGGGGACCAATGACTGATGTGCCAAGGAAGGTGACTGAAGAATTTCCGAAGGACCTGACTGATCCTATTTGTGGGATCCTGCCCAATCGTGTAATGTAGGATGCCTAGGAATCTCCTTTCCCGGAAAGCTAAAAAACAATTCAGGCAAATCCTATTAATAGGGTTTATTACGATATGTTAAATTGACAATACTTAACTTGCGTTTCTACAAAGATGGGCCGCAAGCAAATGGCGACATGCAAATAAACAATATCTCTCTATGTATACAATTTCCACGCAAGCAGATCACACAAGCTCATAAGTCACTGCTATAAAGTTTATATCACAGCTCGTCTTCTAGTGCGGCTCTTCTTGTGCGATCGAGGCTAGCTGGAGCAGCACTTACATTCTCTTCGTATAGATGCCGTTCCTATAGTGGTGTCGTCCTAGTCAGCGTTCTATTGGCTGACGTCGTCTCACAGCCTTCTCTACTGTGAGTTTCCATGCGGACGTGCCGGCGCTTGATGTTACGCCGGAAAATTACTTCCCCCCCTCCAAGAGACGGACCATCATCGGGTAGAGAGCGCGGCAGCGGCAGGGGAGGCCGGAGAGTGGACGCTACGCTGTGGCTGCAGGGGGCGTCAAGCTTCGTACCGCTCCGTCCGGCCTCCGCTCTGGTGGAAACGTCCCCCGGAAAACAACCAGAAGGGTACGCATCCACCTCCAGAGGCCGAGAAACTGACGTGGAAGGTGTCGACTGCTGCTGTGTGGCCGGATCCAGCTCCATCGGTAGGACTAGAGAAGGCGGAGGAGGCGGAGGCTTCGTCTCCATGGGATCGTCCCGCGGTGTCGTGATGACAGTCTCTGGCGGCCGATGTGGCCCCGCTGTCCTCGGGATACATGAATCTGGGGCAAGAGGCTCAGAAAGATCACCGTGGCGAAGATGATTGTGATGGCGGCGCTGCATACCGTCTGGACCTGAAATAAGATACATGCATGTGCCTAGTCGACGGACGATCTCGCCTCGCGCCCACCATGTGCTGCCGGTAAACACCCATTAAAAGACAGTAACATGCGACGCGAAGCGATACTTGCAGCCTCCCTTCGGCGCCAGACGTTGAGGAGGCTGGAGCAGGTGGAGCAGTGTCCGATGGCGGCGGCTGTGAAGCAATTCCGCCGGCGATGGTCCGTCTCGTGGATGCGAACGATAGGAGGCGAGAAACAGCTGCAATGCTTTATCCCTGGTGAGTGCGGAGCGAAGTTTGGCCATTTACTGTTTGAAGGTTCTGACAAAACGTTGCATCTCGCCGTCTAACTGTGCACGGAACGGTGCGCTAGTTACATGCTGTATGCCATTGCGTGCACAGAAAGTTTCATGTGACGTGAACTGAGGTCCGTTGTCTGACACTATTACTTCAGTTAAACTTCGAGGCAAAAAATAGAGGACAACATCTGAATTGTACTACGTGACGTTGTCGAGTTCATTGCGACAGCAAAAGTTAACTTGCCATACGAGTTTTAACGAAATCAGTCGTAATGAATGGGATTGATTTGAAATTTCGTTAAAGAAGAATAATAAAATTTATCTGTTGTTTTTAAGTTAATTTTCTTTCGTGCGAACTTTGTTGTAGAACCACTCTCTTATTTTCGTGTGGTAATAAAAAAATTTTACTTACTTAATTATTACGTACATTTAAAGAAAAAATAATATTTACGTGAACTCATATGAACTGGTTAAGAATATTAGGTTGAGAATTGGGTCCTTTAAATCATTCGGCCTTGGCATACACTTTCCTGATGCAGTGGATTTTTTGTTAAATATTTTTACTGAATTTTATCCCGGCACTAGCCATAGAACACAAGATTACCTCTATTAGCAGAAAATGTTTTAATTATTGCCAAGCCGACATTTATCACTGATCAAACCTACTTCATTGCACATTTAAGATATTTTGAAAGAACCAAACTGTTTAAATTTCAATGTTAACTAACATTAGCTATCCGCCTACGAATGCACAAACGTATAATTAATTCAAATTTTATCAGCCACAGGATCACTGAAAAAGAAGAACAATTTCTTAATTCACCATTAATTTTTATGCACCTGTTCCCGATTTACGGGTTTGCTATTGTTGGTCGCGGCACAGCCCAGCAACACCGCTAAAAAATGCTGAAAAATTCTTAAAGGAATTTTATAGATGACGTGGGCAAGCTAATTTACATAAATAATTCACACTTTTGATAAACTCTAATATATTTAGATCAAACAACAATACAACTCACATTAATTCGTAACGCATCGTCTAATGGCGGCTAAGTCCAGACAGAGACAAAAGAAGTCTACCCATTCGTAAAAAACTCTTTCACAGTGTCCTACCGCAATGACTTCTGAACAGAGAAGACCAAAGAATACATAATGCATTGTGCTTAAATAGTATTGCTGACTATTAACATTTCTTTGCAAATTGACGATATTATTCTCTTCTGGCAACATATCTCTGCTATCGCAAATACTGACACATTTTACAATCACATAATAAATACAGAAAAAATTCCTATCCTAAATACAGACAAATATTACAACAAAAAATATAAGGAGAATAACAAATGTCTTTTACACCACATTCAGTAATATTTTTGTTCAATAATTACGATATATACAACTTGCCCAGAGCGGCGTATATGGTACAAATAAACTCTTTTTTTTTTTTTTTTTAATAACGTGAGTTTGCCAGGGAACGTTACAGAGTCAACCGCAATCAACCAACGAGTGTTCCAAGAAGGTCCTGCAAAATCTATGTGCACACATTGCCATGGTGATGTTTGTGGCGGAGAGGACTGATTTTCCGCACATGCGTCATTCTGTGACGTCATCTGTTCTATTTGGGCGTCCAAACCCTGCCTCGTACAGTGTCGACGCGCTAAATGTTTCGTCCGAAAATCCCCATTGGTGAAGTAAGTTGAACACTCCTTTCTGCAAAGCTTTACGGATCAACACACATGGGTGTCCACTGTCATTTTGAAAAAAAATCACCCATTTCTGTATAGCGAGGCTACGTCGACATGCAAAGTATCGGCGCACGACAGAGTTCTTTATGCTACACATGGAATGAGGCCAAGACGTGCCATTGTATGTTAGAAAAATGTACAAATCTGGATCAGGTTCCGTGACCTGTGTAATTTTCCTATGGTTCAGCGGAAAAGATTGAAACCTGAGCATCGATGTGGCAACGAGATGCAGCAGAAAATCTGTATCAGAGCCAATCGGAAGACGTGAATGTGCGTCCGCATTGCCATGTTGAGTAGTCGGACGATACACAGTCTCGTACTGGTACTGAGACAAAACAAGGCCCATCTGTGCAATTTTTGGGTAGTTCGGAAAGGAACCGGTTTCGTGGGATGAAACAAGGACTGAAAAAGCTTGTGATCTGTTATTTAGTAGAATTTTGTGCCGTACAAATAGTGGTAGAATTTGGTGACGCCATTCACATCAGCCAAAGCGTCCTTCTCAATTTGTGAGTAGTTACACTGAACTCTGGACAACACATTTGATGCGAAAGGAATAGGCCTCTCTATATCACCAGTTCTGTGCGAAAGCACGGAACCGATGCCGTAACACGAAACGTTAACTTGCATCACATATGGTTTTTCAGGATCAAAGTGAACTAAGTATCGATCCCTGCACAATGCATCTTTAAGTTGTTGAAAAGCTACTTGGTACTCAACTGTCCAAACAAAGGGGAGGTTCTTCCGACGCAAGCGGTGCAATGGAGCTGTAATTTGTGCAGCATTCGGTATGAACCATATATAATAGTTCATTTTCCCTAAAACTGACTGCAATTCTGTAACATTGCGAGGAACATGCAAACCTCGTATAGCTAACAAATGCGACTTAAGAGGATTTACACCTTGACGGTTTATGACATGACCAAGGTATTTCAGTTCAGGTTTTAAAAAAATAACTCTTGTCCAGTATACACCTCAGTCTTGCATCAGATAAGACACGAAACAAAGCACGAAAATTAGCAACTGTTCTTCAGGTGTACGACCTGCTACGACAGTATCGTCAAAATAGTTTGAACAGTTAGGACCTTGAGCAGTCAGCTGTTCAAAATACCGTTGGAAAATGGCGGGTGCAGAAGCACTGCCACGAGGCAAACGCAAATATTTAAACAAGCCCTATTGAGTATTCACTACACACACTTTTTGAGACTCTTCACTGAGAAATATTTGAAGATTCGTGTCGCGTAAATTCTCTTCTCGGATTAACGATGAGCGCTCTTCAGCCACTCGGTCTAGAGGTGGCTTTTATGCACTTTCCCTCAGCCTTCAGTGTAAATACTGGGCTGTAGCCTCCACCCCGCGCCAGATACCTGCTGCACAAACATTCAGAAGGAAGCTTTCGCACTCAGACATGAGCTGTACACCAGGCGCCGACAGATGAGGTACACAGACTCTGTGCCACGGGGAGTGGTCGCGTCAGGAGCGGTATCTGGTTGCCAACAGTCACCAAAATAGCTTCAGCACATATAACAATTTCGATCCCGTAGGTAACTGGTAAACGGCAAAGGTGAAGAGGAACAGCTAGGAGACACGTAGTATTTCAGGTCTGTGGGAAGAGAATGATTTGGAGTCTTCACTTTTGAGGGGACGAGTGTGCTATATGAGAGTTAATACGTTGGTTTGATCTCTGGAAACTTGTTTATACCCTGTGAGGTGCAGATTATAAAAAGTGATCTGCAAAAAAGACTCTTAAGTATTGGGATACGGAAGACAGAAGGAATATGCAGATATAACGAGCGCAACTGTCAGGGATTGGTGATAGATTGAGGCTGGCTGTCGTAAATTTTCCTGTAGATAATATTCTTATTTACTTATTTCCAAATCAGAACTGGGATACATACTCATCTCCAGCGGTATCGGCAGTACACAAGACGTTTTCCTCGGGTGCATAGTGCCCCATATCAGTTATTTTTTCATATAACGCACAGGTTACGCATATTTTTCTTTGCACATGCCAATAACTTTTGCCAATAATTTACATATTATTACTTTAGCGTATGCCACTGGTATTCAGCACATACAGGGTGAGTTACAATTATGTGAATACTATTTGAGAAAAAGGACTTGCTCCGAGTTTTCGTTTTACAGAGTCTCAACCTGATGAACACAGTTAATGCACTCAACTTTCAGCAATACAGTTTAGTGATAACTGTCTGCTACTAATCCAATTGCTACAAACCTTCTGGTTAACGAGCATCTACCTGAAAATCGTTCTGTAAGCCTTCGCCACACTTTTCTCGCCGGCAGCACAACTTACAGTAAGCTTGCAATCATTCTTTTCTGCTCAAGTGTGAGTCTATCAGACATCGGTTCTAACAAACTGGAGTAAAAAACGAAACAGAATTAAAATTCTTCACATAATTTTGACTCACCCTGTAGATATGGTAGATGAATGTCAAAGGTGACGAAATTTAAATCGAAAGGTGATTAACTTGACTGATCACAGGCTCTGAGCACTATGGGACTCAACATCTTCATCTACATCTACATCTACATTTATACTCCGCAAGCCACCCAACGGTGTGTGGCGGAGGGCACTTTACGTGCCATTGTCATTACCTCCCTTTCCTGTTCCAGTCGCGTATGGTTCGCGGGAAGAACGACTGTCTGAAAGCCTCCGTGCGCGCTCTAATCTCTCTTATTTTACATTCGTGATCTCCTCGGGAGGTATAAGTAGGGGGAAGCAATGTATTCGATACCTCATCCAGAAACGCACCCTCTCGAAACCTGGCGAGCAAGCTACACCGCGATGCAGAGCGCCTCTCTTGCAGAGTCTGCCACTTGGGTGTATTAAACATCCCCGTAACGCTATCACGGTTACCAAATAACCCTGTGACGAAACGCGCCGCTCTTCTTTGGATCTTCTCTATCTCCTCCGTCAACCCGATCTGGTACGGATCCCACACTGATGAGCAGTACTCAAGTATAGGTCGAACGAGTGTTTTGTATGCCATCTCCTTTGTTGATGGACTACATTTTCTAAGCACTCTCCCAATGAATCTCAACCTGGTCCCCGCCTTACCAACAATTAATTTTATATCATCATTCCACTTCAAATCGTTCCGCACGCATACTCCCAGATATTTTACAGAAGTAACTGCTCCCAGTGTTTGTTCCGCTATCATATAATCATACAATAAAGGATCCTTCTTTCTATGTATTCGCAATACATTACATTTGTCTATGTTAAGGGACAGTTACCACTCCCTGCACCAAGTGCTTATCCGCTGCAGATCTTCCTGCATCTCGCTACAATTTTCTAACGCTGCAACTTTCTATATACTACAGCATCATCCGCGAAAAGCCGCATGGAACTTCCGGCACCATCTACTAGGTCATTTATATATATATTGTGAAAAGAAATGGTCCCATGACACTCCCCTGTAGCACGCCAGAGGTTACTTTAACGTCTGTAGACGTCTGTCCATTGAGAACAACATGCTGTGTTCTGTTTGCTAAAAACTCTTCAACCCAGCCACACAGCTGGTCTGATATTCCGTAGGCTCTTACTTTATCAGGCGACAGTGCGGAACTGTATCGAACGCCTTCCGGAAGTCAAGAAAAATAGCATGTACCTGGGAGCCGGTATCTAATATTTTCTGGGTCTCGTGAACAAATAAAGCGAGTTGGGTCTCACACAATCGCTGTTTACGGAATCCATGTTGATTCCTACAGAGTAGATTCTGAGTTTCCAAAAACGACATGATACTCGAGCAAAAAACATGTTCTAAAATTCTACAACAGATCGACGTCAGAGATACAGGTCTATAGTTCTGCGCATCTGCTCGACGACCCTTCTTGAAGACTGGGACTATCTGTGCTCTTTTCCAATTATTTGGAACCCTCCGTTCCTCTAGAGACTTGCGGTACACGGCTGTTAGAAGGGGGACAAGTTCTTTCGCGTACTCTGTGTAGAGTCGAATTGGTATCCCGTCAGGTCCAGTGGACTTTCCTCTGTTGAGTGATTCCAGTTGCTTTACTATTCCTTGGACACTTATTTCGATGTCAGCCATTTTTTCGTTTGTGCGAGGATTTAGAGAAGGAACTGGAGTGCGGTCTTCCTCCGTGAAACAGTTTTGGAAAAAGGTGTTCAGTATTTCAGCTTTACGCGTGTCATCCTCTGTTTCAATGCCATCATCATCCCGGAGTGTCTGGATATGCTGTTTCGAGCCACTTACTGATTTAACGTAAGACCATAACTTCCTAGGATTTTCTGTCAAGTCGGTACATAGAATTTTACTTTCGAATTCACTGAACGCTTCACGCATAGCCCTCCTTACGCTAACTTTGACATCGTTTAGCTTCTGTTTGTCTGAGAGGTTTTGGCAGCGTTTAAACTTGGAGTGAAGCTCCCTTTGCTTTCGAAGTAGTTTCCTAACTTTGTTGTTGTACCACGGTGGGTTTTTCCCGTCCCTCACAGTTTTACTCGGCACGTACCTGTCTAAAACGCATTTTACGATTGCCTTGAATTTTTTCCATAAACACTCAAAATTGTCAGTGTCGAAACAGAAATTTTCGTTTTGATCTGTTAGCTAGTCTGAAATCTGCCTTCTATTACTCTTGCTAAACAGATAAACCTTCCTCCCTTGTTTTGTATTCTTATTAACTTCCATATTCAGGGATGCTGAAACGGCCTTATGATCACTGATTCCCTGTTCTGCACATACAGAGTCGAAAAGTTCGGGTCTGTTTGTTATCAGTAGGTCCAAGATATTATCTCCACGAGTCGGTTCTCTGTTTAATTGCTCGAGGTAATTTTCGGATAGTGCACTCAGTATAATGTCACTCGATGCTCTGTCCCTACCACCCGTCCTAAACATCTGAGTGTCCCAGTCTATATCTGGTAAATTGAAATCTCTACCTAAGACTATAACATGCTGAGAAAATTTATGTGAAATGTATTCCAAATTTTCTCTCAGTTGTTCTGCCACTAATGCTGCTGAGTCGGGAGGTCGGTAAAAGGAGCCAATTATGAACCCAGCTCGGTTGTTGAGTGTAACCTCCACCCATAATAATTCACAGGAACTATCCACTTCTACTTCACTACGGGATAAACTACTACTGACAGCGACGAACACCCCACCACCGGTTGCATGCAATCTATCCTTTCTAAACACCGTCTGTACCTTTGTAAAAATTTCGGCAGAATTTATCTCTGGCTTCAGCCAGCTTTCGGTTCCTATAACGATTTCAGCTTCGGTGCTTTCTATCAGCGCTTGGAGTTCCGGTACTTTACCAACGCAGCTTCGACAGTTGACAATTACAACACCGATTGCTGCTTGGTCCCCGCATGTCCTGACTTTGGCCCGCACCCGTTGAGGCTGTTGCCCTTTCTGTACTTGCCCAAGGCCATCTAACCTAAAAAACCGCCCAGCCCACGCCACACAACCCCTGATACCCGTGTAGCCGCTTGTTGCGTGTAGTGGACTCCTGACCTATCTGAGGTCATCAGTCCCCTTGAACTTTGAACTACTTAAACGTAACTAACCTAAGGACATCACACACAACCATGCCCGAGTCAGGATTCGAACCTGCGACCGTAGCGGTCCCGCGGTTCCAGACTGAAGCGCCTAGAACCGCTCGGTCACACCGGCCGGCTACTTATCACAGTTTATACCTAATCATTTGTACATTACATTATCTTTGTTAACAGAATATCTTACAAAGGAATGTACTTCAACAGTAGACATTTGTAAGAGAATTCGTGAAATTTTCGATGCATTTTTTTGTTTTTTTAACTCCGTCTCTCTGTTGAAAGCAACGCAAGATGTTTCGCCAGATATGTAAAACTTCATGTTTTCATCTAAAATATTTCCTTGCCTACGGTTTTTCAGCAGTCGCTGGGCCTGCCAGGCATTGTGTTACGTGACTGAATGGGTTTCTGTAGCTTTAGGTGTGAACTAAGTGAAGACAGTTTCATGTTAATGAAGTTCGCAATTTCCATGAATAGTGTTTTGAAATATTCCTGTTATTCCTATGGTTGTTATTACACGGCAACCGCATTTTAACTTATACACTCCTGAATGTGTGAATTTACAGGGTTGTTCCATAGACTGACAAGTTTGCCTTCTGTTGCGTATTCTGATGCTTATTCTCAACTTGGACTTTTGACATGAACATTGATAATATCTGAGACTTTCCCCAATATGTAAACCATCAGTACCATTTGTGAGAAAATAAACAACGCAATAGTAACTGACAAGGGAATACAGTAGAAGTCATGCTGAAGACGGTCTGTAGAAAAAGAATCTTCGAGTTTCATTTGTATAAAAAATTAAAAGTCTCTAAATAGTTTTCAACAGTTATTTCACAAAAGAGAAGAATACATATTGCTCCATAATGAACCCATCCGCAAATACATTGCAGTCACTACCAAAAATTCATATAGGTAGCAGCCCTATTAATCTAGTAATAAGCTGCATAAGACCTCTGCAATCTGACTAAAAAAGAAACAAGACAGTGTATATACTTACTCAAGACTGTATATGCAGAAGTCAGTATACAGTGAATAGTTTGAGTGAAATGATACAAAAAATTATAGACATCGACATTCTACATCTTTTAAAACAATTTCTGGAATGTAATGAAGATGTTCACCAACAGAGCAGTTGATGAGACCATTGAACTATATGTACTAGGATACGGTTTAGTAAAGGGAAACTACCTTGTTGGTACACTAGCTAGTATTTTACTACACCACACTGAGATCTAATTTCCTTACACCATCTCACATTGATTAATGATATTTCTTTCTTGTACAGGTATGCAGATAACACCTACCATTACAAGGCCGATCAGTAAAATAAATAGTTAAATTCCACTGAATCGAACAAATTATCCAATAAAATAAGCAATATGGAAAGGATAGATTGCTGCTCACCATGTGAGTAGCCATTGAGTCACATACAGGCCAGATCAAACAGACTGTTACAGAAATGAGCCTTAGAGCAAAATTCCTCTTCAGAAATAAGTAACACACACGCATTCACATGAGCACAACTCACACAGACATAACCACTGTCCTTATGCGCCGGAGCACGACATAGCATGAGTCAGGTCCTAGTGTCCAGAGACAATGGCCATGTCTGTGTGGACTGCGCTTGTTTGTATACATGTGTGTTTTCTGTTTCTGAAGAAGGACTTTGTCTTGAAACTCAGGATTTAAGCTGTTTTTTCATTGTGCCTGTCTGCAGCTGAATGCCTCGCCTGTGTGATGAGCAGCAATCTGATCTTCCCATATTGTTACTCCATTATCTTATTTCACACAAAAATGTATGTACAATCGAGGATGAACACCATAATAAAATAAACTTTTTAGATCTAAGTTAATTACCAAAAAACAGAAGAAAACTATGGCTACTACTAGAGTTTGCACGACAAAACTTTTATTAAAATGCTACACCTAAATGGAAGGCAAATAAATTAAAGGCAGCATTACACTAACGAGGAATACGATAACAAAGAAGATCAGTTTACTGAAATACTATATTGGCAGAAAAACTTCCGATAAAATTTGAGATACTAAACTCATGTATAGGGGACACGGAATACGAATTTCCATTTGTCCAAATGATGTAGGTTTGCTTGTCGACACTATTCCTTCAAGTGGCAACAACCATTTCCCATTCCAGCTAGTTTAGTGCGCAGCCTGTAATGGTTCCGATTATGATCCAATACATTATCTTAACTCACTGTCTTTACTGTATTATTTATTTTCATTTATTTTCTTACTTTAACCAAAATTTTGAAATGTAAGCAAGACTCCTTAATGATACTCGCATCAGTAAACTTTGCAATGAGTTTGATAGGTGGTTTTTGGGTAACAATAATAATACTTGTAGTATTTAATAAATATATTACGGCAAGGTCAGTCTTACTGACTTTGTTGAATGTAGGTCTACACAAGAACTTATACGTGAGTGATTCGAGTTCTCAATTTTTACTATTTGCTGTCTGTAAGATGCAGCAACTGTACTGGATGGTCAAGTTTTGTTTTGCTACAATGGTCGTACCTCTGTATCGATTTCAGATGCCGGAAAATGTTGACTATGAAGGAGATTTTTAATCATGGCTATGTTGACTGCATTGTTCTCCTATTGATTTGTGGACTCATTTATGTAGGAAGTGCTGTCTTAAGTCTAAGTTTACTCTGTTAATCAGTCGTATGTCGTTAATTTTAGATTAAATCTCTTTGTAATGCAAGCATCTTGCTTACCATAACTGGGGAACTTTTTTCTTTCAGCAAAGGTAACTTAGGCATCCTGGAGTGCTATCCGATGTTGAAATGGCGAATAGGCGACACCACGCCATCTGCAGGGTTTTCGGGTTGACGCCGTTCACAGCCAACATTGAGAAGTGTGAGCTACGGAGAACACGTGCTGGTACACTGTACGCAGATGATGTTCTCGGCATGAACCCCGCAAAAAAAGCACATGTGGAGGACTCGTTGCAAGCTATGAACGCAAGAAAAAAGGACTCCAATACCTTCGTGTGGTTGGTAGGCTATATGACGACACACTACGCCACCACGGCGATATCGATCGCCGCAGACCTGTTTCGAAACACCTACAAGTACCAGAGGATGCTCAGTCTGTTGTCTTATCGGGGCAGTGGCATCATGGGGTCGCGCCAATTCTCCACTGCGGCAGTGAGGATCTCCTGCAAAGTGGTGTATGCAGGCTCTGTCGCGCAACGTGTAGCTCCTGTGCCGTTGAAATGTCCAAGGAACGAGATGAAGTGGACATATATGTCACCACTGTTCTTAAGTGGTATTGTACTTACCGCTGTTACCAGGTATGTGGGCCTCGTTCTCCTTGTGAGGAGTGACTTAGCCAGCTCAACCAGTGTCTGAGAGCTACAGCCCGAGTGAGATGCCAACGGCGACCACTTGCGGACCGCTACCGCCAGCTGAGGAGAGTCTACGCCGCACTGTGCAACCTGTCCCAGGAGGTCATTTCGGTCCACCAGATATTTTTAGTTTTATTCATGGTGACAGCGCTGTGCATTATATCTTGGAATACAGTTGCCGCTGTTTTATTACAGCACCAGAAACACCTAGTGGTGACACATATTTTGCTTATATCGTGGCAGTCGTCACGGGTGTTAATGGTGTCGGCGGCTTCGCACGCGCTGTCCAGGGAGGCGGCGCAGACGGCTCCTGTCCTGTGCCGGCGGTTCCTGGGTTCGACTCTCCGCAGCTCAGAGACATTAGAGCTGCACCACTTCTGCCGACTCACCCGCAACCAGAGTCCCAATCATCAACTTTACGGCATCGTTCCCTTGGATACGCGGATGCTATTGGCCTCATCACCTTTCGTTACAACTTGCACCATTACTTTGTTAATTTTCTGGGAATTGCTCTGAAAAAAATAAAATGAACAGTGAGCTAAAAATTATTACAGCAGTATTGGTGAGTATGGGTTGTTCTGCACTAAAATTCTATACAGCGTTGCTATCATTACCAAATTGTAGAATACATGGCTATTACATTAATTTTTGCCAGAATCTCATTTGCTTCTCTTGATAGGAATTCTTAACGTTAAATTTGTGGAGAAAATTTAGCATAATACGTGGAAAAGGTTTCAAAACTTTCCACGGTAATATATATGCGTCAGAAACAGGCTCTGTATTGATATTTTTATCAATACGCACCTAAACAGGAACCAGAATCGAGAAGAGTCGTGACCTAAATTAAATACCAAATTTATTGCACTAGGGGGATGCAGGTAGCAGCAGATGGTACCGCAGCAAGATAGTCGTTAGGAGATCAATGAGATGGAATCAGTACCACACCAGCGAGAAAAGCAAAAGGTATACGTAAGCTTCAGTTGACTTACAAAGTTGCTGTAAGAAACAGAATACTGGGATACGTACAAAAATGAGAGAATGGTAACGTGAAGGACCATAGCTCAGCATGACTAAAACATAAAAGGAAATGAACTACAATATCACATATTTTCGTAAAGTAATGTAGTATTGAAGATATACAAAGCAATTAGATATTAATCGATAAGTGACAAATAGCGTTCTATGCTCACTGACACACTATAAGGAACAAACAACAATATTTTAAAAAAATAAAGCTCAAAATCCGATTAGGCTACACTCTCATTTAATAGCTTTTATTTGCAACAGGTCCCTCGCCAATGGTAACTTCTTGAAAGAAATTGATTCCCTGCTTTGGTTGGTTTTTTATATCTGTTTTAGTTTTACTTTGTATAACACGATGTTTCCTCTTTGTAGGCACTTTCAGTATAATGTTAAACTCGTTAAACACATATGTGTCGGGATAAAGTCATATAATTTCATGAGTATTCCGTCACTGGTCGGGTTTGACAGCTGTAGCAATGATAACCGATTCCGTACGAACAGCAGCTCACAGGAAAGCTTTCTTCTAGCGTGATATGTCTCTGAACTGTGTGCAGCATTATTAACGACGTTTTCGCCAGAAGATGTCACTGTACACAGTTCAGTGCTCCGTGGCGCTAGTAAATGCCTTGGCAGCGTGCTGATGTTTGTACAGCGCCAGGTACGCTTACAGATCTCAAGAACAGCCAACCATGTGCTGTTCAAGAAATTATGCAACTGTAACCAAAAATATCTTTCTAGAAGTTTTTTAAAATGTCAGATCTCGTCACATTGCCAAATCGTTTGTGCCTTTACTACTGAGCACTTAATGACATTGAACTATAAAATCCGTCTCTTGAAAATACGAGAATAATAATAATAATTTTCCACATGCAGGTAGTTACAAAGGAAAAGGGTGACAGATGTACGAGAGGATATTTAAATGTTACTACAACTTAGCTTCGTATGTTTTTTCTCGATGTTCGTGACTTTATTACGGAAAGCTTATAAAAACTGACGATTCGAAGTGGTCATCGCGGGCTACCACATTCTCCCGTCTTTCGGGTAGCAAAGGAATCCCGCGGCGGAAGAACTTGGCGTCGTTTGTGGAGATCCATGGATCGACCTTATTTTGCACTTGCTCATAAGACCGGAAGCACTGGTCAGCCAGGCCTTGAGTAATTTTCCAAGAAAGGTGGTAATAAGAGGGAGCAATGTCTGCAAAACACGACGAGTGGGATATCACTTCCCATTTCAAGGTTTCCGGGTAGTTTTGACGCGTTTTGCGACAGTAAGTCGGTCGAGCACAGTCATGCTGCAAAATGAGCGTTTCATATCTGGCGCTGTACTGTGGCCATCTGCTCTTCAGTGTTCGGCTCAAACGTGTCAATTGATTGCCAAACGTATCTCCTGTCATTGTTTCCACTCGGTGTCAGTCGCTTTAAAAAGGTTCCCACTTCTACCACCCTGCCTGTTTCCGACGTCAAAATCACCGTTCTTGAAGCGCTGTAACCATTCTCTACAAGTACTTTCACTAATAAGTACGTCACCATAGATCTCATTTACTTACTTACTCCTTGTCGCTACAGCCCATGTAGGGCCTTGGCGTCCTCGACAATCTACGCCCAATCTACTCTGCTGGGTGCCTCGACTCTCCATCTTCTGACTCCCATTCTTCTCAATTCCTCCTCCACGTCGTCTATCCATGTGGTTCTTAGTCTGCCTCTTATACGGCGTCCCCCTGGTTTTCCTTTGAAAACTTTCTTGGCTGTGCTGTTCTCCATCAGTCTTTGTATACGTCCCAACTAACGCAGTCTATTACTCTTTATTTGTTCACGATACCTGCTTTGTTATACACCTATCTGATCTCATTATTTCCGATTCGCCAAAGCTCCCCTATCATCAATTGGTCCGTAAAAGTTTTTTTAAGTATCTTCCTTTCCTATCCATGCAACAACTCCTCGCCATTTTGCCTTGTCGTCCAAGTCTCCGAAACATACATCACTACAGGTCTCACTGCCCTAGGATACACAGTCAGCTTCAGATTCCTACTAAGACTTCTTTCTTTTAACACTTTAATCCATCCAAAGTAACTCCTGTTACCAGTTGCAATTCATGTACGCATTTGTTTTCTCATATCATTATTCTCAGTTATTAGTGGCCCAAGATATTTGAAGCTCTCACAGTGCTCATATTCCTCGCCATTCAAAGTCATGCTTCTTTCTCCTTCACCATACCTTTTCCTAGATGTTAACATACACTTGGTCTTTGGCTGATTAATTGTCAGTCACATCTCCGCTCCATATCTTTTTAATTTTTTAACCTTTTCTCCCAGGTCCCATTTCCTCCTGGATAACAAAATATTATACACTGCAACACCAGAAAACCTGGTATAGGCATACATATTCAATTACAGAGATATGTAAACAGGCAGAATTCGGCGCTGCCGTCGGAAACGCCTATATAAGACAAAATGTGTCTGGCGTAATTGTTAGATCGGTCGCTGCTGTTAGAATGGCCGATTATCAAGTTTTAAGAGAGTTTTAACGTGGTGTTATACTCGGTGCAAAAGGAATAGGACGCAGCATCTCCGAGGTAGCGACGAAATGGGGATTATTCTGTACGACAATTTCACGAGCATACCGTGTATACAGGAATCCCGTAAAATATCAAATCTCCTATATCACTGCGGGGCAGGGGGAGGGGGGGGGGGGGTGGGAAGATCCTGCAAGAACGGGACGAACGACGACTGAAGAGAGTCGTTCAGTATGACAGATGTGCAACCCTTTCACAAATTGCTGCAGATTTCATTGCTGGGCCATCAACAAGTGTCAGCGTACGAACCATTCAACGAAACATCATCGATTATGGACTTTCGGAGCCAAAGGCCCAATCTGTACCCTTGATGAAAGTTTTACGCATCGCCTGTGCCATTCAGCACCGGAATCGGACTGTTGATGACTGGAAACACTTTGCCTGATCGCATGAGTCTCGTTGCAAATTGTATCGAGCGGATGGACGTGTACGGGTATGGAGGTGACCTCATGAATCCATGGACTCTGCATGTCAGCAGCGGTCTGCTCAAGCTGTTGGAGGCTCTGTAATGGTGTGGAGAGTGTGCAGCTCTGTATTCGTGCCTGATACGTGTAGATACGACTCTCACAGGTGACAAAGTGCGTAAGCATCCTGTCTGAACACCTGCATCCATTCATGTCCATTGTGCATTCCGACGGTCTTGGGCAATTTGATCAGGACAATGCGTCACCCCGAACGTCCAGAATTGCAACAGAGTGCCTTGGCTCTAGGAGCGCTCTTCTGAGTTTAAGCACTTCTGCTGGCCACCAGAATCTCCAGATATGATCATTATTGAGCATATCTGGGATGCTTTGTAACGTGCTGTTCAGAAGAGATCTCCACCTCCTCGTACTATTACGGATTTATGGGCAGCCCTGCAGGATCCATGGTGTCAGTTCCATCCGGCACTACTTAAGGCATTAGTCAAGTCCATGCCACGTCGTGTTGCAGCACTTGGTGGGAGCCCTTCACGATTTTACGCAGGTGTACCGATTTCTTTGGCTCTTCAGTGTAACTCCTCTGAGTTCGGATCCGTTATTTATATCTTTCACCCGCATATACATTTTCCTTATTTCCTGAGCAGTCTTTCTCTCTTCTAACTCATCAATCCACCGTTTTTGAGTGTATTCAAGATCGTTACGTCCCTCTATTAAATACTGGTACCCCAGTGCTGCCACTTTGTGTCTTTCGTATTACCCTGTCCAAGGCGACATTGAACAGAATAGTGGAGAGCACATTACCATGCCGCAGTCCTCGGTTAACTTCAAATGCCTTTGATGATGCTCCCTCAATCTTTGCTTTAGATACTATTTTTCTCAAGTCACTTGAACTAGTCTTCCCAGTTCGTTGGGTACGCCTGCCTCTTGCATTGCATTCGAGAGTTCATCCCTTTTGATTTTATCATAAGCTTGTTTGAAATAAATGAACAGCTGGTAGACATCGATGTTATGCTCATAAAATCTTTCAAGGATCTGCGTGATATTAAAAATCTTATCTGTAGTTGACCTATTAGTTCTGAAACCACACAGTTAGTCTCTTAGATACTCTTATACATACATTGTTAGAGGGCCAACCATGATTTTTCCTTATACATTATGTACTATATCCAAAATTGTAATTTCTCTATAACTCGAACGGTCGGCTTTGTCGTGTTTCTTCTGCATAGGGTAGAGTATTACTGTATTCCACTGTTCAGCCATATTTTTATTACTGTATTCCACTGTTCAGCCATATTTTCTTTCCACTATAATCTCATAAAAAACCCTTATTAGTTTTTCTCCGCCATATGTTCTCATTTATGTTGTAGTATTGTCTTCTCCCGGAGCTTTATTGTTTTTAAGAGTCTCGATACTACCGTTAACTTCTTCAGTGTAGGTCCATCGGCTGATACCTGATACTCTTCTCCTTTGTTTACTTCTTGTTGCAGCTCCTCTACGATACTATCATCAACCTCACCTTCGTTTTCCGTTTCTGTATTCAGTACACTAGAATACTCCACCCATCTGTCTAAATTTGATCTTTTTCCTCTAATTAGATTTCCTCCAGTTACAGATAACTGCTCTGAGTTCGGATCGTTTCTTTACATCTTTCATCCACTTATATAATTTCCTTATTTTCTGAGAAGTCTTTCTCTCTTCTAACACATCAGTCCACCGTTTTTGAAATTCTCTCTTTTTCCTCCTATGTTCTTTATGTACTACTCTTTTCCTGGTGTTCTTTTACAGTAATTCTTGTTCTCCTCTCCAGCATTCTTTTCATTGCCTGATTCCTTTCTTCTGCCTTCTGTCTTCATCCTACAATCTTCATGAAACCAGACCTGGGATCTCGACTGCTTCTTTCTAGCCTGCATAGTTACAGCAGTCTCACTGACCGTTTCCATCTTTCTTCAGTAACCTCTCCTACGCAATCTATTTGCCAACATAGTTTTACATTATTGTTCTGTATTTTCATCATTTCTTAACTTGGCATCATCAAACCGTGACGCAGTCATGCTGCAAAATCACATTTTCATGACTGTCACTGTATTGTGGCCATTTGTCTTCCAGGACTGGGCTCAAATGCATCAATTGCTTTCGAGAAATATCTCCTGTGATTGTTTCCGTCTGTTCCAATAGCTACGAAAATCTTTTCTCTTCCACCACCGCTCCGGTATTCGATGTCAAAATCACCGTTTCTGAAGCACAGATTCTCTGCAAGTTATTTCACTAACAGGAAACTCACCATAAATCTTATCCAGCATTTGATGAGCCTCTGCCGCAAATTTATTCATGTTAACGCAGAAAATTAATACTTCTAGCAGGCGACTAGAACTGCGCATGGAAGTTGATATATTCCGTCGAGATTAACATTACGTTTCCATCACAAACAGACAAATATTCTGATGGCGCTATGCTCACAGATGCATCAGCTTATTTTGTGACACTTACTACTCTGCCACCTGCACCACCACTTTCCGCTGCTGCCATCTATTGCAAGTGGCAAAAACAAAGTTGTAGACCTAATAGATTAGTTTCTGAACGACGAAGAGGACCATAAGCTATATAGTTAGACTAGCCTAATCTTAGGCATGGCGTTTAATCGGCCTGTTTCACATATATCATTATTCGAGGGAACATTGATTATCTCACTTTATACATGATTGATATATTAAACACCAAAAGACAAACATTTCCCAGTGTAGGCTGGAGGAGCTAATCGAACAGACTTTCAGTCAAGTTAGTTTAATAACGAAACACAATTTTGACGCAAAAGTAATTAATGGTAAACTGTTTAGAACCGTCACGATAAAAAGCGCGTCAACCAACCACCAATATTGACCATGTGTCAGACAAACGAATCTTCATTATTTACTGTACCCAAACAATTCTTTTGTAATTTTTTGCTTTTTGTACATTTTTCTACGGATAAATTCTAGTGTCCGATAGCACGCGTCGGCTTTGACCAATGACATCATACGTAAGGCAAAGATGCTGCAATGGATAATCCATGAATGGAACGGATTATACTCGTAAACAAACGAATGTAGCACGCCATAAAATAATACATTTAACGCGACTACTATTTACGCGCGAATTTCATTTAAAAGAGTTGAAGATGACTGAAATAAAAAAGAACACAAGAGCAATTACTAGTGCATATATTATATAATATAATAGAACAGCGTTGTGTAAAACCTGTTGCCAGCGATGTGGAAGGCGTAGTATAACGTTAGCAGAGCTTGTTCTATTATATTTTCCACGCGTACTGCAAAAACGATCTAAATAATGAACTGTCGAATAGTTGGAATCGGTAAGTAGAAGCAACCTATGTAGGAGATCATTTCTAGTTACCAATTCCAATATTACTATCTGTACAAAAATCTTATATCAGAAACGTGCGTAAAAAATGATCTTGTTTGTGAAATACAGAATACGACTAGACTTTGCACACATCACTGCACACGCAAAGAAATAAAACGCAAAAAGACCAAACCTGGCAACCGATAAGTATGCTACACGAAAGTCACACCAGCTGCAGTAGCTCGAAATAACACTCAGTAAAGTCGATACACTAGGAGTCACATTAAAAATAAGGCAAGTGTAACAAAAACATCGAAAAGGAAAACGTAAAAGTGGCTACATAAATAGAAACTTACCGCATGTGAACTTCCAAAAGAGTAAAAGACCGAGCCTGACAAGAATGAAATAAGGTCGTAGCAAGAAATAATAATCTCAGAAGGTCAAACTGTAACGAAAGAAACAAAATCCAGAAAACCTGATGAAAAAATAATAAGAAACACAAACTCCAGGCACGAATGAGGTACCACTCAAATCAGTTCTTCCCGCCCTCAATCAGACGCAAAATTTTAAAATAATGAAAAAAATGAAACCACGAGTGAATCACATAAGCCCTCCGGCAAAGACCCAGTAATACCCTTCGGCCCACCATTGTAACCAGAAAATATTTAAGCGACAGAAAAACCTCCATCGAGAGAAACCAAACAAGTAGCATTCGCACAATACAGTAACATAAAAAACGCAACGTAAAACAAGAAAAAAGTATCAGACTCACCAACATCTAACTAACAAAACGAGGCCTGTACCTTTTGCTGACTACTTTCATAAATGCAAAAATTAACAATAACCTTTAGGAATACTCTTCCTTCAAAAGTATTCATCTAAATGGCCTTGCAACACTGAAATCCTTCTCTTACCCCACAATGACGCCGAATGATTGAAAACGTTTTATAGTTGATTTACGGTCACTCATTTTCTGAAGTAGAATTAGCGCAGTAAAAACAACTGACTCATCCATAACAAACAGCGTGAGAAATCAAGACCGTATAAATCACGACTACTTATAAATCACGACTACTTTCATCAACAAAAGATGCCGAAAAAAAATTACGAGATTAAAACAAAACAATGTACATCGAATTTTTAACATACGCGCTAAACGAGGAAATCGAGAGAAATCGTTTAACGTTGATTGACAGCAATACGCGGCACAAACAAAATAACAGCACACATTACGTCATTGGTCAAAGCCGACGGGTGGTATCGGACACTAGAATTGTAATTTATTGCTTTTTGTACATTTTTATACACCAAAGTGAGCTTTCATTTTCAGCTACTTCACGACCTTCCGTAATCCACACCTTTCAGCGTGAAAAGGACGGCATACTGGATATATAAGGTATAACAGAGAAGAAGTATGTTCTTTACCTCCATTAGTAGGCGCCCGGTGTCCCCCAGGTTGTAAAAGTACGGCGATGTATAGCAGCGAAACTTCTTCTAAATGCAGCTAGAGCAGCTGGGTTGACCAGTTCAAAAGAACATTGCCTAGCAACGGACCTGTGCTGCGTTCACAGAACGTAACAATAAGAGTAGCTGGCGTAGAAGTCTGTAGCGGGGGACGCAGACAAATAGTTGTAGGGAGGTGTGTATGATCGAGACACTGATTCAAGAATTATTGATTACAGTAAACGGGGTACTAAGCGCGTAGAGAGAAATGTAGCGGTTGTAAGCGTATTCGGGAGAAATCTGTAACTGTTAACAAATACAGTGTGTAGAAGTAAAGCGGGCAGATTTGGATGTAGCAAAACAGTTTGAAAATGTCTTACAGTATATTTCTCTGTCACAACAACGAAACCCTTCCGTATTGCCATTTCACGCACCGTTCAAGTTTGGGAAATGATGTTTCGTAGATGGGCACCATTGTTACATTGACCCTTGCAATCTTCGCTGTAAATCGTTTATGGGACGTACAAGCAACTTTATAGGAATGATTCAGATTTCAGCGTGAATGCTGTCTTTCATTTCGGCAATTGTGTGTACAACTCTATCTTGCACCCTTTGTTTAAGGGACTCACAAAAGAAATAGTCACAGATCGATAAGTCGGGAGGCCTTGAAAGCCACAAATTGTCTCTAATCCTTGAAAGGATGTGGTTGCCAAACCGGACATTGGGACGTAGCACCATCTTGCCGAAACCAATACTCATTGGCGGGAAACTGTTCAAGTTGAGGTGCGAGGTATGTGGCACCGATGGCAGCATACCGCTGAGATGTGGCTGTGGTAGCGAGTTCATGTTCGTCCTGAAAAAAGAAAGTATTTATTATGTCATTGAGGAAGCAGCGCACCAACCTGTGGCTTTTTGGCTGTGTAAGGGCCGTTGTGGTGCTGTTGAGCATTATCCTCGCGACAGTAACGTCCTCTATCCGTTCCTGTCAGTGACAACTTCTATGCCTTCCTAGCGATTTCAGCTTAGAGCGCTTCCTGTAACTTCAATGTTTTTCACCCATACCATGATTTCATGTGCCGACGGTAAAGCACTCCGTCTAACGCCGGATGGACGGCGGTATTCCCGTCTAGCAACAGCAACACACAGCCACCGTTCTCGTGAGAGGTCATTCACAGCCACAGCACGTCCAGACCCTGTCCACTGCTCCCTCTCGGCAAATGGCGGTCCTGCCTGGATCGTGTGACTGATATTAAGTGTCACCAATAATAACATTCCACTCTTAGAGATTAATTAAAATAGTTCATTTTTCTGCCTCATCCTGTACTTTACTGTGGGTAAATGGAGAGATTAGAACAATACTGTAGCTACCACTAGAGTCTACTAAATGAAAAAACTGGTATTTTGTATCCCTATCTCGATAAAGTGTGACCCAAAGATATAAGTAATTTACGTGGATGTACTTGCTTTGTATTACTTCGCCGCGCGGGATAAGCCGAGCGGTCTGAGGTGCTGCAGTCATGGACTGTGCGGCTGATCCCGACGGAGGTTCGAGTCCTCCCTCGGGCAAGGGTGTGTGTGTTTGTCCTCAGGATAATTTACGTTAAGTAGTGCGTAAAGCTTAGGGACTGATGACCTTAGCAGTTAAGTCCCATAAGATTTCACACGCATTTGAACATTTGTATTACTTCGATGGAACCCTTGTAGCCGGCCGAAGTGGCCGTGCGGTTAAAGGCGCTGCAGTCTGGAACCGCAAGACCACTACGGTCGCAGGTTCGAATCCTGCCTCGGGCATGGATGTTTGTGATGTCCTTAGGTTAGTTAGGTTTAACTAGTTTTAAGTTCTATGGGACTAATGACCTCAGAAGTTGAGTCCCATAGTGCTCAGAGCCATTTGAACCATTTTTTGAACCCTTGTAATCGCTACCGAGTGAACGTTAATTTATGATTTGTTTGTTATAAACTGTTCTTCGTAAAGAAAGAGAATAATTTGAAATATTTTTGAAACGGTATAGCCAAGTGCAACAAAGTTCACGCATTACACCTTCTGCTGCGGACAGTAGCATTATGTACAGCAAATGAAAATGTGAACGTCAAGCAATGCCAGTGGTCCGGAATTAATGTATGTTGACCTCGGAGAAGAATAATCTGGCAACAAAGTTGTGATCAGGAGAACAGGTCCAAGGGAACAACCACAGAACACACGACAGCGCTAACGATATGCGTCGTGCGGTTATTACTCCAGCACTCGTGCATTGATTTATTGAAAGGGCTCGGTATACATTAATTATTCCATCAGAAAATGTGGGAAATAACGAACGCAAGAAAGCGAGCGCGAGAAACGTGTGATCAGATAGATCGAGGTGGCGTAGTGGTCAGCACTCTGGACTCGCATTCCGGAGGACGACGGTTCAAACTCGTGTCCGGACACCCTGATTTAAGATTTCCGTGATTTCTCTAAACCGCTTCGGGAAAATTGTGGATAGTTCCGTTGAAAGATCACGGCCGACTTACTTCCCCATCCTTCCCTAATCCGATGGGACCGATCACCTCGCTCTTTGGTCCCGTCACCCAAACCAACCCACCATCTTGTGCCCAGCTTAAACAGGTAGTGTGCAACCTTCTTATAAATACGATGAACCTGTTACTGCGGCATATAGTGTTACAAGGGACACATCATTTTGAGCTGAAGTGACTTAGTGCGTCGTAGATATGAATATCGGATATTCCATCCCGTTAGAGCAGCTGAAATGCGTTACACTTCAGACAATCGCTTTCCAAACCTTTAATAGGTTGGTTCGTTTTAGTTAGGAACTGCTCGTTGTCCTAGTGTTTAACTAGGCCATTCTTTCACCGAAGTGCCAATTTCATTTTAAAGAAAGTACATTCTTACTTAACAGGATTTTCATTTGAGACAGAAGTGTCCTTTCGGTAATCTATCATTGAGTCCATTTGCTAGATCTTTTACTTTGCTTCGACATGTTCTTTCACATGAGGAATTCAGTGTTGACTGCGTAAACTCGCACAACATGTGGTTAGCTAAAGTATTACTAGTTTGTAGTTTTGACACTTGCACGAATGCTCAGCGTGTTGTAAAATAACCGACTGTTACTAATGCCACTCGCTAGCACTGATAACAGTTACTGATGATTATGGTCAAACTGACTACATTTAATTCTGATTTAGCGGAGGACCAGGTGTTACCTAATCTCGGCGCTGTTCGGTGCCTTGGTATTTACGTCTAACACAGGTCATTATCCTCATTATTACAATGATCTTGAAAGACGCTGTAGGCTATTGAAAGCTTAATTATCTCACTGTTTTCGAACACTTCCATTTTAAATTCTGTCAGGCAGAACTTAGAAGCAAAAGATCTGTTCGCCAGGTACACAGCGCTGCCCCAACATTTTATGATCGTTCGTTTGTAATAGAAACATACCTTTTAAAGAAGTACAGATGTGTAAGTATGGTCCAGCACCTGCAACTGTCTTTTAGCATACACATTTGGCAGTAATAACTCACACTTACTACCAAGGACGTGGGGGATACTTTGTGACCACCACATAGAGTCCAGCGGGCACAATATTTCAGCGGTCTGACATGTCGCCACCGTCAGTCACGCTGATGAACTGAGCTCCTGAGGGTGTGGGGCTGTCTTATACCCCTGCCGTTCCCTCCGGGGTATCCGCCGGCGGCAGAGCGTCAGCACTCGCGGAGACACTAGCGTCGGCGTCTATGATGGCGTTGATATAGCTACTCTGCCCACCATGGTCGCCAGATCGATTCATTTGCTAACAGTCTTCTTAGTTAAACTCAGTGCTGGCTCCCGAGCCTTGCTCAAATTAAAGCCGCAATCTCGATTAATGCGATTGTCCCTGGTGCGAATTTCTGTGTCCTCTCTAACAGCGCTGTACCAGTGTTTGGATGTGTGCGCCATGAACCTGGTACGTTCTTTCTCCTTTGCGTGAGTCTCGGACAGGATGTGGTCTGCGACCACTAACTTGTTGACATATGTCATTGGAGTGTGCCTCTGGTGTTCTCGGCAACGATCTTCGACGGTGCGTACTGTCTGTCCAATATATACTTTTCCACACTGACTTGGAATCCGGTATATGTCGGCTTTCCGCAAACCGAGATCATTTTTGACGGTTCAAAACAATGTTCGTGTTTTATTGGGAGGGCGAAAGACAGTTTTTACTATGTGATTCGATATGCGTCCGATTTTTTCCGTGGTGCACCAATATGCAGTATAAAAGTTGTAGTTGCCTCTTTCACAGTAACTACTTCCGTCTCCACAAGTTGTATTGTTGTGGTTGGGCGGAGAGCTCTCCTAATCTGCCATTCTGAGTGACAGTTATTTCGGAATATAGTTTTGTGGTGTTCCATTACCTGTGGTAGATTCTCTGCGTCTGAGATTGCGCACCCTGTGTACTAGTGCTTTTAGTACCGCATTCCTTTGTGAAGGTGCATTCAAATATACTCGAAGTACTCTATGTACAAATTCGTAACCACAGGCTACAGTGGGCTGCTCACTGCGATTCCTTTCATTTGTTCACAATATTCTTCATAACACAAAAAAAAACGTGCAAGTAAGAATACGTCTGAGGAGGTCGGTGGTCTTCTCGTCAAATTTCTGATCAATAAGCTCTGTAGCCTCTCGTAGAGGCATCCTATCATATAAGGAAACGCAGTTAAAATTCACCAGGATGTCTGAGTCTTTCACGCGGAAGTTGTGGAGGCAGTTTACAAAATCCACAGTATTGTGAATGCGATGAGGGCATTAATCCACATAAGCTCTGAGCCTTTCCGTCAGGTATTTCGCAAGAAAATATGTAGAGGCACTAATATTGCTGACAATGGAACGCAATGGCATCCCATCTTTGTGGACTTTACGGAGTCCATAAAGACTTTTCGGTACAAATCCTAGAGGTAACAGTTTCTTGGCGACCACCTCTGGTAAATCCGCGTCCTTGAGAAGAACCCTATTCCTGTTCTCCACCTCCTTTGTCGAGTCATTGTTGATCTTCCGGCAGAAGTCGTCATCTAATAGGCTCTGCATCTTCTCAGTGTAGTCCTTGTGGGAAAGAACAACAGTAGTGAGCCGTGTATCGACACGTGCTACTCCTTGTGTCTAGATTGCATTGCTTTTCCTTTTCTTCCCCTGACGTGTTTGTTTGATATGTTGTTTGTCATTAAGTGGGTGCTTGGTTGTCTTTCCCTCTGCTATCCATATCTGCGTTTTTGCTTCCGGGAAACTACTATGGAGGAAGTGAGATCTTTGACCGGTTGTAACCTCGTGTGGTGGCGCGGAAGTAGGGCGTTGCGCGCAGAGAATGTGGTGGACACGGGATGGCAGTGTGGCTCTCCAGCGCGAAGCAGGCGTGGTCGGTTGTACCGAGTTGTCACGTGATGTATGTCGGATGTGTGTAACGAGCGGGTCGAGTGGACGGAAGAGCTCCCCGTGTGTTGGTTGTATACAGAATCGTCCCACGAGTAGTTGCTGTTCATTTCGCCTTGGTGGGACGTTAACAAGCTACTTTAAATCCTCCGTTTCAACACTGGAGTTTAAAAGCAGACACCTAAAATGAAGGAGTTGTCACTACCCGTCAACGTTGCAGAGAAGACGTGAACTCCGGTGACAGAGCGTGCTGTCGCGTGACCGTGGCGTGTTGGGTGCGCTGGCGATGCTTGCGCGGTCGAATGTGTGGATCCTTGCCGTCGGAGGTCGTGTACTGCCTGTTCGAGCATAACTTCAAGTTAAGTTCTTGGAAGGTTTAATCCTTAAGTAATAATTTTGTATAACCAGCGTCTCTTCTGCCTTGTGACCTCCGGCGACCGGGTTTCCTGTCCCTGGCACCGGTGTAATTGAAGACAGTGATCTTTCCTCCTCCTCTCGTTACCGTCCGATGGGAGGTGTAGTTTTGGCAGTTTAATTGTTTCGCTATTCTGTCGTGGGTTATGAGTAAATTCATGCTCCTTGTTGGTTGATCATGTGGTCACTCATTCAGAACAGTGTGGTGTAATGTTTCCTTGCACGAGGTTAGCTCTAATTCTGTCAGCAAGTTAAGCCATCTTATAACAAGTTTTCGCTGGCTAAAAATTGGTGCAGTGACCAGCCTGAGAGTGGCAATTGTGTTTACGGGCGTATTTAAATTGGTCAGTATTCTCTCTAGCCTGAGCATCCCTGAGTGGGTGATTTGTGGTCGCCTTACACGGGTTCGTCATATCTGTTATGTTCTAATGATATTCCAGGACACTTTTGTTTAACATTTTTTAAAATTCCTCCAAGTTTGCAACTTCCTTTTACTGCCATTAATCGTGTGTTTGCTGAGAACTGTTTAATTTTTTAATGGCGATGTTGGTAGCTTCACTACCTCACCGTACTTTATTAGCAAAGTTCTGTATTTACTTTAGTAGCTTGTTTACTAATGATCTTTAATTTTTTTTAAATTGTTGCATTGCTACAAATTACTTTGATTGGCGTTAGCGGCGTGTTTTATAAGGTAGTTTATAGCCGTACTGCTAGCTTCTGTGTTTTTCTTTTTAAATTTTTTAAAATTCTTGTATTGCTATAAATTAATTGATTGCTGTTAGCGGCTGTTTATTGACGTACTGCTAGTTTCTGTAAGATACGAATAAAACATTTGTGAAAATCTCAACTCGACAGTAAACTACTAGAAATTTGGCCCCGTTTCCCAACTTGTGGTGTGGCTTGTAGTAACCGTAACCACTGTGTGTGTCAAGTAGCGTTGCCTTTGTCAGCGTGTAAGACAACAATCTCATGGGAGTCTCTCAGGTCTGGAGTAGCTACCCTTTCTCTGCTGTTAACGTTCCAGTGCGTAGGCTTATTCTCGCCAGATCTCGCCAAGTTTCACGAGGTACTTATTCAGCTGCTTCAGGCGGTAGTCGCCCCGCAACCAGTTCAATTGCGCTGATGATGACGGCGACCGGTGTGAACTTAGCTGTGGCAGCAAACTCAAGCCCCTTCTGCAGAACTGAAACCGCGACGTCAGTCAGCTCCATGTCAGTAGGATTGATGAACGTCTTACACTGAGCCTCCAGTAGGGTTTGTGAGAAAGACACTAGAATTTAGATATTCGACGTCCTGTGGCCTTCCTATGGGTGGAATCACCTGCGACGCATATGACGCCATGATAATAACACAATTAAGGCCTTTGCCCTCAATGGGACAACACTATTTTCATTCATTCAATACAAATATGTGCTTTCCACCGGTTATTCCCACAATTAATTACTTTCATAATTTAGTAATTTTCCAAAGATTAAGCTTTAGATTGGCCTGTTTGGTCTCCAGTCTGTTTATCACAGCAGAAGTTGAATGATTAACTCGGTAAACTTAAGATATGGCATTCACTTGGCGACAAGCACCACTATTAATTCAGTTACTAAATTCAATCAGTTTTCGTAGATGCCTATCACTCAAAAACTCCTGTCAGTATTGTCTAACTAATAATTCATTTAGTAGGTTAATATGTATGCGTCTGCAAGAACCATCAGTATTAACGGAGTCACTACATTAACTAATTATTCTAGATAGTTGCTTCTCACTTAGAAACTCCTGTCAAGATTGTCTAAATAGTAATTCAGTTTGTAGGTTCGTATGAGTACTTCTGAATGCGTTCTAGTCGTACTACGCTATAACAAATTCTAAATGTTCGCATTCAAAGTGCCATCCTCCGCCAGTCAGTTAACGAAAAACAGCCCGTACACAACAAGGGGTGTTGTTGTGCTCTTTCATACGTCCACAATGCCGTAAGCAGTTTCTGTTTCCTTGTGCAGCTTTCTTTCTGTAGTGGCTTTTTACTGAATCCAACCACTCGCAGTTTATTAAATAATTGACCATTAACGTAGAGGATCTCAGGTAGGCTTGAACAATAGATTTACTTAAATGATCTGCAGAAACTGCACAAACAAATAAATTGTGAAGTTAAGAAAATCGATAAGATAAAATGTAATTTTTTGGCATACGTCTGAATTCCCTTTCATCACATTAACCGTTAATGTGTTTTATTCCGGACTGGAAAGAAAGTCCGTATCGATTCCATGTTACCTGAGACAGGATATTAAAATGGTTGTCGCTTGTACACAAATGGCTCAGGCGAACCCCTTCTCCTTGAATTTACTTCCTCTTCTTGTTGTTTAAGTATGTGTAGCTGCTGAGACATAGTTCTAGTCATCCTAGTATTTTTTTTTTTTTGGTTAAACAGGTTAGTATCTTTCAGACAGACTAACGTATGACAATAATGGCAAACGATCGCCTTGAATTTTAATACATAAGAAATGTTTGTACGCCGCTGCACATTAAAATAGAAACAACACGAACATGAAGATGGCATGCAATAAACGACCATTTGGCATGAAGTGTATTTGTACTACAGACTTGGCTATGCAAGTAGTTGTCCTTTCAGCAGAACCACCTGGAATAGGTAAAACTAACGCCATCTACATTCTGTATGCAAGGAAAGGTTACATAGCGCGTTTCTCATTCATAAATTGCCTGTGAATGTTAGTTGTCAAAAGTTATTTTGGAAGGACCAACAAATTTGGCAGTTCGACTGCAGCAATATGGTGTTCTATCGGGTCTGCAATTTATCATTCCGCAATGTTGCTGCACGCATCGATTGGCATCCAACGACTGCCGGGTAAATATGAAACTGATAGCTTCGGAAGGGCTATACTCAACACCACGGATCTCAATGGTTGGTTGGTTTGTGAGACTGAAGGGACCAGACGGCGATGGTCATCGGTCCGTTTTTTCCAGAACTGCAAACACCCACACAGAATAATAACGAAGGATGAAGACGACAACAGACGACACAGGACAAGAAAGACGCAGACAGAGATCAGACAAAACGAATTAAAATCGCACAGAGTGTGACAGTGGTTGGCTGACCATAGAGATAAAAAAAAGGAAAAGCCGACCACCAAGAAACACACTAAAACTCAGTCTAAAATCGTAGGCCAAAGGCCGCACTCAAAACAAAAATAACATATCTAACACTCAGATTACGTGATTAAAACCACCTGCCCGAATAAAACGCAAAACTAAGCCAGCCATGGCAGTGTCATTTGTTAAGAGGGTAGCGAGCGTGTCAGGCAGGATCTCAATGGTCACAGGGAACTAGAGTCCCTACAACATCGTGTAGTATCATTACCTTGAGTCAGGAAATGATTGCTCTGAGTCAGGAAATGCTTTCTTGCAGCAAGCACAGTGCAACGACGTGCAGACCACCACGGAATATCGGCATGGCGACCACTCTTGGAGGAGCAGAGGGAGGCTCACCAGCTGACGTATGGCAGTAATGGAGACAAGAGTGGCACCACGGCATCTTTTCAGACGACTCTCTGTTCCACATATAGTGTCACGAGAGACGTATCCGTGTGTGGAGGGCTCTGAAACGAAGACGATACTGTCACTGGACGCAGCACACGGCGTATTGTTTTGGGGTGTTGCTGGGTAACCTACACGATAATTTCTGGTTCGCATAGTCGATAAGATGACGAATAATTATTGTATTTTTGCTCGAGCCGGTGGCCACATAACAACATGCAGAAAGAAGTCACTACGAAGCCACAGGCTGCCAGTCCCGTCATGACCTGCCTTGATACTGTTGATATTCAACGCTCACCCAGCTTACCATAATCTGCAGATGAGTCATCCAGTTAAATTATCTAGTAATAAGTTCCCTAGACATTGGCATTCCGTCATTAGTAACCAACCACTGTGGTAATGAAGTCCAGGACAGTGTAGAAGCACAATGATATGTCGTAACCATACCCTTAATCAAACTCTATATCGACTCCATACCCCGCGTGTTTAGAGCCATTGTTACCGCCAGAGGAGGAAGCTCAGTGTTCTAAATATCAAACTTTTTTGTGCCACGGTTTATTTGTACTTTTATGGGAGAGATAATGTATCATTCCTTGACGCAAGAAGGTTCAGAATAGCTGGAGAGAGGAGGGTGCTTAGATGTTCTGTGGCTGGAAGCTTTGGATGGCCTGGGCTAACGAAGCAAAAATCACCATCCAGGCGTTGTTATATACAAAGTTACCACGCATCTAGTATTCACTGCTTCCACCACGGCCAAACACTGATGACACAGCAGAAGTAAAGGAGCCAGGCTGTAATAACGCTTACCAGAGTTAGCACATGTCCTAGCCCAAAACTAGGCTATTGTCTGTCCTGTCAGACAAGGTATGCTGGCTCAGCAAACCTTTCGTAGGTAAACCCCCGCAAATTTTGGCCAGGCAGTATCAGCCACTGCCAGCAGAGTTGGAGAAATGCTCCATGCCACTCACCGTCTTAGTATGGTTCATCTAGCTGCCGCTACTAGACGTGGCCTCCACCAGCTGCTACTAGCAGGACCTAGGCTTGATGCTGCAGAGTGTCGAACTGTTGCCTGCAGCCTGAGGAGCACTCACTGGCTCACTCCGGAGAGATGTTGCATCCCTGTTGCACACTGTCTTGTGCTGTCTTGTGCCGACACACTCTAGTTCTGCAGGCCATTGTCGCTCCTGTCCACACTGGAATATCTCAGCACACTCACAACATCGTGCCTACTTCTCCTCGCCTCCACAGGAGCTTGATGGTGGTGGCCCAGAGGCCTGACCTCGCAGTTCTCCACCTGCCCGAGTACTGACGCCGTGACACCTCACTTCAGCCTGCCACTGGTGTAAACTGTCGAGTCTGTGCAGGCTGCATACTGAGTTCAGCACTTTACTGACACTCCGAAGCCGATGTCTGACACTCGCTAATGATGGCAAATACACAAATGCTATAACTAATGAAATAAATAAATTAATGTTTCTTCAACATTTCCCTCACTTAAAAGATGGACTTTTATAGGTGGGCTGGACATTTATTTGCGGATTGTTTCAGAACGAGTGGAAATTTCATGTTACGAGGGTGAAGCAGTCGTCTGTGACATGTGTGAAATAGCTGACTTACGACAGTGACAGCGGTATCACTGAAATTATGAATCTTTGGCTCAGATATAGAGCGGAGAGTAGTCGTTTGTCGGACATGGAATAAGTTTAGGTAACTTCCGTTTAATTCATTTCAATTTGCGTAAGAGTAAAATGATTGAATCGTATGACTTTTGCGAAGAATGTAAAGCTTTTGGTTTCCTGGCAGTTTTTTTGTTCTTGCGAAAGTTTCAAATAGAGCATTGTCATTATAATGAATGGATTAGCATTTTTATTTCAAGTAAGACGATTTTTTAGTATTAGGAAATCATCCCAATATTTGTCCCAGTGGTTTAGTTTTACTTTAGCATATTTCTGCTGGCACGATTTGTTCATGCTGTGCTGTTGCTACTGATTATGCTGGAATCTTTTTATGTGAGAACGATCTATTCACAGCAAATAACTTTCAGACGTACGAACTGGTATGCACATGGTTCCAGTTCTGCTGCGTGGCCAAACTGCACTCAGTATTACCATAATCGGCACTGGTGTACCTGAGTACAAGCGCCGTACTGAGGCTATACTGTACTCTGTCTGTCCTCGAACAATGAAAAAATTTAATCAGGTTTTCCTCTGCCGTACTGTATACGTACTGTCGCACTATAAACACAATTAAATATTTTCTTATGCTTTGGGTTACTCTCTTTTTAAAGTCCTGCAGTATACTTTTCCCACTTCACTTTGTGTATTCTCACGATACAATGATTTCTTAATATCTAATAAGACTTGATCTTGCTTTCTTCACTACCTCATTACATTATTGTGGCTTCTGAGTTTCTCTGACACTTTCAGTGAGATACAGTTATTACTAAATATCTTAGCAGGCTTTAACATACGAGAAAAGTTACTATCAGTGGACATATTACTAGCTTCAGGTCCTCCACTCGTGTAAACAACGCTCATAATCACTGCAGCTGTTAGTGGGGTACTTGATTTAAGCACCATCCCAATGCTTCACTGCAGTTGGCATGAGGGGTGCTGGAGCCTTCGTCACAACTGATGATATAAGTAGTTTTTGGCGAATACAGGCGGAAGGAACAACGTACATCGTCACCATCACAGTAGAGTCTGTCCTGAGGCTGTTCTTTCCCCTTCTCATGAGGGGTTGGCAAGTGCGACAGTGAAACGCCTCGCTTGGTATTGGAATTTGTGTGTAGCTTCTCGTAGAGTGACGGAGTCACTTGCAGAAGTGGCTCAACTTCGGGGAATACTCAGGAGGACTGCGGAGGCATGCAATCAGTATGGTGTGCACAATCTAAACTGTTAGTCAACAGAGCTTCCTGTACACAATCAGCCCCGCCGATTTGCTGTACGTGTTCTACGTATGGTCACAATGCTAGGCAGCAATTTGAGTCCAAGAGGCTTATGATCAGACACAAGCATTAGAAGTAGTGTTTCAGTGTTACCTTCCGGCATATATACCTTTTTTCCTTTCGTTTTTTGATTTCTTTATTGTATAAAAACCACTCAGTGTATGAGTGAAGAACACACTCAGAGAGCAGATCAGTTCTTGTAGCAATAGGTAGCTCATCAGAGAACAGATAAGACAGATATGCACAGAGGGTTTAGGGCTGTGAAAGAGGATATAATTTAGTCTTTTTGACTGCTGCCATGTAGATTCAGCTATCGCTGAATTGCTTAATCGTCTTCTGGAGAGGCAGGAGAGGATAATATATCAACAACGCCAAAGACGGGATTCTGGAGAGATAAGCAATTATTACAGAGCATCACGTTCCGTTAACATTTTGGCTTAAGAAACTGGGTTTGAGGGACTCAAGAAGGGTCTGGTACAACGTATTCAGAAAGAAGATACTGTTAGATTCTATCGAAAACATTTCAATGTCGTAGCATGAAAGCAAAATGAGTCTGTCGAAAATATTGTATATATAATATTAAGTAGGAATGTTAATACCTACCAGTGCAGCGATATGTTGAGCAAATGAAACCATTTTACAGGAAGCAGAACACAGTGCAATAGAGGTTCTCTAATGTCAGTGAAGAATTTCTGAAGAACCTGGCTGATTCTGAACGTCAACCCAGTGTTGGTTGGTTGGTTTGTGGGATTGAAGGGACCAGACTGCTACCGTCATCGGTCCCCAAGCCAGTGTATTGGATGAAATTGGTATAGCGATTAAGGTCTCAATAGGAGGACTGTATCCTCTAAAAATGTGAATTTCCATCGCTGCGTACGTTTGGGTCATATGTGAAGGGAGTGTTGCCAACTATAGTGTAAGAAATGTGGGATTGCAAAGTCATTAAGGCTCAGTTTATGTGACAAAGTACCACAAGGTACAAGATAGATACTTCAGGTAAATGTAGGAACAGAATTACCTGCAAAGTTATTGGGTGTATTAGAAGCACTATATAAGAATGATGAGCTGTATAGATAACGTTGTTTTATATGCAGTAGTATGTATGTGAAACAAATGGTGAACAAGTAATGCTGATCAATGTAGATAATTTTGATATTGAGGCCTTGATTCTCTGTAAAGATTATCGATTGCCTGTTTGGATGTTCTAGACAATGAAGATATAGACAGGATAAGTTCAAACTCCATCCACGGGCAAGCCACTGATATAAATTCATGATGCACACAAGTGGCAAATTTTGAATGATTGGAAAAAGCAGAAAGCAATTTGTGGAATTCAAGGAGCTTTTTAATCCTTTCGGTCCACTACCAGCAACTTTGGCGAAGCATAGGATTCCAGTCTGAAACCAATCACCTGTGCATCAGAAGCCATATAGGTTAACCCCACTTATAGCTAGTAATGGAAGGGTTGTTCACCAGCAATCACTGAGGAAACTGCAAGTCTGTAGCGTACACCATTCGTAACAGTGTCTCAGATATCTTCAGATAGGAAAGTAAATATCGCATCTCGTATGACTACCGGTACCTCACTGCAGGTACGATTACAGTACCGAAAGTTATGGAAACTTTAGAGAACTATGCACATTGTAAATATTTCTCCACATGAATATTATCAATCGTGTAGGACAGGAGAACCGAGCAAAAACTACGGTTATAGTTCATTTGAATCATTCCCAGTATCAGTGAGTGCCATGTGGTTCGAAAAATGACCAATCACGTTTCAACGACTGTTGGATGGAGTTTTGAGGAGATTGAGGCGATAGAAGTGTACAGTGAATCTCGATGACATTACGGAATTCGCAAAGGATATAAATCAAAAAATTCAGTGGTAGAAGGAAGTTTTTAAAAGGTCTCATTCATCATGCCTCACATTAAGCATAGAAATGGGACATTTTGCATTGAAGCAAGTAAATTATTTGGAGCATGTAATTAGCGAGTGTGGAAAACAGAACTGAGGTTAGTGGAGGCAGTGTGAAGTATCCAACACTTCCAATGACGAGAAAGATACAGTGGCTTTCAAGATTAACAAACTGCTGTAGGAAAATAAAATTGAGTTTTCCTATTATGCCATGACCACTCATTCACTTGTTGAATAAAGATCTGGAGTTTCAATGACCAGAAGAAGGTCAAACCACAATGGAAAACTTAAAAGAGTTTCTGTTAGCTAGTCATACTAAGGTCCCCCCAGAGGTCTCTGTGTACACTTCTCTGATAGATTTTATAACTGCAAATACAATTGTTAAAGTCTTCTGTGTTCAACTTGCTCAATACAATTGTGTTGTCAGTCGATCACATGAGACCCAGAGGCTAAAAATATTGAGAAGAGTCGCTTCTCAGTCTTTTGCTTATTTATTAGTACATAGAGGACCCACAACCTAAAGAGCCCTATTGTCCAAGAACAGTGGAGTCATGAGGTTATTGACCTAGAACATGACGACACAATTGCCAGACCTCCACTCCCATTTGCTCCGCACCACTCCTGTCCCCTCCCCCCTTCCACAGGGATGACCTTAAATATACACAGTAAGCACAATGTTATCTGCTGAAACCTGACACTGCTGATGCCAGTGATTTTCTGCTTCGTATATGCCCACTGCTACGCTACTGACATACCTGTATGTGTCATGGAAGCACAGTTAGAATCGGTGCTCTGCCGATTTCGTTGCTGTTAGAGCTCTAGAATCACATGTTCTCCTGTTACACTGCACATGCACAATAAGTACAACTCAGCTACTTCGTATTCTTCCTGTCATTGTATTTTTAACGGCCAGTGACGTTCTTTTGTACATGGGATACAGCCATGACACAATTAGTTCTTAATACCTAAAAGGATTCGACCACAGTTTCTTACCAGCACTTCATGTTGTCAGGGTTGTTTGTTTTTCCTATACATTTATTGAGAAACAGTTATTAAAACTTCCATCAGCTTCTAACATAACAGCCATTCTTGGCATGACATTATATCTTCTACCTTTATCTTTCTCTACTCTGAAACTTGTGTGTTGACGTAACTTTCTACAAGCGCCATTTTCCTCACTTGTTCAAAATGGTTCAAATGGCTCTGAGCACTATGGGACTTAACATCTATGGTCATCAGTCCCCTACAACTTAGAACTACTTAAACCTAACTAACCTAAGGACATCACACAACACCCAGTCATCACGAGGCAGAGAAAATCCCTGACCCCGCCGGGAATCGAACCCGGGAACTCGGGCGTGGGAAGCGAGAACGCTGCCACACTACCACGAGCTGCGGACCTCACTTGTTATTACACCGATGTATCTTGTACTACAGACTGCATTTAAATACTGTTGCACTGAATTTATGTTAGTACTGAAGATTTTTATCCAGCTATTTCTTGAAAAGTATGTTTCACGACTCACTTTCAGACTAATTTTTGTCGTCATGATTGCATTGATCTGAATAGGAGCAACTTACTCTCAGCAAGCACAGCGAGATAGATATACTGATGTACAATGAGATTGGTAAACACTGCAAGACCCAAATGCTTAGTAACAGAAACAGTTAGGTGATAATATTACAACGAATTTAACTGACTTTCATAGCATGGAGTAATAAATCATGCTGACTGCAAGTGGACACTATTTTCAGTAAAGATTCTTCACTTGACTGTAAAGGATTATTTTTAGGTCAAAAAAAGTACTAATCTTCGATGAACTCCATATTAAGTTAACGAATACATTTTGTGCCTCCAAGGGAGTATACATGAAATTCTATCGAATATCCGACTCGGACCACAAACATTTTCCTAGTCACAAAATACCTTTCATTATGAAAATTATGGAATCCAGAAGTGATAAATCTATCGACAGTATGAGTTTCACACTCAAGATTCTTCGAGTTTCACGTTGCCTAAACATATTATCTTTCTTCCACTTAGTCCTGATATCTTCCATAACTGGCTGGTGGTAACGGGGCTGATCGAAACTATAGGTGAGGAGTCAAGATTAGGAAAGTGTTGGGAGGAATGTTGCTTGAAAACGGATGTGCGATGCTTACGTTGGGAATAGCTGTTAACCTGGAATGTAGTAAGTAGGAGGTACGTACCTGCTCAGATATCCGAGTGAGTTAACGCACTGCTTTGCTGACTCGGGGAGGTGACCCTTGCTCAGGTACAATTTTCCTAATAGATTACCTATGAGCACTCTTCAGCCAGCCAGCATAGAGGTGGCTTTTATGCGAATTCCCACATCCACCTGTGTAGATACTGCGCTGTAACCTCCGTCCCGCGTCAGATACCTGCTACGTAAACATTTAGAAGAATGTTCTCGCATGAGCTGTACACTAGACACAGTCAGATTTGATACGCACACTCTGTCCCAAAGGGAGCGATGGGGTCAGGAAGGGAATCCGATCGCCAGCAGTCACTAACATTGCTTCAATCTATATAACAATGTCGATACTGCATGGGACTGGGAAAACGCAAAAGTGACGAAGAACAACTAGGAGATACGTAATATTTCAGCTCTGCGGGAAGAGAATGAGTTGGAGACTTCACTTCTGATGGAGTGAGTGTGCTACGTTAAAGTTGCGATGGGTTGCTCTCTGGGATTACTTTATACCTTGTGAGGTAGACATCAATAAAACTGAAATGGAAAAAGTCTTTAAAGTAGTGGGATACGAAAGATAAGTTGAATGTGCAGCTAAACGGAACTTGTGCATGATTGGTGACAGAATTAGGCTGACATCCAGAAACTGTCCAATAGATATTATTCTTATTTAATTACAGACTGCAATTGGGACACATATTACTCATCAGTGGTATCAGCACTGCAGAGTCCGATTACCTCTGGTGTGTACTATTCCACACCAGTTACTTTTCATGCAACGTGTAAGTTACATATACTGTTTTCAGCACATTCCAAAGAACTTTGTCAATAGCTTACTGACTGAAGCGGCGAGTGAAACTTTGGCGTAGTGGTTAACCCATGAACCATAGACCTTGCCGTTGGTCGGGAGGCTTGCGTGCCTCAGCGATAAAGATAGCCGTACCCTAGGTGCAACCACAACGGAGAGGTACCTGTTGAGAGGCCAGACAAACGTATGGTTCCTGAAGAGGGGCAGCAGCCTTTTCAGTAGTTGCAGGGGAAGCAGTCTGGGTGATTAACTGATCTGGCCTTGTAAAACTAACCAAAACGGCCTTGCTGTGCTGGTACTGCGAACGGCTGAAAGCAAGGGGAAACTACGGCCGTAATTTTTCCCGAGGGCATGCAGCTTTACTGTATGGATAAAAGATGTTGGCGTCCTCTTGGGTAAAATATTCCAGAGGTAGAATAGTCCTCCATTCGGATCTCCGGGCGGGGACTACTCAGGAGGACGTCGTTATCAGGAGAAAGAATACTGGCGTTCTACGGATCGGAGCGTGGAACCTCAGATCCCTTAATCGGCCAGGTAGGTCAGAAAATTTAAAAAGGGAAATGGATAGCTTAAAGTTATATATAGTGGGAATTAGTGAATTTCGGTGGCAGGAGGAAAAAGACTTTTGGTCATGTGAGTACAGAGTTATAAATACAAAATCAAATAGGGGTAATGCAGGAGTAAGTTTAATAATGAATAAAAAAAATATGAGCGCGGGTAAGCTACTACAAACAGCATATGGAAGCATTACTGTGGCCAAGATAGACACGAAGCCCACGCCTACGACAGTAGTACAAGTCTATATGACAACTAGCTCTGCAGATGACGAAGAAATTGAAGAAATGTATGATGAAATAAAACAAAAAATTAATAAGATAATGAAGGGAGACGAAAATTTAATAGTCATGGGTGACTGGAATTCGATAGTAGGAAATCGAAGAGAAGGAAACGTAGTAGGCGATTATGGATTATGGGTAAGAAATGAAAGAAGAAGCCGCCTGGTAGAATTTTGTACAGAGTACAACTTAATCATAGCTAACTAACACTTGGTTGAAGAATCATAAAAGGAGGTTGTATACATGGTAGAAGCCTGGAGGTACTGACAGGTTACAGATAGATTATATAATGGTAAGACAGAGATTTAGGAACCAGGTTTTCAATTGTAAGACATTTCCAGCGGCAGATGTGGACTCTGACCACAATCTATTGATTATGAACTGTAGGTTAAAACTGAAGAAACTGCAAAAAGGAGGGAATTGAAGGAGATGGGACCTGGATAAAGTGACTATACCAGAGGTTGTACAGAGTTTCAGGGAAGCATAAGGGAACAATTGACAGGAATGGGGGAAAGAAATACAGTAGAAGAAGAATGGGTAGCTCTGAGGGATGAAGAAGTGAAGGCAGCAGAGGATTAAGTATGTAAAAAGACGAGGGCTAGTAGAAATCCTTGGGTAACAGAAGAGATACTTAATGTAAATGATGAAAGGAGAAAGTACAAAAATGCAGTATGTGAAGCAGGCAAAAGGGAATACAAACGTCTCAAAAATGAGATCGACAGGAAGTGCAAAATAGCTAAGCAGGCATGGCTAGAGGACAAATGTACGGATGTAGAGACTTATCTCACTAGGGGTAAGACAGATACTGCCTACAGGAAAATTAAAGAGACCTCTGGAGAAAAGAGAACAACTTGTATAAATATCAAGAGCTCAGATGGAAACCCAGTTCTAAGCAAAAAGAAGGGAAAGCAGAAAGGTGGAGGGAGTACATAGAGGGACTATACAAGGGTGATGTACTTGAGGGCAATGTTATAGAAAGGGAAGAGGATGTAGATGAAGATGAAATGTGAGAAATGATACTGCGTGAAGAGTTTGATAGAGCACTGAAATACCTAAGTCGAAATAAGGCCCCGGGAGTAGACAACATTCCATTAGAACTACTGACGGCCTTGGGAGAGCCATTCCTGACAAAACACTACCATCTGGTGAGCAAAATGAATGAGACAGGCGAAATACCCTCAGACTTCAAGAAGAATATAATAATTCCAATCCCGAAGAAAGCAGGCGTTGACAGATGTGGAAATTACCGAACTATCAGTTTAATAAGTCACGGCTACCAAATACTAACGCGAGCTCTTTACAGACGAATGGAAAAACTGGTAGAAGCCGACCTCAGGGAAGATCGGTTTGGATTCCGTAGAAATATGGGAACACGTGAGGCAATACTGACCGTACGACTTATCTTGGAAGCTAGATTAAGAAAAGGCAAACTTTCGTTTCTAGCATTTGTAGAGTTAGAGAAAGCTTTTGACAATGTTGACTGGAACACTCTCTTTCAAATTGTGAAGATGGCAGGGGTAACATACAGGGTGCGAAAGGCTAATTACAATTTGTACAGAATCCATATGGCAGTTATAAGAGTCGAGGGGCATGAACGGGAAGCAGTGGTCGGGAAGGAAGTGAGACCGGGTTGTAGCCTCTCCCGATGTTATTTAATATGTATATTGAGCAAGGAATAAAGGAAACAAAAGAAAAATTCGGAATAGGTATTAAAATACATCGAGAAGAAATAACAGCTTTAAGGTTCGTCGATGACATTGTAATTCTGTCAGAGACAGCAAAGGACTTGGAAAAGCAGTTGAACGGAATGGACAGTGTCTTGAAGGGAGGATATAAGATGAACATCAACGAAAGCAAAACGAGAACGAGGATAATGGAATGTAGTCGAATTAAGTATGATGATGCTGAGGGAATTAGATTAGGAAATGAGACACTTAAAGTATTAAAGGAGTTTTGCTATTTGGGGAGCAAAATAACTGATGATGGTCGAAGTAGAGAGGATATAAAAAGTAGATTGCCAATGGCAAGGAAAGCGTCTCTGAAAACGAGAAATTTGTTAACATCGGGTATAGATTTAAATGTCAGGAAGTCGTTTCTGAAAGTATTTGTATAGAGTGTAGCCATGTATGGAAGTCAAACATGGACGATAAATAGTTTGGACAAGAAGAGAATAGAAGCTTTCGAAATATGGTGCTACAGAAGAATGTTGAAGATTAGATGGGTAGATCACATAACTAATAAGGAGGTATTGAATAGGATTGGGGAGAAGAGGAGTTTGAAAAAAATGGTTCAAATGGCTCTGAGCACTATGGGACTCAACTGCTGAGGTCATAAGTCCCATAGAACTTAGAACTGCTTAAACCTAACTAACTTAAGGGCAACACACACATCCATGCCCGAGGCAGGATTCGAACCTGCGACCGTAGCGGTCGCGCGGTTCTAGACTGTAGCGCCAGAACCGCTCGGCCACCAGCGGCCGGCAGAGGAGTTTGAGGCACAACTTGTCCTACCAACCGATCTCTTCTTCTAGTCATGTTCTGAGGCATCAAAGGGTTACCAATTTAGTATTGGAGGGCAGCGTGGAGGGTAAAAATCGTAGAGGGAGACCAGGAGATGAATACACCAAGCAGATTCAGAAGGATATAGGCTGCAGTACGTACTGGGAGATGAAGGAGCTTGCACAGGATAGAGTAGCATGGAGAGCTGCATCAAACTAAGAGGGAGGGCGGGGGGGGGGGGGGGGAGGCACGGGGGGGGATGGGGGTGGGGATCTAAACTCGTATATGGGAGAAATGTTGTATGCATTTCCATTCTTCCAGATGATTTAGGTTTGCTTGGGTTATCTTTATGACTGTTGACACTGCTCCTTCAAGTGGCAACCACTGCTTCCATCTCCAAGAAGATGTAATTTTCCCTATTGTGATAAAATATTTCCACGTAACTTTCTTTCATTACTGTCTTATTTACCTTCTTTTATTTAGTTACTTTATCCAGAATGTTTAAATCTTTCATGTTCTGTCTCTTATATAACCAAGACACCTCAAAGTTACTCAAAACAATAAACTTTGCAATGTGCTTTATAGGTGGTTTTTACGAACCAGTAAAAATACTTGTAGTACTTAATAAACGTATTATAGCAAAGTCAGTCTTCTCAATTTTGTTAAATGAACATATGACCAAACAACCAAGATTTACTTACACATCATACTCAACAATTTGTGAGTGATTCGAGTCATCTTAGCCGGCCGCGGTGGTCTCGCGGTTCTAGGCGCGCAGTCAGGAACCGTGCGACTGCTACGGTCGCAGGTTCGAATCCTACCCCGGGCATGGATGTTTGTGATGTCCTTAGGTTAGTTAGGTTTAAGTAGTTCTAAGTTCTATGGGGCTAATGACCACAGCAGTTGAGTCCCATAGTGCTCAGAGCCATTTTTTTTTCGAGTCATCTTAGTTTTCAATATTTGCAGTTTCCAGAGATGCGGCAACTATACTGGATGGTCTACTTTTTGTGTTTTTACGTTGGCTATACCTTTGTACTGATGTTACATTTAGGAAAAGAATAATTATGACAGCGCTTATTAATCATGTCTATCGTCACTCAATTTCATCATGGTTTGTGAAAACATTTGTTAAGGAAAACACATTTATTTAGGAAGTGGTACCTCAGGACTGAGTTTACTCTATTAATCAAATCTATCTTGAGATTTTTAGATTAATTCTGTGTGTAATGCAAGCAGCTATAACTCGGGAACTTTTTTCTCTCATGACTGGTAACGAAGGTATCCTGGAATGGTAGCCGACGTTGAACTGGCCAATAGAAGAGATCTCTTAAGATCTGCAGCACCATACCACGCTATCTGGAGGATTTTCGGGCTGACGCCATTCACAGTGGACACTGACAGGTGTGAAATACGGAGGACACGTGCTGGTACTCTGTACGCAGCTGCTATTCTCGTCATGAGCCTGGCAATAACAGCGCTTACGGTAAACAGGTTGCAAGCTGTGAACGCTAAAAAAAAAATGATTCCATCACTTTTCTGTGGTTGGTAACCTACATGGTGATACACTGCGTCTCCGTGGTGATGGCGGTCGCCGCAGACCTGTTTTGGAACCCCCACGACTACTAGAGGTTCGTCACTCTGTTGTCTTATCGGGACAGTGGCGTCCTGGAGTCGCGCCATTTATCCAGCTGGGCGGTGAAGATATTCTGCCAAGTGGTGTATGCAGGGTGTTTCGTGCTACATGTAGCTGCTGTGACGTTGGAATATCTGTGGCACGTCATGAACTGGGCATATATGTTATCATTGTTCTCCAGTGGTATAATACCTACAGCTGTTTCCAGGTATGCGGGGCTCGTTCTTCTTGTGCGGAGTGACTTGCGCCAGCTCAACCAGTGTCTGAGAGCTACAGCCCAAGTGAGATGCCAGCGGCGACCACTTGCAGACCGCTACCGCAAGCTGAGGAGAGTCTACTCAGCACTGTGCCACCTGTCCCAGGAGGTTCTTTCAGCGCACCAGGTACTGCTAGCTTTATTCATGATGGCAGTACTGTGCGGTACTTCTTGGAATGCAGTTGCCACAGTCTTAACACAGCAGCAGAAACAACCAGTGGTGATACAGATTTTGGTTCTATCGTGGCAGTCATCGCAGGTGTTAATGGTGATAGCGACCTCGCACGCGCTGTCCAGAGAGGCGGCGCAGACAGCTCCTGTCCTGTGCCGACTACTCCTGGGTTCGACTCTCCGCAGCGCAGAAACGATAGAGCTGCGCCGCTTCTACCGCCTGGCCCATAGTCAGAGTCCCACTCATCAACTTTACGGCTTCGTTCCCTTGGATATTCAGATGTTGGTGGCGTCCTTGTCCTTCATTACAACTTGTACCGTGATTTTGTTAACGGTCTGGGAAGTTTTGTGAAGAAAGAAGTAGAGTGTGCTAAATGTTATCACAGCAACATTGGTGAACATGGACTGTTCTGAGCTATAATTATATAGCGGTGTTGCTATGATAATGAGCTTGTAGAATACACTCCTATTACATTAATTTTCACATGCACCACAAGCAGGCATTAAAAGACTCTAGTTTTGTAAATGGTGAGCACGTCCTGTTTAAAATTTTTTCTTGCTTAGCAATGCACAACACGGCCGAAGGGTAGAGAGATAAACGTATTCAAGTCTGTTGTGCAGTATATCCAGTTACAACGTGGCTACCTTCACTGAAACCAACATATAACCTACCATATGTGGAAAACATAGCAGAAAAATTAAAAGTGCTGCACTTTCATCACTACGTCAAACTTTCACGCAATTGGTAATTATTAATAGATTGACTGAAATGGTTTACTTAGATGTAAACTGCACGTATTTAAAATTCTTAAGGCACATGATGAGTTATTGCTTTAACTGAAAGATAAAATTTCAGGAACAACTGGAATGTTTTTTATCGGGGACAGAGGGTCGCAAGAGACTCTAGGGAATCTGCGTTCCTCAGTAGAAGACGGAGGGTTGACAAGGAGTTTCAAATGCGATCCAGAGTTACAGGAAGCAAAAACAGCGTACGGCAACAGAAGAAGATCACAAACACTACCTGAAGTAGGCGAATGTAAACGGCGTTACTTCACTGTCTTCAATCAGACATTAAAAATGAGTTATTGCAGGATGAAAAAGCTATCGCTATCAAAATTATACTAGTGTGAATCTCGGACATAAGGTTGGTTGGTTGGTTGGTTGTTTCGGGGGAGGAGACCAGACATCGAGGTCATCGGTCTCATCGGATTAGGGAACGACGGGGAAGGAAGTCGGCCGTGCCCTTTGAAAGGAACCATCGCGACATTTGCCTGGAGCGATTTAGGGAAATCACGGAAAACCTAAATCAGGATGGCCGGACGCGGGATTGAACCGTCGTCCTCCCGAATGCGAGTCCAGTGTCTAACCACTGCGCCACCTCGCTCGGTCGGACATAAGGTTGACTGATACTTGCTTTGTTGTATAGAGAAATGGGGCCATCGCCGTCTTAAATATCACGACAGTCTGGAATAATCATCGTAAATCTTAATCGAGCATTAGTAAAAGGAGATCCATACCGAGACCTTAATCACAATTATTATTTCTCTCCATAAAATACACTATTTCTCACGCTACACGAAAGGATTATTCCACTTTTGTATCATGTGGACATACAAATTTTCTCTTAGATGGCCAACCTTTTTAAACAATTCTCACAGAAAGTCCAGTGATTGTAACAGATCTACACTCACACAGACACAGTGCAGAGCAGGAGTCGGAAACAGCATAGAAAATGAGAGACGAAATACGCACGGCCTCGGCAGGAGTGACGCTGAGCCTGCTACACTCATCACATGCATAGTCAGCGTTAAGATGGCTAGCTGTAACACATCAGATTCCCTTTCATCCTCACAGGATACTCACTATGGCTCAAATATCGACCAAACGAGGCATCTTTCACATTGTATAAACATCTGACACAGATCGAGAGACGGTCACTGCAAATAAAATTTCACTTTTCAACATACTATGGCAGGACCATCTCTTCATCTAGACAACTGTGGAATCATACAGCTGTAACTAAATCTTTTGAAAAATACGAATACGCATAACATATGAGATGGTGCCTACACTTATCTTCCATCAAGCCTGATTTCTAGCAAAGAAGGTCATGTATTCAGGGATACATCAAATATAATATCAAATAAAAGTTAAAAATAACTGGCATAAATGCTCCTACATAACATTGACAGCATATACTGAACCTTACTTCATAGAAAATATCCACTCATAATCACGTGTCACCGTTTGAGATCCACAACAAACAAGTTCTTGCCTGTATCTTCTCATTGCATCATACATTATTCACATAAATCCAATACACTATATCAAAATATTCATGAGAAACATATGATGAAACAGGACATGCATCAAATCAGATCTGATACTCAGAGAAGAAGCTGCACAATGGATGTAGCGAATTACCTCATTAAGGAATAAACCAAATATAAAACAAACATCAATATTTATGAAAATATTTTGTCAGTTCTTGGAGAAACATAGACATATTAATAACTTCAATACAAAGTATTAATGATACACAAGAATATTTGTTAGTCTGTTTTTATGAACAGCGTTTCAGCTTCTGAGGCCATCGTCAGATAACCTAACGCTATACAGTTACTCCACACAACTTCAGCGAGAATTTATAGCTGTACAAAGAATGCTGTACAAAGATATGTGACATTTAAGGACTATATCAATACGAAACAGGCATTATGTAACACCTAAAGAAACTCTGAATAAATAAATCTTATATTACAGTATATTCAAACATTAAAACTATTTGAGTGTATAAAATGAAATGTTCTGCAAATGAGTAATGGCACAGACAGCTGCGTCTTATGGACAAACTGGTGAAAGTGATGAACAGACAAAAGAAAGAGAGAGAAGAAGAAAAAAGTTATGGAAAGCTTATTAGCCAATGGTGAGAGGAATAACAACTGGCTGCAACTTTAATAATGATGGGTAATAGAATTGTGTTTGGTCACAAAGGACCAAATCAGCATTCTGTGACTGGGTTCATTAATGGCCAAAATTTCAAATAATGTTAGTTTTCTCCCTTTAGGTCCATTATGAAGGACACATTTTCAATCATATGAATGACATTCATTCAAAGCATGTTAAGTGAAGGTGGAAGGTCTCTCTCAGTCTCCAACTGCCTTCATGCTCAGTTAGTCTAGTGGTTATAGCCCTATCTGATTGAGCTACGCATAAATTGCCGCATAGACTGCAGAAAATTCTACAAATTCCATCCTTTTCTATAGGTGGAACGTGATTCTTGCTGTTGAACACAAGGTGGGCAACAGTATTCCTAATGTATGGAGCTTGAATATATTTCCTGGAATTTGGATTCTGGCAAGAGCCTATGAAGTCTATATATAGCATAGAGGTCCCATTTGTTATCAGTGTGGTTTTGTACTATCTGAAGTGGGTAAAGGAGAGTTGTTACCCTCTGTTTCTTCTCCTTGCTCAGTATATTGTCAATGAGGTGTAGACCTATAACCATAAAGGTATATAACCGAGCTAGGGCAATAATTGGCTCCTTTTACCGACCTCCCGACTCAGCAGCATTAGTGGCAGAAGAATTGAGAGAAAATTTGGAGTACATTTCATATAAATTTTCACAGCATGTTATAATCTTAGGTGGAGATTTCAATTTACCAGATATAGACTCAGTCACTCAGATGTTTAGAACGGGTGGTAGGGCGAGAGCATCGAGTGACATTTTACTGAGTGCAGTATCCGAAAATTAACTTGAGCAATTAAACAGAGAACCGACTCGTGGAGATAACATCTTGGACCTACTGATAACAAACAGACCCGAACTTCTCGACTCTCTAAGCGCAGAACAGGGAATCAGTGATCATAAGGCCGTTGCAGCATCCCTGAATATAGAAGTAAATAGGAATATAAAAAAAGGGAGGAAGGTTTATCTGTTTAGGAAGAGTAATAGAAGGAAGATTTCAGACTACCTAACAGATCAAAACGAAAATTTCTGTTCCGACACTGACAGTGTGGAGTGTTTATGGAAAAAGTTCAAGGCAATCGTAAAATGCGTTGTAGACTGGTATGTGGCGAGTAAAACTGTGAGGGACGGGAAAAACCCACCGTGGTTCAACAACAAAGTTAGGAAAGAACTGCGAGAGCAAAGAGACCTTCCCTGCAAGTTTAAACGCAGCCAAAACCTCTGAGACAAACAGAAGCTAAACGATGTCAAAGTTAGCGTAAGGAGGGGTATGCGTGAAGCGTTCAGTGAATTCTAAAGTAAAATTCTAAGTACCGACTTGAAAGAAAATCTGGTCTTACGTTAAGTCAGTAAGTGGCTCGAAACAGCATATCCAGACACTCTGGGATGATGATGGCATTGAAACAGAGGATGACAGGCGTAAAGCTTATATACTAAACACCTTTTCCCAAAGTGTTTCACAGAGGAAGACTGCAGTTCCTTCCCTAAATCGTCGCACAAACGAAAAAATAGCTGATATCTAAATAATTGTCCAAGGAATAGAAAAGGAACTGAAGTCACTCAACAGAGGAAAGACCTCTGGACCTGACGGGATACAAATTCGTTTCTAGACAGAGTACGTGAAAGAACTTGCCCCCCTTCTAACAGCCATGCACCGCAAGTCTCTAGAGGAACGGAACGTTCCAAATGGTTGGAAAAGAGCACAGGTGGTCCCAGTCTTCAAGAAGGGTCGTCGAGCAGATGCGCAAAATTGTAGACCTATATCTCTGACATCCATCTGTTGTAAAATTTTAGTACATGTTTTTTGCTCGCATATCATGTCATTTCTGGAAACCCAGAATCTACTCTGTGGGAATCAACATGGATTCCGGAAAAAGCGATCGTGTGAGACCCATAAAATATTAGATACAGGCTCCCAGGTAGATGCCATTTTCCTTGACTTCCGGAGGCGTTCGATACAGTTCCACACTGTCGCCTGATAAACAAAGTAAGAGCCTATGTAATATCAGACCAGGTGTGTGACTGGATTGAAGAATTTTTAGCAAACAGAACACTGCATGTTGTTCTCAATGGAGAGACGTCTACAGACGTTAAAGTAAGCTCTGGCGTGTCACAGGGGAGTGTTATGGGACCATTGCTTTTCACAATGTATATAAATGACCTAGTAGATAGTGTCGGAATTTCCACGCGGCTTTTCGCGGATGACGCTGTTGTATACAGAGAAGTTGCAGCATTAGAAAATTGTAGCGAAATGCAGGAAGATCTGCAGCGGATAGGCACTTGGTGCAGGGAGTGGCAACTGATCCTTAACATAGACAAATGTAATGTATGGCGAATACATAGAAAGAAGGATCCTTTATTGCATGATTATATGATAGCAGAACAAACACTGGTAGAAGTTACTTCTGTAAAATATCTGTGAGTATGCGTGCGGAACGATTTGAAGTGGAATGATCATATAAAATTAATTGTTGGTAAGGAGGGTGCCAGGTTGAGATTCATTGGGAGAGTACTTAGAAAATGTAGTCCATCAACAAAGGAGGTGGCATACAAAACACTCGTTTGATCTATACTTGAGTATTGCATATCAGTGTGGGATCCGTACCAGGTCGGGTTGACGGAGGAGATAGAGAAGCGTTTCGTCACAGCTTTATTTGGTTAACGTGATAGCGTTACGGAGATGGTTAGCAAACTCAAGTGGCAGACTCTGCAAGAGAGGCGCTCTGGATTGCGGTGTAGCTTGCTGTCCAGGTTTCGAGAGGGTGTGTTTCTGGATGAGGTATCGAATATATTGCTTCCCCCTACTTATACCTCACGAGGAGATCACGAATGTAAAATTAGAGAGATTCGAGCGCACACGGAGGCTTTCCGGTAGTCGTTCTTCCCGTGAACCATACGCGACTGGAACAGGAAAGGGAGGTAATGACAGTGGCACGTAAAGTACCCTCCGCCACACCCCGTTGGGTGGCTTGCGGAGTTTAAGTGTAGATGTAGATGTACTTTATGCTGTTTGTTTAATTATTTTCAATTCATTTTTAAAGTCTGGATTGGTTTTAATTGCAGATAGCATGTGGTCCTCCATGGAGTGGAAGGTTGCATGTTTATGTCTTAAGGGATGCTGGGAACTATCTGATACTGCTGTGGATGGTGAGGTGCCTTTCCTGTACATCTTAAATCCTTGCTGTTGGTTCCTGATGTCAATGGCCAGGTCCAAACAGTTGATAGAGTCTCCTCCCAGATTGTGGACAGGTACCCCCATACAACTGAGTAAATTTTTTCAACAACTGAATTCACACCACAGTAAAATCAAGTTTACAATGGACTTGGGAGAAGATCATCAACTTATAGAACAGAGTGGAATTCATAGAATTTCAAATTATATGTTGGTCAATCAAGTAGGTCTATAAGTACTAAAATAACTGAGCATGAAGGGAGCTGGAGACTGAGAAAGAAAGATTCCACCTTTGCTGAAGATGCTTTGAGTAAATGTGATTCATGTCATGACATGTGATGTTCTCCATAAAGTAACGAAGGGGAGAAAACTAATATTACTTTGAATTATGGCCAATAATAAACCACACTCAAAGAACCCTGAGTTGATCCTTAATAACCAAACACAGTCCCATTACTCACCCTTATTAAAGTAGCATCCAGTTATTATTCCTCTCATCATTAGCTAATATGCTTGTTATAAGTGTTCCACGCCCACATCCCATAGACTTCTTTCTTCCCTTCTCTTTATTTGGTCTGTTCATTACATTCACCAGTTGCCCAGATTGCATAGTAGCCCATGCAATTACTAACTTGTAGAACATTTCTGTTTGTATACTCAAATAGTTTTATATTCGAATATGCTGCAATATCAGATTTATTTTATTAGAGTCCCGATGTAGCATTAAGTTACCTGACGATGACCGTAGAACCCGAAAGCCAGTTCATAACGAACTAATAAGTATTATTGTGGAACATTAGTACTTTTTATTCAAATATTTTAGGAAATTATGTATTTTACATGGTGTAAGAGCACTTCAAACTATCTCACTCGTCATTATACTCAAGAAAATCATGTACTCTGCGGCCTTTCAAAAAAGAAAAAAAAATTTGGTCCTCAATTACGTACGTACCCTCAACCTCAGAGTTGAAATATTAAAAGTTTTGGCTATTTTCGTTGTCTAAGGGGTGGGATACGTAGTTCCCGCATTACATTCCAAATAATACTGAGTCTACAGTATACAATATGAATACAGATATGAATCGAATGGTCGAAGATTCCTTTCACTCGGCAACTGCGTGTTGTGAATGTAACATAGAAATTTATAAATGAAAGTTTGCTATTAAATAAAATTTACAAGTTCCATTTTAACGACTTTAAATGTTGAATACGATATCAGCAGTGCGTTTAAGAATGCTGTTTTTTTCTGCAAAACACTTATTGATGTCGATGGTCCAGCAGTTAAATAAAATATAAGTTGAGTAACAGGGAAACAATACATTTCTACTTCATGTATTTAGTTTTGAACAACAACGTAGCTCACGAGATATTCACTTCTAAACGCATACTACGTCTTCACTCCAGAAGCCATGGAAATCTCACAAGTGCACAAATCGGCAATACGAAATATTTCTGTGTCCCGTGACCACGTGCAAACTTCTCAACACTTTTCAAGTTTTTCATGCGACCCTTCGTTGTGCCTTCCCGTCCAGAGCCCCCTCGTATCCTGTGCGACCTGATGCTCCTCCCCCACTGCACTACAGTCTCTACATTGTCTTCAGTAGTCGCCTACAATTGTAACGAGCGCTGTGATTGGTTAGAGCACCCCCGCAATGTCTCCAAGCCAATGCACAGTCACAAAAATATTAAAACACGTATGAAATACTGGATTTACACTTAAATAACTTGAAATTGAATTAAATTTCCTATGGCTGGGCCATAAACACGCTCCAACAGACATTATTAACTACATAAAGAAAGTACATGAACACACGTCAAAGGAATAGGAGCAAAAGTAGGCCAGTAGCCTAATGTCTCTGTGCCTTCTGAAACACAGTATATATTTGACCAATTTCTTCATGAATAGTATAAATCAGATATAAACAAAGACATAGACTAGGAAATATATATTTCCAGAATTAGATTTTCACTCTGCAGCGGAGTGTGCGCTGATATGAAACTTCCTGGCAGATTAAAACTGTGTGCTCGACCGAGACTCGAACTCGGGACCTTTGCCTTTCGCGGGCAAGTAATCTGCCAGGAAGTTTCGTTCAATATATATTTATATGCATGCAGCTACCGTTTTTCATGTAACTGTTGGGTACCTATAGCCTGACGTGACCAATAGTAATCGGCCACTTTGACCTCCAATAACTCATGTATTATTCGAGTTACACGCCTGTAATTCATACTAATTTAGGTTTACACTAATAGCTTCCTAAAGACACATTGATCGACAAAATCGAATGAACCGTGTAGATTTTGGAAATTCGTTGCTGGATGTTACTTGTATAATTTACAATCAGATACTAATAAAGATATTAAAAATCTGATTGTCGTGCAAATAATGGTACCGTACATATTTCTTTTGAGGTATCATGATTCCTCTGGCTACCATTAATTTCTACACTAACTGTGAAATGTCTGCCATTATGGTTTCACAGAGTCCGCCATCTTTGGCACTCCCGGCATACAAATCTCCTTCATCAACACAAAGCACCTTCCTGGACACAGCGTCAACATAGAATTCTCTGCTACGCGGTCGGCCTGGACCACGCGCTGGGGCTACCCCACTTGCTCCAGCTACTGTTCAGCACCACGCTGTTGCTGACGATCCTCGACTTACTGAACAGCCCGTGTGGCCACGCCAACTCCAAACTTAATATATTTACAGGGCGCCATATCTCACCCATTACCTCACAAAATTCTCCCATCAATACTATTCCTCAAGAATACTGCATTATTTAACACTTGTTGTATCTATAGTAATAATATTCATACTGTGAAACAGCTGAGTACAAGTCCCTCAAATCCAATGGCACCTTCAATATCCAGAATATAATCCATCCAATTACTAACCAGGCCAGACACTGCTGAACTTTCTTCATCGTGTGAGATTTGATGTGGCAAGACCACTAGATATATTGCCACTCGTACAGAAGAAGCTAGCTAGAAACGTGACTAATACCTCACTCATGCAAAAAAAATTCTTTAAAACGTGAAAATATACTCAAAAGACAACACATGGAAAGAACCGAGTTACAAAAAGAAACGTAGAAACTAGATATGTTATGCTAGATACCCCATCAGAAAATACAGTACCTTCACACATCTACACACTGAGGTCTGCACTTGACCCTGCATAAATTCTATAGATTCTAAGACTAGTGTTTACCTTCCAATTAACACTGAGGTCATTAGGAACAGTCATCTAGTAGCAAAAATACACTACTGTCTATTAAAATTGCTGCACCACGAAGATGACGTGCTACAGACGCGAAATTTAACCTACAGGAAGAAGATGCTGTAATATGCAAATGAAAAGATTTTCAGGGCATTCACATAAGGTTGGTGCCGGTGGCGACACGTACAGCGTGCTGACATGAGGAAAGTTTCCAACCAATTTCTCATACACAAACAGCAGTTGACCGGCGTTGCCTGGTGAAACGTTGTTGTGATGCCTCGTGTAAGGAGGCGAAATGCGTAACATCACGTTTCCGACTTTGATAAAAGTTTGCAAGACAACAACCATCTGCACGAACAGTTCGACGACGTTTGCAGCAGAATGGACTATCAGCTCGGAGACCATGGCTGCGGGTACCCTTGACGCTGCATCACAGACAGGAGCGCCTGCGATCGTGTACTCAACGACGGACCTGGGTGCGCGCATAGCAAAATGTCCTTTCTTTCGGATGAATCCAGGTTCTGTTTACAGAATCATGATGGTAGCATCCGTGTTTGGCGACATCGCAGTGAACGCACATTGCAGGAGTCTATTCGTCATCGCCATACAGGCGTATCACCCGGCGTGATGGTATGGGGTGCCATTGGTTACACGTCTCGGTCACCTCTTGTTCGCATTGACGGCACTTTGAACAGTGGACGTTACATTTCAGATGTGTTATGACCCGTGGCTCTATCCTTCATTCGATCCCTGCGAAACCATACATTTCAGCAGGATAATGCACGACCGTATGTTGCAGGTCCTGTACGGGCCTTTCTGGATACAGAAAATGTTCGACTGCTCATAGTATGAAGGCTTTCACGACCGGATGACATATCTTCTGGTAAACCTTGCGGGATATAAGGTCGTGGTCCATGAAACTCTTCAGCTCCTAACGTTTCGTCCAGAGCTGCGCTGGACATCTTCAGAGGGGCGTTTCTCCTCCGGTGAGTCTTGCCGACTGACGGGTCGGACGTCTGAGAGCGACTTATGTATTGTAGAAAGTGGGCGTGACCAGAGTTACACGTGATATGCAGCGATAACCTTTGTCAGAGATAAAACTTAACTATCGATCGTAATCTTGTCACGGATAAAACTGTCTAGCAATTCGGTAATGCTACTGTCCAAATATCACTAAGTTTCATGGTCTCTTCTTTCCGATTAAAATTATCCCTATGTTTATATATTTCAATTGCTTCTCTACAAAGCCGTGGGTAATAGTTCGTCGTCGTAGATAAAATTTTTGTTTCGGAAAACTTCACTTGATGATTTCCTGGTTGAAAAGCGTGCTCTGCTACAGCCGATTTATCTGTTTTTCCTAATCGGCAAAGACTTCTGTGTTCTTTTAACCGTGTATTTACGCTTCTTTTTGTTGTTCCAACATAAACTTTACCACATGTACACGGAATTTTATATACGCCACTGGCTGATAGAGGAGCGCGTTTATCTTTTACAGACCGAAGAACATGACAAATTTTCTTCGTTGGTCTACAAACAGGTCTAATATCATGTTTACTTAAAATCTTTCCAATCTGGTCCGTTATTTTCTTTATAAAAGGGAGAGAGACTGTATTCTTCCATCGTTTTTCGGACTTGTCCTTAAGCTTTTTGTTGTTTGGGTTCAGAATTCTGCTTACTGGCTACTCAATTCTGCACCCAAACAACAAAAAGCTTAAGGACAAGTCCGAAAAACGGTGGAAGAATACAGTCTCTCTCCCTTTTATAAAGAAAGTAACGGATCAGATTGGAAAGATTTTAAGTAAACATGATATTAGACCTGTTTTTAGACCAACGAAGAAAATTTGTCATGTTCTTCGGTCTGCAAAAGATAAACGCGCTCCTCTATCAGCCAGTGGCGTATATAAAATTCCGCGTACATGTGGTAAAGTTTATGTTGGAACAAAAAGGAAGCGTAAACACACGGTTAAAAGAATACAGAAGTCTTTGCCGATTAGGAAAAACAGATAAATCGGCTGTAGCAGAACACGCTTTTCAGCCAGGAAATCATCAAGTGAAGTTTTCCGAAACAAAAATTTTATCTACGACGACGAACTATTACCCACGGCTTTGTAGAGAAGCAATTGAAATGTATAAACATAGGGATAATTTTAATCGGAAAGAAGAGACCATGAAACTTAGTGATATTTGGACAGTAGCATTACAGAATTGCTAGACAGTTTTATCCGTGACAAGATTACGATCGATAGTTAAGTTTTATCTCTGACAAAGGTTATCGCTGCATATCGCGTGTAACTCTGGTCACGCCCACTTTCTACGATACATAAGTCGCTCTCAGACGTCCGACCCGTAAGTCGGCAAGACTTTCCGGAGGAGAAACACCCCTCTGAAGATGTCCAGCGCAGCTCTGGACGAAACGTTAGGAGCTGAAGAGTTTCATGGACCACGACCTTATATCCCGCAAGGTTTACCAGAAGATATGTTCGACTGCTGCCCTGGCCAGCACATTCTCCAGATCTCTCACCAATTGAAAACATCTGGTCAATGGTGGCCGAGCAACTGGCTTGTCACAATACGCCAGTCACTACTCTTGATTAACTGTGGTATCGTGCTGAAGCTGCATGGGCAGCTGTACCTGTACACGCCATCCAAGCTCTGTTTGACTCAATGCCCAGGCTTATTGAGGCCGTTATTAGGGCCAGAGGTGGTTATTCTGGGTATTGATTTCTCAGGATCTGTGCACCCAAATTGCATGAAAATGTAATCACATATCAGTTCTAGTTCTTTTCTTCTCCGTTTCTTTGAGATATGGGCGTTGAACTAAGATTCTTTGATATGCAACCTTTGTGAAACAGGCTTGGTTTTCGTGCTAGATCACGTGACCAGGTTGCGAGCGGCTGGCCTTCCGTTCTGTTGATTCCGTTTCAAAGGTTCACACTCTTTGATCCTCTTCGCTCAGGCGAAAGTTGTTATCATAGACACTGATAAGATTTACTTGTTTCACGACGGTAGGCCGCTTTGGCGGGTTCTTATCCTAATACTCAGCACTTGTTCTGTTTAGTTTAGAGTAGCGGCGATCGTATGGAGATAACTTCATTCTCTCGTTAAAAAGAAACGTAACTTTTAGTCACAATAGTCATATTCCTCGCTTCCTTGCCCGCCATCCCTTTCTTTCCTCGTCATGCTGGACCATCTCCCTCACTTCAACCCGCCGGCCCCCCCTTTCATAGGGCCATGTTCTTACGCCATCAGAGCGAGTAAGAATAACGAGGTTCACTTTTGTTCTCGTAAAAGATCCTGCTTCTCATCTTTTGTTAATAAAGATGCAATACTAGTATCAATTTACGTTTATTTCATTCATTTTAATTTCACCCCCCCACATGGGAATAGTTTGCAAGTCCCCTGTAAAATCATTGTGATTAGCAAGGTAATTAATTAATAAATGCATCAGGTCGGCGGAATGAGTAAGGTCGGAAGGATTTTGCATCTTTTCATGTTATGGCTGGGTTCTTGCGATACTGCCAATAGCTTAATCTGGGATCGTCCCCCATAGAGCAAGAGAGCGGTCATGAATAAAATTCCCTTCTATGTGATGAAAGTACGATGCCTTATTCTGAATACGTTATTAATGAGTATTAGTGTTATCGAGTTGGAAACATCTTTATAGACCCATACGACGAAAATGCTAAACCCATGAAGGCTTCCGTATTCGGTTAGTCTATTACAAGATTTCTCGTCATTTCACATATCATCGACAAAGATTAGGCACCTCTTTTAACGTCTTGTCTTCTAAATTAAGCCTGGATAAGGGAAGTCTTTAGGAATGTGCAGAAGGCAAACACGAAGGTGCTAGAACGACAGGAACAGGTGAACTGGGGCATAGACAAGCTGTCTCAGTACTGCGTGGGACAGTGGATAATAGTTACAAATCCGTATATGTCAGACACTGATATAAAGAAATTTTTAATTAAGTACTAAGGATCTTATTAGATGGTAGAAACGACCTCACTGGTCAACGTGAAGATATAGTTCTCCACAAAACTTCTATTATACATGTCTGTCGCTAACGCCATTTTAAGGAATGCTAAATGTATCGACAACCAACCAGGAGAAGAAAGCTACAATACGTAAAAAGCAGGGACGTGGAATTGGTGTGCCTTATAGGTCAAGGTCAGGTAAGTAAGCGACATGACTGATTTCTTGGGGTGTTTAGGGTGAGTGTATAAGAGAGTGTACACCGATCAGCCAGGACATTATGACCAGTGACCCACCATACTTATAAACCGATCCAGGTGACAGCAGCGTCACATTTCTAGGAATGACTGTTAGTCAGACACACGCACGGTGCATGTAGTATCAGTGAGCTTGCTGTCCGTGTGTAGGATGGGGAATGCGCGTGTTCTACCCAGTTTGACTGAGGGCAGATTGTGGTGGCCTGGAGGTTAGGCATAAGCATTTCGGAAACTACACGACTTGGCAGGAGTTGGAGGAGAGTTTTGATGAATATCTACAACAGGCGGTGGGACCAAGGTGAGGCCATGTGGAGACGTTGTTGAGTTGGGCGGCCGCCCCTCCTTACAGGTGTCGGACGTCATAAGCTGGGCAGACAAGTGGAACAGGACAGGTGGCGAACTCTGGCGGAACTGACATAAGTCTTTAATGCTGGGCAGATTGCCGGCATTTCTGAACACGCAGTGCATTGAACACTCCCAACAATGGGCCTCTGCAGCGTATGACCCATGCTTGTGCCAACTACGACTGAAATGGCAAAGCGACCACCAGCACTGGACGTTGGAGCAGTGGCAGAGAGATACATGAACTGACGAATAGCCATAAATTCTCCATCATGCCGATGGCAGGGTGCGAGTCCTTCGTCTTCCGGTAGAACAGCTCCTTGACACCTGTACTGCAGGACGAGACAACTCGCAGAGGCTGCATTATGCTCTGAGAAACATTAACATCAGCGTCCATGGGTCCAGCAGAGCTCGTAAAAGACACCATAATGCCCAAAAAGTATCGTACACTGGTTGCAGTCCGCGTACACCACTTCATGACGATCACGTTTCGTGATGGCAGTGGCATTTTTCAACAATATAATGTGCCAAGTCACAGGGCCAGAAGTGTGATGTCCAAGGAATATAAAAGCAACTGGAATCACTCAACAGAGGAAATTCTACCTTACCTGACGGGATACCAATTCGATTCTACACAGAGTACGCGAAAGAACTTGCCCCCCTTCTAACAGCCGTGTACCGCAAGTCTCTAGAGGAACGGAAGGTTCCAAATGATTGGAAAAGAGCACAGGTAGTCCCAGTCTCCAAGAAGGGTCGTCGAGCAGATGCGCAAAATTGTAGACCTATATCTCTGACATCCATCTGTTGTAAAATTTTAGTACATGTTTTTTGCTGGCATATCACGTCATTTATGGAAACCCAGAATCTACTCTGTGGGAATCAACATGGATTCCAGATACAGCGATCGTGTGAGACCCAGAAAATATTAGTTACAGGCTCCCAGGTAGATGCCATTTTCGTTGACTTCCGGAAGGCGTTCGATACAGTTCCGCACTGTCGCCTGATAAACAAAGTAAGAGCCTACGGAATATCATACCAGCTGTGTTGCTGGTTTGAAGAATTTTTAGCAAACAGAACACAGCATGTTGTTATCAATGGAGAGACGTCTACAGACGTTAAAGTAACCTCTGGCGTGCCACAGGGAAGTGTTATCGGACCATTGCTTTTCACAATATATATAAATGACCTAGCAGATAGTGTCCGAAGTTCCATGCGGCTTTTCGCGGATGATGCTGTATTATACAGAGAAGTTGCAGCATTAGAAAATTGTAGCGAAATGCAGGAAGATCTGCAGCGGATAGGCACTTGGTGCAGGGAGTGTCAACTGACCGTTAACATAGACAAATGTAATGTATTGCGAATACATAGAAAGAAGGATCCTTTATTGTATGATTATATGATAGCGGAACAAACACTGGGAGCAGTTACTTCTGTAAAATATCTGGGAGGATGCGTGCGGAATGATTTGAAGTGGAATGATCATATAAAATTAATTGTGGGTAAGACGGGTACCGGGTTGAGATTCATTAGGAGAGTCCTCAGAAAATGTAGTCCATCAACAAAGGAGGTGGCTTACAAAACACTCGTTCGACCTATACTTGAGTATTGCTCATCAGTGTGGGATACGTACCAGATCGGGTTGACGGAGGAGACAGAGAAGATCCAAAGAAGAGCGGCGAGTTTCGTCACAGGGATATTTGGTAGCCGTGATAGCGTTACGGAGATGGTTAGCAAACTCAAGTGGCAGACTCTGCAACAGAGGCGCTCTGCATCGCGGTGTAGCTTGCTCGCCAGGTTTCGAGAGGTTGCGTTTCTGGATGAGGTATCGAATTTATTGCTTCCCCCTACTTATACTTCCAGAAGGCTACTACTGCAGTGGATGATCGCTACCTACGGATTATCGCTCGGAGGAACCCTGACAGCAACGCCACCATGTTGAATAATGGTTTTCGTGCAGCCACAGGACGTCGTGTTGCGACTCAAACTGTGTACAATAGACTGCATGATGCTCAGCTTCACTCCCTACGTCCATGGGGAGGTCCATGTTTGCAATCACGACACCATGCAGCGTGGTACAAATGGGCCCAACAATATGCCGAATGGATTGTTCAGGACTGGCATAACGCTCTCTTCACTGATGAGTGCAGCATATGCCTTTAACCGGACATTTGTCGGAGACGTGTTTGGAGGCACACTGTCCAGCGAGTGCAGTAAGGTGGAGGTTACCTGCTGTTTTAGGGTGGCATTATGTGCGGCCGACGTACGCCGCTGGTCGTCATGGAAGGCACCGTAACGCCTGTACGATACGTGAATGCCATCCTCCGACCGACTGTGTTACCATATCGGCAGGATATTGACGAGCCATTTGTCTTCATGCACGACAATTCGCAACGCCATCGTGCCCATCTAGCGAATGACTTCCTTCAGGATAGAACATGACTGGGATAGATTGAAAAGGGCTGTTTATGAACGACGTGACTCACCAAACACTCTGAGGGGTGAACGCCGAATCGAGGTTTAGGTGTGGGACAATCTGGACCAACAGTACCTTGATGAACTTGTGGATAGTATGCCACGACGAATACAGGCATGCATCAGTTCAAGAGGACATGCTACTCGGTATTAGAGGTACCAGTGTGCACAGCGATCTGGACCACCATCTCTGAAGGTCTCGCTGTATAGTGGTACAACATCCAATGTGTGGTTTTAATGAGCAATAAGAAGGGCGGAAATGATGTTTATATTGACCTCTATTCCAGTTTTCCGTGCAGGTTCCCAAACTCTCGGTACCGAGGTGGTGGAACACTTTTTTTGATGTGTGTATATGAAAATTCTGCAGGTGTGGAGCAACATACACATCTACATCTGCAACGCATCAAACTCATCTGCCCAAGTCTAAGATATTGTTGCACTCTACAAATTTGGTAACCTTCTCACATTCACTTTCAGAAAAGACAGTGATACTATAGTACTATAGTATACCTTTGTCCACGCCAAATCTTTCTGTGCTAAAGATGAGCTCCTAGAAGTTGATTCTAGAATAAAACATTACATTTTTTGGAATTAATGAAAAAAATGCATCATCAAAGACGTAAGTCTTCTCGTTTACGTATGTCACGCTTTACACAACCCCAAAACAGGCAGAGGAAGATGTTCACAAGGAAGAGTTACCTTCTTTCATAGAAATCAACTGGCTGCTATAAGACTTGGTTTACCGGAAAAACTGAAAACACAACAAGCTATTGTCGTAAAAAGTAGGAAAAAAACATAGGAAACCAATCTTCTTCGCAACTGTATATGTACCTTCCACTAGGGATCTACCAATATATCTCTCATTAAATTTCTATACTTGGCCCAGAAATCATCACAGGAGAGCTGAATGCCAGATCAACTGTTGTTGGTGAAGGAACCAAGAACAAAAACGGCGATCTCCCCATTGCCCTCCGCGAAACTCACGGACTTCGAACGTGGTCAGGTGATTGGGTGTCACTTGTGTCACACGTCTGTACGCGAGATTTCCACACTTGTAAACATCCCTAGGTCCACCTGTGACGGCGACCGGGTGGCAGAAAGTGGGTGGAGGAAGCCATGTAAGAAAGACTGCTGTAAACTGAGCTAATGTGCAAACGGTGTGAAGGTCATAAAGGTCTGTGCATTCTCATGTCAGATCCTGGGACGATACGGACAGAACAGCTGGTGTACCTGTCTAGAGGAGGCAAAACTGTAAGCCCCCCTGACGCCAGGAAGTCGCCATGTTCATTTAGTCAGCGCCAGAAATATATTTGATGGGCACGACTATTTGGGAAGCTTAACACAATTCATTCAGAAATTGGAATTGGTTAGCGTGGAAAGATTAGACCTCCTCGTAAATGAGGGATATGTCCTCGTCTATGCAGATGCTGTTACGCCAAAACATGGGCATGCTTACCATGAGAACGACACTACCCTAGTGTAAAATTTTCTTTTTTCGGACAAGAGAAATTTGGAGTCGCTGATTGGTTCCTCTCGTCATGTGCAAAATGGAGGCTTGCTCAGCAAGTGCGGGAACGCCCTAGCTGCGTATGGATTGGTTACCAGGCCAATAGAACAGTCAAGAGGGGAGATTCAATGAACAGAGGATAGTCCCATTGGTTTCTGCACTGTGGGGCGGTTTGTTTTTGCTAATTCGGCTCCCGTAGCGGGGCTTGGCGGAAATTGGTTGCGGTTCTCTACCTTCGTCGTCGTCCGGCCTTTCCCTAATGGATGAGACCCGTTGTCTGCATCTTGTGGTGGACTAAGAGCCAGTGGCAGTTTCCACCTGTACTGACAGTGGAACTGCATATCACATCGCACATATCGTGGGTCATGAAGGTGAAATTATTAGTCCTGAGTCGGCCGTCTGACGTTTGATAATTCCAGCACACACCGTGGTGCCTGTGAGTCAGATTGATTTGGCCAGAACAGTCAACGGGTGCACCTCACACTGAAATCTGCCGCGATTTCAGTGATCTGAAAGGGAAGTTTCCCGCGTTCTGATAATCAGAACGGCAGACCGCTCAGTTCTCACATTTTCGTGGACACGTCAGAACTCTACAGCTGCCTAGCGCACCGCTCCCCGTCCACAGCGCGCCGTTTCCTGCTGCCGCCTGAATCAAAGTCAAAGGGCGAAACACTGCTGCGCCGGTGGAAGTTTGTTAAATGTTATTCGCAGCTTCCTGGTATCAGGTGAACCACAGTTTGTGGTATACTTGGTCGTAGTTTATTCCATTTGAATAAAGTTGGGCCTCGCAGTGGATTCAAGGATATGTCAACAAAGTCATATTGTGTTGTAAAAGGATTGATTCAAGGGAGACTTTGTATTGCTTCCATCCCAATGAATGCTTTGCCAAGCAAATACTATTACCTTTTCTGATTTGTGTTTGTGATTTTTGTGTAAGCTTTATCAGCTAGTTGTACTTACAAAAGGATTAATAAAACTTGTCATTATTTTGTAAACTTAAATACGCCACTGTTCTCATTCATACTTCCTCCACGCTTCACTGTTTTTAGTTCATTGTGGTCGTACATGGGTACACAAGCAATTTAAGGCTAAGTCTTCTTAAACTAATTAATTTGATGATTAGTTTGAGTTTTGAAAGTGTCCAGGAGGCCTAGTCAACAAAACTTCCATGAGAAAATTCACCAATTTCATATACAAAATTATGGATGTCGCTCACGATTTGAAGGTTATAGCGAAGATAATGCATTTCTTTGCGTAAAGATAATAAGATTTAGCATCACTCGTGTGTATATTTATCATTACAGCAAGCGACGACATGCAAAATCTTCCTACACGTATTCTTAACCTAATCAAAGAAGAAAGAAAACTATGTAGCTAAGTTGCACCCTCTGTCCGCCGGCGCGGGGTTTGACATGCGCTGCAGGAGCCGTCGTTCCCCCTGAGACGCGCCGTAACAGTGGAAATTCGCGAGGAGTAGGAGGTAATGTCGCCCCTACATCGCTTAAAGCTGGAGATTGACTGACAGTTGACTGCGAAGATACTATGTCTGCTAACGTTAAAGGAAGACGTTTTTGATAAGACTACGTCAGAACAGTAGCACTGTGCCATTTATCAGATCTGAGATGACCGCCTTCGTTACAGAGAAACCGTGTTCCTTTTTGCCCTGCATACACTCGGTTCAAGAATCATGAAAGAAGGTTGTATACATGGAAGAACCCTGGAGATGCTAGAAGGTATCAGATAGATTATATAATGGTAAGACAGAGACTTAGGAACCAGGTTTTAAATTGTAAGACATTTCCAGGGGCAGATGTGGACTCTGACAACAATATATTGGTTATGAACTGTAGATTAAAACTGAGGAAACTGCAAAAAGGTGTGAATTTAAGGAGATGGGACCTGGATGAACTGAAAGAACCAAAGGTTGTACAGAGTTTCAGGGAGAGCATAAGGGAACAATTGACAGGAAAGGGGGAAATAAATACAGTAGAAGAAGAATGGGTAGCTTTGAGGAATGAAATAGTGAAGTCAGCAGAGGATCAAGTGGGTAAAAAGACGAGAGGGCTAGTAGAAATCCTTGGTTAACAAGAGATACTGAATTTCATTGATGAAAGGAGAAAATACAAAAATGCAGTAAGTGAAGCAGGCAAAAAGGAATACAAACGTTCCAAAAATGAGATCGACAGGAAGTGCAAATGGATAAGCAGGGATGGCTAGAGGACAGATGTAAGGATGTAGACGCTTATCTCACTAGGGGTAAGATAGATACTGCCTACAGGAAAATTAAAGAGACCTTTGGAGAAAAGAGAACCACTTGTAAGAATATCAAGAGCTCAGATGGAAAGGCAGTTCTAAGCAAAGAAGGAAAAGCAGAAAGGTGGAAGGCGTATATAGAGGGTCTACACAGGATCGATGTTCTTGAGGACAATATTATGGAAATGGAAGAGAATGTAGATAAAGATGAAATGGGAGATACGATACTGCGTGAAGAGTTTGACAGAACACTGAAAGACCTAAGTCGAAATAACGCCTCGGGAGTAGACAACATTCCATTAGAATTACTGACAGCCTTGGGAGAGTCAGTCCTGACAAAACTCTACCATTTAGTGGTTCAAATGGCTCTGAGCACTATGCGACTTAACTTCTGAGGTCATCAGTCGCCTAGAACTTAGAACTAATTAAACCTAACTAACCTAAGGACATCACACACATCCATGCCCGAGGCAGGATTCGAACCTGCGACCGTAGCGGTCACGCGGTTCCAGACTGAAGCGCCTTTAACCGCACGGCCACCCCGGCCGGCACCATTTAGTGAGCAAGATGTATAAGACAGACGAAATTCCCTCAGACTTCAAGAAGAAAAAATAATTCCAATAGCAAAGAAAGCAGGTGTTGACAGCTGTGGAAATTACCGAACTATCAGTTTAATAAGTCACAGCTGCAAAATACTAACGCGAATTCTTTACAGACGAATGGAAAAACTGGTAGAGGCCGACCTCGGGGAAGATCAGTTTGGATTCCGTAGAAATGTTGGAACACGTGAGGCAATACTGACCCTACGACTTATCTTAGCAGAAAGATTAAGGAAATGCAAACCTACGTTTCTAGTTTTTGTAGACTTAGAGAAAGCTTCTGACTATGTTGACTGGAATACTCTCTTTCAAATTCTGAAGGTGGCAGGGGTAAAATACAGAGAGCGAAAGACTACTTACAATTTGTACAGAAACCAGATGGCAGTTATGAGTCGAGGGGCATGAAAGGGAAGCAGTGGTTGGGAAGGAAGTGAGACAAGTTTGTAGCCCCTCCCCGATGCTATTCAATATGTATATTAAGCAAGCAGTAAAGGAAACAAAAGAAAAGTTCAGAGTAGGTATTAAAGTCCATGGAGAAGAAATAAAAACTTTGTGGTTCGCCGATGACATTGTAATTCTGTCAGAGACAGCAAAGGACTTGGAAGAGCTGTTTAACGGAATGGACAATGTCTTGAAAGGAGGGTATAAGATGAACATCAACAAAAGCAAAACGAGGATAATGGAATGTAGTCGAAGCAAGTCGGTTGATGCTGGGGGAATTAGATTAGGAAATGAGACACTTAAAGTAGCAAAGGAGTTTTGCTATTTGGGGAGCAAAATAACTGATGATGGTCGAAGTAGAGAGGGTATAAAATGTAGACTGACAATGGCAAGGAAAGCGTTTCCGAAGTAGAAAAATTTCTTCACATCGAGTATAGATTTGTCAGGAAGTCGTTTCTGAAAGCATTTATATGGAGTGTAGCCATGTATGGAAGTGAAACATGGACTATAAATAGTTTGGACAAGAAGAGAATAGAAGCTTTCGAAATGTGGTGCTACAGAAGAATGCTGAAGATTAGATGGGTAGATCACATAACTAATGAGGAGGTACTGAGTAGATTTGGGGAGAAGAGAAGTTTGTGGCACAACATGACTAGAAGAAGGGATCGGTTGGTAGGACATGTTCTGAGGCATCAAGGGATCACAAATTTAGCATTGGAGCTTAGCGTGGAGGGTAAAAATCGTAGAGGGAGACCACGAGATGAATACACTAAGCAGATTCAGAAGGATGTAGGCTGCAGTAGGTACTTGGAATGAAGAAGCTTGCACAGGATAGAGTAGCATGGAGAGCTGCATCAAACCAGTCTCAGGACTGAAGACCACAACAACAACAACAACAACACGTAATATGGATTCGGTAGTCAGAAACAGTTAAGTGCGAAGGAATATTCCTTTTAACGCACATGTCCACAGTCCGGTACCATTATAGCACTAGAAACGATGTTGTGCTGACCAGCGTTCACATCGGATATGCCGTATTACTCCAAACGGAAGCAACGCTGTTTTAAGAAATGAATCGTCCACTTCAAGAGGAAGGTTATGAATTCCAACCGGTGTGTACTCGAGTGGCGCATTTTCAAGGAGGACTTGACTAACGTAACAATCGCGATGTGTAAACGACACTTTAGAACCAGTTCGAGAGAGAAGCCGTTCTACTTGAACGGGATCATAAATCTTCACAAAGCAAGCAGTATCTACCTGATCAGGTGTAACAGGGATAACATCAGCCAACCAATCGTGAATTTGTAAGGAGTCAGGTTGAACACGACGCGTACTCTTGTCAAAACTGAAACTAACAGTAGCTCGACGAGGAACAGATTTAGGAGACTCGACAGACACCATGGCGCGGGGAGAAAACACCGTCGCCAAGAGGAAAACGACAACAATCTCCGCTACGCAACTACGATGTGACTCCGGCCGATACACCGACAAGACTGAGTAGCTTCGACACAAGCGGCGCTGCGGCACAGGCGGAAGTTCACTACGACCTGCTCGCTCGACGAGCAATGCGACACTATCTTCTCCCACTAGACCACGAGCTGCGGATATTTTTAATCACTGTTTTCTATGTCACTGATTGTCTTTATTTAAATGTGTTGCATAATTATTTCCTCGCGTTATTTCATTTTCTCTTGTTGCTGGATTGTTGTAGTGGTTCTTAGCACGTGGTCTGATTTATTGCAGTTCTCAACGGCAGTCTATCTTGTAAAAGCTGTTCTGTGTCTTAAAGGCGATCAGTGATAGTCAATGCTGCAACCAGTTTGAAGTATAGTTCCCTACACGCAGTTGATCAGGAACTGAATGAAATTGTAGGTTAACGTGCGACACCCATTTGCGAAGATTCCGATACACAAGTGGTAACGACACTGTTGATATATTTTATTTAATGCGGCACTTTAGCGTGACATTAACAATGTAATTATTTTCCTTCACGCGATCTGCAGAAATATAGGCGAAATATCACGATAATTTCGTTTTATACTTCATAACCAGTTACGAGTTGTTGGGTTACACATAGTGCATAGACACCATGAAGAATGACTTTTCAGAAGAAAGATATTTTGTTACTATTGACTGACATGGCACAGTTAACCTTGGTGCAGAAATCCTGCAGTTTTCATACTCATATAAAATGCTTTTGGCGAGTATCAGTGACATTCAGCAGTGACCTATGAACTTCCTATTACAGCATCAGCTCATGAATTTCGCTGACTTCTCGTGTACTTGTGAAAATAGTCTATACGTGTCGAGAGTTACCGTGGCGCGCAAGGACGTGTTCAGTGGAGCTGTGTTAAGAGTTTGGGGACAGGTTGTAGGGTCTGGAGGTGAGGGACGCTGACCTCGATGGTCTCGTGTGCAGTTATCTTCGGTGAGATCTAGTGGTGCATTTTGCGCGAAAGGCATTGCAGCAGATATTTTGGCTGGCCTCCATAACCGGTTTCCTGATTCCAGTAGCCCTCTACGAGAACGTTACGTACCACTTTATATGCGTCTGAGACTCAAACATTCTTTGAGTGGTTTTCCGCTAGGTGACCACGTGGATTAGAGTATCCATTCGATTTTTTTCGCCAAAATTTTTATCTAGTCAAACGTACCTCATTCATAAAGAAAAGAGAGCAACCTCTCACTTGCAGACGAGATCCTTTGTCATGATGTTCTGTGAAAAGCTTTTCCACATGTATACCCCGCAGTCCACCTTGGAGTGCGTGGTGGAGGCTATTTTGTGTGCCGCTGTCACTTCCCACCTTTTCCGGTCCACTCACGAATGGTTCGCGGTTAGATTGATTGTCGATAAGTCTCCGATTGGACGCGAGTCGCTCTAATTTTATGTTCACGGTTCTTTTGCGGGATACTCATAGGAGAAAATAATACATTTCTTGCCTGTTCTAGGAACGTACGCTCTCTTTAACAGGAAGCCACACCGCGGTGAAGAATGGTTTTCTTGCATTGTCTGGCACTGGAGTTCGCTGATCATCTCCTGACGCTTTTATTCGGCACAGTTCGGAGTCACATGTATTTCCAATTTGTTTCACATTTGACATTATCCCATGTGACTGTCCAGAACAACTAACATAAATAAATCGTGGGAGTAGATTTTCTTATTGTTTTCCACTGCTGATTTAGGTGACAGGCTGAATAATTTACTCATTTTCTCGGTAATATGACTTGTGTCCAACTATGCGTTTTCGTTCCCGGTTGTCGAGTGCCTCCAGTTCTCAGATCATTATGAGCTAGTTAAATAATTTCGCCAACACGGGCGATTTTTCTGGATTTTTGGCAACAACTCCTCACTATCCACTAACCTTTAAAAGATTGATTTAATGTTTTTGTGGGCTCCTCGTTATATTACATCCTTCCTCAGTAGTAAAGCGATGTGTATATTTCTGGTGATTTTGAGGTTCATTTGGTAATTTCGGCGATTTACAACCACGTGAAGCGTAATTTACTTGTGTGATTAGCCTGTGAACTCAGTCGATGCTTGTGGAAACAGTTAACAATGTATCAATGCTTCCACTTTTCTCTGAGCTGGTAGACAAACTAATAGAGAAATTATTATTACCATTATTATTATTATTACAAAATTTTTCAAATGGCTCTGAGCAATATGGGACTTAACCGGCCGGTGTGGTCGAGCGTTTCTAGGCGCTTCAGTCTGGAACCGCGCGACCGCTACGGTCGCAGGTTCGAATCCTGCCACGGGCATGGATGTGTGTGATGTCCTTAGGTTAGTTAGGTTTAAGTAGTTCTAAGTTCTAGGGGCTGATGACCTCAGATGTTAAGTCCCATAGTGCTCAGAGCCATTTGAACCATTTAAACAAATGACCGCCTAACATCGCCACGTCTGTTTCAGACCAATTCATTCTCCATGCTTTAATTTCCTCTTTCTTATTCTTTACGAATATGCAGTACAGATATAGTTCTAGTCGTCCAAGTATTGTTTCACAGTCTAAACGTGCGTAACTCTATGTTGCCAGTGTTTACGCATTATTTCAGCGACCACTGGTGCCTATGACGTATACCAGTCAGCTGATACGTTCCTCTTAGCTGAAAACTATAGAGACACCTGGTGGCGGTTGAGGGTAATTACAATTAATACGTCCATTTTTAATATTTTTACTATGACCATTCGTCTGTTTGTTTAAATATTAGACTGTTATAAAATCGGAATCTTTTGAAAGATTGCGGAACATAGAAAAGCCTACAGCTCCGCAATTTGTAGCGAATTAAGGTTTAAAGTATTATCTGCACAGGTGTAAATAAAACAAACAAATAAAACACAGTTGACTCCAGTTAGATTCGAACGCTCGTCCTTTATGTTCGTAAACCACGAGGCTGTAAACTGAGCCATCGAAACAGATTCCAAACGTTCGTCGAGATAGTAATTCTACCGACGTGGAGTACTTATATTTCAATCGTGTCTACATGCTCGACTAATGATTTTCAAAAGAAATGATACGATGAGTTAAATTGCAATGAGTTTCGATAAATACTGTATCCTAACTATTATATTGCTTCTATTTGACGATATAAACACCAAGCTGAAGCTCCAAAAACCGCCTGAGTTGTGAACACTGGCTCTTCTGGACTTGGGCATTGGCAACGCTCTGTTCTCGGACTCTGAATTATTCGAGCCGTGTGATCTTTTTGTCTGTCATTGTACACTGCCTCACAAGAAACGTGAAGCACCCAGCAGACATGGTCAGATGTCAATGTAACACACGGTTCCCTCCTTCGTCGCGAGGACCCACCTCAGTGTCGCCGTGGGCTCGCAAATGACGGTCGTCCACCTCTTGCTGGACTGCCCACATTCAGCCGCTCTGCGGCGGACTTTTAACTTTCCTAACACACTAACTTCGGTGTTGGGCGACAATACCTCAACAGCAGCTTTAGTTTTTTATTCGTGAGGGTAGGTTTTATCACTTGATGTAAGTTTTAGCCATGTCCTTTGTCCCTCTGTGTCCTCCACCCTAGTGCTTTTAGGGTGGAGGTTCCAATGTGTTGCAGAGTGGCTGGCTTCTCCTTTTTATTCTTACGGTCAGCCAACCATGCTAATCTGCTTTCTTGTTTTTATCCCTTCTACCTATTTCTTGCGTCTCTCTATGGCTTTCTTGTCCAATTTAGTCCATTTTAGTGTTTGCTGCCCTTCCGTCGTTGTTGTGGTTCTTCCTTTCATTCCGTTTTGTGTTGTAAGTCTCGTTTGTTTTATTTTCACCCCTGTGGCACTGTTTTATTCGGAACAAGGGACCGATGACCTCGTAATTCGGTCCCTACTCCCTCCCCCCCACCCCGCTTCCTCTTTTAAACCAACCAACCAACCAATTCTCTGTGACAGCTAGAATGGCCTACTGAGAGCGTTATTGCTGTTCGTGTTTAGTGTCGGTGCCAGGCTAGGTAATGTATGTAAGGGGCGTGAACAGCGCCAGAAGTTGAATGATCACCGTGAACGTCACGGAGATGTCTCGCACTCGTGTGAGACAGCGTTATCTGCATCGGTCATAAACTGAAAGGGAGGGACCTCATCGTGGGTCTCCACCTGGCCGACTGGTCGAATCACGCGACATGCAGGTTTGTGGGGCACTGGAATGGGACGGTGGCCCGGTGCTGGACTCCATTGGGGCGTGGGGGTAGACCTACTCGTCGTCAAGGTTCGAATCCATCACGTCTGACCACGTCGTTCCTAAGACATTCGCGTCTGCGCGTGCCACACGAGAACAAGTAATGGACTCCCAGCAACATTCTGTGTCACCATGCACCATTGGTGAGAGACCAGCAGCAGCAGACTGGGGAATTACCATCCCGCGCGTAAGCTGCCGTAAGCGAAAAGCAGGCACTGCCGTTGAATTCTGTCGATTTCTTTCAGTGACAATTTGGGGTTCTGCACTGCCACGGAAGACCATCGTCAGCGGGCATGGCGGCGACCTGGTGCGTTGTCGCGTTGTTCCAATGCTTGTGAGAGGCACAGCGGCGCTACTCCTGGGGTCGTGGTATACAAAGACATCGAGTATAACTTCAGGTCAAGGCTGACAGTCACTGAGGGAACTCTGTTCAAAAGATAAAGATACTGAGGGAACTCTGGTGCCACAACAATACTTTACGGACTTCTTGCGTTCTCTTGCATTACCTCCCATCCGGCGGTATGATGGTCTCCTTTTTCAACAGGACAATGCTCGTCCACACATGGCACGTATACCGTACGATGTCGAACTATTCTCCTGGCCTACGAGACTGCCAGATCTGTCCCCAATAGAGCAGGTGTTGGACCAGTGTAAGGTTTGTGCTTTATTTCTAGTATTCAAGGAAAGTGACGTAAGCTCGATTTTCATTCGATGTGTCATATGTCACATTCTATACTGGATTTTTTCAAACAGTAATTTTCGAGTATATGTTACGCCACAGAAGCTCTGAGAGCAAGACTGTGATGTTTGCTGGTAGCACTGTCGTTGCAGTAGGCGTTCTAAGAGCAGCTAGAGAGAGAGAGAGAGAGAGAGAGAGATTCGGATACTGGCAGTACTGAGTTTACGGGCGGAAACAGCTTGGAGAACACAGACACAGAGATACAGAAAAGGATGAATTATCATTATGTAAAAATTAATTGGTCAAACGAGGAGGTAAAGCGCTGCTGCATTGCTTGCTTGCACGAATTGTAGTGTGTGTGAATCACGGATGGTTTTAGTGGCATCTCTCTTTATTGGTATAGGTTAGTTGGTTTGATTTTTCCGACGAGAGGTGGTAAAAGAGCGATAAAACCTACATCTCTGTGGAAAGTTTACTATTTTCAGAAACTGAACTTGGCAGTGTATGATTTGTTACAAGTGATAACGTTTCTAAAGATGACTGTTAGAGTTAGATAATGACTTTTTTTGTTGCGAATATTGTTTTTAAAGCTCTACTTTTCCTTCAATCATTTAACAACTTCATTTCCAGCAGCGTTTCCTCACAAACAAACTTTATTTTTTGGTTATGTGTGTCGCCACATTGCACGGAATGGAAGATAGGTCGACAGCGAAAAGCAAAGCGTGATCAGTTCGGAAGAGTTGCACGTGCTTGCCTTGCACTCCAAAACGTCTTCTCTCCTATTTAGGCTGCTTGCTGCTGCTGTTGCACATACGATCATAGCTTCGAGCAGTACCAGGATTCTGTTCCACACGTAAGGCATATGAAACTTGTTAGGGCCAGTTTTGTATTATAGTAAGATAGATCATTCACAGCTAGAGTTAGTTTCCTAAATTCATTGTCAAGTCAGTATAGCTAAAGTTCATACAACATTTCGTATGCAGGCAGTTTTATTTTGACAGTGCAGAGTTGCATGTGGATTATTCCGAGTGTAGAATCTGGCCAGCCTGACTACGTACTTAAATTTACACGAAAAATTTTCGTTCCATATACAAAATTACCAGTCCAATTTTGAAAGAATGACTTTTTCATTGTGTTTTTTTTTGTGTTGGAATTGCAAGTCACGTATTGTGACGTCGCAAATTGTATTGCAGAATAGAATTTCACAGAATTGCTAATTTCATTTATAGTTAACTTTTCGAATCACCTCGGCAGAGTTAATTAGAAATACATTTATAAAGCTAGTTTTGGGGACTTTTTTTTATCAGATAGCGATTCTGTAATTACACCACTTCTTACCCTGTACAGCGGTTCTTGGCGCCTCCGTTCGGAACCGTGCGACTGTTACGGTCGCAGGTTCGAATGCTGCCTCGGGAATGGATGTGTGTGATGTCCTTATGTTAGTTTAAGTAGTTCTAAGTTCTAGGGGACTGATGACCTCAGATGTTAAGTCCCATAGTGCTCAGAGCCATTTGAACCACTTTTTTACCCTGTACAGCAATGAGCCGCAGTGTGATTCAGGAAAACAGCTGCAGTGTCCTCGAACCAAACTGGATAACTTAATACACCACCTGTGTTGTCAGGACACCGACACAGATGCACGAGCATAAGCGACAGCTGTTTTCCCCGTTCACGAAAATAAACCTCAGTAAAAAAGTTAGCCGGCCGCGGTGGTCTAGTAGTCTTAGGCGCTCAGTCCGGAACCGCGTGACTGCTACGGTCGCAGGTTCGAATCCTGCCTCGGGCATGGATGTGTGTGATGTCTTTAGGTTAGTTAGGTTTAAGTAGTTCTAAGTTCTAGGGGACTGATGATCTCAGATTTTTAAGTCCCATAGTGCTCAGAGCCATTTGAATAATTTTTTTTTAAATAGTTACACCTGTTCGGAAGTCAACTCCATCCCAACGCCAGTGTCCGGGCTGAGGACCAGACACAACCGTTGTGGGCCACACTGGCTCACGAGAGCATCCAAAGCCGCATGACAGCCTTTCAGAACGAATTAGTGCCTGAATACCGGCCAGAGAGAATACAACGTCATTTTCGTAATTGTGTTCATACCGGCAGGTTGTTTGTAGATTTGACTCGATTTTGTAACCCCCGGAATAAAGTCGCGTACGCTCCCAGCCTGTGAGGTTTCATTTCGTTTCGTTCTCCCCTTGTAGGGTGCTCGCTTCTTTTGTTCAAAATGGTTCAAATGGTTCTGAGCACTATGGGACTTAACATCTGTGGTCATCAGTCCCCTAGAACTTAGAACTACTTAAACCTAACTAACCTAAGGACATCACACACATCCACGCCCGAGGCAGGATTCGATCCTGCGACCGTAGCAGTCGCGCGGTTCCGGACTGAGCGCCTAGAACCGCTAGACCACCGCCGCCGGCACTTTTTTTGTCATTCGGCATATAGGCATATGTCATTTACACGTGAAGAGATCGTCAACAACGCGTCTCATCAGCTCGTTGTTCCGGCGCCCTGCAGGCTCTCCAGCGTTCGCAGCGAGGGTGTGGAGGAGCGGGGTTAGGGGCGAGGGGTGCCGCCACCCTGTGACGTCAGCGTACGGCACTCCACTCCCGTGGAGCCGCGTGCTGCTCGGCTTCACACTGATACGATGTGGTCTCGTCGCACCTGGGCCATTTTTTAATTCTTTTATTTTGAAACGAAAGCCATTTTCCCTTTGCAACAGACACGCCAGCTGGCTTTGGTAAGATTTTTCAGCAGTCAGGTAAGGATACCGTATTAAGATCCAGGGATGCGGCTTACCACCACAACTCACCGTTTTGTAATTTCGAAGTAGTATCTACAACAGATCGCGACCAGATTTGTCCTTAAGGGGGGTAGGACGTCAAACGGGCCGACTTGGAGCAGGAGAGGCACCACAGGACATTTTAATTTCCACTGTCTATACTTTTACAAATAAATTCATAAAACTTTGTCAGCATGGCTAGGAAGGATTCAGAATTCACACTCATAGCAGTGGAAGTTCCAAAACATAAACGAAGTAATTTTTTTTACATGTGAAATTTCATCATTTTTTTCACTTACAATTGGCAGCATTTGTTGCTATTGGTACACTTTTCTTCATAAGTAAGAGATATGGTTCGATGAATTTTGCACAGCATACAAACCATACTTAAACGTGTATGAAACTCTAGAATTTTCCAAATCTATTAAAAACTGTGGTAAAAATTGAGGTAATCAACTACAAAATTTGTGTTTTTTCTAAACATGAAGTTTAAAATACAACAGATCATTCGTTTTTTCATAAATTAAATAAATTGTAAGAGTTTCATACACCTGTAAGTATGGTATGTATGCTGTGCAAAATTCATCGAAGAATCTCTCTAACTTATGAAAAAAAGTGTACCTATAGCAACAAATGCAGCCATTAGCAAGTGAAAAAATGATGAAATTTCACACGTAAAAAATATTTTGTTATATTTTCTAACTTCCACTGCAATGAGTGTGAATGCTGAATCCTTCCTGGTGATGCTGACAAAGTCTTATGAATTTATTTCTAAAAGTATTTTACTGGAAATTAAAATGTCCTTTGATGCCTCTCCTTCTCCAAGTCAGCCCGTTTGACGTCCTACCCCCCTTAAAGGCGAGATGCGTTACAAGTCTCGTCTTTGTTTAGGCAGTGGGTGTACATAATATTCGATCTACGCTAATGAGAAACGCTCAACATAAAAATCCCAGCTGCGCGTGAAAAGGTTCTACCGCATAATTACTTAAATTTTGGAAGACAGGTTGCATTATCCAGGGTTCTATTTTTGAAAATATGGTATAGAATTCAGGGCGAAACTTGTTCAGAGTTTGTATGAACCTGCACTTTAAATAATCGAAGCAGACGAAATGAATTAAAATTTATGCTGCGGCCGGGGCTCGAGCCCGGGTCTTCTCAGAGTCCCGGCCGCAGCACACATTTTAATTCTTTTCGTGTGCATCGATCATTAACGTAGATAATAAAAAGAGACTTAAATGTCTCAGGGAAATGTAAGATCTATTACACTTTAAATTTTACAAAACGGGATAGGCTTTCAAAGCAAGGGATGAGGTACACTTCAGTAGGAATTTGTGAGCAGAAATTGTGGGTGTCGTCCTCATACGCCATACAAAATACTGGCAATATTAACAGCTGAAATTTCATGCTACTGGTGAATGTTATCGTTGCGGAAAGACAACAGAAAAAGGTTTATGTACAACTGACTACCACCACGTTTTCCATATGTAGAACGAAACGCCAGACGCTGTGACACAGGAAACACATACATCGAGCACCGCCAGTGTGGAAGTACTCAGTTGCACTGAGGTCAGGGATTCAGCCCACACTGCACTCACGTGTCACACTGTCGGTTGGCCAACATCTGATGACATCGCAGTCACATGACGAGCCCAGCTATTTTGCAGGATTACGATAGAAGCAGAAGAAATGAATAAGAATTCCCTCTACGGCCGGGACTCGAACGCGGGTCTCCTCGCTTACTAGGCAGAAATACTCACCGTTACACCACCGCAGCATTGGGGTCAACGGTGCTGCACGCACTAGAAAAGTCTAGTGCCCTCCCCAGCACAAACTTAAATTAATATCTTCAGCTTATTTTCCCCCTAAATCGACACTATTGCCAGGGCTCTCCATCACTGTAATGGCACCCCAGCGTTGGATGTAACGGCTAAGTCCTGGACCTCAGGTGATCTTAAATGTCTCGCGGAAAATTTAATTACATATTATGCAGGAAGCAATCTCGATCAGTCTATGCTCAGCGGCTCAATAAATATTAATAAAAATCAACCCACCCGTATATCAGGTACGTTTACTACGCGACAGCCAGCTACTTCTAAATGAACGTTCTAACGTGACAGCAAAACTCAAGCCTTCGTAATTAATTCTCTCAAAGTGACAGAAATATTCTCGTGTAATGACTAAAAGATATCTAATTGCCACGCACAACAATCAAGGACACATTGTGGACCACGGTGAACACAACACGAGACGTGGTCCACCTCTTCGCACAAGCGCAGCCGTCAGTACGTGTAGAGCACGAGGCGCTGATTAGCTTCGTCACACAACAGCCAGCTTCAGTTCAGCCGTTTATAGCCTGCATTCAGGGTTCTCAGATGCTGGTGCCGTGCACGACTTCGTATAGGAAAGGTGGGCTGCAGCCGGGCAGAAGCAGAAACGATGAGCGAACGAGTAAACAGAAGGTTTACTCAACTTGTATTGCTTCGAGCGCGTGAAGACTCATTGCAGGTAATGCGGCAAGAAATACACTACAGCTCACACTGTGTGGACGAGGATGAGGGCCTCTGTACTGAAGCGCCGACGCCGGAGTCGGAGCGGCGACTGGACAGCGGCGCCCGTGGTGCAGGGCCAGTGGGGGCGTGGCCCAGAGCGCTCCGACAGGTCCTGCGCGGCCGCTGTCGGCATCTGGCGGAAACTTGCAGTTCTGTTCCCAGAGTCACGACGCCCCTGGGGTGGTATCGATACAGGTAGAGCACTGCTTCTCCAGGTTTCGTGTCCAGTGTCTTAACTACTGTTCCACCACGCACAGTAAATCGCGATTTGAGGCAGTGAGAAATAGGCTCAACAATGGCTCCTAAACAAAGTCCACATCGCCCGAAAGACGAATAGAATGTCTGCTTTAGTATTTTTCTGTGCATCTCGAAGAGCGGTTTAACTCATTAAAGTGACAGTATTTGGGATAGTCATTACAGCGTTAATATTGGTAAAGTGCCCCATTAACTTCACATAAGCTCTTATGAAAATATCAACAAATCTCACAAAAGTGGTCACTGACAATTCGAGAGGGAGTAGCATCGAACCGTAACTAATCCACCGTCCCTTTCATTACTTTTGCACTGGATACCTACACTATTTAACGCATTTCTCCATCCATCTTCCTATAGGGCACAATGTGAGATTTGTTTCTATACCATTACGCAGTACGTCTGTATTCATAGGTCTCATTTTAATGGCAATCGATTTCGCTGTTACATTCCACCACCCGGTCAATGTTCTGCCTCCGTTTACACCATTCTCTGTACCTTTGTAACCTCCACGTTCCTGACCGGCCTACTGGATTGTGATATAACTGAACGTGATCGCATGTGCCTACTGAAGTTTTGCAGTTAGTAAGGCTATCGTTACCGAACGAAAATAACCCCGATTATCCAAGGAGAGTATACAACAGATTCTTCTGAGGAAAGACTCTAATCTAAACTGAAGCCTAACACTGATGATAATTGTCAAATGGGTGGAATATAGCGCAATCGCTCACGAACCGCCTAGGGGAAAAAGGGAACCACGTAATGTTTACTATAAAAATCACTGATAACACAAAGCACACACTGATTCGCTTAGAAAAAAGTATAATTAAACGGTTGCCAGATCGCTAGTGAAACGAACCTCCAGAATCTTGAGAAAGGTAACGGCAGAAAAATTTAAGCAAATAATCGCTGTTGTGGCAACACAACATTGCCACTCGTTTTCACAGCAAAACAGTCCACGAGAAACTGAATGAATCGCAAAGCACTGAGTTTGCAGTAGTAGTGCGGCAACAAGGACGTGGCCCCAAGGTACCGTTACCCGAGATGGCGGCCGTCACTCCGAGTACCGTTAAGCAAGATGGTGTCCGTGACGCAAGTACGTGACGTCATGTGACGTCAGCTGATGACGTGAGAACCCTTATCCAAGATAGCGGCTTTTTGAGGTAAGATAGCCCAACTGTGCTACCTCTACTAAAATATGATAATGGCAGTAAAGAAAGGGCTCCCTCCATTAACCTAAGTCAACTCTTCCTAGGAACTAGGCATAAGTCTTTATTTAAACAATTAGAGGTAGTACCACCATCAAGTGAGTTCGCCATCCTCTTCAAAAACTGGATGTTAAATTTGCTCCAAGAGCTTACTCCTGCAGCTGAGGCGAGTTAGTATTGTGTTGCCTACACTAGAGCCTGTTCATTCAATTCGAATATAATTTGTTTAAATTTATTATCTATCTACAGCATCAGTGTCGTCTTACCGCCATAAGGGGCTTAGATATCGGTGTTTTAATAGCTGTATTACATGCACTGGACGCAAGTCTTTATTTAAACAAGTAGAGCCACTATCAAGATCAAATGTGTTTGCCATCCTCTTTGAAAATGTGCATGAATTTTGCTGAGAGGGGGGGGGAAGGGGGGGGGGGGTTAGTATGGTGTCGCCCGCACTAGACGCTGCTCATTCATGTAGGCAACAAAATGTGTTCACTACGCTTCTAAATACCTCGTTTCAACAACTTTTCAAGGTCATCCAACCACATTTTCTACACGTATGGAATTACGGATCTCACCTAGTTTATTACGCTGATACAATATACTCACCATGCCAGCCGTCTGGAGGGGAGAAAAATTGGTGTGAAAAAAGGAATCACCCTGTTCTGGGCTGCTGGAGAGAGGAGGGAGTGTACTTTATTTATTTTTTTGAACAACTTATTTAGCTACGGATTTCACCTAATTTATATATCACGCTGATGCAAAACACTCACCCTAATGTGCAATATACAGTTTACAGATCACGAAACTACTCCTAAATAATAATACATTACACTGATGTGCCGAGAAGCAAGCAACTCGTAAATTACGAAGCCGGTCAGTGGGTAGCATACTGGATGCGCATTCGGGAGGACGACGGTTCAATTCCGCGTTCGTTCCCATCCTGATTTAGGTTTCCTGTGATTTACAAAAATCGCTCCAGGCAAATGCCAGGATGGTTCCTTGGAAAGGGCACGAGCGATTTCCTCCCACGTCCTTCCCTAATTCGATGCGACCGATGACCTCGCTGTCTGGTTGTTGTTGTTGTTGTGGTCTTCAGTCCTGAGACTGGTTTGATGCAGCTCTCCACGCTACTCTATCCTGTGCAAGCTTCTTCATCTCCCAGTACCTACTGCAGCCTACATCCATCTGAATCTGCTTAGTGTATGCATCTCTGCGTCTCCCCCTACGATTTTTACACTCCACGCTGCCCTCCAATACTAAATTGGTGATCCCTTGATGCCTCACAACATGTCCTACCAACCGATCCCTTCTTCTGGTCAAGTTGTGCCACAAACTCCTCTTCTCCCCAATCCTATTCAGTACCTCCTCATTAGTTATGTGATCTACCCATCTAATCTTCAGCATTCTTCTGTAGCACCACATTTCGAAAGCTTCTATTCTCTTCTTTTCCAAACTATTTATAGTCCATGTTTCACTTCCATACATGGCTACACTCCATACACATACTTTCAGAAAAGACTTCCTGACACTTAAATCTATACTCGATGTAAACAAATTTCTCTTCTTCAGAAACGCTTTCCTTGCCATTGCCAGTCTACATTTTATATCCTCTCTACTTCGACCATCATCAGTTATTTTGCTCCCCAAATAGCAAAACTCCTTTACTACTTTAAGTATCTCATTTCCTAATCTAATACGCTCAACATCCCCGACTTAATTCGACTACATTCCATTATCCTCGTTTTGCTTTTGTTGATGTTCATCTTATATCCTCCCTTCAAGAGACCATCCATTCCATTCAACTGCTCTTCCAAGTCCCTTGCTGTCTCTGACAGAATTACAATGTCACCGGCGAACCTCAAAGTTTTTATTTCTTCTCCATGGATTTTAATACGTACTCCGAATTTTTCTTTTGTTTCCTTTACTGCTTGCTCAATATACAGATTGAATAACATCAGGGAGAGGCTACAACCCTATCTCACTCCCTTCCGAACAACTGCTTCCCTTTCATGCCCCTCAACTCTTATAATTGACATCTGGTTTCTGCACAAATTGTAAATAGCCTTTCGCTCCCTGTATTTTACCCCTGCCACCTTTAGAATTTGAAAGAGAGTATTCCAGTCAACATTGTCAAAAGCTTTCTCTAAGTCTACAAATGCTAGAAATATAGGTTTGCCTTTCCTTAATCTTTCTTCTAGGATAAGTCGTAAGGTCAGTATTGCCTCACGTGTTCCAGTATTTCTACGGAATCCAAACTGATCTTCCCCGAGGTCCGCTTCTACTAGTTTTTCCATTCGTCTGTAAAGAATTCGTGTTAGTATTCTGCAGCTGTGGCTTATTAAACTGATTGTTCGGTAATTCTCACATCTGTGGACACCTGCTTTCTTTGGGATTGGAATTATTATATTCTTCTTGAAGTCTGAGGGTATTTCGCCTGTTTCACACATCTTGCTCACCAGATGGTAGAGTTTTGTCAGGACTGGCTCTCCCAAGGCTGTCAGTAGTTCCAATGGAATGTTGTCTACTCCGGGGGCCTTGTTTCGACTCAGGTCTTTCAGTGCTCTGTCAAACTCTTCACGCAGTATCGTATCTCCCATTTCATCTTCATCTACATCCTCTTCCATTTCCATAATATTGTCCTCAAGTACATCGCCCTTGTATAGACCCTCTATATACTCCTTCCACTTTTCTGCTTTCCCTTCTTTGCTTAGAACTGGGTTTCCATCTGAGCTCTTGATGTTCATACAAGTGGTTCTCTTATCTCCAAAGGTCTCTTTAATTTTCGTGTAGGCAGCATCTATCTTACCCCTAGTGAGATAAGCCTCTACATCCTTACATTTTTCCTCTAGCCATCCCTGCTTAGCCATTTTGCACTTCCTGTCGATCTCATTTTTGAGACGTTTGTATTCCCTTTTGCCTGCTTCATTTATTGCATTTTTATATTTTCTCCTTTCATCAATTAAATTCAATATTTCTTCTGTTACCCAAGGATTTCTACTAGGCCTCGTCTTTTTACCTACTTGATCCTCTGCTGCTTATACTACTTCATCCCTCAAAGCTACCCATTCTTCTTCTACTGTATTTCTTTCCCCCATTCCTGTCAATTGTTCCCTTATGCTCTCCCTGAAACTTTGTACAACCTCTGGTTCTTTCACTTTATCCAGTTCCCATCTCCTTAAATTCCCACCTTTTTGCAGTTTCTTCAGTTTTAATCTACAAGTCATAATCAATAGATTGTGGTCAGAGTCCACATCTGCCCCTGGAAATGTCTTACAATTTAAAACCTGGTTCCTAAATCTCTGTCTTACCATTATATAATCTTGCTGATACCTTTTAGTATCTCCAGGGTTCTTCCATGTATACAACCTTCTATCATGATTCTTAAACCAAGTGTTAGCTATGATTAAGTTGTACTCTGTGCAAAATTCTACCAGGCGTCTTCCTCTTTCATTTCTTAGCCCCAATCCATATTCACCTACTACGTTTCCTTCTCTCCCTTTTCCTACACTCGAATTCCAGTCACCCATGACTATTAAATTTTCGTCTCCCTTCACTATCTTAATAATTTTTTTTATTTCATCATTCATTTCTTCAATTTCTTCGTCATCTGCAGAGCTAGTTGGCATATAAACTTGTACTACTGTAGTAGGTGTGGGATCCGTATCTATCTTGGCCACAATAATGCGTTCACTAAGCTGTTTGTAGTAGCTTACCCGCATTCCTATTTTTCTATTCATTATTAAACCTACTCCTGCATTACCCCTATTTGACTTTGTGTTTATAACCCTGTAGTCACCTGACCAGAAGTCTTGTTCCTCCTGCCGCCGAACTTCACTAATTCCCACTATATCTAACTTTAACCTATCCATTTTCCTTTTCAAATTTTCTAACCTACCTGCCAGATTAAGGGACCTGACATTCCACGCTCCGATCCGTAGAACGCCAGTTTTCTTTATCCTGATAACGACATCCTCTTGAGTAGTCCCCGCCCGGAGATCCGAATGGGGGACTATTTTACCTCCGGAATATTTTACCCAAGAGGACGCCATCATCATTTAATCATACAGTAAAGCTGCATGCCCTCGGGAAAAATTACGGCCGTAGTTTCCCCTTGCTTTCAGCCGTTCGCAGTACCAGCACAGCAAGGCCATTTTGGTTATTGTTACAAGGCCAGATCAGTCAATCATCCAGACTGTTGCCCTTGCAACTACTGAAAGGGCTGCTGCCCCTCTTCAGGAACCACACGTTTGTCTGGCCTCTCAACAGATACCCCTCCGTTGTGGTTGTACCTACGGTACGGCTATCTGTATCGATGAGGCACGCAAGCCTCCCCACCAACGGCAAGGTCCATGGTTCATGGGGGAGCGCTGTCTGGTATCATCCGTCAAACAACCCAAATCCCAAATTACAGAAATAATCCAGTACATACCATTCAGACGTGCAATCTACTCGTAGATCACAAAAATAAAACATGCAAGCCCGCTTACAACGCTTAATCACCAGAAAATAATTCAATGCACAACACTCTCTGCAAGTAAAAAGCCCAACTTATCAACCACTCGAACCCTGATTCTACTGCATTGAAAGCCTAAGTGCACACACGCCCTCTAACGCATGGAAACTCTCCAATAACGGGAGGAAAGGTTACGTTATTGTACTTCATTTATTTTGCTCTGGAGACTGACCAAAATATCCATCCTAATTACATAACTGATCACGAAGATCGGTCCTAATTACGCAACTATATGCATAACACTGAACAAGAACAGTAATAAACCCGCAAACAGTGACAACTCATATTATCCTGATCGGGAAAAAAATTATACCACTCTAAAGCAGCGACAGTAACACTTAAACCCTACCCTACATCTACAAGCTAGGGCAAAAACTTTCAACACACTATATCCTGCTGTTCGACAGAGATGAGTTTAAAAAAGTCTGTTAGCTCCCAGCATATACCATCTATCCCTGCTTGACTTCAGAGTTCACTACACACGTCTATTAAAAAATCAGCCAAACTGAAGACAGTGGTGTATTTCGGATACTTCGCTCATGGTCGAATGTCATTCACTTGCAAGTATAGCGAACAAATATATATGTGTTCGATTTGGTAGGATGATTATGTCAATGCGTGGCCTGTGGTGGGAATGATTCAAGTCTCGCGCTAACGGCAGGTGGCTATCCATATGGAGAGGGCTGTAGCAATGCGGAAATATATTTGACTTAACCGTGTAGTCGTCTAGACGACCGAATAGCGAACTAATACTAATACTAATACTACTAATACTACTACTAATACTAATACTAATAATAGTATGTGTTGGACAGCTTTCGTGATCAAGTGGAAATATGACAAGACTGAATATGGATGTGTGTTTGCACTGGGTCATTTATTATTCCGTTATCATGTAAATAGTTTGGTCGAGTGCTTCTTCGCATTTGACATCTTATTTTGGTGAGAGGAGGACGATTGTGATGTGTGCATCTAGCAGGGGGAAGGTACGTACGACGGTTGTCTAGATATGAGAAAGAAGTTATTTGACTTGGCGTGATTTGGAATTTGCTAAATGACAGAAATCTTTATTCGTGAGTGGAAATATCAGTTTAGACGTAAATCTGTTTGCAGAGGTGATAAGTTTCTAAGTCGAAGGCGAAAAACTATATAGATTTTTTGCTCATAAAACTGGACTTTGTCTATTTTCGTGAAAAATAGGACATTTATTGTGGTCAGAAATGTTTTGCTTTATTATAAGAGCGAAGTTGATGTTAAATCGTTAACAATCGAATGCTGAATGGTAGCTCTCGTCCATTCCTGCTCGAGCATACTACGTGACGTGAAACAAAGTCTGGGAACGCGAGGCGCTCTGGAGCTGTGAATGCGGTGCTTCGTAGCCATTAGGTCTGTGCACTTTTAGAGGAACAGGATGCATTTGGAGGGAAAGTGGGACTTTCGTGGCGAGCCGTTTTGGCGAGGCAGGCACCGTGAGACTGTTGGCGTAGTAACGCGATCTCATAGTTTGTGATTGTATGTGGATGAGAAGGTAGCCTTTTAAGACGAAAATCTCGCACTAGCTTCGGTTAGGGTAATTTTTTAGTAGGCATGTGTAGTGAACTCTGACGTCAAACAGGGATAGATGATATATGCTTGGAGCTAATAGACTGTTTTTAAACTAATGTCTGTCGAACAGCAGGATCTAGTGAGTTGAACGTTTTTCCCCTAGCTTGTAGGTGTAGGGTAGAGTTTGTGTGTTACTGTCGCTGGTTTCGAGTGGTACAATATTTTTCCCGAACACGATAACACGAGTTGTCAGTATTTGCGGGTTTATTGCTGTCCTTGTTCAGTGTTATCCATATACTTGTGTAATTAAAGCAGGATAAGGTGAGTTGTATAGTTAATTTTAACCATTTTAAGCCGTCCTTCTGCAGCGCTATGCACATAGTTGCGTAATTGTGATTAATTACGTAATTAGGATGGATATTTGGGTCAGTTTCCCGAGCAAAATAATTCAAGAACAATTACTTAAAAATGGTTCAAATGGCTCTGAGCACTATGCGACTTAACTTCTGAGGTCATCAGTAGCCTAGAACTTAGAACTAATTAAACCTAACTAACTTATGGACATCACACACATCCATGCCCGAGGCAGGATCGAACCTGCGATCATAGGGGTCGCTCGGCTCCAGAGTGTATACAATAACTTAGCTTATCTCTCCTGCAATTGGAGGGGCGTGTGTGCACTTTGGCTTTCTGTTGTGTCACCGCCAGACACCACACTTGCTAGGTGGTAGCCTTTAAATCGGCCGCGGTCCGTTAATATACGTCGGACCCGAGTGTCGCCACTATCAGTGATTGCAGACCGAGCGCCGCCACACGGCAGGTTGGTCGGCTCTGAGCACTATGCGACTTAACTTCTGAGGTCATCAGTCGCCTAGAACTTAGAACTAATTAAACCTAAGTAACCTAAGGACATCACACACATCCACGCCCGAGGCAGGATTCGAACCTGTGACCGTAGCGGTCGCTCGGTTCCAGACTGCAGCGCCTAGAACCGCTAGGCCACTCCGGCCGGCCCACACGGCAGGTCTAGAGAGACTTCCTAGCACTCGCCCCAGTTGTACAACCGACTTTGCTAGCGATGGTTCACTGACAAAATACGCTCTCATTTGCCAAGACGATAGTTAGCATAGCCTTCAGCTACGTCATTTGCTACGACCTAGCAAGGCGCCATTACCAGTTACTATTGATACTGTAATAATGTACCGTCAAGACGAACGTTCTTCATTAACGGATTAAAGTTAAGTATTCCACCAGTTACGTCCGTTTTTTCTAAATTCTAATTTCCTTGTCCTGTTCCAGACCCCACGCCAGCCTGCGTGAGCTAAAACGCGTGTCTTTCGGCTTCCTCTTGTAACCCGGTGTTGGCTCTCCTGCCAACCCACAACACTTTCAATGCAGTAGAATCAGGGTTCGAGTGGTTGATAAGTTGGACTTTTTACTTGCAGCGAGTGTTGTGCATTGAATTATTTTCGGGCGGTTAAGCGTTTTAAGCGTGTTTGCGTGCATCATTTTGGTTAGCTACGAGTAGATTGCACGTCTGCATGGTATGTACTTGACTATTTCGGTAATTTAGGAGTTGGGTTGTTAGAGAAAGGAGACCAGACAGCGAGGTCATCGGTCTCATCGAGTTAGGGAAGGACACAGAAGGAAGTCGACCATGCCCTTTCCAATGAACCATCCTGGCATTTGCCTGAAGCAATTTAAGGAAATCACAGAAAACCTAAATCAGGATCGGGCCGAACGCGGGACTGAACCGTCGTCCTCCCGAATGCACGTCCAGTGTGTTAGCCACTGCGCGACTTCGTAATTTACGAGTTGCTTGCTTCTCGGCACATCAGTGCAATGTATTATTATTTACAAGTAGTTTCGTGGTCTGTAAACTGTATATTGCACATTAGGGTGAGTGTTTTGCATCAGCGTGATAAATAAATTAGGTGAAATCCGTAGCTAAATAAGTTGTTCAAAAAAATAAATAAAGTACACTCCCTCCTCTCTCCAGCAGCCCAGAACAGGGTGATTCCTTTTTTCACACCAATTTTTCTCCCCTCCAGACGGCTGGCATGGTGAGTATTTTGTATCAGCGTAATAAACTAGGTGAGATCCGTAATTCCATACGTGTAGAAAATGTGGTTGGATGACCTTGAAAAGTTGTTGAAACGAGGTATTTAGAAGCGTAGTGAACACATTTTGTTGCCTATATGAACGAGCAGTCTCTAGTGCGGGCGACACCATGCTAACGCCCCCCCCCCTCCCCCCTCCTCCTCAGCAAAATTCATGCACATTTTCCAAGAGGATGGCAAACACATTTGATCTTGATAGTGGGTCTAACTGTTTAAATAAAGACTTAGGTCCAGTGCATGTAATACAGCTATTCAAACACCGACATCTAATCCTCTTATGGCGTTAACACAACACTGATGCTGTTGGTAGATAATAAATTTAAACAAATTTAAAGAAATTTATACAAATTTAAAGAAATTTATACAAATTTATAGAGATTATAGTCAAACTGAATTGAAAACACGATACCAACTCCCATCAGCTGTTAGAGCAAATTTCGTGAACGGAGTTGGTGGTTCTAGTGGTCTAATCGTTTAAATAAAGATTTATATCTAGCGCATATAATACAGTTATCGATAGCTCAGCCTATTCTGGAGGTAACATGAAATTAATGGTGTAGATAGGTAATAAATTTATAAAAATTTGAACAAATTATATTCGAATTGGTAGGAAACACCATACAAACTCTCATCAGCTGCAAGAATAAACTGTCAGAGCAAATTTCCTGAACATTCTGAAACACGGTGGTGAACACATTTGATGGTTGTAGTGGTTTTAATTGTTTAAATAAGGACTTATGTCCAGTGCAAGTAATAGAGCTATCGATATCTTTGCCTCTTATGGCGGTAACACGACACTAATGCTGTAGGTAGATAATAAATTGAAACAAAGTATTTCCGAATTGAATGAGCAGGATCTAGTGGAGGCAACACTATACTAACTCCCACGATTTGCGGGAGTAAGTTCTTAGAGGTAGTACCACAATCCTCTTGGAAAATGCACGTTTATTTCGCTCTAACTGCTTAAATAAGGACTTATGTGTAGAGCAGAATTATTTCATGTAACATACCGACAACCTATATCTCAGCCTCTTGTGGTGCTAACATGACACTAATGGTGCAGGTAGATAATAAATTTAAACAAATTTAATCAAATTTAAACTTATCTCAACAAATTTAAGCAAATGTAAACAAATTTATAAAAATTATATTCGAATTGAACGGAATACCATACTAACTGGCCTCAGCTGCAGGAGTAAGCTCTTAGAGGAAAAGTCGTGAACATTTTACAAGAGGATGGCGAAAACACTTGATGGTGTTTCAACCTCTAATTGTTTAAATAAACACTTATACCTAGTTCCTAGGAGAGTTGACTCAGGTTAGTGGAAGTAGCCCAGTCTTTCCCCCAATTTTTTTACGTTAGTAGAGGTAGCGCAATTGAGCTATCTTCCCTCCAAAATTCAAACGTGCTGTCAGGGGGGCATTTTACTTTCTTAGGTTAGTAGAGGTAGCACAAATCTGCTATCTTCCCTCCAAAAGCCGCCATCTTGTATAACGGTACTCGAGTCATCAGCTGACGTCAATCGCGTGATCAGCTGACATCACGTACTTCCGTCACGGCCGCCGTCTTGGATAACGGTACTTGGGGTGACGCCCGCCGTCTTGGATAACGGTACTTTGCGGCCACGTCCTTGTTGCCCCACTACTTGCAGTTACTCACTCTGAAACACTAAATTTTGAAAGGAACGTTAAATGTAATTACTGGTTAAGTAAAAGTTTGTTATTCAAAAAAAAAGAGAAGAAAAAATATCAGTGAGTAACCTCAGTGTAACTTAATGCAAAATTTAGAAAACGGCAAGCAATTTATTTTTGATTATTGAAAGATTGAACTGAATTACCTTTAAGCCAATGAGCAATCGGTTTCACTTTTCAAAAAACAACAATCAAATAAATATCAAGCCAGCAGAGGTCACTCACTAAGGTTAATACAGAATAAATGAAATTGCTCTCTCTTAATTTATATTGTATCTGTAGTTATTAGTTTTGCCAGCAAAATTTACTTTACTGTAAATAGCCTCTGTTAAGCAATACGAGAATGAAGAGTTACTGAGGCAGAAAATGTAGACTGAAACTGGTCAGTACGAAATACACGAAACTAGCAGTAAATATTTAACCAGTTTTCATATTCTTATGACACTCGATGATTGCATTGAATGGAAAGGAACCCCGCATGGTAATATTGTCTGAAGACAATACAACACAGATGCCCTAGAAGTTTTAACTTTTGCAAGTTATTATTCAGGTTATTCATACTCTGTGAATGAAATGTTGCTGGGTGAAGCTTTTACATTACAATGTTTGTCAGTTAACAGTCTTACGATATTGTAGCTGTGCGGACGACAAGAATGTAGCCGACGACAATGCTGAGCTGCCGTTGTTGTTGTTGCTGCTGCTGCTTGATGAGAGGAACACCGAGTCGTCTCCAGAGCCACGGATAAATATGGGACAGGCAACAGTTGAAACTGCAGCTTCCTCCGCCTGTCCACTCCTGCCGTGCTCTCAATAATCATAGGTTAACGAGTCCGGGATATCTATACTGGCGCGAGTATAGGTGCACACCGGGTCCGCCGGAGCGCCCAACAAACACTTCCGCACTCTTTCACGACACAAGCTGCTCTGCCTCCCATCTGCACGCAACGCGACAGAGACTCTCCATACGCAAAGGTAAACATCGGTACAACTATTATCATTTCGTCGTTGCTATGGATACATTTCAATAAAGTTCCCTTGGCTATTACCCAGCAATTTACAATATTTCTATTATAATTACAATCAATTATATACAGTCAAATTTGTATTTAATACGTAATCGAAGTACTAATGTATTTAGTTTCTGTAGTACAGCGTATACCTTCAGAATCAAGAGTATAGTGCAAGTTATCGACGAAAATTAAACGGCGAAAATTTTGAATGTTGCAGGAGGTACTTTGTGTGCATTTTCAGTGTTATACCCTGTATGAGATGTGTGTATAATGATTATTAGCCAGTACACGCATGGTCATATGGTGCCGTAGACATGCAAGAAGATGGAGTAACACCGAAATCCATTGCAAATAAATTAAGACGGCTGAAGGTGGTATTCCGATACCTAAGGAACCACATTTAGGCGTCAACTGCTAGATGTCTCACGCGTACATCTGAAGGAGTATTTCATATATATATATATATATATATATATATATATATATATATATATATATATATATTTGAGGGAATCCCATCATTCCCAGAGTGACAGGTAGGTATGGCAACTCGCCAGACAATGATGTGACCGCCCAACATTCACCAAGCTTTTCTATGTACAGAAAGGACCTCCACTTGCTTTGCCTGTAAGTTAGGAGGATAATTCCCCGTGGATGATACTGAGGCGAAGAAGATTTACTACTCATCAGGACACAGTGGTTGCGAATGCTGAGAGATATCGTTAAACCAACCATTAACCCGGAAAGGAATCCTTTTACATTGAAAATTTTTTTGGGTAATACGTCTTTTTTTTAGTGTGTGGCAAAGGCATTGCCCAACCGTAAGGGAAGCTGCTAAGAAGTAATTCAGCTGACTGCTTGTAGAATCCTATCTGGCTGATCAAATGTAAAGAAACGACCACGGTGAATAAAGTGCTCGGAATACAGCTGCATCCAATAACTGAAATCTGCTGATATTGCGTCCGAGCCGTCTTCGTAACCGTAATATTCTTCACTGATGACAGCTTCTTCCGAATTGCAGTTATTATATTTTTTAATGATGTCAGAGTCTGTGTTACTCGATACATATATCTCGCTTACCTAGTGGAATGGTGGTACGAAGGTAAGTTCACCCAAGGTTTTCAACAATTCTGAAGAAATTTCGTCTACTACAGCTGCCTTCTTTTGATTTATGTCTTTCAGTGCTCTTCAGCAGCTGCTGTTGTTATAACGTCAAAAAACTGAGACTGAAAACTATTCACGTGACGATCAATACTACCACTGAAATGGGTAGTTTCACGCTCGAGAAGTTGTCAGATACTGTCCTACGCCTTCTATTGTTCATCAGCGGGGCAACCTCATGGCCGTCTGCACGTTCCCCTGACGCTGCGGCATCCCGTCACACAGGTAAGCTCTGCGGACTGCAGAAAAGGTATTTGGTTGGTGCATAAGTTCAAACATATCACAGACTTTTGTCATCAATAATACATTCTCCTTCTTTGTTTACAACAGTCTGCCAACGCTGGTGTACGTTTTCTATTCCGCGACTGTGGAAATCACGTGATTTTTGGGAGAAGAACTCGTCTAGCCATGTTCATAGAGCATTTTCATTGCAAAGGGAAGTTAATTCAAGGTTGTATCTGTGTATGGCGACGCAAGATCAACTGAATAAGGTGGTTGGGGAAGGACTTCCCAACACAACTCCCGTATACTGTCTTCTGTCAGTCCAGCAAAATGCGGGTGGTCGTTATCGTGGAGTAGCACCACTTCACGCGATCTTCCTGCTTGTCGTTCTTAGATTGCGTCTGCAAGACGTCTCGGTTGTTGAAAATAAACGTCAGCAGTCATGGTTACACTTCGTGGAAGCAATTCGTAGCGCACCAGCTGCATAACATTGTCTTTTGTGGATGATTGCAGGTCGTTGCTGCTTTGTTTGGGCTCAAACATTCCTTTCGTTTCCCTGTGTTAGCATAAAAACTCCATTTCTCGTCACCAGTAGCGGTACAGGGTAGTAATCATCGGTGTTGTTCACGAGCCAAGCAGTGGTATACGCTGATTTTGTGGTTTTGGCTTAGAGCATGCGGCACCCGTACAACTGATGTTTGAGTCTTTCCCATTGCATGTAAATTCGTACGGTAGTGAAGCAGTTCATCACATTTACCTGCTCTCAAGTACACTCGTATGGATCATTGTGGGTTCCCGAGTGTAAACGACTTTCATCAAACACCGAAATTATTAACGTCAACACGATCCTCCTTAACACGAGAAAACCATTTGCTTAGAGTGCTCTGTCCAGTAGTATTATCCCGACACACGGTGCACATGTTTCTGGGCGCCTCCGCTGCTGTCGCCCTTCGAATGAACTCAGACCGCGAAAAATGTCGGAAATGTTCCAATTTCTCCTGTTTGTACTCCATTTTGTAGCGTCGACAGCTCCACTCACTATCTTCAAACAACAAAATTTCAACACGTATACTCAAAAAGCAACAGTGAACTAAAAATAAAAGTTGAGAATCGATAAATAAACCCATAGCAACCCGAATACAAGCTTGCAAAACAAAAACGCTATGAACTTCTGCACCCGCCTAATAGATACATGTTTTCAAGTGAACCTAGGATTTTCAGAGTTAAATTTTTTTGTTTTAGAGCGTTTGTATCTGGACACCAGTTGTGGAATAAGTGTTGTGGTAGGCAGGAGAGCCAACACCGTGTTACTAGAGGAGGCCGAAAGGCACGCGTTTTTGCTCACGCAGGCTGGCGTGAGGTCTGAACAGGACAAGGAAATTAGAATTTAGAAAAACGGACGTACTTAACTTTAATCCATTAGTGATGAACGTCGCTCTTGACGGTACATGATTCACAATATCAATAGTAACTGATAATGGCGCCTTGCTAGGTCGTAGCAAATGACGTAGCTGAAGGCTATGCTAAAGTATCGTCTCGGCAAATGAGAACGTAAGTACGCAGTGAACTATCGCTAGCAAAGTCGGCTGTACAACTGGGGCGAGTGCTAGGACGTCTCTCTATACCTGCCGTGTGGCGGCGCTCGGTCTGCAATCACTGATAGTGGCGACACGCTGGTCCGACGTATACTAACGGACCGCGGCCGATTTAAAGGCTACCACCTAGCAAGTGTGGTGTCTGGTGGTGACTCCACATTCCTCCCCCGCAAATCGGCGTACGGTTGTGGCATAAGGCTTCCGCCCGCCGTGGGGAGGACCCCATGTTGACGCATGTGACGAGGTGGGGAGCCTAACAACAGGAGAGGCTGTGCCACCCGCACCCTGCCCTTCGGACCGCGGGGAGCTAGGAAACGTCTGAAAACCTGCTTCAGGGTGCACGCTAACATGCGGTGTATGCGCCCGCAGAGAGACAATAGGGGCACCCGACGGGCGAAGACGACATATGGTCCGGAGCGGGCAAGAGTTCCATGTCGGAGGACAACTGACCCGGGGAAGCGATCGGCGGCGCGTGACCCAGGGAGGCGCCCGGCGGCTGCAGCGAAGTGTCCACTGCGGGCGTCGCCGGCGGGAGAACAGGCGGGAGAACAGGCGCAGCTGATTGAGATGCCGACGCGCCTCACCAGAGGCCCCCAAAACCAGATATATATCGCGGCTGAGGCATCGAAGAATTCGCCGTTCCAGCCAACGCCGAGAACCTCGATAGTGGCGATAGTAGACAACGTCGCCTGGAGCAAAAGCAGGTGTCTGCCGCTGCACAGGAACCTGATGCGGCGGAAGTAGCAAAGACATCAAGGTTCGATGATGACGACCGTGGAACAACGCAGCCGGCGAGCGACCATCTCGGGGCTGAGAACGATACGAGGAGAAAAAGAGCAATAACGCGTCCTCCCGAAAATGCGAATATTTTAACTTCAACATCTGTGAGTTGAAAGTCCTGAACAATCTCTCAGCGGCACCGTTTGACTGTGGCGAAAACGGCGCGGACGTCAGATGTTGAATACCATTGGCCTTGCAGAATGACTGAAATTCTGCGGACATGAATTGTGGGCCATTCTCGGAAACAATAGTCTGTGGAAGACCTTCAATGCAAAAGATAGCAGATAACGCTTGGATGGTGGCAGATGACGTCGTGGAAGACATCCCGACAAAAATAGGAAACTTACTGAGTGAATCTACCACAGCCAACCATCGAGCATTCCAGAATCCACTATCAAAATCGATGTGTAAGCGTTTCCAAGGGGAAGTGGCGTTTGGCTATGCAAAGAATTTCCGCGGTGGTGCTGATTGTTCTTCGGCACACACCATGCAAGAAGAGCACATATTCGTAATCGCGGCATCGATTCCGAACCAAGTACAGTGCTGACGAGCAAGTTGTTTCGTTCTCATTATACCCCAATGTCCTTGGTGGAGAAGCTGTAAGACAGAGTACTGTAACGAACGTGGGACCACGACCCTGGACTGATCATTATCAGAACGCAACAGCAAAACACCACGTTGAACAAAAAGTCTATCCTTGTGAGCAAAAAATTGGCGAACCAACGGGTCCCCGATCCGTGACTTTGACAAGGGCCATTGCGTAGCAACAAAACGCAGAACGGTAGCAAGGACAGGGTCCGCAGCTGTGAGTGTAGCTACACGACGAAAATCAATCGGAAACGATTCGACCACGTCATCGGTTTCTGCATCAATGAACATGCAATCAAGTTCGGAGGAATCGAATGCCCTATCCTCAGCAACAGGCAAACGGGACAACGCATCGGCGTTTCCGTGCTTAGCAGTGGACCGATACAAGATATCGTAGCGGTACTGCGAGAGGAAAATAGACCAGCGAATGAATTTCTGCGCTGTACGTGGAGGTACAGGCTTGTTCGGATGAAAAAGCGATGTCAAAGGTTTGTGGTCTGTGACTAAGGTAAAGTGACGACCGTACAAGGAATCATGAAACTTTGTAACACCAAATACGAGAGCCAATGCTTCTTTCTCGATCTGTGAATAATTTCTTTGCGCAGACGAGAGCAATTTGGGCGCAAAGGCAATAGGGTGATCGTGCGAGCCATCTTTGTGCGCAAGCACAGCACCGATCCCGAAATCCGATGCATCCACCATATACAAAAGGGACTTCTGGGGATCGAATGGCGTGAGGCAAGTATTGGAAAGCAACGCCGATTTCAACTGGCAAAAGGCGCGTTCGCATTCCGTCGTCCAGACGAACGGAACACCTTTACGGCGTAAGCGATGAAGCGGAGCTGAAATGGAAGAGGCGTGTGGAACATATCGGTGATAATAGTAGATTTTTCCCAGAACACTCTGTAGCTGCTTCAAATTCTGTGGCGAAGGCAAGTCTTGTATGGCACGAAGGTGCGTGGGACTGGGATGTATGCCTTGGGCATTGAGTACATGTCCCAGGTATGGCAAATCACGAGCAGCAAACACACATTTGTCCTTCCGCAAGCGAAGACCATTTTGTCGCAAGACCTGAAATAAAGTTCCGAGATTGGCCAAATGTTCTTCTTCCGTCTTTCCGGAGATCACAATATCGTCCAGATAGTTTGCTGCAGTAGGGACCGACGCACAAACAGTTCGTAGATATTGCTGAAACAATGCAGGGGCGGATGCACACCCGAATGGCAGTCGTATGAATTGATACAACCCAAGATGCGTGTTAACCACCAAAACGCGCTGGGATTGTTCGTCCACTCGTATTTGCAAGGACGCATCTGCGAGGTCCAACTTCGAAAAACATTTACCCAGGCACAGTTTGTCAAAAAGATCTTCCAGGCGGGGTAAAGAAAGAGTTGCAGTCACTACTTGTGGATTCACTGTTCCCTTGAAGTCCACACAAAGTCTCAATTTTCCGGAATGGTTTGGCAAAATTAATAAGGGTGATGCCCAGAGAGAAGCCTGCAGACGTTCAATTAGACCTTTTGATTCCAAATCGTGTAATGTTTTTGCGACCTCATCACGCAATGCGTGGGGAACATTGGGCGCTCGGAAAAATTTCGGTTTCGCGTTTACTTTCAGTTCCAAATGTGCTTTATAGTTCTTAGCGCAACCAAGGCCCGGTGGAAATATGTCTGCAAATTCTTCACATAGACGAGAAACACTGTCTGAAGGCACAGTCTGTTTCACTGATAGGACCTGATTAACTATAGACAAGTTAAACAACTGAAATAAATCGAAACCAACAAAGTTCACTGCAGAAGAAGAACGAAGGACGTAAAATGACACAAGTTTTGTTTGTATGTTGCAAGAAGGCTGCACTTTCCTAACACAGGGATCTTTTGACCTGAATAGCTAGTTAACTTAACGTGTGCGGCACACAACGGAGATGTGCCCAGCAGTTTGTAAGTGTCTTGATTGGTCAGTGAAACTGCAGCCCTGGTATCGAGCTGGATTGGTATCACTCTGCCGTTAATGTCCAAGTGCACAAAAAGTTTATTGTCCTGCTGACGACAAGAGCGACTGTCTCGTGCAACGTAAACTGAGACTGGTACAAAATCACTTGCAACTCGACGGGAGTTCTGGCGATGTCGATGCACACTATTTGTGGGACGAACACAATCACTGTTAGAGAGAGTGGCACTGGGCGGAGTGGAATGAACTACATGAATTTCCATGGGCGAAGTTTCGCGAGCCTGAGTATCCTCGGTTCGATTCAGATTCCGGCGCGAAGCAAAGGGCCTGGAATGGTTTTGAGCTTCCGATCTGAGCTGTTTCTGGCAAACACTCTGAACATGTCCTTTTCTATTACAATAAAAGCAAACAGCTTGTCATGACGGACAATTCTCACGCGAATGTCTAGTAGCGCACCGCGTGCATGATTTTAGCACTGCATTTGCTTGCTGGCGTGGCACACGGGTCTGAGAGCCTGGCGGCAGCGGCGCGGCCAGGCGCAAGGGCTGTTTAGTGCTCCGTGCAGCTCGCCCTGTGGGCCGGTTAACCTGACACACGGCTGGTGAAGTTTCAAATGATTCCTGAGCAAAGTCAAGTGTGTCCTGCCCATCCAATATGTCCATCACTTGTTGAAGGGAGGGATTGACTAGTTTCAAAATCTGTTCCGTTATACGAACATCAGAAACGTTCTGTGCAATTGCATCACGTACCGTAGTATCTGAATAAGGGAGTCCACATTGAAACTCAAAAGCACAATCCCTAGTAAGGCCTTGCACCCACTCCCAATTAGTGTGACCTGCCGTACGTTTTGTACGAAAGAAGGTATACTGTTTCGCAACTACATTGACTGATTCTTTAAAATATGCATCTAATGCAGACAAAATTTCTTCATAGGACAGAGTTGCTACGTCGCGTCGGGGAAATAATTTGACTATCACACGGTACATTTGTACGCCGACCGATGATAAGAGATAAGGCTGCGGCTCGTTACCTTGAATTCTGTAGGCGGCGAGATGGAATCCAAATTGGCGTGACCACTCCGTCCAGCTTTCCAGTGCAGCATCAAAAGGTCGAAAAGTTGGTGCAACAGCGTGTTGTGGCTGCGTCAGCGGTGGAGCGGCTACTGCCACATTGTTTTGCATTGCACATTGACCCTGGACGAGCTGTCCAAGGGCATCCAGTAAGGCCTGCGTCTGCTGATTCTGTAAGCGATAAGATTCAGACAGTACATCTGGAGATTGTGGCGAAGCCATTACACAAGTAAATCCGGGCAATGTTGTGGTTGGCAGGAGAGCCAACACCGTGTTACTAGAGGAGGCCGAAAGGCACGCGTTTTAGCTCATGCAGGCTGGCGTGTGGTCTGGAACAGGACAAGGAAATTAGAATTTAGAAAAACGGACGTACTTAACTTTAATCCATTAATGATGAACGTCGCTCTTGACGGTACATGATTCACAATATCAATAGTAACTGATAATGGCGCCTTGCTAGGTCGTAGCAAATGATGTAGCTGAAGGCTATGCTAAAGTATCGTCTCGGCAAATGAGAACGTAAGTACGCAGTGAACTATCGCTAGCAAAGTCGGCTGTACAACTGGGGCGAGTGCTAGGAAGTCTCTCTAGACCTGCCGTGTGGCAGCGCTCGGTTTGCAATCACTGATAGTAGCGACACGCGGGTCCGACGTATACTAACGGACCGCGGCCGATTTAATGGCTACCACCTAGCAAGTGTGGTGTCTGGCGGTTGTAAGTAGACTGTTTAGGTTTTTTTGTTGGTAACGCCACCTCTGTATGAAAATCACTGGCTGTTCTGTGTGCAGTCTGTGGCTGCTTTGCATTGTTGTAATACTCGCCATTGTAGTGTTGGGCAGCAGCAGCTGGATGCGAACAGCGCGTAGCGTTGCGCAGTTGGAGGTGAGCCACCAACAATGGTGGATGTGGGGAGAGAGATGGCGGAGTTTTGTAATTTGTCATAAACTGCTATATATATTAAGACTAGTAAGGTAAATACATTGTTTGTTCTCTATTTAAAACTTTCGTTTGCTAACTATGCCTATCAGTAGTTAGTGCCTTCCGTAGTTTGAATCTTTTATTTAGCTGGCAGTAGTGGCGCTCGCTGTATTGCAGTAGTTCGAGTAATGAAGATTTTTGTGAGGTAAGTGATTTCTGAAAGGTATAGTTTAATGTTAGTCAGGGCCATTCTTTTGTAGGGATTTTTGAAAGTCAGATTGCGTTGCGCTAAAAATATTGTGTGTCAGTTTAAGCACAGTCGTGTATAATTCTTCAATAAGGGGACGTTTCATATGTCGACCCTTAGCCGAGGATACTGCACTGGAATCTTCTGATTTTTTCTTGTAGTTTGTGTAATTAGTGTAGCTTTTGTTTATTGTTAGCGCGTAATCATAGAGAGAATTTCCTTTGTAGTTGTAGTTTTTCATTGTTGTACAGTAAAACAGTTGTGGCATGCATGTAGATTTGCACCAAGTATTTCGCAGCTGCAATTAACTAGATATTATTTTCAGTGCTATGTTAATGTGATCTCTTATTTTTGCTCTTCAAACTGTGCTTTTCTGTGTTATCGTGTGAAATATTGTGACAATAATGGCGTGTGAAAAACGTAATACTAGGCTTCAAAGTAAACTGAGAAATGACAGTGAAGACGAAAGCAGTGTGTTAGCGCCACCGAGTAATAAATTAACTAATGTCCAAAGTAGTAATTTGGTAACTGTGCGTAGGGAAATGGAGCGGGCGGCAAACAATGGCGTAGGCAGTGAAACAGGTAGTGAACAGGGAATGATTATCGATAGATCAGTCGGCAACAGCTCGCCTCAGGACTCCGAAATGACAGGACACAATTTTGCAAATACTGTACATTCAGGTTTTGAGTCTTCACCGTTTTCGCAAATAAGTCAAGACACATTTTCTGCTTGTCAAAATGTAAATGTTGCCGGTGCAACTTCACTGCCGGAAAGCACTGAGGAACATGTTTCAGACACCAGTGCATTGTTATTACAGTTAATGCAACAAATGGGACAAAGGCTACAAAAGTTAGACACAACGCTTGAACAAAGTCAGAAACAAATGGGACAAAATCTTCAAAAGTTAGACACAGTGGAACAAAATCTTAAAAAGTTAGACACAATGGAACAAAATCTTCAAAAGTTAGACACCATACTTGAACAAACACGTCAAGATTTAACTACTGAGTTACATAACATTGAATCGCAATGTCAAAAAGTCTGTAATGACGTAAAAACACAAATTTGTGAGCATTTTCAACCTATTTTTTCGCGCCATGAAAATGCATTACAGAATCACGAAGCAGCCATAAAAGAACTGCAAACCATTGTTCATGAAAATCATGAGACCTTGTGGGCTAAAATTGACTCAGTTGCATCTACCGATTCGGTTACGCAACTTGCAACAACTCAGGAAAACTTAAAGGACACAGTAGATTCGATTTCAACACAAATGGACACTCTGAAACTTGGTTCAGAAAAACACACTGAGGAAATGTGTTCACTATTGGAGAAAGTAGCCGAACTTTCGGATCAGGTCACTAACTTATCTGCAAAGGTAGATGATGATCTGAATGACACAAGACCTGTAGCCTTCACTGACACAGAAGAGTATGAACAAATTAGAAAATTCAAACAAAATCAAAATCAAATCAATACACAGTGGAAAAGAGAAATCCGGGAAGTACAAGATCAGTTGACGCAGGTAATACAAGAATTACATATTTCAGAGGACACTCGCGCTCCAGTACGGGAAGAGGGACATAGAAATACAGAACAGCCACAAAATAATAACACAGGGCATTTCGGAAGTTATGAAAGAAATTGGCAATGTGCACCGAATTTTGAGATGGAACGGCCGACACGACCTAACAATGACCGATATGCGACTCGCCGACATGATGATTTTGACTATAAGCTGTTCATTACTACACGTAAATTCAAAACATTTAAGAATTCTGGCAACGACATTCATCCACAAGCATGGCTCCATCAATTCTCTCATTGTTTTCCTCCCAACTGGTCGTTAGAACACAGATTAGAATTTATGTGTGGCTACTTAGAGAATGAACCAGCTGTGAGAATGCGATCGGTCATTCACGATTGCCACAGTGAAGGAGAATTTTACCATGCCTTCCTCTCAGCATATTGGTCTCAAGCTACACAAGACCGAGTAAAACATAGCATCATGATGATGAAACACTTTGAACAATCTGAATTTTCCAGTCTTGTCAAATATTTTGAAGACATGTTGCGCAAGAATCAGTACCTGACAAACCCATACAGCCCCTCAGAACTCATCCGCATTTGCTTAATCAAATTACCTGAACATTTACGACATATTATTTTGGCAGGACGTTGAAAAGACGACATTGAAGCTTTTCAAGGACTCTTACAAGAATTAGAAATTGACACAGACAGTCGCCGGATGCGCAAACAGGAAAATAATCACTACAGGTCACATACGTCACAATTCCGTGACGACAGAAACAATAACTGGACACGACAAGGCTATTCTTACAACGCAAATCGTGACCCAAACAGACACCACCCATATGACAACCACTGGCAGAGTAATAATAGTTACAGAGAAAGATCGCATTTCCGTAGTAATGAATATGACAGAGACAATCATAGAAACAGACAATATGGTAACCAGAACTATTTTTATCAAGGGAGACAGAATAACTTCAGACGCAACAGTTCAGCGGGCAGTTACGATTCAGGAAGAAATTCTCCACCACATGACCGACAAGAAAGAAATTATAAAATCTACCGACATGACAACAAACGAGATAATCATAACGACAGACCTGAATTTCATCAGAACTGGCGGGATTTAAACAGGGCAGGGCCCTCTCGTCACGGTGAATTTGTAGAAGTTAGCTCTCCTAATCCCAATAACGGCGCGCGCCAACAAAGAGACAGACAATGACTCGCACCACAGGCAGCCGCGTGCGCCGGCTGGCTCAGAGAAAAATAACATAGACGCTAACCTTGAGAAAAATTTTAGCATTCCTTACCGACATATAAAACATGACAATTGCTTTTCAGTTGAAAGTCTGCATACTAGGAAGAGTAAAGGTTTACATCACATTTCACATGTAAAACCATTTATTGAGAGATAATCTGCTTTTTAACTTAGTCTTTGGTATAAAACTTTTCACTTCACATTTCTAGTATGCTTTGTCAGACTTAAGAAACTGTTAACATGCAACAATGTTGGAAGTTAAATATCCAGTCTATAACCTAGGGAACATTTTTAAACAGAAATTACGAATGCATTGTTATAGTGAACAGACGTCACAGTGTTATTGTGTGTGTACATTCTTGCTTGTTAGTTGCACGATTACGTAATGACTATAAGGCTCACATACTTAGAACATTTACCAGTACTGCTAATGAGATTTTAAAGCAACATTTTGGTTTACTTGAAATTTGGTGTATCATGAGGTAAGTACATTGGCTTCTGCAGAACTTAGCTTTCGGAAGACGATAACTACGACACTTCCACAGAGATTATCTTACAGCAAGACGCACATTTAGCGCTACAGGACACGTATTTGAGTGATTAATTTCGCACTTAAAACATTTATTTTTAAAGATATTTGAAGTACACTCCTGGAAATGGAAAAAAGAACACATTGACACCGGTGGTTCAGACCCACCATACTTGCTCCGGACACTGCGAGAGGGCTGTACAAGCAATGATCACACGCACGGCACAGCGAACACACCAGGAACCGCGGTGTTGGCCGTCGAATGGCGCTAGCTGCGCAGCATTTGTGCACCGCCGCCGTCAGTGTCAGCCAGTTTGCCGTGGCATACGGAGCTCCATCGCAGTCTTTAACACTGGTAGCATGCCGCGACAGCGTGGACGTGAACCGTATGTGCAGTTGACAGACTTTGAGCGAGGGCGTATAGTGGGCATGCGGGAGGCCGGGTGGACGTACCGCCGAATTGCTCAACACGTGGGGCGTGAGGTCTCCACAGGACATCGATGTTGTCGCCAGTGGTCGGCGGCAGGTGCACGTGCCCGTCGACCTGGGACCGGACCGCAGCGACGCACAGATGCACGCCAAGACCGTAGGATCCTACGCAGTGCCGTAGGGGACCGCACCGCCACTTCCCAGCAAATTAGGGTCACTGTTGCTCCTGGGGTATCGGCGAGGACCATTCGCAACCGTCTCCATGAAGCTGGGCTACGGTCCCGCACACCGTTAGGCCGTCTTCCGCTCACGCCCCAACATCGTGCAGCCCGCCTCCAATGGTGTCGCGACAGGCGTGAATGGAGGGACGAATGGAGACGTGTCGTCTTCAGCGATGAGAGTCGCTTCTGCCTTGGTCCCAATGATGGTTGTATGCGTGTTTGGCGCCGTGCAGGTGAGCGCCACAATCAGGACTGCATACGACCGAGGCACACAGGGCCAACACCCGGCATCATGGTGTGGGGAGCGATCTCCTACACTGGCCGTACACCACTGGTGATCGTCGAGGGGACACTGAATAGTGCACGGTACATCCAAACCGTCATCGAACCCATCGTTCTACCATTCCTAGACCGGCAAGGGAACTTGCTGTTCCAACAGGACAATGCACGTCCGAATGTATCCCGTGCCACCCAACGTGCTCTAGAAGGTGTAAGTCAACTACCCTGGCCAGCAAGATCTCCGGATCTGTCCCCCATTGAGCATGTTTGGGACTGGATGAAGCGTCGACTCACGCGGTCTGCACGTCCAGCACGAACGCTGGTCCAACTGAGGCGCCAGGTGGAAATGGCATGGCAAGCCGTTCCACAGGACTACATCCAGCATCTCTACGATCGTCTCCATGGGAGAATAGCAGCCTGCATTGCTGCGAAATGTGGATATACACTGTACTAGTGCTGACATTGTGCATGCTCTGTTGCCTGTGTCTATGTGCCTGTGGTTCTGTCAGTGTGATCATGTGATGTATCTGACCCCAGGAATGTGTAAATAAAGTTTCCCCTTCCTGGGACAATGAATTCACGGTGTTCTTATTTCAATTTCCAGGAGTGTACAATGATACAAAGGTTTTCCGTGATACATTTCATTCCATTGCTGTAATCTGTAACACCTGAGGGTATAATTACATTAATCCTCAGGGGGGTACATGCTCACTTTGTGTACCATGTGTTTGGCAAGCACAAGGAGCCCTAGCTAATATGGTATTTGCTTATACAACTTTACACATCGGTACCATATTCCTCTAACACACAAATTATACACAGCTATCTGATCATTTAACTGAGAGATAAACATTTTTTTTATTACGTCAGTGACACATGTTTACGCAATTACGGAGTTGGATTACTTCACACTTACGAAATTGTATTTTGTCTGTACTTTGTGAACTGTTCATATTTTTTTTGGAACCATTGTGATACTATGAGAGCTTTGAATGTTATATTTGGTATGAGATCATGATTTTTAAAGTACGTTTGATGTAGACGACACTATTGAAATGAGCAGAGAATTATTTTTAGGTTTTGACACTATTGGAGGAAGCTACTACGATTTTGAGATTTGACTGAGGTGTTATGATGTTATTTTTACGACGACGATTTGTATTATGCTGTTGAGGTACGTTTAGGAATTTGATTATGCTACGTGTTTATTTTGATGAAATATTGAAGAAGTGTCGACAAATACGTATATGAATAATGAGTAGTGGTTAGGGACTCTGATTTGTGGAAAAGGATGTTGGAAACCAAGAATCGTACTTTAAGGGTTATGAAATGTGTGTAAATGCGTGAATGTATCACAATGCTGACGAAAATTTTTTTTGGACACTTATATCAATAAGACTTTGTTTCTACAGATTTGTAACGCAAATTCTTGACCTGTGAAATTTTCTATATGAGACTGCCACTGTAGCGGAAACTGCTGTCGTAAATATTTCATTAAGAAAGGTAAGTGACCTTGACGTAATGCGTTTTTGGCGCCCAGCTGAGAGGTAGTCGTCTGACAAAAGAAAGCCATTAGGTGGAGAAAAAAAGAGGCCATTATCCTCGCCATTGACATTTCTTTAGAGAAAGCATCGCAAATACGACACGCTCATTACTTGGAAAGATACATCTGCACGCCTGATTATGACAAGCGTCTTTCTACGAGAGTTGAGAGAATTTCTACTAACTTATGAAATGTCACATGACTATTGAATGATATTTTTATGCTTTGCTTTTCATAGTTGCTTATTTCATTTGATATCTAGTTTCCAGCTGTGTTGCAGCATTGCTTTTATAAAATAAAATGCATTTGCTAATGTGAACACTTTCTGTCAACAGATCTATTAAATAATAATTTTGTAATCCACATTCTTAAAAAAAAAAGGAGCACTTGGAAAGGAAAGATCAATAAGAAGGGACTAGTAACAGTAACTGCACACATAATTTTCTTTTCAAGTACATGGTAATATTTTTTTTTTACAATAAGTTGTTGTGGTGCACCACTTTAATTACATATACATTAAGATGTGATTATACATTTCCCTTGTCTGCATTGTTATCTTTAGTGTACTATTTTTTCTGCTTGAGCTTTGTCATGCTTAGGTATACGTTATAGCATTTACTGCTGCTGTTTGCCAGGCATGGTGATACTGAATTTTAATTTGTGTTACTCTGCTAAGCCAGATTTATTTTTCTTGTTTGCTGCACGTTGCCTTATATTAGTTGTAATATTGCAATAGCTGTGCCAATTTGAATTTTTTGTCATTGATGTTTGTGTTACTAGTTTTGTGCTGCTGCATTGCCTCGTCCCTTAGTTTAGCATCTGAGCTCAGTAGATTTAAGTTAGCTTAAGAGGGGGTAGACTATATAAGAGAATGAATTGCAATGAATTGGAAGAAATGCATTGAGAAGTTATACGAAAAAAGTACAGATGGCAGGTATAGATAGGACTTTTGGGAATAATGATGAACCAAGGGAGATCTCCATGCAAACTACTGCAGTAAAACAAACCCTGTCCTTCCCTTTTGTATTATCCCACTATGTGTTTGTGTACCCTTGTGTATTTGTTTTCTTCCTGTCTCTGTGTAGTTTCATAGAATTTTTTTTCCTTCTAATACTAAGCTACATTCACTATGATGAGGAATACTGTTATCCTCAAATATAATTGACATTAATAATATTTTATTTACCTTGTAAATATGTTTAGACATTATTTATTCTGTTTTGTTTTAATGCTCATGTGTAAAGTTGATGTTCCAAAAGTTATTCTGATCTTTTATGTATTTACTTATGTCATGATTCCTGTAACACTGATATATATGTTAGTTCGATTCTTTTGTAAAGCCTGTACCACAAATGTTATTTGTATCGTTGTGTTCTTTAATGATGTATTTTGTACCACTGTAATTGTATTTTTATGTTATAAAATTGTAATTGACACCAGTTTATCAAATTAAGTAACTTGTAAGTTACATTTCACTGCACACGTTTCTGTTGGTCATAGTATATGGACAATATGTGAGAAGTAGGGACTGTTAGTGTTTGCACGTGTGTTAATAATTCAGCAAGGGACTGGATAACAGCATTGCTGGTTCTCAGGACAATTCTAAAACTTTGTGAGTGCACAAGTGGTGGTTTATGGACTTGCTATATTCTCTGCAAAACTCTTCGATGGTGATTGTGCACCTGCACAGTCGCAACAGATGGCTGCTGGCCGTCTCTACATGGACTACAGTGGGTCTGCATCTTTGATGGCCCACCAATACCATTATCTCTACAAGGGCTATAGTGGGTCTGCATCTTTGGTGGCCCACCAATACCATACTCTCTACCAGGACTGCAGTGGGTCTACTCTGTGATGACCTACCTACCAATATTCTTCAAAACGTCGAATGACTCTGCTGTGGGTTTGCTCTGTTGTGGCCCATTACCTGTCTGCATGTCAAGAGTCAGCACTGTCTTTCCATTGGAAGGACAACACTACTTCTTCAAGACTGCATGGAAATCCACTACTTCCGTGTGCATTTTCTTTTACTGCTCAAACTTTGTGCATAAAATTGAAATTAATACTGTGATGAATCAGGCCCGTCTTTATAGACTGTGAGGAAATTTTAGCTTTTGACCAACATTGTATCAATAAGTGTGTGCATTTGATATCTTTGTTATTGTAATTATGAAAAATTTTATCAAATCATTATTGGCCACTACCCAAAATAATTTGTAAAATTTTTTGTGGGGAGCATGGGGGCTATGTAAGTAGGCTGTTTAGGTTTCTTTATTGGTAACGCCAACTCTGTATGAAAATCACTGGCTGTTCTGTGTGCAGTCTGTGGCTGCTTTGCATTGTTGTAATACTCGCCATTGTAGTGTTGGGCAGGAGCAGCTGGATGCGAACAGCACGTAGCGTTGCGCAGTTGGAGGTGAGCCGCCAACAGTGGTGGATGTGGGGAGAGAGATGGCGGAGTTTTGTAATTTGTCATGAACTGCTATATATATAATGACTAGTAAGGTAAATACATTGTTTGTTCTCTATTTAAATCTTTCATTTGCTAACTATGCCTATCAGTAGTTAGTGCCTTCCGTAGTTTGAATCTTTTATTTAGCTGGCAGTAGTGGCGCTCGCTGTATTGCAGTAGTTCGAGTAATGAAGATTTTTGTGAGGTAAGTGATTTCTGAAAGGTACAGTTTAATGTTAGTCAGGGCCATTCTTTTGTAGGGATTTTTGAAAGTCAGATTGCGTTGCGCTAAAAATATTGTGTGTCAGTTTAAGCACAGTCGTGTATAATTCTTCAATAAGGGGACGTTTCACGGTGACACCACAATAAGTATGACAAATCCTGAAATATTGCTCACAAAATTTCGACATAATATTTAGAGATGGTTTTCACATAACACAAATCAATATTTTGTACATTCTACGCCATTTTCTGGGGCATCTATGTTCCACTACATCCGCATTATGTACAAACCAGCAGAATTTGTGAGATGTATAGTAGTGTTGCAAAACAATATATATGATGTATAAGAAAATACAATTAATTACTTCAGACATTTTTTGAGTACTCCCTGTGGTCCGTAGCATTCTACTTCAAGTTCCTAAAGCATCTCGCTATACACTAACACTAGGCAGATATGAGACATGGACGTCACAATTCTAAACACTGCGTATGACTTCAGTATGACAGATGTATCCCAACGAAAGATTTAAGTTTTTCTCAGCTACCCTGATTTTTTTTAAGAAGTTAAATCGTTTTTCGCAAAACTAGGCCTCACGCTGGTCTATTTGACTCCTCATTTGGTCATATCCTATTCTTTGTCTGACTATTAAATTTCGAACAAAACCCCACTGCGCAATTTATAGGGAATCATATTTTCGTTTCACTGAAAAATTTGACCAGTTAAATACACAAACTGAATTCAGTTCTTGGCAGAAGCATTAAAGTGTAGTCTGTATGGAAACAAAAACTGTTGTACAATTAAGGAACATATTTTCATTTTCCACAAACATCGCAATTCTTACAAATAAAACCTCTTCTATAAAAATCAACATTGACTTATCAGGATGGAAACGTGAGAAGGCAGTATTGAGTACTGAAAAGAAGTGTGACAGGACCGTTGCTCTTTACAACGTATGTGAGCCATGGCTGGCTGGAGTGGAGCCTTGTTTTTTTAATCATTGGTTGTAGTCCAGTGGTGTCTTATTTCTTCTTCGGTTACCGCCATAACGCTGCTGTCTTCTCTCCGTGAGAGGCAGCAGCAGCGTGTATCGATACTAGTACTGCTGTACTATCTTTGGTGTGGCGGATATGTTTTCCGGGTGTGCTGTGTGTGGCAGTCGGTCGGTTGGGGCAGAGCAACGAGGAGGTCTCCGTGGCGCATAGTCAGGCCGGAGCCGTTGGCGGCGTGCACGCGCGGTTGGAGTTGTGAAGCGCTTCTTGCGAGAGTTACGAAGTTCGTTAGCCACCGAAACTGGACACTATCATGCCATCACATCTCTTCGTTTGATCCTGGTTGTTGCTTTCTCAGAGATTCCCGCGAGCAACAACATGTGTGCATTGAAGTCGGCTAGAATTGCAGCCGTCTTCCTGTGTGGTGTTTAACTTAATTTAATTCATTCCTTCATTAATGAAGTGTACCAGAGGTATCTTCTGCCTTGCGGCCGTTGATGTTCCGGTGACCTGCCCTGGTTGTTGACGTACTTTTTGGCGGTGTATTTTCCACATCGTGTTGATACTGTCCAGTACAGCGTGTAGTTCGACAGCTGAGGTGTTGTTGGTAGTTTTATGCGTTTATTCTGACTTGGCTGGATCGGCCACCAGTATCCAGAACGTTGTGCTGTTGACATCTTGTTGTTGTTTTGCTGTTCGGGTGAAGTAGAACTGATCTTGTTGGTTGGTTCGTCGGCTGGCTTTCGGTTGGGTTGCCTTCTTATTAAGAAGTTATCGGTCTGGCTGCCTGTCCCACCTAAACGTGCGTTGTAGTTACCTCCCAAGGTCGATCCTTGGAACCTTCTGAGGGCCGGTCCTAGTGTTTTACATAGTGATTTACTTTTTAGTCTTAAGTACTCTGTGTGACCTTCAGCGGAGTTTTTGCTTATTGAAATTGCAAGGCTTTTCTTCTTAGGCCTTAAGCCGTAAAAAAAATTTATTGACTGGTATGTGGCATTCAGCCGAGTTTCAGCCTTTCAAAATTTAAATTGAAAATTTTTTGAGCCTAGGCCTTAAACCCTAAATTGGTTTCAAGTTGGTATGTGGCCTTCAGCCGAGTTTTCAGCCTTTTCAAAAGTTGAAAATTTTGTCTAGGCTTTAAGCCGTAAGAGATATTTTCTAGTTTTTATGTGGCCTTCAGCCAAGTTTTCCAGCTGAAAGTAAAAATTGGAAATTTCTTTGTCTGAGATTTAAGCCGTGAGATTTTTTGGGTTTCATATGAGGCCTTCATCCGAGGATAAAGCCTTTAGTCTATTTTAGTTGAAGTTCAGAAGCTCTTCCCTGTAGGCCTTAAGCCGTAAAATTGTTTTCTCCATGGCGTGTGGCCTTCAGTCCAGTTTTAATCTCTCTTCCTCTTCTTTACGAGTTGGCAATAAGGCGCCAACCCATCGAGGGCAGTGTTCCGGATTTAGTGGCCCGTTTACGTGCTGCCGTTTTTCAGCCGGTTGACGTCACGCTGGCGGTGGTGGGTGAGACAGGAGCGGTCACTGAATTTTTGTTGAAGGCTGTTAGGGGCCTTGAGGACACTATTTGTGTATTGGAAGGCACTCAACCTATTGTCAGTCAAATGGATAGAGTGTGGGCGCAGTTAATGCATTTAACTAATCGGATAGCGGATTTGGGCATGTTAGCTTTGGAAGATCATCATACAAAATTAACCGTCGAATTGGGATCTTTGGTTAGCGTATTGAAATTTAAGCCTACGTGTTTAGAATGGGATGGGAAGAGGATTGAAGAGCGGGACTTGCTGTGTTAGGGAGAGGGCGAGAGCCAGCCCGGGAGCGGCACTGTTACATCCTCTGTGAAGTTAGACTCAATGTTTGCCAAGTTGCCTAATCCTCTGGTGTATTTCTTTCGTGATACTACTGAATTAGTCGTGGAGCGGCTTGAACGGGTCGAAAAATTATTATGGTTGTTGATTCGTCTTGAACAACATGCTGCTCCCTTTCGTGGTTCCACACCAAGTAATTTTGTCACTGTTGTACCCGTTAGCTGGAAGTGAGTTGCAGAACCTCCTCTCTCGAGCCATGGCAGAAGGGCTCTCCTTACAGCAATTGAGAGAGCTCGTCATTAGCCAGAGACTGACCACCGGAGTTCGAAAATAGCTTGAGTGTCGTTACATTTGGGAAATGCAGTGGGATAAAGAGCAGTTACATCAGTATGTGGACAGAGTTCAGACGGCGTCCTTGGTTTTGCTAATCGATTTGCCTGAACAAGAGCTGGTGTCCGTTGTTCTTAAGGCAATATGCGTCGCGGATAAGTAGCACTTTGTCTTCCGTAATCAGCCTTCAACTTGGGAAGAGCTCCGTGCCGCGGTTGTAGCGATGTCGGCGTTGCCGCTTGGATACGATGTGTGTCACGAAGTTAAGGGGCAGGCCGCCGGCACTGGCAAGGGAAATTCCAAGTGTCTGCATCAGCTGAAGCAGTAAGAAGGGAACCCCGGGGTTGTTTCAGGTGCGGCAGCGCGGCTCACTTGGTGTGTGGCGAACCGACTTGTGCTCTTTCCGTTTCTGGTAGCTCCTTTTCATTATTGTGCTACGAGTGGTTTTTGGAAGTTGATCATCTTACGAAACTTCGGTCGGTGCTTTCTCCAGTGCAGAGATGTCGGGTGGCCAATGGCCAGGTGTTGCCTCTGCATGATTGGGTCCGAGGAAGTATATCGGTGGGGGACTTTTCCTGGCCCTTGGTCGAGGAGCTGCCGGTCGATCTAATTTTCGGATGTGATTTCACTAATGACTGGGTTAGTCTTGGATTATTCTGGCCACACCTTTTTCTTTAAGTTCGCTCCTGTCGAGAAGTTTCGTTTCTGTAAGTGCGCTAAACGTATTGTGCATCGAAGTGCAGATGCATTGGCCGTTGAGGCTGTGGCTAATGAGTTTGATCCTACCCATCTCTCGACGCATCAGGCTTCTAAATTACGGGATTTGTTACAGAGTTTTCCTGAGCGTCTTAGTGATAACTTGGGTGTCACTAATGTTCTTAATTACCATATCCGTCTATCCGACGATAGTCCTGTCAGGCAGTCCCCATATCGCCTCTCACCTCCTAAGGTGAAGAACTGAAGGCGAAAATATCACAAATGCTCCAACAAGGAGTTATTAGGCCTTCTACATCTACTTATGCTTCCCCCATATTCCATGTTCCCAAGGATCAGGGGCGCGATTTCAGACCTGTGGTTGACTACCGGGTGCTTGAACACTAAGGTTGTCTTCGAATGTGCCTCTGCCTCTGATCTGCATAACTCTTACCTGGTTTGCCGGTGCTAATTGGTTTACTGTTCCTGATTTGAACTAAGCCTATTATCATATTCCATTGGCTGAAAAATGTAAACATGTTATCGCATTTTGTACTGATTGGCATCTGTTTAACAGAGTTCCCTTTGGTTTGGCAACTCGTTTGCTGGAAAACATCCTCGGGGACTTGAAATTAGTGTGTGTGTGTAATTATTTGGACGATTTAGTCATCTATAGTCCTTCGTTTCAGGACCATTTGGGTCATATCCAGCAAGTTCTTTCGAGGTTGCAGGGAGCCGGGCTGACAGTTAAACCCAGTAAGATGACGGTAGCCAGGCAGCAGGTGTCAATAGTAGTGTCAGTTCGCTCTTGGTCGATGCGAATACTCTGACCTAAGACCTTACGGGCGTTGCCTCCGCCTACTGATAAACGCTGAATTGCTAGATTCATAGGCATGGCGAACTATTTTACGTGTTTTGTCCCTAATTTAGCTTAGTTGGCGGCGCCCTTGAACGAACTGCGCCGGAAGGGAGTGCATTTTGAATGAGGACCTGTCCAGGAGGCCGCGTTTGAGTATATTAAGGCAGCTGTAGCCAATCCTCCGGTTCTCGGAGTACCAGACTTTAATAAAAGGTTTATTGTCCAAACTGACACATCTAATGCTGGTATTTGAGCTGTCCTCCTCCAGGAGTTCGAAGGTCAGAGGCAGCCATTAGCTTACGCGTCTCATCGGTTAACTGGTGCCGAACTTAAGTACTCCGTCTACGAGTGCGAGGCGTTGGCCGTTTTGTTTGCATTGGAGAAGTACCACTTCTACCCTGAGCATCGGCTATTTCAGTTAGAAACCGACAATCAGGCTTTGAGCTGGGTGTTGGCTAGACCGCGTAAAATTGGCCGTAGTGCCAGATGGGCGGTACGCAATTCAATTTGAAGTTAAACACGTGAAGAGACACTGAAAATATCCTTGTGGATGTCCTCAGCCGGATGTTCGCCGAATCTACACCTAGTGTGGGAACCCGGGAGACAGATGGAGGCAATATTGGGTGAAATTCCTCTTTTGTTTGATGATGTCGCTCAGGAGCAGGACCAGGGCCCTATTTGGGGGCCGATTAAGCAACGCTTTTTGGCTGGGGAACTGTCGCATTAGTATATTACTAATAGTGGCATTCTGCGTAAAAGGGTGGGGCATGCGAAGCAGTTCAAGATCTGTTTGCCAGTAGCTCTGGTGCGCCCGGTTTTTCGTTACTTTCATGACACGTTGGTGGGTAGCCACTTAGGAACTTATAAGGAGCATTTGACTTGGCCCTCCATGGAACGAGATGTCAGAGAGATGGTATCGCAACATCGCTTGCGTAATGTAGCCGAACCGAAGAATGCTCTTCAAAGGATTTGCTGAGCTCTGAGGGCGAGTCCTGTCCTATGCACAAACTCTGTATCTATTATCTAGGACCCTTAGTTCGTACTAAGAACGGTCACCGATACGTGTTAGTTATTACTGATGCGTTCTTCAGATTCACTTGGCTCCTTCCGAGTCCTAACGTCACTGCTACCACCACTATTTCTCACTTTACTAATGTTTTCAGTGTTTTTGACTCCCCTAATAAAATTGTTAGTGATAATGCACCGCCGTCCTTTCGGCTCCTTTCAAGGCGTTCTATTTTCATAACGGTGTCAAGCATATCACGACTACACCGTATTATCCGCAGGGATGCTTTGCGGAGAGGGTTAACCGAAATCTTAAATCCGCTTTGATTATTTATCATCAGAAAACGCCTAGTAAGTGGGACTCCAGTCTTCTTTGGCTTAGTTTTGCTTTTAATACCGCCAATCATGAAGCCTTGCGAACTACTCCCGCCTCTTTGATCCTTTCCTATCCTGTTAATTCCCCTCTTTCGAACTTGTGGGGGATTCAAGATCTAGCTGCGGCGGATATTACTCCTCAAGTTATCAAGGAAAACTGGAACCGTGCCGTAATATACTCAGAATCCATAATAATCAAGCTGAGCGCTACAATCGCCATCGGCGAACCTTTAGAGGGAGGCCAGGAGATCAGGTCTATGTCCGTAATTTCCCCATTAGGCAGGTGCGTGTAGGAAATATGAGTAAATTTACTCCTCGTTTTCTGGGGCCTTGCACCATTGTGCGCACTTTAGGCCCGGTGAATCTGCTGGTTAAGGATAACCACTCCGTCTGATGGTTGACCCCCCCCCCCCCCCCAGGCATCGTGTTTGAGGGTGGGAGGTTGAGCCGTGGCTGGCTCGTGTTATGCTTTGCATTAAACCTTGGTTGCTATTCTGTGATTAGTCTAGCGCGGTTATCGCGATTATTCTGTTATCCTCTCTATCCGTGAATCGCAGCAGCAGCGTGTATCGGTATTCGTACCCTTGTACTATCTTTGGCGTCGTGCTTATAGTTTTCCGGCTGCGCCGTGTGCGGGTAATGCTACCGTCCTTTTGCCTCAGGAAGTCTACAAGGGAAAGCTATGTGGTCTACTTAGTTCTGGTGCATACCGGAAGATTAAAAAAGATCCTACTAACAAGGTGGCAATAAGGACTGCTGCCTTGCTGAACGCTTCATCACTACCGAAGGAAGTCAAAGAAGTGCGAGGTGCAGTACCACCGAGATTTTATGGTCTTCCTAAGGTTCACAAAATGGGTAAGGATGAGCGTCTAGAGGTCTGAGACCTATAACGAGCACTATTGGTTCACCAACGTATTTTCCTGCCAAATACTTAGCTTCCTAATTAAAAGAATTGGTAGGAAAATGTAGTCACCACATTCGTAATTCTATGGATTTTATTCAGAGACGTCAGGCTAAATAATACTGATGTGCTTGTTAGTTTTGACGTGTTATCATTATACACCAAGGTACCTTTAAAGGACTCTTTATCTCTTATCAGCCAACATTTTGATAAAAACATTATGGCCTTATTTGAACATGTGCTTTAACATCTTATTTTCAGTTTGATGGTGAATTTTATGAGAAGGTTGATGGTTAATAAAATTTTCTCGGGTTTCCAGCCGCGTCAGGTGCTTAAAATCCCACAGGCTTTCGACCGAGCTCTCCCCGGTCATTGTCACTGCTGTGTCGCCGTGGCTGCGTCGTTATATAGCCGCACGGCATGCTGTGACGTCACTGGTGCTCTCTTCCTCGCCATATATGGTCATGTTTTCACCCCGCGTCAGTCGCGCCCTTTTTCACATCGCGATAGCCGGGTCGCAGGCTGTGCTGAGCTGCAAACCTCCGTCCTTGTTGATGGTGTTTTCAGCGGTATTTATTTCAATAGCTTCTTTTATGACGCTATCGCAAAATCCCTTCGTCTTCATAACGACAGATGTTTCGTCGAATAGAATTCGGTGTCCATTTTCTAAAGCGTGTTCTGCCACGGCTGATTTTTCTGGATAGCGTAGGCGTAAGCACCTCTCGTGTTCCGTCCGGCGTTACTCCACCGTGCGTTCTGTTTGGCCGACGTAGTAACAGCCACACTGACATGGTATCTTGTACACTCGAGGCGTTCTAACCCCTAGATCCCTAGATCGTCCTTAACAGGCCTCGAGAGCTGACGAATTTTTGCTGGGGGCCTGAACACCGATGAAATGTTATATCTCTCCAGGAGCCGGCTAATCTTTCGCGACACTTTCTTTGTTGTTATGGTCTTCAGTCCTGAGACTGGTTTGACGCAGCTCTCCATGCTACTCTATCCTGTGCAAGCTGCTTCATCTCCCTGTACGTACTGTACCACAGGAAAGCAAAACACAGGTTTCTTGCTTTCTTCTTCGTTGGTGTTCTCTTCTCTGTCGGTGTGTTTCTTGCATGTCACGCCAGATATAGCCTGTGACACCTGTCCGTGGCTGTAGCCGTTTTGCCGGAAGACTTTTCGGAGGTGGCTCAGTTCTAGTGGCAGACTTTCTGCGTCTTGGACGACTTTAGCACCATGGACGAGGGTATTCAGAACGCCATGTTTTCGTGCCGGATGGTGGTGGCTGAGAGCGTGCAGATACCGATCTGTGTGTGTCGGTTTCTTGTAGACACTGTGGCTGAGGTGCCCGTTGGTTTTCCGTCGAACGAGGACGTCAAGCAAGGGAAATGCACCATCTGTCTCGACTTCCATCATACACTTGATGTGGCCGTGAATGCTGTTCAGGTGTTCTAAAAATTCTCCCAGTTTTTCACGACCATGGGGCCAGATGATAAAAGTGTCATCGACGTAGCGATAAAAGCACCTTTGCTTTGCTGGAGCCGTATCCAAGGCGATGTCTTCATATTTTGCCATAAAAAGGTTGGCTATGGATGGAGCCACGCCGTCCAACTGGTCGAAATACTGGCCGCCATGTAATAAGTACGACAATGTCAACGTGTGATTAAACAGTCCCACAATTGTACTATCAGATAATTGGGAAAGGAGATCTATACAGTCTTTGACCGGAACACGTGTAAACAGTGAGACCACATCAAAACCAATCATTATATATTGGTGTGTGACCAACATGGTGGCGAGTGAGTGACTTGCGTTAGCTTGGCTCGCAAGTTTACGTGAAATCTGGAGGTGGTTTAAGCAGTTAGGCCAGTCTACATATACTAAAGCCGTATATCTACTGCCGAGTGTCGTATTTTACATCACATACTGAGCACCAATTACACGGAATCGCACTTAAAATGGAAAATCGCCGAACAACGCGCAGTGCAACCAACGGCCAGGCCGGAGACAGCGCAGGCGTGGAGTAGCGGCCGCCCCGCCCGGCATCGCTGACACCGCCGCACTCGTGAAGGCTGAGGTGAGGTGAGTGCCGCGCTGCAGGCTACGGATACGCTCGGGCTCGTTGTTCAAACCATCACTGATGCCGTCACTGCAGCAGTGACGGACAAAATACAGAAAACTCAGGAGGCGAATGCGAGTGAGATCCGTGCACTGGACACATCGTTAAAAGCAAGTGAGGAGAAAGTACGACTGCTCGAACAGAAATTGATCGAGAAGACGGACGAGCTCGAACAATATCAGAGACGCAATAATCTCAGACTGTTCGGCATTCCAGAGAGCAGCAGAGAGAACACAGATGAACTAGTGATAAACCTTGTCCAAGAGAAGCTAGGCGTGCAGGTGACTCTGAGTGACATTGACAGAAGTCATAGAGTGGGTCGTAGGTCGCCAGGTTCTACTAAACCAAGACCTATAATAGTGAAATTTATGTCCTATAAGAAAAGATCTGAAATCTTCAGAGCTAAGAAGAATCTCGCGAAGTCGGGTCTGACAGTATGCGAGGGTCTGACCTCTGAAAGACTAAACATTTTGAAGAGCGCGATTTCGAAATTTGGGCTACAGAACGTATGGACAAATGACGGCAGGATAATGGTTAAGACCGAAAACGGAAAGAAAACAATTTGCAGTGTTAATGAACACGGAAGCCTGTGCTTTAGAAGCTAAATCATGTCTAATCTTGCTGCCACTAACCTGTATGTTTATATTGTTTACACTGTCAACCATATCTTAACTAATGTATTAGGACATTGTTCGTTTCTCTACATAACTATTTTTTTTATCTCTAATTATTTTTTCTCGTGTAATTTTGTTATTATTTGTATTATCAACTTTTCGTTTCTCCACATAACTATTTTCATCTTTAATCGTTTTTCTCATGTAATTTTGTTAATTATTACATAAGGTAGTCTCACTTCCATCCTTAATTAGCAACCCTGCATCATACTTTAGTTGTTATCCTCACAAACGCAATTAATATCACACTCTACGTTACGTGCAGATTACTCCCGTTGTTTTTAGCGAAATTCCTTCCCTTGCCGGCCCACAGCTACTTCCAGAACCGTTGCAGACCTTGCTGCCCTTGGCCGCAGTTCCCGTTGCCTCCCCGGGGACCCACCCCCTCCCCCTCCGGGCCGCTTTCACTGCACAGAACTGGGAGGACACTCCCTCACCCCCCCCCTTTCCTTCACACGCCTTCCGCATTCCTCATGCCAGATCCTCTTGTCACCACTAACCACGACCCACAAACATCGGTCGGCAACCTCCTCGGGCAATCAACACCCGAACGCACCAAGCTGCATATTGCACATGCAAATGTCCAGTCTCTGCCAGCTCACTTCGACGAGTTCAAATATATACACTCCTGGAAATTGAAATAAGAACACCGTGAATTCATTGTCCCAGGAAGGGGAAACTTTATTGACACATTCCTGGGGTCAGATACATCACATGATCACACTGACAGAACCACAGGCACATAGACACAGGCTACAGAGCATGCACAATGTCGGCACTAGTACAGTGTATATCCACCTTTCGCAGCAATGCAGGCTGCTATTCTCCCATGGAGACGATCGTAGAGATGCTGGATGTAGTCCTGTGGAACGGCTTGCCATGCCATTTCCACCTGGCGCCTCAGTTGGACCGGCGTTCGTGCTGGACGTGCAGACCGCGTGAGACGACGCTTCATCCAGTCCCAAACATGCTCAATGGGGGAGAGATCCGGAGATCTTGCTGGCCAGGGTAGTTGACTTACACCTTCTAGAGCACGTTGGGTGGCACGGGATACATGCGGACGTGCATTGTCCTGTTGGAACAGCAAGTTCCCTTGCCGGTCTAGGAATGGTAGAACGATGGGTTCGATGACGGTTTGGATGTACCGTGCACTATTCAGCGTCCCCTCGACGATCACCAGTGGTGTACGGCCAGTGTAGGAGATCGCTCCCCACACCATGATGCCGGGTGTTGACCCTGTGTGCCTCGGTCGTATGCAGTCCTGATTGTGGCGCTCACCTGCACGGCGCCAAACACGCATACGACCATCATTGGCACCAAGGCAGAAGCGACTCTCATCGCTGAAGACGACACGTCTCCATTCGTCCCTCCATTCACGCCTGTCGCGACACCACTGGAGGCGGGCTGCACGATGTTGGAGCGTGAGCGGAAGACGGCCTAACGGTGTGCGGGACCGTAGCCCAGCTTCATGGAGACGGTTGCGAATGGTCCTCGCCGATACCCCAGGAGCAACAGTGTCCCTAATTAGCTGGGAAGTGGCGGTGCGGTCCCCTACGGCACTGCGTAGGATCCTACGGTCTTGGCGTGCATCCGTGCGTCGCTGCGGTCCGGTCCCAGGTCGACGGGCACGTGCACCTTCCGCCGACCACTGGCGACAACATCGATGTACTGTGGAGACCTCACGCCCCACGTGTTGAGCAATTCGGCGGTACGTCCACCCGGCCTCCCGCATGCCCACTATACGCCCTCGCTCAAAGTCCGTCAACTGCACATACGGTTCACGTCCACGCTGTCGCGGCATGCTACCAGTGTTAAAGACTGCGATGGAGCTCCGTATGCCACGGCAAACTGGCTGACACTGACGGCGGCGGTGCACAAATGCTGCGCAGCTAGCGCCATTCGACGGCCAACACCGCGGCTCCTGGTGTGTCCGCTGTGCCGTGCGTGTGATCATTGCTTGTACAGCCCTCTCGCAGTGTCCGGAGCAAGTATGGTGGGTCTGAGACACCGGTGTCAATGTGTTCTTTTTTCCATTTCCAGGAGTGTATTTCAAACTGCTGATATACACGTTTTTGTCAGAGACTTGACTCAAACCAAGTATTCCTACAACTTCCGTAAACCTAGATGGCTATATCTTTCTCAGGCACGACAGGTGCAACAGACGAGGGGGCAGAGTAGGGGTGTACATACACTCTGATTTGTCACCTAGAGTACTACACACATCCGTCAACAATGTAGATAAACAAGAGGAATATATCTTCATAGAGATCAAATCACTTAACAGAAAGTGCTTAATATGTGTCCTTTACAAACCCCCTAAAGTAGGTGGGTTCATCTGCCTCGAAACTGCCCTCTCTAGTCTCGAATCGACATATGAACATGTAATTATAGCAGGTGACACTAACATTAATTTTCTGTGCAATAGTCCTTCCACTGGGAAATTTAAGAGGATGCTTTCTTCCTCAAATATGACGCTACTTCAGCTGGCACCTACTCATCACACGACTACGTCACACTTTCATACATATATTCGCAACCAAATCTCCAAACAGAATAAACCGCACCTGTCAAATATCTGCGCCTGGCATGTCTGCCCATGACATAATTTTCATGACGTATTCACTAGAATGTCCTATAAGGAAACAAAAACTATCTACATACCGAGACCTCAAACGCATAAATTTGCCTGAACTCGAAACTGAGGCACAAGAAATAGTTTGGGGGATGACCTCTACTCCCCTCATGGACATGAACGACAAACTCTAGGATTTCGCTAGCAAAATTACTGAACTTTATGACAAATATGCTCCAATAAAGACCAGAAAAGTAAAAAGGCAACCTGCACCTTGGCTGACTGATGAACTTAAACAGCTCATGAAACTCAGAGACGCTGCACATCAAGCATGCAAGATACACCCTACACCTGAAAATTATACTGTATACAAGCAGAAACGAAACAAAGTCAGTCAAGCGGTGAGAAACGCTAAGCTCAGACATGCCCGTACATTAGCTGACAATAGATGTAGACCAGCTGTTCTGTGGAAAAATCTCCGTAGTCTCGGTTTAGGCAAAATAAAAGTTGCAGAAAATCCCATGGTCCCAACTGAAGAACTAAACCGATTCTTCGCATTACCTACAACCAAAATTGAACCACAAAAAAGCAGAGAATCATTGATTACTTCATGTCGATGAACGACTGTAGCAAAGAAAAATTCTATCTACAGCACGTCACTTGCAGTACTGTCAAGAAAGCCATAATGCTGATTAGATCAGCATCTACTGGACATGATGGCATCACTATCCAGATGGTAAAACTTATTATTGACCAAGTACTGCCCTCTATAATAGACATTTTCAACGATTCATTAATCACAAGTATTTTCCCTGAGGCCTGGATACTGGGACAAATTAAGCCACTGCCTAAAAAGGACATCGCCACAGCACCCTCTGACTATCTCCCCATCTGCATTCTTCCTGCACTGTCAAAGGCCTTAGAATATATAGTTCATGACCAGCTCACAAACTACTTAACTACTAACAACCTACTAGTCGAATACCAATCAAGTTTCCATAAACATCGAAGCACAACATCCGCACTGATAAAGGTGACAGATGACCTGAAACTTGCCATTGGCAGACAAGAAGCGACTATCATTTGCTTCTTAGATTTCTGCAAAGCATTTGATACTGTCGATTTCGACATCTTACTAGCCAAACTTAGCGGTCTAAATTTCTCACCAAGTGCAGTGCAATGGTTTCGCTCATACATGACGTCTCGTCAGCAACGAATCCTGTCTGGAAATATAAAATTACAATGGCGGCAGGTAGTGTCAGGCGTTCCCCAAGGCTCAGTATTAGGTCCTATACTCTTCTCTCTGTATGTAAATGATGTGTCATCGGTTCTGACCTATTGCAAATATCATATGTATGCTGATGACCTTCAGTTGTGTCGAAGTGCGAAACCAAGCAAGAAAGCTATCGAAAATTTCAATACTGACCTCGATGCACTGTCAAAATGGGCACAGGACATAGGTCTAAAATTGAACCCATCTAAAACTCAAGCGGTACTTGTTGGTCACTCTAAGCTCATTAGCCCAAAACATCGGGGATCCGTACCACCTCTTACTCTAAATGGAACAAATATTAACTTCTCTCCCTCAGCAAAGAGTTTGGGAGTAATAATAGCTGAAAATCTAAATTGGACAGAGCATGTAACTGCAGTGTGCAAAAAAGCATCGGCATCCCTTCATGTCCTAGAAAAATATAAAAAACTCTTCCCTTTCTATCTGAAAAAGAAATTAGTACAAACGCTTATACTCCCAATCATTGACTATAGCGATATTATCCTACAAGGCCTCTCTCAGGAAAATTCGCGACGTCTAGAACTGGTCATGAATGCCTGCGTCCGATATATCTGTGACGTTCGACTTTTTGACCACATTTCACCAGCATATGCAAAATTGTCCTGGCTGCGTGCAGACAAACGCAGAGATTTCCATACACTCTCTCTGATCTACTGCCTTATAAATGTACACTGTCACTCATCTCTCTCCTCGTCCCTAACGCTCATGTCGGAACAACATGACAGAAACACACGTTCCCATTATAATAAAATCCTCTCCGTTCCACTGCATCGCTGTCACCTTCTCCAAGCCTTTACAGTAGTGGGAACCCGACTCTGGAATAACCTCCCTCGTTATGTCAGAGAACTTAAAAACATGTCCAGCTTCAAAAAACAGTTAATGACGTATCTACTTAAGCAACAGTAATGCCTTTCTCTGTACATGAATGCACTTCACCACATTACTTCCTTCTTTCCCCCTCCTTAAATCTCGCTTCCCCAAAACTCGCTATACTAGTAAACATCTACTTTACACACCAAGATATTAATGTACATCTGCACAAACCTTCTTTACTATTGCCAATTTTTCTCATGTTTGTCATTATTATTTGACTTTTTTTTACTGTTATTATTATTGTTTTTATCATAATCTGTATGTATAGCACCTGTTGTAAAAATACTGCCAGCATTTACTTTATTAGGTCTTAGTCATGTTTATCATTATTATTTGATTTTTTTACTGTTATTATTATTGCTTTTATCATAATCTGTATGTATAGCACCTGTTGTAAAAATACTGCCTCATTTACTTTATTAGGTCTTAGCCACTACTCTTTATTCATATAGTCACTAGAGTAATCTAATTTTCTCATTTAAACTATTGTCATGATGTAACTGTGATGTGTGAAATGCTGCATGTGTGGAACACTGGTCCGATGTAAGAGAGGGCCCGATGGCCCTAATCTGATCAGGTTAAATAAATAAATAAATTAAATAAATAAATATATCTCCTTCACTAAGACGCAGTTGTTTAATTCTGTTGAGAAAGTCGTCGGTGTTCTTGATGTGATGCACACAACGACCCACATGCGGTGCAAGGAAGCTGGTCAGATGTTTTGCCAGTCTATAAGTGGATGACCCAATGGTGTTCACAATAGGGCGAAGAGGAGAATCCGGTTTGTGGATTTTTGGTAATCCATAAAGAGTAGGTGGTCTCGCCGCCTGAGGGAAGAGATTCTTAATAACGCTCTCTTCTAGTGTTGACTGTTTTAGAAGCTCTGATGTCTTCCTCATTATTCTTGACGTCGGGTCCCATGGCAGTTTCCGCTATGTATCCTCTTCAAGCATCAACTGAATTTTGGCGTCGTAGTCAGCTTTATTGAGAATGACGGATGCATTGCCCTTGTTAGCTGGCAGAACCACGTTGACGGCGTCGTTGCGGAGTGCGTGAAGACCATTGCGTTTAGCCCTAGTCAAGTTAGACCTCGGTGGTTTAGATTTTGAAATGATGCGACACGTTTCGCGACGAATTTCGTCAGCATTCTCACTAGGCATCTTACGGATTGCTTGTTCAACCCCACTCATAATATAACAGATGGGGATGCTCTGAGGCGTTGGTACGAAGTTAAGACTTTTCTTAAGCGCCGAAATGACACCCGCGTCGATCTCTTTCTCCGTCATGTTGATGATAGTTTGTTCCGCTGATTTCCGTTCTGCACCGTGTTGTTGATGAGATAGCCGCGTGAACTTCCCTTTCTGTTTCTCTGTGGTCTTCTTTTGCGATGACACCTGTTGTGCTGTGGTGTCCGCGTCGAACCACTCCAAATCTACTTGTGAGAGTCCCTCTATCAACTGCAGATGTATAGCCAGCGGCTCGCGACCGTTTAAATCCAGGTGCCTTCTAGTGAAGTGTATCCTTCCCCGCAACAGGGCAGAGCTGGCTCAACGGTAGATTCTACTGGCTGCCGAGGTGTTGATGTGATGGCTCACCATGGTAAATCGTGGAATCACGTTCTAATCCCGACAGCGTAGCAGGAAGGCTAGAGAGCTTACCAGGTTAACACGCAGGTTCCATAGGCGTTTAATGCAGCGACACGTTTCCTCCCCGTAGAGGTACGTCATGTATGAATGCATGGTTTCGTGGCGATATGAATTAATAAGATTTTCTCGGCTTCCAGCCGAGTCAGGTCGTTAAAATCCTACGAGCTTTCGACCGAGCTCTTCCCGGCCACATCAAGATGGAAGTCGAGACAGATGGTGCATTGCCCTCGCCTGACGTCCTTATTCGACGGAAAACCAACGGGCACCTTAGCCGCAGTGTCTACAGGAAACCGACTCACACAGATCGGTATCTGCACGCTCTCAGCCTCCACCATCCCGCACAAAAACATGGCGTTCTGAATACCCTCGTCCATCGTGCTAAAGTCGTCTCAGGCGCTGAAAGTCAGCCACTAGAACTGAGTCACCTCCGAAAAGTCTTCCGGCAAAACGGCTACAGCTACGAACAGGTGTCACAGGCTAAATCTGGCGTGACACGCAAGAAACACACCAACAGAGTAGAGAACACTACCGAAGAAGAAACAAGAAACTTGTGTTTTAGCCTTTCTGTGGTACAGTGTCGGGAAAGATTAGCCTGCTTCTGAAGAGATATAACATTTCATCGGTGTTCAGGCACCCAGCAAAAATTCGTCAGCTCATGCGGCCTGTAAAGGGCGACCTAGGGCTCAGAACGCCTGGAGTGTACAAAGTACCATGTCAGTGTGGCTGTTACTGCGTCGGCCGAACAGTACGCACTGTGGAGCAGCGCCGGACGGAACACGAGAGGTGCTTACGCCTACATTAGGTAGAAAATTCACCCGTGGCAGATCACGCCTTAGAAAATGGACAGCGAATTCTATTCGACGAAACATCTGTCGTCATGAAGACGATGGGATTTTGCGACAGCGTCATAAAAGAAGCTATTGAACTAAAAACCGCTGAAAACACCATCAACAAGGACGGGACCCGGCTATCGCGATGTTAAAACGGGCGCGACGGACGCGGAATGAAAACATGACCATATATGTCGAGGAACAGACCTCCAGTGACGTCACAGCCAGCAGTGCGGCTATATAACGACGCAGCCACGGCGACACAGCAGTCTGTCTTACCATTTGACAATGACCGGAAAGAGCACGGACGGAAGCTCGTGGGATTTTAACCACCTGACGCCGCTGGAAGCCCGAGAAAGTTTTATTAATTCATATCGCCGCGAAACCATGCATTCATACAAGATCGATAGTGATGTCATGGGACGCCCCCTCTCCCCTCTGGTTGCTAATTTATTCATGGAAGACTTCGAGGACAAGGCACTGGACTGAGCAAGTTTTAAACCAACGGTCTTCTGGAGGTACGTGGACGACACATTTGTAGTATGGCTGCACGGGATGAATGAATTACATCGATTTCTTGAACATTGGAATTCCATCCATTCTAGTATCAAATTTACCATGGAAATATAAAAAGACTTCTACCTTCCATTTTTGGATGTTGTCGTTCACCGTAAAGTTGATAGCACATTAGGACATGCCGTATATCGGAAACCAATGCATACAAATCTATATGTTCATGCCAGTAGCTGCCATCACCCTTCACAGACCATAGGTGCTCTTAAGACCTTAGTGCATAGGGCGCGCTGTATATCCGATAAAGACAATTTGCAAGAACAGCTCACGTACCTCAAGAGCATTTTTAAATCGAATGGATTTTCTCCGCAACAAATTCGTAGAGCATTCATTGCAAACCTAGAATGCAGGTATGTAATGGGGAAGAAGATAGTAATTCCTTCAGATATAGTGCGTTTTTGCCCTATGTGGGTGTATGCTTGAGAAACTCTGTGTTATGGTAATCTTCCGCCCCCCCCCTCCCCCCTCTCACGAAGACTGCAGCTTTACTCGGCTCTGTGGACGATTTACAGCTTCGTAAAGCGGGTGTGTATCAGATTTCTTGCGGAAATTGTGAGAAATCGTACATAGATCAAACAAGACGCACCGTTCATGAGAGATGTGTGGAGCATTGAAGATACACACGTTTATCACAGCCAGACAAGTCAGCTGTGGCCGAACACTGTGTTGGTACAGGTCATTCCATGAATTACGGTGATGTGAAGATTTTAACATCCACCTCTTCCTTTTGGGAATCTTTCTTCGAGGAAGATATAGAGATTAGATTAGCTAATAATTTAATAATTGGAGATAATGGTTTTAATTTGGACAAAGCATGGAATCCGGCTCTTGGGGTAATTAAACTGCAGAGAAGTCGTCACGGTGCCACCGCCGCCGATCATACATCGATAAGCGAATCGAATGTCCCTACGCCTTCGCCACAGGCGGTACATGTGTAAGCGCATTTCTTTGCCGGCATCTGTGACCCGCATGCGCGGTACCGCCGCGGTGGAGCATATAAGGCCGCGCTTGGCATCTTGTCAGTCTTGAGACTCACTCTGAGGATGGCCGGACGATACGCGGCCGAAACATCAGCGGAGGAAATTTTATTTGCGCGGCTGCATGCCCGAAATTTAATGGACTATTCATTACGCTGCGAGAAGTTGAAAATGGACAGTGGTTATGAAGTTTTTTTAAGTGAGGAAAAATAAGGAGGAAAAGTTTATAAAAACGCACATACTCGGTACAAAAATGAGTTTGTAATGTCTTCACTTATGTTGTTCTGCATCCCACAGTATATCTTGTTTCACCAGCTATCGATGCCCTTGATAATTACGTCGTTTCATCGTATAACGCCGTGAATAATGAAGTTTTGCATGTTAACGATGCGGCAAAGCACTCTTCTCTTTGCGTGCTGTCATTTGCCAAAATCTTGTTTGCATATCTCAAACCGTTTGAGATTTGAGGAATCTTAAGAATATGTCGTTCTGGCTTTTTCGCTGGCGCGTACGGTTGCAGATGAGTGCGCTACATCAAATTAATTTTCCCGTTATTCGTGTCAGATAGAGACTTCCACCCAAATCTAAAGGAAAATTCAGTATCTCAGCTGAATTTTATACGCAGCAACACATTAAATAATATGTACCAAACGCAAAATCTTAGCAACCCCTATTTTCTATTTTAAACTTTTTCATATTTCATGCAGTGTCTTACTTAAATCGAAATACCGTAATAACTGTCACCGGTAACGAAATGATGGGCACGTAACATGAAGCTGGCATATAAAGCTACAGGGTGGCGCACGAAATGTGTTACCATTTTTTTTTTTTTTGAATAAAAACTTTATTGTCAATACACTCTGAAAGGAACATATACTACAATGAAGAGCCGTCCATGGAGATTTGTTCTAACTCAGCACATGCTCAATATGTACACTATTTAATTTCCTAACTTCCTTCAAACGAACACTGAAGTTAGTGATTACACTACGGCACATGTCTTCCGTAATTTCGCTGCAAGCTTAAAGAATAAGTCTTCTGAGCTCCGAAATGCTCGTGTAAAAACTCCAACACAGTGTTTGCAGTATGTGGCCTTGCTCCATCTTGCATGAACCACTGCGTGTTGAAGGGCAAGGCAGTAGCAAGAAGCTGTGGAATGAAGCTATTACGAAGCTATTACGAAGCATGTTCAAATAACGCTCGCTGTTCACAGTTTCTTCGAAGAAAAAGGGTCCAATAAGTCCGTGACGAAATTGCTGCCCATGCTGTAATCCTCGGAGCATAATGTTGTCGTTCATGAAGCACTTGTGGGTTTTCAGTGGCCCAGATGCGTACATTTCGTTCGTTAACCACATCGTCTAAATGAAAATGCGCCTCGTCTGAAAACCAAACGTTGCTGAGTGTTTCTTCCCTATCCTCCGCCCACTGAGCAAATAGTAGTCTCTGCTGCTTATGTTCTTCAGTGAGCTTCTGTGCACAGGTATCTTGTATGGGCACATATGGAGGTCACTTTTAAGAATGCGTGAACGGAGTGTCTGGATATTCCCAGTTGCACTGCTGAATTTCTAGACGATTTCCCGGGACTTGTCTGTACAGCAACTCGTACCGCTTCAACATTCTCCGGCGAACAAACAGGCTTAGGCCGAGGTCGCTTCGTTTCCAATACTGTTCCTTCCTGTACTAATTTATCGTACAACCTGTGGATGGTCTTCTTGCATGGGACCCATCGTGTGTTAAATTGTTGTCGAAAACGCCTCTGAGTCACAATATGGCTTTTACTTTCATGAAAAAGTTACACAATTGCCGATCGTCGCTGTGTCGTCAGTCTTCCTTTGTCAGCCATTGCTGCTTACTAGTCTCCTGGCGGCAGTATCATGAATTACAGGTCATTTCATAGCTCATTTGTTTTTCCAAGCTCTGCGGATACTGCTGTAGAGATCCCAGCGGGATATCTAATGTGCGTCGTAAATTGTGAAAGAAACAATTGGTAACACATTTCGTGCGCCACCCTTTATAGTTTCTGTAAAATCGTTTGAGGAAGAACGCAGGACGTGCGGCTCTGCCATCGCAGTGTGTCGCCAGCCGGCTTGAAGAGGCCAGACAAGGTCGGCCTCTCCTAAAGAAACAAATGAACTCGCCCGGTGCTACGACGAGAAGTGTTCTCTGCGCATCCGCCACTGTATCCCGCACGGACTCCACCATCCGCCACACCACGTTATGTGACTTGCAGGGTATAGCGTAGATGTGGACCAGTGCTTTTTCACAGCTGCCACTATACTCTGTATGTAAGTAAAGATTTCGAAGCGGTTTTGTCGTTCAGAAATCGCATCTGAGTGTTGTTTGTTTCTGAGAAGACTGTGTGACGCCTTGTGTACGAAGGGGAAACGTCTACCAGCATGTACAAAAATCCGAGACTGCAGTTTGTCGTTAAGCTGCTCTCGCTGTCACGTGAATACGGTGCCTATCGGTTCGCGAGGGTCACATTCAGCGCTATGTACGATGTTAATGGCCCTACGTGACTAGCGCCTGAGAGGCTCGACGTGTTGTTTGGTTGGCTGTGCAGGAGCGCACAGCCACATCAGATTCCCCGTGTCAGGGAACGCAGCGCGCTCACTGGTGACCAGACGAGCGCCCTCACGGACTGTGCGATGACGTCCAGACCGGCGCGAACTGTTGTCGAAGCCCACCTCGACGCGGCAGCAGACCGAGGCGGCCGACAGCGGTACTCCCAACGACGAGACTGGACTTACCAGAGCGGCTCCATGTCGTCTCTTCAGACGAGTCCCAGTCCTGTGTACAACACCACAGTGGACGTATCCACGCGTGTAGGCTCTGAGGAGGACGAACGTTGCCAGACTGCTTTCGTCAACGTCACATGAGCTCAGCATCTGACTTGTTGGTATGGGGTACCATTGGGTAAATAAGATGATCAAGTCTTGTCCACACTGATAGTAATTTGGACTGCACGTACCACATTTCTGACGCCTTAAGGACGGTGGCTATGACCCTTCTTCCAGATCTTCGTGACATTATCTTTCAACGCATTACAGCAAGACCGCATGTTGCCCATGCTGTGCTGATCTGTGCCGCACACCGGAGTATATTTACCGTAATTCTGGCCAAAATTGCAGAAATGGACGTTTGCTCAACTATTGTAGCAAGTGCATAACAGGTCCTCGGTTCACTTGCCTTGTCAAACTTTGAGAAAGTTCCTAGCTTTCGATGATACCCTCCATCATCGTCGTCAGGGACTAAAACTGACTGTCGTGAACTGGCAAGGTTCCCTCTTTCATACTCATAGGAAGGCATCTGATTTGCTGGATTACGTCACGATGGAGCGTACAGAGGTGGTGCCCCCCTACGTCGATAGATTTTGCTCCCAATCTAGCGCTGCTTGCAGCACCATCCATCACATCAGGTTGTGAACTACGAGAAGTAAGAAAAAACACCAAACTGCAATTGAAAAGAACTTTGCGAGAGGCCTGGGACAATCGCCTGCTGTGATTGGTAACATTAGACGAGTGAACGTAACAGAACCAACCTAAATTACACATACTAACATATACTCCTCCATACACACATATATTACACAGTACACAGCTATAATTAGCTTGAAAGCGCATTAAAAAAAATTGTTGCATAAGTAGTTGGTTTGCCATAATTTCTCGCAATCATATACGTGACGAGCAAATCGATGCCCTAATACAAGCATTCCTGTTATCACGTCGCCAGTAAAATCGGTGCAGCAAATTAAGGGTATCACACGAATCTACTTTGAAGTTTTCAAGTCCAAAAGGATACGAAATTGTGGAAAGTGGCATGGTACAAACTGAAAGACAGGCAGAAAAACTAACAAGTGCACGCCGAGTCATCCCAGGCCCCTCTCTAAGGCTGGCAGTGGAGTAGTTTAGGGGTATTCACAACTACAGTTAAGCTAGTAGTGAAAGGGAGTGCTTTAAACGTTTGAAACTATCAAAAATAATTTTGACCAGGATTTCGGTACATGTAATCTACTGTTGGTTGGTTTAATTGTTGGAGGGGACCAAACAGCAAGGTCATCGGCCCCTGAGATTAGGGAGGGATGGGGAAGGAAGGTGGCCATGCCCTTTCAGAGGAACCATCCCGGCATTTGTCTGAAGCGATTTGGGGAAATCACCAAAAACCTAAATCAGGATGGCGGACGCAGGATTGAACCGTCGTTCTCCCGAACTTGAGGCCAGTGTGGTAACCACTGCACCACCTTGCTCGGTACATAATTCTCTTTGCGTCGAGACAGAGGAATCCAGACTGTTGCTTTGAGCACACTAAAGACGCTGGCTACGACCTGTGCAGAGACAGTCACACCAGGCGGTGAAACTCGTGTAGGGGCTGCCCGTAACACGACTTTGGTTCGCTGTCAGGCCACTTGCAGTGCTGCAAGTTTATTAGTGCATCATGTCGCTTTCTTATTGGGTCATCTCTAGTGATCTCTGTTTGTTTTCGTTTAGTAGTGAACGGAACTTACAGAAGCTGGTTTCAAAACATTGTGCTTCTCATTCCTTCTTGTGTGTTTTGCACTCTTTGAGTTGCATTGTTAGTATGTTGCTCATATTCTGATTGAGTTCTGTTGACATCAGTAATACTGGGTGGGGTAAATGATTCCATATTTGGTTTTGGTTCATATAAAACAGGATCTGGTTTCGTCACACGATGTTCTGATATTTTTGGTATTTGTTACCACTTAACAATCGTCTAAATCGCGTACTTAACACACAGATCAGTAAGAACACTGATTTTATTATACTTTATATCTGTTTACATACGTTTCCTGTACTTTCTCGCATTTAATGAAGAACTCCATCTTAGCGGGTGTCGACAGTGTTGCTATTGCATTTTATTACATCTGTTGCGGAATGTGTATCTAATTCTGCGTTGAGTGCTGTTGCTTCTCGTCACTGAATACTATGCGTTTCACAATGGCTCGAAGTGTGTCGATGTAGGTGTAGATGTGTATGTGTCGTAGTCTCAGTAACTAGCAAATGTTTTCATTCGTTATTAACAGGCAGTGCAAATAGTGTATTTTAGCAGAAGTCAATGAAAATTTTGGTGGAGTACGAAAAACGGATGGGAACAAAAATAACAAAGATTACAAACAGTATACTAACAATGCACTTCAATCGAGGTTCTTAAGCTGTAACAAAAATACGTGAGTCTGCAGAACACCGTGCGACAAAACCAGCGTCCTTTTAATATGCAACAAAAACAAATGCGGAATCATTTACCTCACCCCATGTTACGGATGACAGCAAAAATTAAGCAGAATACGAGCAACGTATTTACAATGCAATTCAAAGAGTGCAATACACACAGAGAGGTCTTCCAATAGTTCAGATGGCTCTGAGCACTATGGGACTTAACATTTCAGGTCATCAGTCCCCTAGAAGTTAGACCTACTTAAACCCAACCAACCTAAGGACATCACACACATCCATGACCGAGGCAGGATTCTAACCTGCGACAGTGGCGGTCGCGCGGTAGAGAGGTCTTAACTGGGAACATAATTTCAACTTGATTACAGCCAAACGGTAGAAATTGCAGTATTGGGTTTTAAAATAAATGCACTTTGGCACCAGACCCACTCATATAAATGAAGAATATTATCACATAGTTCTCGCATTTTTCAGAGCAAGAACACAGATTATCTCGTCATATTTTCCCGAATTCGAAGTTCACCGCCAGGCCATTTGGAGCGCTAGTGCCGGCCTCTGCGACCGTACGTTAACAATGTCGTTACTCTTCTGATATTTTGGTATTCTCTGTGGCGGGTCACCACCCCTCATTCACTACGATACAGAGCGGTATCAGCGTGAGCGTGGAGTGCCTGGCGGCACCCCTGTCTGTCACACGAGCTTAGTTCGACTCTATGTGCAGCCGCTTGTCACTGTCAGATGTAGCTTCACTGTCTATTAAATTTCGAAGCCTGAATGAACAGAAAATTAACTCGAGTACTCTACCTGTCCAATGCCTGGTTTCTCGTCTAGTTATTTATTTCCTCTAGTCTTCCGTTAGTCCATCTCTTCCTCCCGCTTCTCTCTGTCCACCTCCTTCCTCCCCCTTTCTCTAGCCATCCTCTCTCTCTCTTTATCCACTCTCCTCTCCCGTCCCTCCTTTATCCATCGCCTCCACACCTCCCCTCTCTCTTGCGATCTCCCCCTCTGCCCTCTCTGTCCATCTGCTATCTGCTTCTACCCCTCTCTCTGTGCATCTGCTCCAAATCCTCTCCCTGGCCGTCTCCTCCTCTTTCCGATTCCTGTCAACCTCGTCCTCTCCCCTGTCTCTGTCCATTTCCTCTCTTCTGCTGTCCATGTCATCCTCCTCCTCCTCCTCCTCCTCCTCCTCCTCCCCTCGTCTCTCTCCACGCTATCACGCTCACCCCAGCAGGAAGCTGGTGGTTTTTAGCTCTACAGCATTTCATTCTAGACAGCGACTAATATGTGTGCCATATATGACTGAAGTCGTTCCAGGGTTTAGGATGAGCATTTTACTGCTAGTTTGCTCGTATACGTGAACGTCACCTATATTTCAAACAAACTTCAATCGTATTTGTACGCATACTTCACCTGTATGCCTAGCGAATTTTCACCCTGCTGTTGTATTTTCATACAGCTAGATGTTTATGACGTCGTATGTCCTGAAATATGTGTTGTACAATGAGATAATTTTCCAGGTAGATCCAGCGGTATACGTGGCTACTATCTGCGAAATGCGTTGTGTACACAGTTGGCAGTAAAGAAGTAATAAATTAAAACGTCACACATCATGTGGCAGTGAGATGCGTGAGAACTGTTTATGACGTCATATCTTTTGAACTATTTGTTTATATATTTTTCTAGGTAAGTTGAGCGGCATATATGGATGATGTCTGCAACCATCTCTAGTTGCAAAACATTTTGCAAAGAAGTGATAAATTAAAACGTCATGCATGATCTGACGTTTTTCACTCATCTCAGTGTTTGACATGTCTCCCGAACCATGAGTTGAAGAATGATATATTTTTGTAGGTACATTCAGCGACATATGTAGATATTTTCTGTGATGTGCGTTGTGAATAGAGTTCGCAGCAAACAAGTCATCAATTAAAACCTCATGAATGGTGCGGCAGTCTTTTTTGTCGCATTTCAGTATTTGACGCCATAGTCCTGTACTGTGTGTCTTATAATGATATATTTTTGTAGGTACATTCAGAGACAAATGTGGAAATTATCTGCCAAAAGTGTTGTTAATAGAATTAGTAGCAACTAAGTAATTGATTTAAACGTCTTGCATGATGTAGTAGCCGGCCGGAGTGGCCGAGCGGTTCTAGACGCTTCACCCTGGAACCGAGCGACCGCTACGGTCGCAGGTTCGAATCCTGCATTTGGCATGGGTGTTTGTGATGTCCTTAGGTTAGTTAGGTTTAAGTAGTTCTAAGTTCTAGGGGACTGATGACCTCAGAAGTTAAGTCCCATAGTGCTCAGAGCCAATTGAATTGATGTAGTAGTTTTCCACGCAGTCAGTGTGTATGAAGTCTTGTCGCCTAAACTTAATGGTGTTCCACGATGTAATTTTTCTACTACATTCAGTGGTATAGGTGAATACTGTCTGCATAAAAAATGTCACTAATACGTTAGCAACAAGGATGTAATTAATTAAAACCTCACGTGCCACGTGGCAGCGTTGCAGCGTGTACAGCAATACTGCTGTAGTAAGCGACAGTTTTTTTCTTTTCATCATTTTTTTAGGTTATCAGAGAGAAAAAGTTTCTTAAAGATTTGAAATTACGTGTTAAGTTTAAGGCAAGTCTATAAGTACTCTGAGTTACAAATGCTGGATGCCCGAACGGTGGGTGTTCTCGCTCGTCGGCTGCGTTGCTTTTGCACTCCCACCCCCACCCCTTTCACAGGTGGGTCGTCCTTACCACCACAGTGATCCTTTCCAGACAGTAAGTGATACGTGCACCAAGTTTGGTTGAAATTCGTCAGGTGGTTTAGGAAGAGATGTATGTATGTATATTTGTATGTATGTATGTTCGTTCCACATTTTTATAATTTGTGTGGAGTACACAGTGTGAAGGTTTAGTTATTTGCTGTCCTTCCACTGGTGCAGTTTTAACACTCGCAATACCAAGCCATTTTCAGTAACGTGTATTACCAAAGAGGGGGGTGGGGGGAGGGGTACTTTGTGCCCACCGTAAAACAATTTAAAAAAATACAGTTGATTAATTGTTCTTAAATTGCGTTAATAGCATACTTTTGAAAGAAATATTGAACATAATCAGGATCCAGAGCCTGAATATTTCTTTTAAACTGTTTTCAAAAATGCATTTTATATCTTTCACTCACTTCATTTTTAAGTTTAGTGAGTCTAATTATCTTGAGAAAAATTAGTAGTAAAAGTCGTTATAGTACTATTGAAGTGCACTTTACTATAATTGAAAAAGTTACAAACACCTGAGGTAATATACAAATAACTAAGGTACATAACATAGTGATGTGAGAGTAATTATTCACGACTTTCTTTGGCTTGGAACATACAACAGTTTTTTGCTGTGTTTGGCACATATGTATCTCTTAAAATTGTTGCAGACTATTGTTGTTTTGTTCACTTTGTTTTACTTTTTTGCTTTTGAAAGGCTTTCACTAATACACAAAAGACATCTACCTTTACCTTCATGAGCTTCCTTTGCACCGAAGCCCTGCTTGATTTTCCTCTGAGAATACCCTCTATACTTGAAACTACAGGCTTTGGCAGTCCTGAAATATTTGTAGCCCTCTCTTCAGTGTATTGCATCAAGAAATGGGACTACAGCTCACGAAACCAAAGTCGTCACTTATTAGGTTCTTCTTATCCCAGTCCGGCAAGTTCAACAAAAATAGTATAAAATTATTCACCACTGCTATGTCCACAAGAGTACAGAAAACATAGAGCGCCCACCTTCTTGTAGCCCTCTTAGTTGAATATTTCCTCACCATTTGATCTGTCGTGTCAACGCCACGTTTAGTCTCATTATAGTATAAATTTATGATGAGATGATAGAAACAGCAGATTTCTTTTAGATTTTTCACGGGGGATACAATTGTGACTGGAATATTTCCAGCACTAATATGTAATTCTCATCTTGAGATGTCTCTCAGTTCTTGAGGTATGTGTTCCCTATTAGCTTGTAATGTTCCCACGAGAGTCAGCTTGTGATTCCTCCATAGATCTTCGGCCAAATCAATTGAAGTGTAATATCTATGTGTGGTGACATTTTTCACTGAATTGTGTATGTAACGCCATCAGGCGTTTGACCACAGCTGCAGCGGAATTTGAGTGCTGTGTACCATTATTTCTTTTCCCAGCATGAGACTCCATGCAGATAACATATCTGGTTCTAGCGTCTGTGAGCATGCGTGTAAGTACACCGTATTTACCAGGTTATTCCTTCACGAAGACCTTAACGGGACACCTGACACGGAACAATGGCAACTTTTCATCAATAACAGTGTGCATCCCAACAGAATAACGTTTTGGCAGCAATTCATTCATTTTATCAAAAACTTCTCGTATTGCAGCAAACTTATCACGTTTCTTGCGATCGCTTCGCGACTCATTGTCATCAAATCTTATTATTTTAGTAAGCTGCTCGAATCTGGTTCGGCTCATGGTAGCAGTATAAACAAACCTTCCTTAAAGGTAGGACCATAAATCTGTAACAGGTGACTTACTGTCGTTTTCCTTCCCCATAATAATAAATAGTCCTATATTAGCCATGAATTCAGGTCTGTCTGTCTGTCTTGGGTATTTTCTGCCTCAATGCCTCTTCATTGGTATGCTTTATTATGATGTTGACAATTTCTGGAGACAAAAACTCTTCAAATAGTTCTGTTATTGTTGCTAGTTTACCTTCGTCTCTTATACCTTCTCTTTCTGTCACTGTGTTTTGTGCTACTCGTCTTCTAATTTGAGGAGGTTTGGTGGTATAAATTTTTCCAGTGCTTGTAATATCCTTGTCACTAACCTCGCAGACTGCGTCGTCATCAGTTTCACGCATCCAGAGTTCATCTCCAGCTTTTGTAGGCGCTCTATAACTGTCCACATCCTCGCGCACAACACAATCCTCTTCAGGTTCATTCACTACATCTTCAGTTTCATCAGATTCAATTTGAGAAACTGTAGATTCTTCCAAAATCTGTGATATTTCTCCATCAGTAAGTGACTGTCGATACATTTTGAAGCACAGTTGTATTAAGACTGAACTAAGTGTCACTGAACAGGAAACAATAAAGAACCAAAGGAAAATGAATTACTGCTGAGTCCATATCAGTCCATAGAAATATAATGTCCATGTTTTCTAAGGCCATGTAATGCTATTATTTGTGGAGTAAGACAAACATTGTGGGAAGTCGCATCTACTACCAAGGGGGTAAGACTTTATAAACACCCCCCTTTTCCGATTAAGATTAAACGAAAAATGTAACATAATCACAGAATCTGGAAGAAGACTTCATCAAAGACAATAAACATTTTTTACAAAATATAAAACAATAAAGTACCAGAGTAGATTTCAATATTTTCAAAAGGTGGGCACAAAGTACCCCTCCTCCGTCCTTGGTATTGCGAGAGTTAATGGTCAGGACTGTAAGTGCAGAGGATTTCCATTACTATATTTCACTGATATACTACTAACTCGCAAAAAAGAAACGATACCGCTCGCATTACTAATGATTTTTTTTTAACGAACAGTTTCTGAGTGTGTCGTTTTAGACCTGTGATAGCGCCACTACGCCCTCACAAAAATTGCATCTAAACTGATAAAGTGGACCAACAATTCCTTGCAAACGTGTTCTTATGCTCTATAGAGAAATTTCAAGTAGCGCTTCTGACACGAAAGAAACAACAATGATGCTCCAACACCGGATACGCTCCGTTACTGTAAACTCTCAGAGGCAGAAGAGAGGACCTTACTGAGCGGCCCTCTGCCACTTCTGTCATACCTACCGCAGTTCAAGGTCAGCGGTCGCAGAGATCTCCTCCATCTCCATCTCATTGTGGCACCAGTACAAACCCTCCACAGATTGTTTATAGACAGAGCATGCAACTGAACTGAAGTTAGAAATTTTCCGTTACCTTCAACTTAATGGACTCTCTACCAAATGACGTAACTGTACTAGTATCGACAGATAGGAGGCAAGGAAAAAAACAGTAGGGTTTGGATACTGGGAGGTTGTAGGATTAAATACCATCAAATATTCCAGTTCTATTATCCACCAATAGGAAGCAAGGAAAAACTGTCCACAAAAAGGGTATCGATTTAATTAATTAGTCAATCAGTCAGATAGAGTGAGGGAATATTTCCAAGACGTCCACAGCTGGGGTTTACTGGGTAAATGCTGCTTTGTTTGTGGTTTTAACCAACCATGGAGAACGGTGCGTACAGTCCTGGCAGTGGCACACTACATGACGTGACTGCCTGAGAGAGAGAGAGAGAGAGAGAGAGAGAGAGAGAGAGAGAGAGCATGTGCTTCAACAGGAATTTCTCAGGTATCAAATATCGAAAGTTTGCCACCATCTGAAGCTTTTGTGTAGGGATCAGTGCAACTTCCGCTCTGCCAGTAGCCAGTCATGGACCTGAGTGGGAGTAGTGTGGCCTCCGCTTGAAGGAATAGGCGAAATGGCCAGCCTGGCGAAGCGGTTGGGGGTGTGGTCGCACAGTGCTATGAGGTGGGTGAAAAGGATTTTAACAGTGTAATTACGCTTAGTGAGTTATGTTGATGGCATTCCTTGCACAATTGGGATTAAAAAGCGCCACAATTGTTTAAATATTCCAACTGCATTGTCAACATCGAAATGTTCCAGGCTCTCGTAAACGACGGCGAACAATATTTACAGAAATTCAAAATAATTCTAATATTTCAAATATTTTCTCCTATGAGTGATTAAAACTTGGTTTAATAATCATGAAAGAAGGTTGTATACATGGAAGAAGCCTGGAGATACTAGAAGGTAACAGATAGATTATATAATGGTAAGACAGAGATTTAGGAACCAGGTTATAAATCGTAAGACAAAAAAAAAATGGTTCAAATGACTCTGAGCACTATAAGACTTAACATCTGAGGTCATCAGTCCCCTAAAACTGAGAACTAATTAAACCTAACAACCTAAGGACATCACACACATCCATGGCCGAGCCAGGATTCGAACCTGCGGCCGTAGCGGTCGCGCGTTTCCAGACTGTAGCGCCTAGAACCGCTCGGCACTCTAACCGGCAAATTGTAAGACTTTTCAGGGGCAGATGTGGACTCTGACCACAATCTATTGGTTATGAACTGTAGATTAAAACTGTGAAACTGTAAAAAGCTGGGAATTTAAGAAGATGGGACCTGGATAAACTGACTAAACCAGGGGTTGTACAGAGTTTCAGGGAGAGCATAAGGGAACAATTGACAGGAATGGGGGAAAGAATTACAGTAGAAGAAGAATGGGTAGCTTAGAGAGATGAAATAATGAAGGTAGCAGAGGATCAAGTAGGTAAGAAGACGAGGGATAATAGAAATCCTTGGGTAACAGAAGAGATATTGAATTTAACTGAAGAAAGGAGAAAATATAAAAATGCAGTAAATGAAGCGGGAAAAAGGAATACAAACGTCTCAAAAATGAGATCGACAGGAAGTGCAAAATGGCTAAGCAGGGATGGCTATAGGACAAATGTAAGGATGTACAGGCTTATTTCACTAGGGGTAAGATAGATGCTGCCTACAGGAAAATTAAAGAGACCTTTGGAGAAAAGTGAACCACTTGTATGAATATTAAGATGGAAACCCAGTTCCAAGCAAAGAAGGGAAAACAGAAAGGTGGAAGGAGCATATAGAGGGCTTGGATGGCAGGGGGAAAATACAGGGAGAGAAAGGCTGTTTACAATTTGTACAGAAACCAAATGGTGGTTATAATAGTCGAGGGACATGAAAGGGAAGCAGTGGTTGGGAAGGGAGTGAGGCAGGTTTGCAGCCTCTCCCCGATGTTATTCAATCTGTATATTGAGCAAGCAGTGGAGGAAACAAAAGAAAAATTCGGAGTAGGTATTAAAATCCATGGAGAAGAAATAAAAATTTTTGCTGTCTCTGAGAGAATTACAATGTCATCGGCGAACGTCAAACGACTTGGAAGAGCAGTTGAACGAATGGATAGTGTCTCGAAAGGAGGATATAAGATGAACATCAACAAAAGCAAAACGAGGGTAATGGAATGTAGTCGAATTAAGTTGTGTGATGCTGAGGGAATTAGATTAGGAAATGGGACGCTTAATGTAGTAAAGGAGTTTGGCTATTTGTGGAGCAAAATAACCGATGATGATCGAAGTAGAGAGGATATAAAATTTAGACTGGCAATGGCAAGGAAAACGTTTCTGAAGAAGAGAAATTTGTTAACATCGAGTGTAGATTTAAAAGTATTTGTGTGGAGTGCACCCATGTACGGAAGTGAAACGTGGACGATAAATAGTTTGGACAAGAACAGAATGGAAGCTTTCGAAATGTGGTGCTACAGAAGAATGCAGAAGATTAGATGGGTAGATCACACAACTACTGAGGAGGTATTGAACAGAATTGGGGAGAAGAGGAGTTTGTGGCACAACTTGACCAGAAGAAGGGACCGGTTTGTAGGGCATGTTCTGAGGCATCAAGGGATCACCAATTTAGTATTGGAGGGCAGCGTGGAGGGTAAAAATCGTAGAAGCAGGCCAAGAGATGAATACACTAAGCAGATTCAGAAGGATGTAGGTTTCAGTAAGTACTGGGAGATGAAGAAGCTTGCACAGGATAGAGTAGCATGGCAGAGCTGCGTCAAACCAGTCTCAGGACTGAAGACCAAAACATCAACAACAACATGACTGATTACAATTATTACTATTAACCCGCCATCCCGCACCTTGTATAGACCCTCTACTTACTCCTTCGACCTCCCACCTTTCCCTTCTTTGCTGAAGACTGGTTCTCCATGTGAGCTCCTTATATTCGTACAGCTGCTTCTCTTTTTCCCCGAAGACCTCTTTAATTTTCCTGTAGCCTAATTCACGGAACAACTTAGGTCGAGTGGTAAAAAGTGAAACAAATGCCTGAAATGACATCGGCTTTTATTGAAACGGAAAACGACAGTAAAACTGGGCAACAGACGGGCAACTTTTCAAACTGTCAGCGTGACGGGTGCGAGGTAAGCCGAAGTTTCAAAATGTCATCGTCCCATGTCTGGCTAATAAACACTCGCCGGAAGGTGCGACTTTTATCCAGGATGGCGTTCCACCCCACATTGATACACGTGTGAAAGATGTCTCGCGCACATTATTTAGTGAGGATCGCGTGCTGAGCATCCACTCCCGGGTCCCCAGACCTCAGTACGTGTGATTATTGGTTGTGGGCTTACCTGAAGTCTCAAGTCACCCACGATCGTCAGACAACATTAGCGATGCTAAAAGACAACACTCGACGGCAGTTTCTCACCATGCCTACTGGGAAGTTGTACAGAGCTTTTCACAACTTTGTCGTCTGACTACAAGCGCTGTTGATGAATGACGGCCGACATACTGAGAATTTGTTATAAGGAACATCGTCAAAATTCAATTGCTATGCTAAATATTGCTTCTGTATCATATAAAGAGCCATCTGTTGGTCTACATCTACGTGGATACCCTGCAAATTACATTTAAGTGCCTGGCAGAGGGTTCATCGAAACACCTTAACAATTCTCTATTATTCCACTCTCCTATAGCGTGCAGAAAGAATGAACACCTACATCTTTCCGTACGAGCTCTGATTTCCTTTATTTTATCTCCGTGATATTTTCTCCCTATGTAGGTCTGTGGCAACAAAATATTCTCGCATCCGGAGGAGAAAGTTGGTGATTGGAATTTCGTGAGAAAATTCTGACGCAACGAGAAATGCCTTTCTTTTAATGAAGTCTAACCCAAATCTTGTATCATTTCTGTGAGACTCTCTCACATGTTTCACGATAATACAAAATGTGCTGCCTTACTTTGAACTTTTCCGATGTACTCCGTCAGTCCTATCTGGTAAGGATCCCATACCGCGCAGCAGTATTCTGAAAGAGAACGGACAAGTTTAGTGTAGGCAGTCTCCTTAGTAGGTCGGTTACATTTTCCAAGCGTCCTGAAAATAATACGCAGCCTTTGGTGAGCCTTTCCCACAACTTTTTCTATGTGTTCTTTCCAATTTAACTTGTTCGTAATAGTAATACCTAGGTATTTAGTTGAATTTACGGCTTTTCGATTAGACCAATTTATCGTGTAACCGAAGTTTAAAGAGTTCCTTTTTGTACTCATGTGGATGAGCTCACACTTTTCGTTATTTAGGGTCAACTGCCACTTTTCGCACCATTAAGATAAATCGTTTTGCAGTTTGTTTTGATCTTCTGATGACTTTATTAGTCGATAAACGACAGCGTCATCTGCAATCAACCGAAGACGGCTGCTCAGATTGTCTCCCAAATCGTTTATATAGATAAGGAACAGAAAAGGGCCTACAACACTACCTTGGGGAACGCCTGAAATCACTTCTATTTTACTCGATGACGTTCCGTGAATTGCTAAGAACTGTGACCTCCGTGACAGGAAATCGCAAATCCAGTCACATAACTGAGACGATATTCCATAAGCACGCAATTTCACTACGAGCCGCTTGTGCGGTACAGTGTCAAAAGCCTTCCGGAAATCCAGGAATACGGAATCGATCTGAAATCCCTTGTCAATAACACTCAGCACTTCATGTGAATAAAGAGCTAATTGGGTTTAGGAAAGATCGTTCCTGTGAAACACATGTTGACTGTGTGTCAATAGACCTTTTCCTTCGAGGTAATTCATAATGTTCGAACACAATATATGTTCTAAAATCCTGCTGGATATCGACGTTAACGATATGGGCCCGTAATTTAGTGGATTGCTTCTACTACCTTTCTTGAATATTGGTGTGACCTGTGCAACTTTCCAGTCTAAGGGTACGGATCTTTCGTCGAGCGAACGGTTGTATATGATTGTTAAGTATGCAGCTAATGCTTCAGCATACTCGGAAAGGAACCTAATTTTTATACAGTCTGGACCAGAAGACTTGCTTTTATTAAGTGATTTGAGTTGTTTCACTACTCCAAGGATATTTACTTCTGCGTTACTCTCGTTGGCAACTGTTCTCGAATTGAATTCTGGAATATTTACTTCGTCTTCTTTTGTGAAGGCATTTCGGAAGGCTGTGTTTAGAAACTCTACTTTGGTGGCACTGTCTTCGATAGTATCTCCATTGTTATCTCGCAGAGGAGGCATTGATTGTAAATTGCCGCTAACATACTTCATATACGACCAGAATCTCTTGGGTTTGTCTGACAGGTTTCGAGACAAAGTTTGGTTGTGGAAACTGTTATAGGCATCTCGCATTGAACTCCGCGCTAAATTTCGAGCTTCTGTAAAGGATCGCCAATCTTGGGGATTTTGCGTCTGTTTAAATTTGGCATGTTTGTTTCGTTGATTCTGCAACAGTGTTTTAACCCGTTTTGTGTAGCAAGGAGAATCAGCTCCATTGTTAGTTTATTTAGTATAAATCTCTCAATTGCTGCCGATACTATTTCTTTGAATGCAAGCCAGTTCTGGTCTACACTTATATTATTAATTTGGAATGGGTGTTGACTGTCTCTCAGGAAGGCGTCAAGTGAAGTTTTATGTGCTTTTTTGAACAGGTATATTTCTCGCTTATTTTTCCAGGATTTGGGGATCAGAATATACAGTCTCGCTACGACAACCCTGTGTTCACTAATCCCTATATCGGTTTTGATGCTCGTTACTATCTCAGGATTATTTGTCATTTGCACTTTGTTTAGTTTCAGTAAAAACCTGAATTTGTGAAATTTGTGGTAAGTACCTATGGGACCAAACTGGTGAGATCATCGCTCCCTAACTTACACTAAGGACAACACATACACCCGTGCCCGAGGGAGGACTCGAACCTCCAACGGGGGGGAGCCGCGCGAACAGTGGCAAGGCGCCTAAGACAATGCGGCTACCCCGTGCGGCTCTCTCTACCTGCATTATTCCGTGAAGTATTGACTTTTGAAATAATATGGACTTTTGCATCACCTTGCACAATATGAAGAGCAAGGCCCCCCAAGACACTTCCCTGGGGCACACTCTAAGTTACTTTGATACCTAATGATGGCTCTCCATCCAAGATTACAAGCTACATTCTCCTTATCAAATGTCCTCAACTGTCACAAATTTCCATTGATAGCCGATACTGTCTTAGTTTTGATGATAGTATAGCCGTGGTACTGAGTCAAATACTTCTCGAAAATCGAAAAATACTGCAACTATCTGCCTTCATTCATTACTTTTAGCAGTCATCTGAGAAAATTGCGAGTTGGGTTTCACATGATCAATGTTTTTCGGAATCCATACTGGTTGCCGAGGAGGTCGTTCCGTTAGAGATACCGCGTTATTTTTTAATTTAGAATATATTAGAAGATCTATAACAAGTCGATATCAAGGATACCGGACGGTAGTTTTGAGGATCACTTGTACTGCCCTTCTCGTAGGTGGGTGCGACCTGTGATTTCTTCCAACTACTGGGCAGGGCTTTTTGTTCGTGCGATGTACGATGGATTATAGTTAACAGAAGTGCTAACACAGCCGCACATACCATGCAGCGTATTAAGGGATTCGGTAGAGCCATGGAGCTTCATTCAATTTGAGAGATTTCAGCTGTCCTCAATGTTCGATTATCTATTGAAATTGGCCAGACGCTGTGGCCGAGAGTTTCTAGGAGCTTCCTTACGGAACTGCTTTGCTACTACGGTCGTAGGTTCGAATCCTGCCTCGGGTATGGATGTGTGTGGTTTCCTTAGGTTAGTTAGGTTTAAGTAGTTCCAGGTCTAGGGGACTGATGACCTCAAATGTCAAGTCGAATAGGGCTTAGAGCAATTTGAACCATCTACTGAAACTGATTAAAGGTAAACGCATTATCTGAGCAGAAGCGTTCTCTTCTGAAAAGGCTTTGCTGTTAAAAAAGGACTGTCATAACTTTTTGCAATCAGTTGTAGAATAATTATGTATGGTTTTCCCATATTAAGGGTACTGCAAATAATTAAAGAGTACTTTCACCAGAAGCGCTTCGCTTTTATTTATAAAGCATCTTCCGTAGTCATTCTGGAAATATGGATATACATTCTAAGACACAAAACTATACGCCATGAAGGAATATTGCGAATGAGACGAAAATCGGTCGATGTGTAGTACATGTACAGAACAATCTGGATGATTTATCCAACAGAAAGAGCTTCAGAAACCGAACAAATAAGTAACACTTTGGTCCACCTCTGGTGCTTATTCAGGCATTTATTCGGTTCGGCATTGACAAATACAGTTGTTGGATGTTCACCTGAGGGATATCGTGCCAAAATTCTGTCCAACCGGGGCGTTACATCGTCGAATTCCCGACGAAAGATCCGTACCCAAAGACTGGACAGTTGCACAGGTCACATCAATATTCAAGAAAGGTAGTAGGAGTAATCCACTAAATTACAGGCCAATATCGTTATCGTCGATATGCAGCTGGTTTTTGGAACGTCTATTGTGTTCAAACTTTATGAATTACCTCGAAGAAAACGATCTATTGACACACGATCAACATGGGTTTAGAAAACATCATTCTTATGAAACACAACTAGTTCTTTATTCTCATGAAGTGTTGACTGCTATTGACAAGGGATTTCAGATCGATTCAGTATTTCTGGATATCCAGAAGGCTTTTGACGCTGTACCACATGAGCGACTTTTAGTGAAATTGCGTGCTTTGGAATATCGTCTCAGCTGACTGGATTTGTGATTTCCTGTCAGAGCGGTCACAGTTCGTAGCTATCGACGGGAAGCCATCGAGTAAGACAGAAGTGACTTCTGGTGTTCCCAAGGTAGTGCTACAGGCCCTTTTCTGTTCCTTATATTTGTAAACGATTTGGAAGACAATCTGAGTAGCCGTCTTAGATTGTATGCAGATGAAGTTGTCGTTTATCGACTAGCAAAGTCGTCAGAAGAGCAAAACAAATTGCAAAATGATATAGAAAATATATCTGTATGGTACGAAAATGGGCAATTGAGCCTAAATAACGAAAAGCGTGAGGTCATCCACACGAGTGATAAAAGGAATCCGTTAAACTTCGGTTACACGATGAATCAGTCAAATATGGAGGCCGTAAATTCAACTAAATACCTAATAATCACAATTACGAACAACCAAAATTGGAAGGAACACAAAGAAAATATTGTGGGGAAGGCTAAACAAAAACTGCGTTTTATTGGCAGGACACTTAGAAAATGTAACAGGTCTACTAAGGGGACTGCCTACACTACGTTTGTCCGTCCTCTTTTAGAATACTGCTGCGTGGTATGGGATCCTTACCAGATAGGACTGACTGAGTACAAGGAAAAAGTTCAAAGAAAGGCAGCACGTATTGTATTATCGCTAAATATGGGAGAGAGTGTCACTGAAATGATACAGGATTTGGGTTGGGCATCATTAAAAGAAAGGTGTTTTTCGTTGCGACGGAATCTTCTCACAAAATTCCAATCACCAACTTTCTCCTCCGAATGGGAAAATATTTTTTTGACACCGACCTACATAGGGAGAAACGACCACCACGATAAAATAAGGGACATCAGAGATCGTACAGAAAGATATAGGTGTTTGGTCTTTCCACGCGCTACACGAGATTGGAATAATACAGGATTGTGAAGGTGGTTCAATGATCCCTCTGCCAGGCACTTAAATGCAATTTGCAGAGTATCCATGTAGATGAGGTGCTGCCCATAATGCTCCGAACGTTCTCGGTTGGGGAGAGACCAGGAGACCTTGCTGGCCAAAGTAAGGTTTGGCCAGGACGAAGACAAGCAGTAGAAACTGTCGCCGTATGCTGGAAGGCGTTGTCTTGTTGAAATGTCAGACCGGAATGGCTTCTCACAAAAAAAAAAAAAAAAAAAAAAAACAGCACGTGCAGTGTCTTACACGTACCACTGTGCTGTAAGGATATCGCGGCTGACAACCAAAGGGGCCTTACTGTGAAAAGTAATGGCACCCCAGAGCATGACTCCTGGTTGTCGGGTCATACGGTGGGCGACATACAGCTCGGTATACCACCACGGTCCATGACGTCTCCACAAACGCCTTCGGCCTGGAATCTCTTTGGCTGGGGTATAGCTGTCTTCAGTCTTGAGTCCCTCTTCGAACTGAGCGCTGATGCTTAGCGAAGGTGAGTCTGGAGACGCCCTGGATAGCAGTGGGATACCAACTTGACTGTTCCAAATTGGATTGTAGAGTGTAAAATGGTTAGCGGTTTCAGTGTCTGGTTAGAATCGACGTTTAACGTGATCCAGGAACAAGGTTTTGATGTAATAGTATTTTGTTCGCATCGGGATGCTTACTATCGCTGAGCACCCATGCCACTCATCATTGGAATGCTTGATTTCGTTGAGTATCCGTGGCAGGTGAGCCAATCATTATCACCTCATGGGCATTTTGGCTTATTACAGTAGTTGTGGTTTGTATTCCGCGTAGCGGCCAGCGTGAGATTTACAACGGTTGGGCGGAAACGCACATCTAAATCGGTCACCCTGTTGGCGGCGTTCGAGGGAGGCGACCGAAGTGAAGCATTCAGCTTCAAATGGTTCAAATGGCTCTGAGCACTATGGGACTTAACATCTGAGGTCATCAGTCCCCTAGAACTCAGCACTACTTAAACCTACCTAACCTAAGGACATCACACACATCTATCCCAGAGACAGGATTCGAACCTGCGACCGTAGCGATCGCGCGGTTCCAGAATGACGCAACTAGAAACGCTCGGCCACAACGCATGGCGAAGCATTCACGTGGTTTGGGCACTTATCACAGCCAACCCCGTAGTAAACGGATAACTACGTTACCATACAGGTAGCTTATTTGCTAGAAATCTCTTTTATTTGCACCGTACACATTTACAACACACTCAAGCAACGTCTGAAGATCAGTATGTACCTTTTGAATAGAAAGGTTTACATTTACTTTGTAAATGAAACGTAGAATAAAATGCTTTGTGTCTTAAATGCAAAAACAGGCACAGCTGATATTTGTCGATTACAGCGCCATCTACCCGGAATGGGAAACAATGGTTTGGGTAGGCCGTAGGGCTGTTCTTTTTTTTTACTGACAGACTTTCCGGCATGACCGACTGCCACCGACTCGTTGATATGTTCGTAGCTACCGCTTGGTCTCACGCTGTCGGTAAGCGACTTTTCTCTTGGTGCGTGATAGTGGATAAGTGTGGCGAACAGAAATTTGCGAAATACTGAGCAACAAATACCCTTAGGAAAAGCTACATACTCTGTGAAAATGCGTTTATTGTTTCATTCGTCGGACATATGATGCTTGCGCAGTTTCGTCATTCAAACTTTAATAAATATATCAGTTTGTAATGTCCCAGTGCGTTTTCGTTAACTGCCCTTTGCCGACAATCAACAGTCACAAAGAAAAAAAATCCAGATAGACTACAAGGTACAACCACTGGTAAGTAACAAATGGGTAACCGAACGTTTCTCTACAGTGATTTCGCATAAGAATTTCGCTTATTCTTCGTATGTATAATCCTTTCCACGATTTAGTGCGTTTTCGTCAGTAACTGCAAATATAGTCTGTAAGCAAGTATTGTGAAAACTATATATTACATATATGCAATGAAAAGTACATGCCTAATGAAATGAAGCAACTTCCGCGCATTTCGAGCTTAATTTAAATAGCATTATGTTAAGAGAGTATTACTGCGGTTAAATATGTCGCGAAACGCCACGTTAATGCCAGTATGGATGGAACAGGGAGAGGATTGAACTTTACCGTATTACTTAATATACTCGCTTATACAAAGGTCATAGAGAATACAGCCTTTTCTAAGAGAACTAAGTGTTCTACAACCCGCAGTACACTGAGGTATCTGCCAACCACATTCACTCACCTCGATACACCACAGTACTGATGAAACACGTTGAAGACTCTATCACCATTAAATTGCACCATAAGTGATACGAACATTACCATATATGTAAAAATGTTTTGATTGTAAGTCATATACACTCAAGAGCCGAAGAAACTGGCACTCCACCCTAACATCGTGTAAAGCCCCCATGAGTACGCGGAAGTACCGCAACTCGACGTGGCATGGCTCGGCTAGTGTCTGAAGTTATATTAATACCTTCAGCTGCTGACGGGCGTTGATATATATCAATATATATCAACGGCCCCTTCTGAAAATGTGGGCCCCGACCGAGACTCGAACAACAGGATCTCCTGCTTACATGAAGGACGTTCTATCCCTGTCAGGGCACACATTTTCACCAGTCCCCGTTGCTATATATCAATGCCCGTCAGCAGCTCAAGGTATTAATACAATCCTAATTTAGTTCTAGACGTCTGCAGGTCATCAATGGTGTCTGCTCTTTCGGACATGTCCGAAAGAACAGACACCATATCCACATACGTATATAGTTTTGGAAATCCTGGTCATGACCTTCTTCTTCTATAGGGAATGCACACATATTCCCCGATTTCTTATGGGGCTTGGTAAGAATGTCTTCCACGAGTAATGAGTGTGTTGAGGTGGGACACTACGAATGTAGTGTGTGGACATACAAGGTGAGAATGTAGGTCTCGCGGGAGGCATCCGCGAGATAGTCCCTGCAGTCGCACTATCCTCTGTGCCCTCGGTGGCTCAGATGGACAGAGCGTCTGCCATTTACGCAGGAGATCCCGGGTTCGAGTACCAGCCGGGGCACACATGTTTCACCTGTCGCCGTTGATATATATCAACGCTCGTCAGCAGCTGAAGGTATAAATATCATTCTCATTTCGCTCTAGACGGCATGAGGTCACCAATGGTGTCTGTTCTGTCGGACGAGACTCGTCCGACCAGGCAACATGTTCCCAGTCACCAATAGTCCATTGTCGGTGTTGAAGGGCCCAGGCGAGGCGTAAAGCTTTGTGTCGTGCAGTCATCAAGGATACACGAGTGGGCTTTCAGCTCCGAAAGCCCATATCGATGATGTTTCGTTAAATGGTTCGGACGCAGCGATGTCGGAGACTTGATATTTTACCGGATTCCTGATATTCACGGTACACCCGTGAAATGATCATACAGGAACATCTTCACTTCGTCGCTACTTCGGAGATGCTGTGTCCCATAGCTCGTGCGCCTACTGTAACACCACGTTCAAACTCAGTTAAATTTTGATAACCTGTCCTTGTAGCAGCAGTAACCGATCTAACAACAGAGCGTGACACCTGTTCCCTTATACAGGCGTTGCCGACCGCAGCGCCGTATTCAGCCTGTATTTGAATACGCATGCCCATAGCAGTCTCGTTGGCGCTTCGGTGCATATTATTTAGTATTACCTATGAGTATTTATTGCTCCATATTTCGCGGATTTTGCCTACTTCACTCAGCCACTACCACGTACCGCGACCAAACTAACAGGATAACTGCACTCATAACTTATTTAATGAGATATACGTCTGTGTGCATCTCATATCTAGAACGCTACTCATGGCTGGTCCCATGCCATACATTCTGACCCGGGCAACGAACTGGATAAGAAAAACTGGCGATACCTGCAAGAAAATGACCCAGGTTTCGAGCCAGAAGCACAATCCCACAACGAGGCAGCTTTCATCGAATAAGCTGGTGGCTGGGATTTGTTGCAGCTGCGGTGTTTATTCCTTCGTATGGGCCATTACCAAGGAGTAACACTTGTACGCAGCAACAGTCTGATCTAATGAAAGTTTACTTTATTACTGGCGCTTCTTGGCAGATTAACACTGTGTGCCGGACCGAGACTCGAACTCGGGATATTTGCCTCACGGCGTGCTCTACCGTCTGAGATACCCAAGCACGACTCACGACCCGTCCTCGCGGCTTCAATTGTGCCAGTACCTCGTCTCCTACCTTCCAAACTTCACCGAAGCTTTTCTGCGACCCTTGCAGAAGTGGAACTTCTGGAAGAAAGGATATTGTGGAGACATGGCGTAGCCACAGCCTGGGGGATGTTGCCAGAATGATACTGGGTACTTTATTACTGTTTAATTAAACAGTGATTTAGCTCATATAATGTGGGTTTATTTTTTGTTGTTTGATGAAGCAAAGATTAAACTGCGTAATAACAGAAGTGCAGTCCTTCACTAATGAACATGAAAATATCAGTTCTGCAGAATTATCTAAGGATTCTTCCGAAAATTCCAATAGAGTTGCAGTTTCTCATGATAAGAAAGCTGCATACAGCTCACCACACTGGCCATACTAGTGTAAAAGTTGATTCCTTATTGCCGTCGCAAAGTCCAAAACATCCCCACCACGCCTGAGGTTTTGTTGACCTCCTACCACGCCGTACGTCAGCGCCGGCACGGAGACCTGTCTCTGAACTAACAGAGCGCTCCATTAATTTGGGCTGAAACCTGCCTCCACTGTCCAGGACCGGTTCAGGACCCACCCGTGGCTGGCGATATGTCGTACGGAGATGTGGTGTGGATGTTTTACCAAATAGACGTAACAGTTTCTGTCAACCTGCACACTACATGCAAGATACTTCCAATCAGCATTTGGTATTAGGAATCTCGTATATATACTCCACATTCGACGTTCAAAATTATGTTTGAGAACATTTTCTATATTATCCCCACTCTTTGTAATTAAACAAAGGAAATGTTTACAGTGCCTCAAAAAGTAATATTCGCAGTAAACTAAAAAGCTTATTTATTTAATTTTACATGTTTTAAAAGAAGAAATGTTGAGGTTGCTCGCGGAGAGGATGAGAGACGGTCGTGGCTATATGCGCGCTGCTTTGACACACAGGTGGCGCGGAGCTAGATAGGAGCTGGCGTGTGTAGCTGGCTGCCTAACTAGCAGGCGATAACCCTGCTACTGGCGGAATGTGAGCGCCACGTAGAAAGCGGGTGTCGTAAGGACAGCAAGTCTAGTCTACAGGCACGATAATGCGAGTGCTTTTTCGAAGGGAGGGTGGTCTTCCCTGGCCCTCGCGACGTGTGACGGTGCCTCATGCCGCGAATTCTGAGATCGCAAAGTATTAGGATGGTGCATAAGATCGCAGCGTGTTTGTTCTGTATATTAATATTGTTATAGGTTTTGGATTTTATAAAGAGTATTCTACGTCATTGCCCCCTTACCTGCATTTGTCGTAAATCCCTCGCCAAGTACAAAGTTCCAAGCGGCTGGATAAAAGCGCAAATGACTCCAGTATATAGAGAGGTAAAGAAACGGACCCGTAAAATTATAGACCAACATTCCAAACTTCTGTTTGCTGCAGACTTCCTGAATACATTCCCAGTTCGATTATAATAGACTTACTTGAGGCTAAGCAGCTTATGTCGACGAATCAACATGGTTTTAGGAAGCATCGTAAGTGCGAAACTCAGCTTGCCCTTTCGTCACGTGCATACTGAGAACTATGTATGAATGGCAACAGGCAGATTCCATATTTCTAGATTTCCGGAAAGCATTTGACAACGTACGCCATTGTAGACTGTTAAAGAAACTACGAGCATATCGAATAATTTCACAGATATGTGAATGCCTCGAAAACTTCTTGAATAATAGAACCAAGTATGTTGTCCTCGACGGCGAGTGTTCATCAGAGACAACGAAGAGTGGTAGGACGGCTGTTCTTTATACAGGGTGAGGCCATCTGAATATTCAATACATTAGCCCCGAGGAACAAATGGCAGATATTTTACCAAAAGCAGCTAGAAGTGAACATTTCAATAGACTATATCAAAAGTTGGCGATAGTGAATTTTACGGGTAATTGAGGAAATTATTAAATTGATGGGGGTGTTGAAGTAATGACAATTTAATAACTATACTTTGCTAACTTTCAGCATTCTGGAAGGCATTGTAGCGGTGCGAGAATTTCGTGGTAAATTCTAGAGACCCTCGTATTTGCACCGTCTTGAACACGCGTTATTTTAGAGATGAGTGTAGTAAAGTAGAACTGTGTCTACTGCACCACAAGTATGTGTGTGCAGGACGGACGTGTATGGGACGGATGATCGGCGGGGGCAGGTAGTCGCCGATCCCGCCTAAGGAGTTACACGTCCTGTTCAAGGAATAAACGCGCTGTACTCCGTGCGACGTCAAACATTACTGTGTGAACATTTGAATGTTGTTGAAAGAAGAGAAGGGACTATTACTTATTCATTCTTTCTCTTACTTTCGTAAGGTCCAGACGATTGTCTTGATAAACTTTGAGAAATTTGTAGACTGTATTTATGGAAAAATGAATGTGATAGTTTCTGACATACAGGACGGTTCCGAACTTACAAAAAATATTTTAGTTGTACGAAAACTGTTGTGTGATGAAAATACAGTGTGATTGAGTTCAAAATATTCTCGAGCGCACGGAGTTATTTTAAAAGTATACAAAATTTCCTCCAAAGTAGCATCTTATATTCGGAGAAGAAGTTGTGCAGGACATCACAGCCGGCTATCCTGAAGTGAAGATCGTCGAAGCAACTCCAAGTAAGTTCGATAGCCAAGAGGGAGTGTGAGTCTCGCACACCAGTACCACACTGTCACCCTTAATCACCGGAAACCGCCAGAGCATGGCATAAACAACAGTATGGTTTACCAAATTATGCAATAATTTGGAGAGAACTGTCAAAGTAGCAATATTATTTTTTTACTTGATGGCTATGGACCAATTAAATTACTCGTTATTTGACATCTTCCACTTACAGCAACAATATTACCACATCGGCTACCAGCTACCGCTTGGTTACAGGTGACACATAAACACGGTACGTCACTCCATAAATGCTGTTAATGTGTAATGCAGAATAATGTCGGAGGCAGCCACTGCCAGGTACGTTGGAAATGCGAGATGCTCTATGGACAGCTGATTCTAAGTAACCAATGACAACCACAGCAGACAAAGCCTTGAATTCAAACTCGTGTCCTAAGATAACCACAACCTCATGATGTGAAGTGCATCAGAGAAAACAGCAATCAAACAAAGCGTTTGCAATTTTTAGATCTGCCGCAGATTGTTATGGTCGTTAAAGCTAACCTCTACGAAGCAACTCGAGACAGACAGACAGAGAGAGAGAGAGAGGAAAAAAAGTTTTAGCACTGAAGCAAACTAATCTGTCACCGCCATTGGTTACCTGAAATGATTGTCGCACTGGCTACATGAGCTACTAACCAATGAGCAGTCCTCATTTACAATTGGTTGCAGATTATAGGTGACACAGGCAGATTCCAGGAGAAAAAAGTATGACAGGAAGAAAAATAAGGGCAAATAAAACAAACAATAAGATCAAAAATTGCATTTATACGAATTAATTGCATAAAAATAATAATCGCATTCTTTTGATCAGATTTATAAATTGAAAAAAAAAGTTTCATTTGTCGTTTTTTGATCCTACAACCTTCTACATCATGTTTATATGACAACCATTGCGCTAGGCCCCAACACAAGTACGTAGCTGGTGCATAAGTTCGTATAATTTTTCCATAAGTTTAATAAAAATAACAGAGACTTCAGTGTACAATAATATATAATCCTTCAGTGTTTACGATAGACAGCCAACATTGCGGAAGTTTTTTGATCCTACAACCTTCTACATCATGTTTATATGACAACCATTGCGCTAGGTCCCAACACAAGTACGTAGCTGGTGCATAAGTTCGTATAATTTTTCCATAAGTTTAATAAAAATAACAGAGACTTCAGTGTACAATAATATATCATCCTTCAGTGTTTACGATAGACAGCCAACATTGCGGAAGTTTTCGATTCTGCGACAGTAGATATGGCATGGTTTTTAGGTGAAGAATTCATTGAGTCATGTTCAGAGTGCATTTTTAATCCGGAAAGGAAGTTCCATGAAGGTTATTCGATAGAGTGTGGAAAAGGTTCAAATCTGAGGCAAAAGATCAGGTGAATAAGGTGTGTGTGACATGACTTCCCAACCCAACTTCTGCTAGACTGACAAAAAAAAAAATTAAAAAAAATACTGTATGGAATGCAGGCAGGCATTTACGTGGATCAGTATTGCTTCACGTGTACTTCCTGGTTGTACTTTTATGTTGACAGGAAATGTCAGCAATGATGGTTACATCTTGCGGAAGTAATTCATAATACAACCCACCATCGTCGTCGCATTTGTGGATGCATGCAGTTTATTGTATGGGATGTTGCTCCTTTGTTTGGCCTCAACCAATCCTTTCTTTTCCTTATGTTATCATAAAGACACAATTTTTCATCACCAGGATAGTGGTGCGCTAGTGTCAGTCTAGTCAAGGGAAAGGGAAATTTTATCGAAATTCAATGAAGGCGCGGTTGGGCGATGAAATCTGGCGCCACTGGCAGAGTGTCGTAACGGACGACAGACAGCAGGCCAGGCAATGTAAACATGGCACTTGCAGCCGCAGAGCTGCGACAGCGGTATTGTACGCACGATTTGATTTGAGTGGAGCAACAACAAGGAAGGAAACTGCAGCGTTGATCTAAGTTATTGGATGTATGAGGCGGGGCACTAGGCCACAACCAGGAGTGGCGATTTGTAAATGGCTGACCTGTAAGAATTTATCCCTGCCATAGCTTCTGTCTCTCTCTGACACTATGTCAGAAGCAACGGAGAAACCAATATAAATAGAAAGGCAAGTTTAGCTTGACAGGGTGTGCCAGGTCAGTTGAGTGTTGGCACAGACCTGTACTGGTCTACGCTTATAGGGGTCAGTCTGGCAACAATGTTACAAGCATTCTGCATAAACTTGTACTTTGTTTCTATGTAGTCGCTCGAGCTCTATTCCGCATCCGGGGAATCAACACCAGGGGAGGGTGGAACGGCAGCCTGGAACTTGGAGATAGCATGGTCTGCCTGAAAGAGGGCAGTGACAGCAGTCTGCATCCGGTCCAGAAGGGGCTCAGTTCCACTCCAGTCTACTGGTCAACTTCATTTCCCAATTTCCCACCTGGGGTCTGGGCGAGGCGTACCCTGCGGGTAGCACAGCAGCACTGCGACAGCGCCAGAAATGGCGGCAGGTGTTGCCATCCGGCAAGCGACATTAGTGGCAACATCAGCACAGTATCCAGATGGGCGTGGGTTTGAGTCCGGTCACGTGTTGGGAGCAGCAGCGCCCTGAGGGCCGTGGCTGACCAGTACATCCACACTCATCCCACTGTCGGACAGAGCAGGTCAAAAGGGGCGGAGGGCAGTGAGGACCAGGGCCTGTAGCAGTCTCCGGAATCGCGGGCAGCAGCGCGGCGCAAGTCGCTACGCATCGGTGGGTGGTGAGCGGGAGGGCGGCGGCCGACTCCCTCGGCGGGCAGTCTTGATAACGACAGCAGCGGCGTCGGCATACCAGGAGTCTGCTGAGCCGGCTAGACTTGCAGGACATCAGGCGGGCAGCATGCTGACACTACGCTTCACCATCAAATACTGTAAATTAGCTGAATAAAGCAATGTTACTGCATACCGCTGTATCACTCTGCACCCTCGAAATTCTTGAACACCATCTGGAGTCCCAGGTTTGACCCCCAACCCTGCAACAGTTGTAATGGTCAGTATTTCATGAGCCACTTGATGATGAGCAAATAGAGATAGCTATGGCCACCCACTGATTTTTCCGATTTTCACTTAGGACATGCGGTACTCGTACACCTCATTTTTTAACCTTTCTGTTGCATGCAAAATTTGCACAATGGTGGAATGATCATGATCATCCCATGGCCCGGTTCTCGAATACACTGGCGTGCATCATTGTGGATTAATGTTCCGTGATCTTCATAAAAATTCGAAGACCTTCCTGAACTTGGAGGGTCAATAATATCAACGTGGTCCTCCTTTAAACGGGAAAACCATTTTCTTGCTGTGCTCTGTCAAATAGCATTATCCCCATACATGGTGCATATGTTTCTGGCTGCCTCTGCTGCTGTCACCCCTCTACTGAACCCAAGTAGAAAATGTTCAGATTATTCCAATTGGCACTCCACTTTCCAGTGTCCACAGCTCCACTCACTATCTCCAAATGGAAAAATGTAAACTGAGATAGGAACAGTGAACTACAAACTAAAACGGTAATCGATTAATAAACCCATATCAACATGCAAAATGGAAATGCTATTTACTTGTGTGTCAACCTTATCTGAAAGAGTATGAAAAAGCTGATACTTATACATATGTTACATAATTGAGTGTAAAGTGTTTGACTCACAATAAATGAAGGTTTTGAGTTTGATAATTTAATGATTTTTTTTTCAATTGGGATTAACAAAAAGAGAGATGTGTCCTCAGTGGAAAGTGAAAAGCTACTGTATCACATATATACCTAGTATATGACAAAGTAGTTGAAAGGAAAAGTAACAAATTAAAGGAAACTTCTGTATTCCCAGTACTACTTGACGATTTCAAAATGAGTGGTTCACAACTCTGTTGATAAGAACAATCACATTAAAATATTATTATCCAGTAGCAGCAAATAAGGTCTTAATGAACAGTCTGTAGTTAATCTTAAGTTTGTATGAGAGAAAGCACGATTTAAATGTTAATATAACATAGATGGGAGGTATGGTTTAGTGAAAAGCACAGTAAGAGTGATAGAATGGAAAGTAGTAGGAAACCCGTGTATTAAGTATAACTTAAATAGGCTATGTAGACACTTTTGACACAGAAAGGGATATAGTTTCAATTTTTAAGGTCAGTGAACCCCATTTTATGTATGGAAGTGAGGGTGCATAGACGTGCCCATATGAGGGGTGGTCTTACCTGGGGTCAGGTAGATACATAGGGGAAATTACCTATACTATTTTTGTATGGAGGTATAAAAGAAGGGACACTATCATCACAAAAATAATATATGTACATAGTGTTTGTCCAAAAATTGAGTTGTAAATGTTGGTGCTACAAGGATATTAAGCTGCACTGTGATGTTGAATCACACTAATGACATATTCTCCAAAATATTAAAAAGTAAAGAGACTTGCCTGGAAAATGACAAATTTTAAATGGTGTTTCTGTACATGTTGACTTCTCACAAATCACATTTGAAGTAATGGAGTGCAGTGCAGAGCCCAGCATCAGCATGTGACTCCTTATGGTAAAGAACAGTTAAACTCTTTCCACCTAAATATAGTGAAAAACTATGTGCTTATGAAGTAATTACATACTATCACTTAACTGGGAATGTTATAAGTGTAATTAATCTTAAAAAGAACTTGAAATGCATGTATTATCTCTCACGCCAAGGAACGACATTCGTGGTGTTAAAAAGGTATTTTAAGTAATCAATAAGTGTGGGCCAAACAACCGTGTGTGCCCTTTGTCATGTATGTATAGATTTGTGAAAAGTGGAGTTAACCATTTAACATCAGCAAGGCACGGCAGTGTTTGTGTTTCTCACCATGCTGTGGAGGTCCACTTATGGGTTGAAGTCGTGATGGCTTGGTAGTGTCTTTGAACTCGAGGAGAAACTGGACACTGGTGACAATGATCCAGAAACTTTTCTGTCACAACAAGATTGAATGAGAGCTCCTGTTATGAGCCTGGTTACATCTCCATACATATTCCACAAGCAACTGCAGTGTGCGTGTCTGATGGAACCCTGTACCACTACTAGTCATTCCCTTTCCGGTTCCACTCGCAGAAAGAGCGAGGGAAAAATGAATATCTATATGCTTCTGTGTAAGCCCCAGTATCTTACAGCTTATCTTTATAATTCATATGCAAAATGTATGCTGATGGCAGTAGAATCATTCTGCAATCGGCTTCAAATGCCAGTTCTCTAAATTTCTCTATACAGTGTTCCTCAAAAAGAATATTGCTTTCCCTCTAGGGATTCCCATACGAGTTCCCGAAGCATCACTGTAGAACTTTCATGTCATTTGAACATACCGTTAACACATCCATTAGCCAGCCTCTGAATTGCTTCAGTACCTTCCTTTCATCGAAACTGATGCACATCACACACACACACTAGCAGTACTCGAGAATAGATTGCATTAGCATCCTGCATGCGGTCTCCATTACAGATGAACCACACGTTCCAAAAAGTCTCCCATGAACCCAATATCTACCTTCATTACCACAATCCTGACATGCTCTATCCATTTCACATCCCTTTGCAACATTCTGCCCAGATATTTAAAAGATCTTACATTTTCTACATTTAGAGCAAGCTGTCATTCATCAAACTAACTAGAAATGTTGTCTAAATCATCTTGTATCATCCTACCATCACTCAACTTCCACATCTTTCTGTACACCACAGCATCATCAGCAAACAACCGCAGATTGCTCCCCACCCCGTCCGCCAAATCATTATGTGTACAGAAAACACTTCCCTAGGGGTATTCCTGACAATACCATTGTTTCCGATGAACACTCGTCACTTTAGAGGAGTCTGTTAAGAGTGGTTACATTATTTCATTAAGAGTCGGAGTAGATTTGTGCTTTCTTACAGTCCTTGATCCTCTGCAAACAGAAACAAAATTATGTGGCCAGAAGTATTGGAACTGCACAGCAGGTCCACTGCATCAAGAAAGTACAAAGTACAGCACTAAATATTAAAGATCTATTCACAACACATGACAGACAAGAGGGTTACTATGGAATGCTGGGTTTCCTATGGATCTCCATGAATACTACTACAGGTTGTTGAATGGAGATGTGGATCGTGCACTGCCTAAACCGGGTAATTGTGCGAGTTCTCACACAGAATTACATTTTTTATTTACAGTTTAAGTAACGACAATCTTTGGTTTGTCATCTCTCTGTACTTCTGTTTCTATAAGCATTTTGATGCAATAGATTGTAACGGGCACCAGTATATTTGATTTACCTGTTGCACCAATGGGAAAAATCCAATAAATCTTTCTCACTGTGGAACAATAAATGGTAAATGGTTATCAATCTCATACTCTAACATTCATGTTTTGGAACAGATGAGACAGTATGCCATGCACTAGTGATCAACCACTTTCTGGGAGAGCACTGTGAAAGCAGCATTAAGAATGGGAGGTTAAACCCTAGTATACCTTTCTGTTTACATCATTAGGCCTTCACAGTCATGCTGTGGAAGGCATGGAATAAACTGCAAGTGCCTCTTTTTCTGTTTTCAAAAGCCACAAGATTTTACATACCACTTAAAGTTTTGAAAATGTTGCACTAACGTGATAAAGAGTCACTCCCTACATGAATGTGATAATTAGCGTACCCTAAATATGGGCGTCAATTTATTTACCACAACAGGGCTTCTGTATTGTGTATGAGTGTTACTTAGGAATACCAAATGTTTCTACACAATCATAACAAGATTAGGAAATTTATATATTTGTTTTTCAGGTTTACTTTCCCCTTCAGATTTTAGGGAGAATCAAGTTTTCAACAGCTTCCCTGTCATCAGCAGGAACTGCCTGTTGAACCCCACACTGTCATCCTGTGCACATAAAAAAACTGCCACAGTGTTAGTTAGGAGGGAGAGCTCTGCCAGTGAGTATGGAACAAGCTCCCGAACACTCAAGCTATCTGTGCATCCTCACATGGGAATAGGAGAAACTTATTCCATAATGCTGTCACAAAAGAAATTTTGATTACTGGAAAATTCTGTTTTAATGTAGTGTATAATCACACAAATACAATCATTTCAGTGTTGTGTATTTGATAACAGCATTTACCTCCATTATCTTTCTTCTGCATTCCGAATTTTATGGACAAAAACACTGCAAGAGTTTGTTTTATGTCTTGAGGTTGCTTCCTGACTACCACATCAAATTAATAAACACTGCCAGAGATGAAACAAGTTAAAAGGAGATATCCTTAGGGACATGAATTAAAACACCTATACATGCCAAATGTGTCTTATTTCTTTCTGCATGAAGGCATAGCTGCTTACACTATAATTGAACAAATTGTTAACATCCACTTTCCGCAACAGGCAAGAAAGATATAAGAATAGATGAAGTATATAAATCAATAATTTGCTTTTATAAGAGATCAGTAACAAAATAATGGTAAATGGCCATAAAAGTGTAAATCAGTACCAACATACACTCCTGGAAATGGAAAAAAGAACACATTGACACCGGTGTGTCAGACCCACCATACTTGCTCCGGACACTGCGAGAGGGCTGTACAAGCAATGATCACACGCACGGCACAGCGGACACACCAGGAACCGCGGTGTTGGCCGTCGAATGGCGCTAGCTGCGCAGGATTTGTGCACCGCCGCCGTCAGTGTCAGCCAGTTTGCCGTGGCATACGGAGCTCCATCGCAGTCTTTAACACTGGTAGCATGCCGCGGCAGCGTGGACGTGAACCGTATGTGCAGTTGACGGACTTTGAGCGAGGGCGTATAGTGGGCATGCGGGAGGCCGGGTGGACGTACCGCCGAATTGCGCAACACGTGGGGCGTGAGGTCTCCACAATACATCGATGTTGTCGCCAGTGGTCGGCGGAAGGTGCACGTGCCCGTCGACCTGGGACCGGACCGCAGCGACGCACGGATGCACGCCAAGACCGTAGGATCCTACGCAGTGCCGTAGGGGACCGCACCGCCACTTCCCAGCAAATTAGGGACACTGTTGCTCCTGGGGTATCGGCGAGGACCATTCGCAACCGTCTCCATGAAGCTGGGCTACGGTCCCGCACACCATTAGGCCGTCTTCCGCTCACACCCCAACATCGTGCAGCCCGCCTCCAATGGTGTCGCGACAGGCGTGAATGGAGGGACGAATGGAGACGTGTCGTCTTTAGCGATGAGAGTCGCTTCTGCCTTGTTGCCAATGATGGTCGTATGCGTGTTTGGCGCCGTGCAGGTGAGCGCCACAATCAGGACTGCATACGACCGAGGCACACAGGGCCAACACCCGGCATCATGGTGTGGGGAGCGATCTCCTACACTGGCCGTACACCACTGGTGATCGTCGAGGGGACACTGAATAGTGCACGGTAGATCCAAACCGTCATCGAACCCATCGTTCTACCATTCCTAGACCGGCAAGGGAACTTGCTGTTCCAACAGGACAATGCACGTCCGCATGTATCCCGTGCCACCCAACGTGCTCTAGAAGGTGTAAGTCAACTACTCTGGCCAGCAAGATCTCCGGATCTGTCCCCTATTGAGCATGTTTGGGACTGGATGAAGCGTCGTCTCACGCGGTCTGCACGTCCAGCACGAACGCTGGTCCAACTGAGGCGCCAGGTGGAAATGGCATGGCAAGCCGTTCCACAGGACTACATCCAGCATCTCTACGATCGTCTCCATGGGAGAATAGCAGCCTGCATTGCTGCGAAAGGTGGATATACACTGTACTAGTGCCGACATTGTGCATGCTCTGTTGCCTGTGTCTATGTGCCTGTGGTTCTGTCAGTGTGATCATGTGATGTATCTGACCCCAGGAATGTGTCAATAAAGTTTCCCCTTCCTGGGACAATGAATTCACGGTGTTCTTATTTCAATTTCCAGGAGTGTATTATATTGACTAACAAAACACTGTAAAAAAAATCACAGGTTGTTTGTGTTTAATATGTTGTTTAAGTTTAATATGTTGTTTCACTGTTAGTATGTTCTGAACATTAATAATGTATTTCAGGACAGTTAGTAATATTCTTTAAAGTTATCCCCTATTGTTGCTTGCAATTATAGCTTTGAAAACTAAATTACAAACAAGTGTTGGGCAATGCCATATGTAAATTTGAGATAAAAATTGCTAAAGTGGCAAGGATTCAGATGAGGTATTAAAGAAATGATACACTGGTGTACTTAACATCCAAATGAATACAGAATTCAATCAAAAGAACAATTCAATCATATCATTTAATTTTACTTTATTGTTGCAGGAACATATGTGCACACCAAAAATTGATTGCTTAATACAAATTTCTGCTTTATTCAGTCTTGCTTCAGATGGTAATGCAGTCATCATCCCACTGATTAACAATTGACTCGTCTAATACAGTACATAAGTAATTACACATTTACTGTCCAGTGAATAGACTATTATCATTTTTGATGATGTCGTCGGTGTCGTTATCATCATCATTAATACTGTTCACTGTGCTGTGCGTTATTCATGTAATGTTATAACTTAACTGGGTCACAGAGCACTTTGTGACTCATTCCATGCTGTAGAATTACCTATTCTGAAACCCCTGATGGATGTTCTCACACCAAAGTCCACTGCACATATGCACAGCCTGTATCGCCACTACTTTAGAAGCAGTCTTGGATAAGGTAGTGGTAAGCTGTCGAGTCACAGTTCACAGTGCCACAAACATATGTCGGCTACCCATGTCTTGTGCTCTACAAGAAAGGCTTTCATGCACATCCAGATTCATGTTCACTGGTTTCGAAGTCCTTAAATTTTAGCTCTTTGTGGAATGTTGTTTTCCCCTGTAAACCTGATGTCAAATCCAAAATTTGAGAACTGTTGTTTATGAGTGGAGTCAGGATGGGTCTGCATAGGATCAATTTTCTCTGGGAAAGAAAACTGAAGTGTCTTCACTAGTGCCATGTTACCCACTGCACCTGCAAAGGGAGGTACAGAGAACAGGGTGTGGTAGACAGCGTGATATCAGTACAGATTGATCCAGGAGTCTAAGAAATATGGAATGTCTTGTATAGCTAGGAACAGAGCGTAATCCTGGTGGCTGCACACCTATCGGAAGAAATTCTTGCACCCCAGAGATGCTCATCCACTCAAGACTGTTTTCATCATTGCGCCAGTCCCATCATAGCACTAGTCCCATTGTCATATCAGCCCCATCGCAGCACTAGTTATGCTGTTACATCTAGGAACATCTTAGAAATGACTTTTCTGATGATCACAGGATGTCATCAGCTCAGGTTCTTGATGGCTCTGGAAGCTGTGAAGTGATGTTGAGGGCTACAACATTTAACCATTTGGTTCCCACGGCTAACCACTGGTTGGTCATCTGAGAGTAGTTCAGCGGTCTCCAGCATTGCAGATTGATCTCGTAATAATGACACAGTAAAGTATTTCCCACAAGCACGACCACATCTTTTGGTGACGTCCTTGTGGAAGTGTGTCAGTAGAGCTCCTATCCAGTGTATTCCAGTCCCTGACTGTCACATTCTATCCTATAAAGGCGAGGCTCAGTGGTATCTTCCAATGTTGCTACACTAATAGTTCCTGCTGAAAATTCTTTAAAACACTCCAGTGTTACTGTCAGGTACACTGCCTCTCATACTCTTGCCATATGTACTAGTTTTGTTAGCACTAGTAGTACAGCAGATTGCAAGCACTCGAGACAGGTTCTTTGTGGCACAGATCATTGCTCAAATGGGCTGTTGTGACTATTGTTGATAGATAAACATGCTAGTGCTCTGCTTGCTGGTCCATTCCATTGACTTATTTGTTTATAAATACACCTATAGGTTTGTAAGAACATTATATGTGCATCATTATTAACAACAACAACATCAACAACAAATTTTAAAGGAGGAAACAATAGGAACCTACTAATATGCCATAACAAATTATACACAAGCTAGCAATTATGTTTCAAGTGCTGTAACAAATGTGATGGCATTTGTGGTTTGAGGTAAATTAACAATACTTGCAATACTAATATGTGTAAAGACTCACTGAATTTCAATAAATATTACTACTTTTAACACAGAGGTATATACATCTGACAGTAAGAAAAAAGAAACAAAAAAATCATCATATTTATGACTCCAACAAAATAAAATATAAATAAATGCCTACTGCCAAACTTCAGCTATATCATTAGGAACTGAACAACACAAACTGGAAATAGCTTAACAAGGAGAGCCATATTTACAAAAAAAGGTCACAACAAAGTTTACTATCAAACTGACAGAATATTAGATGATGATGATAATGCCCAAGGGATGTTGGCAGTAAAGTGAACAACAAAGGAAAGATACATTTTTACATTATCAAGTACTGAACAGATACACAGACGTGATTCAGTTACTGTAAATTTCAAAGAATGTTTGAAATAATCACACACTATAAGTAAATTTCTGAACATACAATGACATTATCCTTATGAAAGTGACACTCATTGTGCTAAACAAAGCTGCTGAATACAAAAAAATAATTTTTCGAAACCAGTAAAGCATAATAAAATTTATTTGCAACTGATGACCGAAATTTATCCTAAAAAAAAAAAAAAAGAGTGAGAGACAAATAATGCCTTTCACTGTAACAATATGATTAAAATCTGTAACTTCATTTAGTTCTGATAGTATTGTTATCATGCAAATACAGAGCTCATTTGTTTTACACAAAAATAGTATTGTTTTGACTTGTTCCATATGATGCGTACAACCAAGCAAAACGGAAGCTAACAGAGCTAACATTTACAGCATAAAGTACCAAGGACCAGCAAGGCATCTTTACACTTAAAAATGCCTGCAGAAATCAATGTACAGTAAGAAAGGGAAGAATGTCTTTAAGTATTAATCTGATTGTTACTAAGTTCACATTTAATTTTGAATATTTTAAGATAATTGTGCACAAACTATTTTAATTATTATCTCAAATTATAACTGTGTGCTGGGAATTCTGTTGACCCCAACTTAAGTTTCCTAGTGAACAATAAACATTTACATACATAATGTAAAAACAGGTTACTATATAACATGAATAAAAGTACTTACGTAGCTAGAAACATTCCAAATTAGTATCAAACAGTTATAACTTTTACAAGCAGCACAATGGCAGATTTCTATAGTGATGTTTACTACATGCAGAATGTAAATCATCAAGGGTCATTATAAGTTTAAGGTAAAAGATCAATTTTCAACATTTGGTAAGTACATGAAATAAATTTCAGTGAAGCATTTCACTTGGCAGCTATAGGTCATCAGATTCTTATACAGTGCAAATTCATATGATCGCAGGTTTGGTTGTAGCTGAGCAGTCTAACTGAATCTGCACACAGCGCAAACTTCACATCATCCCCTGTAACTCATTCATTTTACATTGTTGTTTGCACAACATACTAATCTGTAGCATATCTGTCCCAAATAATCCCATCACAAACCTCATAGTTTGGGCAATTACATAATATCAGATTGAATAAAAATATTTTTGGCATATACAGAACATAAGCAGTTATCTCACAAACAGAAGTATTCACACAATCTGGGTGAATGTCAGTTTTGTCCAACTCATGTTCCAAGATAAACAAAACAACGACCAGTATTTTCTACAAAGGAATAAAACTGCACCATAAATTTTTTGAATCCATTAAAATCCTGATATTAAAAAAATGAAGCATACCTCTCAAACAGTTCATACTAAAAAGTCAAAGATTATTTATGTAACATTGAGCAGGCATTGAAAAACTTATTATTATTATTTAATTAGAAATAATGTGAAATCCTATACCCAATGTCTGTGATGGATAATTTCCATACTTGATCCATTTTTGTCACCTTAACATTGTGGTGAGCTGATGACTCTGCTTTTTCAAATGGGCTAAAGAGACAACATAAAGAATACAAGGGGATGCTTAAAGTATTGTCAAGGTACTTAAGACAGATGAAAGGCAGTGCCCAAACTACAAACATTCACTCACCCAGTGTGTAGTTATGTGACACAAACTGCAATTTTTTAACATTAATTGTAAATTTGTTTGGCAATATGTATAAAAAATGTACACAACACTTCAGAATTAACAGCATATCATCATCATCTGCAACTGTACAAGATGTTATTACTATATGCATGTGTAATGTCTCTTTCAGCGGTCTCTCCGCGATATTTTCAGAAGTTTTATAAATTATATAACTCAGTACATATCTCGAAATATCTCTTCTTATCTTACCGATTATCAATGCAAAGTAGTTTCAAGCCCAATTATTCCTTGGAGCGTCCATTTACTCCATGAAATAGCTTCTCTGCTATCTATGTTTTCTCTTATGAAAAGAAAGAGGACTTCTTGCCGATTAGCCGTGAAAGGAGGGTGTATATGTATGTATTGTTGGGCTTGTGTACGAGGGGGAATTTAATACATGAATTAAACTAAAGTAAGTGTGTTCGTGTATTATTTAACTGTTTATTATTGACAGTGTCTGCTTACTGCGCTGTGTTGCACGGGATTAGTGGGGAACATCTGATTTACACTGGACGAACCTGCCGTTTTGTATGCTCAAGATATCCAGTTACTTCAAATAAATAGGCTAACACGGTCTTACCAGCAGATCTCCGGTCTTCCCCACGTGATCACCGAAAGTTAATAATTATTACAAATGTTTCCAGGAGATCGACTGACAATTTACGTCGCACCGAGACTTCAAAATTGCTTCACTGCCTTATGGAATTTAAGTTAAGCTCAATTTAATCAGGATAGAACAGTACTGAACTGTGTGAATGTGATAAGCCTGCTTTGTCAATGAAAATTTCCTTAATATACGCATCTTTTTACTATCCTGATCAGTGAAGCTAAAGCAGGCCGGTGTGAGAGAGGTTTTAAAATTTTAGATCCCACAAAATAAATATATTAAACATGGATTAGTTAATTAAAAAAACTGTTTCCTCTTTCAATGACCATGACATATCTAATATTTCATAAATAATCTACGGTTGAATAAAATAACTTACTAATATTTTCTGCACAATTTCAACTTTAAGCCCATAGATACACACTAAATTCTGCAACATAACATAGTGCATAAAACCAAAACCATTGGGCTGGGTCTCTAAAAACTGAGGAATACACAGTACTGATTGTGACTATTGCATCAGATTTTATCTTGGCCTGACTGGCAGCAACTTCAAGATACCACAAATACAGGGATGCTTTTAGACTAAAAAAATTTAAGTAAATCTGCAACTGCCACTCACATGGCTCAATATAGATACACCATTTCAAACACTAAACATAATCTACAAAAAAAAAAAAAAAATACAACTAACTTATGGAGGAAAATGGGTCTCTTAAGATAACTAGAAATATACATTCACACCTTCAATTCATCTCAGCTAATTCTAAATGAGCAACTACAGCTGGCTAACAAACAATCCTGAAGATGTTCATTGCACTTTTCACACAAATTAAACATGATTGGTCTGGGTTAGGACTCTGAACAAGGCTATCCTTATTCCGCTAGCTGCCCAATTTAACATCCATTAAAGAAAATGGTCAGGGACCAAAATCAAAACATATCCCATTGCCTCTCTAGAGTAGCCTGATAAATCTTCTTGTTAATTTCTCCTATGACATGCTACAATTGGAGTTCCTCATTTTTAAGGAGTGAACTTTTCTGGACAAAGCATTTTTCTGTTATTTAGATTTGCATCACCCACACATTCTTTACTTAATGTACAGTAGATGAGATCTTTCCTTGTTGAGAAATGAGTGATATCTTTGCTCAGTGGATAGACTTTTCACTGTAAACAAAATCATTACATGTGAAGTACTTGTCAAAGGCAGCAACTGATGAGAAATACTGTGAAGTGTGTGCACAACACAGTGGTTTGTTTAGAATAAGTACATTGTCTATGCTTCTTAACACTTCACATGTCATCCTGAAAATGCTTAAGGACCAAAGAAAGCCTAAATGATATCCACAAAAAAATCTAGGGTATGTAAGTATTTAATTTTATATTCTATCAAATGCATGTATATTAGTACATTGTTGCTATTACTTAAAAATAGTAAGTAAATAACATAAAAATCTGTAGATGGACTTAATAGCTTGGGACTGGTAATGGCATTTAAATAAATACTTTTAGAAGTACTCATGGTTGATTGCATTCTTAACCAACATTTGTTCACAGCTGTTGAGTTCAGCAAGATCCAGAATGGATAAAAGAACACTAAAATTATATGCTAAGCTGACAACAACCAATGGTCCAACATTACATATTTATAAAAACATTTCAGCCCTCAGAGAAATTTTGAAGTGAGTTTATCTATAAAACATGATAAACTGAACTGTACATTTAACTACGTGGGCCGGAATAGTATGGAAACAAATGTGTGCCCAGTAACTCAGATCCTGAAGAGAATGCATCACATATCCTGTGACTAACTACATACTGCAAATAATAATGGTGTACAGTAATTTTTACATATTATAAAAAGGTTTTACATCTATTTATCATGTTTTGTATTATTTAGTTACAGGAAAATTGAAAATAGCTCTGTGGGCAGTTACTGACAGGTTATGTATACAGAGTTGCATGCTGAACTGATTACAAAAAATGCAGTATTAAATACTTTTTATTGTATACAGGCCTGCAAGAGACTGCAAGTGCTTTATGTGGATCAACTCAGTTTTATATAAGCATCATTTCACTATACTGGAAGAAAAAACATCGGGACAGCGGAAGTTTTATAAAACTAAACATAACAAACCAGGACCAGAAATGAGAAAAATCAGTAAAAAGTAGTAAACAGTAATATTTTGGAAAGTTTCATCATCATAATACTAATGTTAACAGTTTAATTCCATTATCGATAGACATTATTGAATTCATTCTCAAATTACTGTAAGTATTGTCACTGATAAGCTTATTAAGCAAACGACTTCATCGGCATGAATTTTCATAAATATGCTGAAGCTTATTAGCAAGAAAAACAGATATAAAAAACTGAAGGTGACGCTGTCAAAAGGGTGCAACAGTAAAGAACTGACTTATTTGTAACTACAGATTCTTTAATTTTTTGTAATTTCATTAAATACTATATGCTAAGTTTCAAATATCTGTATCTGTGCTTACAAACATATCAATTCTTTACCATTGCATCCTTTTGACAACTTCACTTTCAGTTTTTTATATCCATTTTTCCCATGGATAATAAGCTTCAGGGGTACTCAAAATTCACGCAGGTTCAAGATAGGTGCCAACTTAGTTGAGGGAAAACGCTAGTGGATATTAAGAGAAGAATTGCAATGACCAAGCCTTCAGAAAAAAGAGTAAATTATTTACAGACAGACACCTTAGTATACAAAGAAGAAAGACAGTGACTTGGATCATTTTAAATTATAGTTGCCAAGAATGGACTTTGTAGAAACAGGAAAAAATATACAGAAGCATTAGGAATATGAAGTTGCAGAAAAGCTGCCACAACAGCCTGGACGGGAAGAAGATATTTTTCCCATTTGGTTGCAGCTGCTGCAGCTTATCTCACTGTTAACCCTTAGTAATACAGTTTTTCTGGACACACAACTTGGAGTTTTTTCAGGCTTTTCCCTTTAAATGTGTTTTTAGTGACACTTTTACATTTAATTACGTCTCTAATAGTTTTACTTCTCTGTATCATGCTAGTTTTCTTTCAGTCCAAGATGTTCATAAACACTGTCCGACTAAGAAAGTGAAAGTCACCGAAAGAAAAGAAATGCTGTGGATTCAGAGGGTATGTGGCGTTACATTAGTGATTACAAAATCGAGTTAAATTTACAAAGAACTTGGCAGTATGAGCTAACTTATCAATATGACATGCACCCAATTGCACTGCTTACATACTCTCGTTCGGTTGGAAGGGTGTCGTAAAGCCACTGCATTCCTTCCTCGGGCAATCTGGCCTCAAACTGTTGTAATGGTCCACAATATTCTGGATACTGACACTGGGGCAGAGTTTATGTCCAAGCTGGTGCCACATATGCTCTGCAGTGAACATACCTAGGGATTTTGATGACCATGGGAGCACCTAACACCGTGCATACAATTGATGCATACACATTCCACTGTGTGGATGAGCACTGTTGTGTTGGAAATAACATCACGATACTGTCGTACGAGACGTAACACGAGGATGATCGATATCTGAAGGATTGTTGTTCCGTCACAGTTCCCTCAATCACTATCAACTGCAACCTACAGTCATAACCATTGGCTGGCCATACTGTGCCTTTCCAAAACACTGGAAGAATGGAACGTCACCCCAAGCTGCCGCCACACGTGCTGACAGTGGTCATCGGGGATGGTGCAGAACCGTGATTCAACACTGAACACAATGTGACACCTCTTATCAGTAGTCTATCCGAGGGTGCTTACACCTCTTATATACCATCCACCATCAACACTAGTGGCCTTTCTACCTTCGCTGAGAATTGCTGCTCTAATTGTTTACATGCCCGCTAATAGTTTGTACTTGTACAAAGTTACACTGTTATGGGTGCTTTATTTCCTTTTTTCCAGACACTGCATACGAGGTGTGTTTAAAAAGTAACAGGAATTTAATGTTGTGGGCTGTATGCATTTTTTTCTTTTCTTGTTAGTACACGTGTTCCTGATGTACTGTACATATATTTACATCTATTTTCAATATTTAGTTCATTGTTGACAGTGGAAAAGGATGTGCATGTTTTTGAGAGCTCAGAGAATTTTTACTTTCGAAAAAGATGGATCAAAGAGTTTGCATTAAATTTTGCTTGAAAATGGAGCTAAGTGCAGTATCGCATTCGAAACATCAAGTGTGGCTTTTCGCGACTCTACTACAAGTACAAGAGTTTACAAGTGGTACAAATGTTTCAAAGATGGTTGAGAAGACGTTGAAAATGACTACTGCAATTACTGACGACAATGTGGTAGGAGTGAAGTAAATTGTTCTGGAAAATTACACAATCACCATCAGAGAGGATGCTGATGAAGTTAGCATAACCTCTGGCTCTTGTCAAACAATTTTTAGGATGTTTGGGAATGAAATCTGTAGCACCAAGCTGGTTCCAAAATTGCTGAATTTACACCAGATATGATGTCTGGTGTAGACATCACTCAGCAATTGCAGAACGATGCAGTGAACAACGATCCAGAGCATCTAAAGGAGGTTATAACAGGTGACAAAACATGTGTGTAAGGGTATGATGTTGAAACCGAGGTCCAACTGTCAGAATGGAAACTGCATGAAAAATCAAGACCAAAAAAACAGTCGACAAGTCGATCACATGTGAAAGGAAAGTACATGTTACTGAGTTTTTTGATTACAATTCAATAGTGCATCAGAGTTTCTGCTTAATGGCCGTATGGCCAATAAAGAACACTACTTGCGAGTTAAGCACTGTTTGTGTGGAGCAATCTGAAGAAAACGACCAGAACTGTGGCAAAACCACTGGTGGTAGCTGCATCATGGTAATACTAACCACCTATTCCTTAATACATCATGATTTTTTGGCAAAAAACAAAACTTATCTTGTCTCAGCCACCATGTTCCCAAGGCTGAAGAGAACTGTGAAAGGACGTCGTTTTGCCACAGCTGATAACGTAAAAAAATAATCGCTGAAGAAGCTGAATGCCATAACAAAAAGTGAGTTCCAGAAGAGATTCCAACATCGGAAAAAGTGCTGGCACAGGCGTATTATTTATGAAGGGGGTTGCTTTCAATGGAACAGAGGTAGTGGAGATAAACAAACAAAACTCTTTAAGAATACAAAAAAATCCCATTATTTTTTGGTCACGCCTTGTATGTTTGGGACGGGGGCTTTGTTCGTGTTTTGCATAATTGCTTGCAAGTAACTACATGACATGACCACAGTCAGCTACTGAACATCCTTCACTGAGTGTCTCTTCAACTAGTGGTGAAAACTTATTTACTTACATACTTTAAGGTTTACGTGATAGGTCCAGAGGACCATATGCAGCTACTAGGTTCCTCTCCCACCGGATTCTATTTCCTAGCTTTTGTCGCCAATTATCCTCTATGCAGATCTGCAGCAAGACTCTTGGATTCGTCCTTTTCACCTTTTCTCTTGTCTACCTCCTGGGCACCTTTATAGGGAGTAATAGCCACAGATTTCGCACGTTCATTCATTATACCAGCTGTTCAGTTCCAATCAATTTGGGCTGTTGCAGATCTTATCAACCTCACAATTACGCCAGATCATCTGGTCCCCCCAGGGGCTGCACCTTGTACTGTGACACAGATTAAGGCTTTCCACCTGAAAATGAGAAGAGATTTAATTTGGTGAAAAATGAATTAGGTAGTTGCATTATATCCTTTATTTCTCATCAACTGAGTTTGCACATGTTTGCCCATCTGCTAAAAATAATGCATAAATATGAATTACATGCACTGGGAGCTCAGATGTAACAAAAGAAGATCTACATAGTGTGTGTGTGTGTGTGTGTGTGTAGTTTGATTTCAACTTGCAACGGTACAGAATATAAAATACAATGGCCAGGTTGGGCTGCCTTACGACACAGTCACGGGACACCCATTTGCACAAGGAAATGGCTTTCAGTCAAATGATTTTTCAAAGTCGGCCACTGTGGAAGACATGATCTACAAAAAACACATTGTTAGTGACACACAGAAAAACCTGCGTATTCATTCCAGTGGCAGGAAAATGTATCTCCTGGAACAGATAGATGTACATTTATAAATGAAAAAGAAAAAAATGTATACCAACTGAAAAAAGATGGTTTACCAGTCACAGCTGATTCTACTGATTTTTTTAGACCTTTTGTGAAGTTGCAGAATTTTTAATACTGCACTTTACCACAATAGCATTGTCTGTGTTTTCACGTTGACTAAAGATCTTATTCTTTCCCAAACCCATAATGTTTCCCAACCCTCAACTGCTTCAATCCTGTATATGAACATGAGGAATTAGAGCACAGCAGAAAGACCTTGTGAAGTACATTACTTGACACACATTTCCTCAGACAGGTCCTACAATAATTTAAGTTAAATAGTGACAACGGTTGGAGACTGTGGCTGAAATTCATGACATTCTTGTTCAATCCCAATGAAACATGTAGGGCATGACAGTGCTGTTTCCTCTAAATACATGAGCAACGAGAATGAAAACACAGGTTAAGTGAAGGATAGAAAATACTGCGAAGCTACTCGCACCACGAGCATTAACCCACCTCCTACTCCTCCTCTCACAAGATACACTTCAGGAGACCTAGCATTCATTTACACAACATAGGCTTTCACAGCCACTGTTCACTTTAGTCAAAACTTCTGGACTGGCTTGTGGGAGGACGGCACGGTCGATAAATAAAATTATTTCTGACGTTTCATCCCCGACTGAGGGAGACATCCTTGGAAGTTTCCATTTTATCTCCAAAGGTGTTTCCTGCAGATGAACCATCAGAGACAAAACATCAGAGAAGATTTCTGTACATTGACCACGGCCTCTGATTTTTAACCTAAGAGGTATTCTTTGCCGTCCAATGCTCCACACCTACGTGGATCATAAATTCGTAAATTCAAGTTGAGCTTGAGGCGGTCTGTTTTTAGCATGAATTATTGTTATTAAGGATATGGAGAAGATCTGCCACATTGAAACTTGGGTTCCAGCTGCTCTGTGTAGCAGGTCCTGGAGCAGGGGTTGCATGCCCTTGGTCCAACTTACAACCTTCACCGTAACTCTGAAAAAGAAACTTGTCTGGCAGCCAAGCCACACAAATCAATATTAAGGGAGCCGTCACTCTTAAATCACATTGCAGCATTCTGAGAGCAGCTTCTGAAAGGAGTCTTTTTTCAACAATTAAAACATACGACATATCATTTGAAGATTTGGTCCCTGCAATCGATACAAACATTATAAATGGACAAAATGTTGAACAAATAACTGTGTCATTTTAAACATTTTCTAAGAAAATTGCCATATTTTCTTATTTTTAATCTAAATAGCTTTTTTCTTTTTGCATATCAATATTTTTCAATGTTTGCTACTGAAATAAAAGCAAACGGATTATGAAGTATTCTAGATGTATGACAAAAACTTTGTAGCTTCTGTTCCGAAGTTAAGTAATTTTAAAAAGATGCCAACAGTATGTTGTACATATGACCAAACAACACAAGTGACTTTACTTTTGAGTAGGTTAATACATAATTCTGTGTCAAATTACAAGGTATATCAGAAAGTAACATGTTTTGGTCCACATGTTGGTGAACAGAGCAATAGCCATCATATTGATACAATAATGTCCTACACTCAGTACACATCCAGTAGTAGTCTAATGGTAGCATGTGGTCCATGTCAATTTGCTTTCTGTATTGTCTTAAAATGTACGCTGCAATAGAAAATCACAATACTTCTGAGATGCGTTCTGTGATTAGGTTTTGGTTGGCAAAAAACTGCAAACAAAATGAAGTATGTCAAACACTGACAAAACACACCGCCAATCGTACTCGAGAGCTCATGCCGAATTTTGGGTGGAAGGTGTTTGATCATCCACCATACAGCACACATTTGGCACTGAGCGATTGCCATCTCTTCCCAGCAATGAAGATTTGGCTCGCTACACAAAGCTGTGGTACTGACACCGAACTGCAGGCTGGTACAAACCAGATTTCTACAGACACAGTATTGAAAAACTTGTACAATGGTATGATAAGTGCCTCAGTTTGAAGGGCAATTACACAGAAAAATAGTTTAAGATGGTATCTTAACATTTATTTAATAAAATTTGGTTTTTCCATATTTTTAATTTTTAATTCAGAATGTCTGTTACTTTCATATTTGGGTCTTTTATTACAACAGTTCTTCGTTTGAGATGGTTGGAAGACATTCCAACATGCCTAGGAATAAGTTGGGCATCAGGTGGGGGAAGAGCCATAAGAAAGATATTGAAACTGTCGTGAAGTTTGTTCAAGACAGGAACAATTATTGGTGGGTTGTCTAGGCACTTTCACTTCAAGAACCTGCTCTGAATTTATTGAGACGAAAAATCAAACAGTCGAGATATTTGACGATTTTATATTCCACCCCCACACCAAAAAAAAAAAAAAACAGAATTGAGTATTGAGTGAATGGGCCAGTGTAGTAATAGATTTTTCTGGTCTTAGCATGTTTCTCAAGTGTGGAGATGGGCCTTGAGGAACAAACTAAAAGATACTACGATAAAATGTAACTTGTACAAAGCTTCCAAGACCTTACACTTTGAAACCAAAATAGATAAAGTCTGTCTAATGCTACAAATTTTCCTACGATGGTGAGCAGAAGACCACCAGGCACAGGCATTCGGTACCTATTTTAGGAAAGAGTACGCAACAAGGCTGGAAATTATATTTACTGCTTCTGAGCAGGGTTCGGCCTCAACACAAAGATGTATTTCGAGGCGCTCCTCAAAACCCTAAAACACTTATGTTTTGCTAAAGTCAATATTAGAGTTGACAGTTGTGTTCAGGACCCTATCCATCAATCGAGGAACTTTGTCTGTCTGGGAGGGCCAATAGCCTGACGAAGAGAGGATTGCCAGAATAATTCAGATCCATAGACTGGCTGTGAGTATTAAGGAGGGAAGCATTACCTTAACTGCAAATTATAAGTGTCATGGTCTCTCACACACTGAGTGACAAAAGGTATGGGACAGCGACAAGAATGTATAACGAGGCTGGGATAAACGCGTACACAACATATAAAAGGGCAGTGCATTGATGGAACTGTCATTTGTACTCGGGTGATACACGTGAAAATGTTTCTGACACGGTTATGGCCGCACGACAGGAGCTGACACACACTGAACTTTGTAGTTCGAGATTGATGCATGGGGCATTCCATTTCGGAAATCGTTAGATAATTCAATATTCCCAGATCTACACTGTCAAGGGTGTGCCGAGAATACCAAATTTCAGGCCTAATCTCTCACCACAGACAATGCGATGGCCGACAGTCTTCACTAAAGGGCCGCGAGAGGCGGCGTTTGTCAGTGCTAACAGACACGAAACGCGGCATGTATCAGCTGGGACGGCGCGCGGAAATTTGGCGTTGATGGGCTATGCCAGCAGGCGACAGACGTGAGTGCCTATGCTAACAGCACGGCACGTTGTCAACCCGTAACGGCGGCGAAAACTCTGCACTTTCTAAGAATTTTCAGACATAGGCATTGTTAAAGACCGTAAGTCGCAGAAATCAGCGTATTCACCTCGACAAAAACACTACAACATCAAGGCCGTGACAAGTTGTAGATTGTGTAACAGACTAGCTAGCACTATAAATACCCAATAGCTTCATGTAGGTAAGAAAATGAAATAACCCGTTGAAGATAGCACAAAAGTGCTGAAACTGAAAGGTGTCTTCCATAAGGCGGAATTTTTTGTGTTCTGCATAAACCATATGTATTCCTTCAACACGGTTAAAACATATGTCTTTTTATGTAACTATACAAGGAGCGTAAAATAGCATCAACTGTATGGAAAATGCTCAACGATGTATCAATACATCATATCAAATCAGATCAATACCTGTCTTTGCTCAAGTCTAGCAATTCTCGCTGCTGCCTTCCTGGTTCAAGTAAAAATTTCGTCATTTATTATTCACTCTGTTTCAGTTCGTTATTCGTAGTTTCTTTTGTCAATCATAAAAAAAAATTATGCCCAAATTAAAAAAGTTTTAAAAATTGTTAATTGTTGTTTTATACTAAAAAAGATTTATAAATGTACTGATGTGTCAGTAGGGTCGAGAACTTGAAAATATCTTTCAGCAGACTCTTGGCAGCACCAACGTACTGTACTTTCAGCAACGTGTACTGCCGAGGGAGGATGGCGAAAACGCTTTGCTTAATGTACGTACATTAATTTACGTTGCGTGCAAATTTTATCTTGACAACAGCATTAGAAATGACTTTAAAATATTAAAATGTTTAACTATGCACTTATATGTGCACATCTTTTCAGATGTATGGGAAACTGCTGGCTTCAGTGGAATTTGGGTGTAAAGGCTCCTTCTTTTCGATATTTTTCCCCGAAATCACTATCTTTCGCCGATAACTTCCTTGAATATGGTTCATTTAAGTTTTGGTGACACAAACGCATTTGGTACACAGTGAGTGAATGAGCAAAATATCGACATGATCCGTGCGTGTACATGATTGGTGTTAGGTACATCATAAAAATGATGCCTATGCATACAGGTACTCACTACCATCACTTGTTGTGAACACAACTAAGCTGACAATTAGGTTTCTTGAAAACGCAGATTTACTCATCAATGTTCTTCACGGGGAAACACAGAATTCGAATGAATGCCTACATAATTTAATTTGGCTTAACATGTTCAAAGAGATAAATACATTTCGCTAAACACATCGTTTTAAGAAAAAAAATTGGCGCTCAATAAAGTTAGAAAGCCAAAAGCTGTTGAGAATGTGCAAATATATGTCAAAGTCTACAATTACAAGTTTCAACTTGATTGGAGAAACATTTTTGGTCGCCGTTTTTACGAAACATTAAAGGCGCTAAATATTAGACTTAGAAAGATGAAAATTGGTATGAAGCATCAATTGGATATAAAATCATTAACTATGTGACCCCATTAAGCTACATCTAATTATTTATTTATTTATTATCATCCCAATGATCACATTTGTGATATAGGATTTGTCAGGGTACATTTTAACAACTATATAATATCTTTACAAAATTTGTATCTGCAGTGAATTCATATTAATCTATCTTATGTTTAATACAATATACAACTAATAAGTGTTTTTATAACATAATTTCTTATGCACTGATGTAATTTCATTTGTCACATTAACTTAAACATATATTATTATACATTGGCGCAGAGATATTCACTTATGCTGTAATAACATTTGTCAAGCATGTGGTTCTTTCTAACAGTTTTAAATTTATCCTCGTTTTCCAGCTCTTTGATATGTTTTGGTAGTGCATTAAAAAGTTTGATGCCTTGATTACATACATGTTTCCGGCTTCGGGTCCTTGTTACAGCTTGTATGTGGAGATCTTTACATTGTCGTGTATCGTAATTATGGAAGTCTGTATTGGTTTTCATTTTGTCCTGATTTCTTTTGATCACCAACAGACATTTCAGAATGTATAATAACGGAATTGTTAAAATTTTCAATGCTTTAAAAAGGGGCCTACAGTGTGTTTGAGGTGGTCTGTGGGTCATTATCTGAATAGCACGTTTTTGTAATTTGAAAATCTCATTTAGATGACAATTTGTTTTTCCCCAGAATACTATCCCATAGGATGCAATGGACTGAAAATAGCCAAAATATACTAATCTGGTACAGTCATTACTACAAACTCTTGAAATTATTCTAAGCACAAAACATGCTGAATTTAGTTTTAGTGCTAAGCTCACCACATGGTCCTTCCAATTAATCTTCTCATCAATGTACATACCCAGGAATTTTGCACACTGTACTCTTTCAAGTTGTTAGCCCTCCATCGTGGGATTTAGGTCGTCCTGTTCACTTATTTTTCCATATTGCACATAATTAGTTTTTTTTGCATTCAGTGTTAGATTGTTAGCACTAAACCATTTTTGTATATCTTGTAGGACATGGTCCACAGTACTGTGCAATGACTGGGTCATATCACTAACTATTAAACTAGTATCATCAGCAAATAAAATGATTCTAGCTTTTCTCTCTGACACCTGAATATCATTAATGTAAATGAGGAACAGCAAGGGGCCTAATACACTTCCTTGGGGTACTCCTACTGTGACCTCCCTTGGATCTGATCTTAGTTTAATTTTTTGATTAATATTTAGTGCTGTAATTTCAACCACCTGCATCCTCTTTTATAGATAAGATTCAAACCACTTTTTTACCAGTCCTCTGATACCTACAGCTTCAAGCTTTTTCCAAAGTATACTGTGGTCAACAGTGTCAAAGGCTTTTGACAAATCTAGATTTATCCCAACTACACTTTTTCCCTCTTCCAACTATTTTTTTGAGTAATTTACTGCAAACTAAATTTCGAACAAAAACGTCCTTATTTGTAATAGATTACGTATCATTTACATTAATTACAGATAGTTCTGACTAAAGTACCTGTTGAAACCCATCAAATGGTAAAACTATAACTAGTTTCACGACTTTGATGTAAATACCAATCAATAGGTCTAAGTTTTACTTCAGAGGTCATGTTCTACTATCGGTTCTATTCTGAGAATTCTAGTCGGCAAAGTTTAAAAGCAGTCGAGCTAAAACTTTTTCTGTGACTGAAGCCAACTTAACTCCATTCATACAAATATTACGAACATTGTAAATTGATACACACATGTGTTATAAAATATGTGTTATAAAATGTATGCGAGAAAGCGGCCATTTAGATGCTGCTACCAGCGCATAGAGCGGACGATGCCCCGTGTTCCTTTCAGCCGTCCGCTGCGCCCGTATATAAATACGGCCCGAGAGGCGGTGACACATCGAAACTCAGGGTTAATGTGAGTGCAGAAATTACAACTGTTACAGGACCGACAGGCAAACTGCAGGGGAGGAACTGCAGCGTACGTCGGAACAACACTACAGCACCACTCCACCAACCTCCCACAACTGACAACAAAAGCTAGCGGAGTAGCTACCAAAATGACGTGTGGGACAATAAACTTTATATCCTTCTCAGGCCATCCGCAGGAAATCTCGATCAACAGGACTTCGACGCGCTACTCTCAATACCAGGAAACGTGTTTGTCGCCGGAGACTTCAACGCGAAAAACACCCCTGGAACAGTCGTCTAACAAATGTGAATGGCAGAAGATTATTCGGAGCCGTGATACAGAACAACGCCAGCGTTGCCGCCCCTTCAGAGCCCACTGTCTATCCGACAGAGCGTTTCCTGATGTCGTAGATTTCGCTTCATTTAAGGGCCTGCAACTGTACGCAGCAGTCATACCAGTCAGAGTGCTGTGTTCCAACCGTGCCCCTGTCGTGTTCGACACGGATCTTCACGGAAGGGAATTTACTGGCTAGCATACAAAGACACACTAAGCACAGTCCCAGACCCGGGAACGGCAGGAACCCAAGCCACACTGATGCACGTAATCCATGCACTGGAAGCTGCAGCAGCTCCACAAAGAGAACAGCGATCGAGGGATAACCACAGAGACAACTATCCCACGAAGTGCTTGACATGATTACCAGAAAGAACAGACTTAACAGGGAGGGGTAGACCACGAGATTCTCCGCCATAAACCGGGAAAATCGAGGCTGCAGTACAGCAGTACTGAAACGGAGTGGGCAAACAGTCACCACACTAAACTAGCGGGACCAGTCGGACTGGAAGACGGTGAAGCACATTCTGAGCCAGACCAACCGAACACCACCTCTCTCAGTCGGGAACAACATAGTCTGCGAACCGGACGCTAAGGCAAACGCACTAGCGGACGTGTTCGCGGTTAAATTCCAACCCGTTAACCGACCAGTTGACCAGGCACACCTGGAACTAGTAGTCCCAACGACTGCCAGCCTTCCTAATCAACCGTGACGAAGAGGACCGAATAAAACATATACCAGAAGTAGTGACGTCGCAAATACGCTGCCTCAACACAAGGAAGGCTGGCGGATCAGATCTCCTCACCAACATGCTGATCCAGAAAATGCCACCGATAGCCATCCCACTGCTAACATCGTCGTAAGCACAGTAAGCTACCCAACGACCTGGAAACACGCGAAGATCGTAGCAATTCCCAAGACAGGGTGAAAACGTTTCGCCAAGTGTTAATGGAGACATGACTGCGTGTCTTCGCACAGTAGCGCTGAGAGTATTTTATCGCTGACAACAGACACTACGATTACAATGAAATTAATATTTCTGTAAATGGATTATTTATGTAATTTAAGCGAACAAGGACACGCAGCTTTGTTGTTCTCACTCTTCCTTTTCGCCCACTTTCTGTTACAGTCATAAAATAGATTGCTTGGTGTGTTATGTAAGGATTTTGTTATTATTAGGCAAAATGAGAGCAAATAACATATCTCATAGTGTTTGTTACTACGACTAATCATACCTTTTTTCCTCAGTTTTTTTTTTCATGAATTTGATAAATGTGGCTTACTTTGTGTGGGGATGTCTGTTAGTGAATGATCGTGTATGGACGGCACCAATCAGTGTAGTTTGGTTTGCTTTCAGAGTAGAACCTGTATCACACACATTGTCACTTTGTTGGTATAGTTACTACAAAGCCTCAAACATTGCATTTAATTTATAATGCTATGTGAAGTATTTCTGAAAGAAGATGCAGAAATTTCCACTCACATTATTGTCACTTTGATGGTATAGTTACTAAGAAGCCACAATCACCACATATCATTCATAATCCTATGGGAATTATTTCGGAAAGGAGCTGCAGAAAGCTCCGGTCACACTTCTGTCATTTTGTTGGTATAGTTACCACAAGCCTCACTCGTCGCATTTTATTCATACCCCTACGTGAATTACTTCTGAAAGAAGATGCAGAAATCTCCACTCACACTTTTGTCACTTTGTTGGTATAGTTACTACACTACTGGCCATTAAAATTGCTACACCAAGAAGAAATGCAGATGACAAATGGGTATTCATTGGACAAATATAATATACTAGAACTGACATGTGATTACATTTTCATGCAATTTGGGTGCATAGATCCTCAGAAATCAGTACCCAGAACAACCACCTCTGGTCTTAATAACGGCCTTGATACGCCTGGGCATTCAGTCAAACAGAGCTTGGATGGCTTGTACAGGTACAGCTGCCCATGCAGATTCAACACGATACCACAGTTAATGAAGAGTAGTGACTGGCGTATTGTGACGAGCCAGTTGCTCAGCCACCATTGACCAGACGTTTTCAATTGCTGAGAGATCTGGAGAATGTGCTGGCGAGGGTAGCAGTCGAACATTTTCTGTATCCAGAATGGCCCGTACAGGGCCTGCAAACTGCGGTCATGCATTATCCTGCTGAAATGCAGGGTTTGGCAGGGATCGAATGAAGGGTAGAGCCACGGGTCGTAACAGATCTACAGTGTAACGACCACTGTTCAAAGTGCCGTCAATGCGAAGATGAGGTGACCGAGACGTGTAACCAATGGCATCCCATACCATCACGCCAGGTGATACGCCAGTATGGCGATGACAAATACACGCTTCCAATGTGCATTCACCGCAATGTCGCCAAACATGGATGCGACCATCATGATGCTGTAAACAAAAGCTGGATTCATCCGAAGAAATGACGTTTTGCCATTCGTGCACCCAGGTTTGTCATTGAGTACATCATTGCAGGAGCTCCTGTCTGTTATGCAGCATCAAGGGTAACCGCAGCCGTAGTCTCTGAGTCGCTAGTCCAAGCTGCTGCAAATGTTGTCGAACTGTTCATGCAGATGGTTGTTGTCTTGCAAACGTCACCATCTGTTGACTCAGGGATCGAGATATGGCTGCACTATCCATTACAGCCATGCAGATAAGTTGCCTATCATCTCGAGTGCTGGTGATACGAGGCCATTGGGATCCAGCACAGCGTTCCGTATTACCCTCCTGAACCCAGTCATTGGATCTCGACCAACGTGAGCAGCAATATCGCGATGCGATAAACCGCAATTGCCATAGGCTACAATCCGACCTTTATCAAAGTCGGAAACGTGATAGTACACATTTCTCCTCCTATTTTGTTGGTATGGTTACTAAAAAGCCACAATCATCGTATTTCATCCATTACCCTATGTAAATTATTTCTGAAAGGAGCTGCAGGTAGCTCTTCTCACACTACTATCACTTCGATGGTATAGTTACTTCAATACCAGAATAATCGCACTTCATCCTTTACCATATGTGAATAATTTCTGAAGGGAGCTGCAGATAGCTCTTCTCACACTACTATCACTTTGTTGGTATAGTTACTACAATGCCAGAATAATCGCACTTCATCCTTTACCCTATGAGAATTATTTCTGAAAGGAGCGGCAGCACTTTGCTGGTGTAGTTACAACAAAGCCAGAATCATTGCATATCATCCATTACCATACGTGAATTTTTTCTGAAAGGTCTGCAGAATGCTCCTCTCACTCTACTATCACTTTGTATATTTACAACAAAGACAGAATGATCACGTTTCATTCATTACCCTATGTGAATTATTTCTTAAATGAGCTGCAGAAAGCTCCTCTTTCCTACTATCACTTTTTTGGTATAGTTACTACAAAGTCAGAATCAAGGCAATCCGTCCATATCACCACCGGTACGTAAATTATTTCTGAAAGGAGCTGCAAATGGCTCCTCTCACACTACTATCAATTTGTTGGTATAGTTACAACAAATCCAGAATCATCAGATTTCGTCTATTACCCTATGTGTGTTATTTCTGAAAGGAGCTGTAGAAAGCTCCAATCACACTACAATGACTTTGACGGTATAGTTACTACAAAGTTAGAATCTTTAAGGTAGCAGGGGATAATATGTAGCTCTTTCAAGTAGTTCATAATTAAAATTGAAAGCACAGCTGCAGAGGTAATATGCTGGGCAAAATAGACCGGAGAATACTTGTTCTGTGTTTTAATGGGCGTCTTATTTCTGTTGCATAGGGTTTTGGTTTTCTATTAATTGGAACGAATTATAAAAGTGTGGTGATAAATGTGTAAAATTATATAATGTATTTAGATTTAGGTATTTAAATATTATAAAATATTGTAAACGAAATGTGGCCATGTTTAGGGACTATTTTGACTAATGTGGTGTCATTTGACCAGACTAGGACTGTGGATATGAGCGGGAAAATTGGGTCTTTGGTCATTGTCCGTTGTTGTGGCAAGTTGGGAGCAGCAAAGTGCCGCGAGTGTAAGCATGGACGCCAGTGTATGTGAAGGAACAATGTGAAAGTGTTTAGGCGCAGGACAAGCAGTGTATGAATTGCATCGATTATTATTTGTACAGATCGGATTTATTTGTGAACTTAAAAATGCATGACCACAGAGTTAAAGCGTTTCTTTTAAATAAATAAGTTTCAATCTGAACGTGTATAGTTCAATTCACTGCTGTTCGAAAGCTAGGCAATATATGACTCAATAATAGGGGCGCAAATGCAACTGTTCACCACCAACCCCGTTTGCAGATGAGCCACACGAAAAATAGGTAGTGAACGAGCCTGAGTACAGTTGCAATTGGGGTCTGCTCTGGGACAGGACTTTCTTCTCCATTCCATAGTATTTCGGAATCGGGTGTCCATCTGATGGTTAGGCTTTTGAACAGTCAGTGTGAGGCCTCTGAGCTAAATCGGTGCATTAGCAGTACTGGAGTGTGTGCTGGACAAGATACGTGCTGCTGTCCCTTGGTTATGCCGATATAAGGCCACACGATTGTGAGGCAGTCATTTACACAGCCTGATGAGTCGACCACGTATTGCCGCGGGTAAATCAGTCGTCCATGCCATGTCCATATGTTGCTACGGGTAAAGCAGTCTAAGCTATATCCACGTGCTCCCGACGATCAACACCATTGTCTGTGCCACCGACCAACATGACTACATGCTGCCATGGGCCCACGCAACGTGTTCTCACTCCTGATCGAGTTTGCTGCGTGTCCACGCCGCCGACTGCGGTTCTATGCATACCTGTGCTCCGGAGCTCACTGCAGACGTCGCGTCACATGAGGATATAAAAGATAAGTACAACCAGCAGCTACATTGCAAAATTGTGCCCTTTCATTAGCCATGGCCGATGAGATGCATGAATCACAAAGTGAAGGCGAATCAATGGATGTTAGGAGTAACTGTAGTAGCCCCACCATGCCAAAAGAAATAGGCTTGATACCAGGAAGTGACCTGAGTACATTTTTTGTAAAACTTACTAGTAAATTGGGAGAAATAGATTCAAAAATAGGGAATATAAAAACTGCAATAGTTGGAGAAATGGATTCGAAAATAGGGGATATGGAATTGAGGCTTATGGTTAAAATAAAGACAGTGAATGAAAAATTTGATTATTGAGAGAGTTGCTGAGGTTGAAAGAGGACTAGCAGCCAAGGTGGACATTGTGCAAAGTAATCTTGTGTGGCAGATTCAGGTACAGGAACAGAAATGCACATTATTTCAAAAACAAACAGAGGCAGACATTGAATCCATTAAGATAGGAGTGCTGTATTGCCATAAGGGGATTACTGACAATAAGAAAGAATTAGGAGGGGAAATAAATGTCTTGAGGGAAACACTTAATACTGTGGCAGCAGGGAATGGAAATTTATTGTTGGGATATCCTATGAGGCATGGATTTCAGTCAAAACCTTTTAGTGGGAAGAATAAATACCGTGGAGTTGACTTTCTAGCTATGTGTAAGGATAACTTTGTGACAGGGGTGAGAGCTCCCCCTTCCAACTACCTCTTAACATATTTAATTTTTGCCTGCTCGAACCTGGGCGAACCAAAATGATGATAAATTTTGCGATTTTAAAACCTTTGAAAACTTGTTCTTGAGCAAATACTGGGGCCAGGCAAAACAATTAAGATTGCAAAACGGTTTTTGAATGGACCCAGTTACAAGAGTGGAAAGGAAAGTATGACAGGGTTCTGTGTTAGAGAACTGAATAAATTAAATCATCTGGATAGGCCACTGGGTGTATTAACAGAAATATTTACACTAAAAAGAAGATTACCAGAGCATTTGCAATGGGATTTGATTCACAGTGCAACAGATTCAGTGGAAGAATTTCTTAATTTTGTGGATAATATGGATAGGGCATTGTGTTACAGACCTAAATACATGGAACAGAGGGAGAGTGGAAGGTATCATGAAAGGGGAAACAGTATTAATTATGAGTACAGTAATAATCATAACAGGTGGAGAGAAGATAGAAGTGATCAGAATAATCAGGATAGAGATTGGAGAAGCAGGCCACAAAGATATAACAGAAATTTTGAGGGGAGAAGAGACAATTTTGATCAGATGAGGAGTGATAGAGAAGGTATGAAATAGGAATGCCAGATGCAAATGGACAGGGTAGGCAATCAAAAAACTAATTGATGCCTCACTTAAGGTCCGCAGGGGGGCTGGTAATTATGTGAACAGGGCCAGACAAGGACATGATGGGATGAGTAATAAAGTCAACAAGGAAAATAGGGAAATTGGGTTGTGTCATATGGATGCTGTCTTAGGAAATGAAAATCTGTGGGGAGGTTTTAACAATTATAGAAATACAGATAAAAGGTATAAGAGGAAAAAATGGAACAAGGCTAATATCAGCAATGAACAGGTTGAGTTTAGCATTGACGACTTGTTTAAAAGGGAAGAGAAATTACAAGCAGAGGAGGACAATATTGGTTTGTGTGCAGTAAAATTCATTGAAAGATCAGAGACAGAGGTAGTGTCATCAAAAGGGGGAACAGAAGTGGATATGGAATTAAGGGGCAATGTTCACAGTAATAATGGATGTGACGAATGGGAAATAGTTGGAGAATTGTGGAAAACGTGAGGAGAGGGTTATTTAGTGTGATGTAGAGGATAATATGAGTGGTGTATTTGACAATGTGGAAAATGCTGGTAAATTACCTACTGATAATGTTACTGTGATTGTGGGTGCAGGTGTTAACTGTGGTGGTGATAATGACTTCAATGTGGATATGGAAATGTGTAATTATACGGAGAATGTTGCTGTAGGTTGCCCAGAAGATAAAATTGAAACCTATGTTTTCTTAACTGATGATGCAAGCCTGAAAGTTGTTAATTGTGGATGGTTAGGAAAGGAGGAGGCTGATTAAGTAATTTTGCATAGGACACCCAATCACCCAAATCATAAAGCTTTTACGCCTGAAAAATGGGGTAAAGTAAAATTACAATTGCCTGAAAATTGGAAGAATTAAGTGAAGAAGAGAATGTTGGATTTGCTATTAAGGATCTGTTTGAAGGGGATACTGATGTATGTTTTGGAGAAGCACCTAAAGATATTTGCATTATGCAAGAGGAAAGCAGGAGTGAAGTAGAAAGAGAAGTTTCTAGGCCCGAAGCTTGTTTTCAGTACGTGTAGCCCAATCGGCATGCCACAGCGATAAGATGCACTGACAAATGACCCTGCTAAAATCAGATGAAGGCACACAACAAGAAGCTGTCCGAGGCTGGAGGACTGCAGCCTTGGCTGCGGCATCTGCAGTTTCATTCCCAGGGATACCAACATGGCCAGGAACCCACATAAAGGTAATCGGAGAACCGTAGTCCGCCAGCTGCTGAAGAGAGCGTTGGATTCAGTGCACGAAAGGGTGAATCGGATACAGATCACTGAGGCTCTGGATGGCACTCAGGGAATCAGAGCAGATGACATAAGCAGAATGTCGGTGGCGGCGGATGTAAAGAGCAGCCTGGTAGAGGGTAAATAGCTCAGCTGTGAAGACTGAACAACGGCCATGGAGCTGGTATTTGAAACTGTGTGCCCCGACAATAAAAGAACACCTGACACTGTCATTGGTCTTATAGCCATCTGTATAAATGAAGATTGTATTAATGAAGATTGTATTAATGAAGATCGTATTAATGAACTTCGAACAAAGTTCGACAAACCGCGAGTGGTATACCGAAGCTGGGGTAACCTCCATTGGGAGTGAGCTGAGGTCAAGGTGAACGCGAACCTAAGCCTGGAGCCAAGTTGGCGTTTGGCTCTCATCCACTTGAAAGGTTGCAGGGAGTGAAAAATCGTGGTGCTGAAGGAGGTGACGAAAGCAAACTCCAGGGGGTAGCAGGGCAGATACATACAACCTGTATTGACGGTCGAGACAGTCGTCAAAAAAGAAATGATAAAACGGGTGGTTGGGCATTGACAATAGCCGACAGGCATACCAACAAATCAGTATACTGCGCCGGTAGGTTAGTCGCAATTCACCGGCTTCAACATGAAGACTCTCGACGGGACTAGTAGAGAATGCTCCGATCGCAAGACGTAAACCCCGATGTTGTATAGAATTGAGGTGTCGTAAGATGGATGGCCGGGCAGAGTAGTATACAAAGTTGCCATAATCCAGCTTTGAGTGGACAATCGACCGATATTGGCGAAGTAGGATGGTTCAATCTGCTCCCCGCAACATACCTCTGAGAACACGGAGGACATTTAGAGAACAGGCAGCCAAATATGACATATGTGGAGACCAGCTAAGTTTCCTGTCAAATGTAAGACCTAAAGATTATGTTGTCTCCACGAATGGGAGAGCAACGGGACCGAGATGTAAGGTCAGTGCGATATACTCTTTGTAGTGCCAGAAGTTAATACAGATCGTCTTCTCAGCAGAAGAACGGAAGCCATTGGCGACACTCCAGGAGTAAAGATGGTAAAGACAACGCTGAAGACAGCGCTCCAGGAAACATGTACGCTGCACGCTGCAATAGATGGTAAAATAGTCCTCGGAAAGGGAGCCTGATACATCAGCTGTGAGGCAATACATTATTGGATTGATCGCTATGGCGACGCTCAAAACTGAGCCCTGTGGCACCCCATTCTCCTGGCAAAAGGCATTGGAGAGGACAGAACCTGCACGTACCCTGAACTGTTGATCCATTAAAAAGGCACGAATAAAAAGAGGGTGGCGACCGTAAAGGCCCCATGTATTCATGGGTTGGAGAATGCCCACTCTGCAGCAGGTGTCGTAAGCCTTCTCCAAATCAAAGAACACAGCCATGGTCGGGCGCTTCCGCAAGAAGTTATTCATAATGAAGGTCGACAAGGTAACCAGATGGTCAACAGCAGAGCGGCGCCTACGAAATCCACATTGTACATTGCTAAGCAGGCATTGAGATTCGAGCAGCCAAACGAAATGAAGGTTAACCATTTGTTCCATCACTTTACAGACACAGCTGGTAAGGGAAATGGGTCGATAACTGGAAGGCAAGTGCTTGTCCTTCCCCGGCTTAGGAATCGAGACAACAATAGATTTGCACCAGCATGTGGGAACATGACCCTCAATCCAGATGTGATTATGAGTTCGAAGAAGAAAACCTTTACCCGCAGGAGAAAGGTTCTTCAGCATCAGAAAATGAGTAGAATCAGGCCCTGGAGCAGAGGACCATGACCGGGCAAGTGCATTTTCGAGTTCCCACATGGTGAACAAGGCATTATAACTTTCATGATTCGAGGAGCGGAAGTTCGGCAACCTTGCCTCCTCTTCCTGTTTTCGGGGGAGGAAGGCAGGGTGGTAATGAACGGAGCTCGATACCTCTGTGAAAAATCGGCTGAAGGCATTGGAGACATCCTCAGGGGCCACAAGGACATCATTTGCGAACGTCAAGCGAGAAACTGGTGAGTGGATCTTAGTGCCAGACAGCCGGCACAGGCTAACCCAGACAACAGAAGAAGGAGTAAAACTGTTGTAGGTGCTTGTGAAAGCAGCCCAGCTGGCTTTCTTGCTTTATTTAATAACATGACAACATTGCGCATGAAATCGTTTATAATTAATGCAATTCGCCATCGTAGGGTGGCATTTAAAGGTGCGTAAAGCATGTCGACGAGCACATATGGCGTCTCTACATGCTGTGGTCCACCAGGGGACCGGTACACAACATGGAGAAGTAGTATGAGGGACGGAATATTCAGCAGCAGTGAGAATGACTTCCATGAGGTGTGCGACCTGACTTTCACAGCTTGCGAATGTTTGATCCTGAAAAGTCACCCGGAACAGAAGAGCCCCCAGCCTGCTTTGGAGATGGGGTATGATGCAGGAGATTGATAACAAAAGGGAAGTGGTCGCTCGAATACATATGAGAAAGTGCGTACCACTCGCACTGGCTTGCAAGTTGGGTAGTACATATAGAGAGGTATAAATGGGAATAGGTATGAGTTGTGTCCGAAAGAAAAGTAGGGGAGAGCCAGTATTGAGGTAGACAAGATTGAGGTGGTTGAGAAGGTCTGCTAACAGGGAGCCTCTCGGGCAGGATGCTGGAGAGCCCCAAAGGGGATGGTAGGCATTGAAGTCTCCAGTCAACAAAAATGGTGCAGGTAGCTGAGCAATAATTTGCATCATGTCCGCCCTAGTAATGGCAGACAACAATGGAGTGTAAACGGTACAGATGGAAAATGTAAAAGTGGGGAGAGTAATTCGGACGGCAACTGCCTGCAGGTCGGTGTGCAATGTGATGGGACCGTAGTAGATATCATCCCGTACCGGCAACATAACCCCTCCATGAGCCGGCTTACCTGCCTCAGGGGGTAGGTCAAAACGCACAGAGGCATAGTGTGCCAAGACAATTTGATTTCATGGGCGTAGCTTCGTTTCCTGGAGAGCTGCGACAAGCGGTCGGTGCAAGTGTAGCAGCAACTTTAAGTCCTCTCAGTTGGAACGAATGCCGCGAATATTCCAATGAAGAAGTTCCATCGTGAGAAGAAAAAGAAAAAGGATAAGCAAGAAGGAGTCACCTCGAAGGCTGCTGAGGGCCTGGCTTCAAGCGAGCACAGCTGCCGCTATCAATAGACGGAGAGTCATCGTCCATTTGTTCAATAGGTTCATCAGCCATCTTGTTAAGATGGCCGGGAGGGGGGGGGGGGGGCTTCCTCCGCCGGTGAACGGCCAGATGTTAGGCTACCAGCAGTGTGGCCAAGCGAAATGGATGACGGCCTGGGGCAGCAACCGCTGGGTGGCGCAGGAGAAGAAACGCGCCATGGCGGAGAAGGAGAACTTTGCTTCCTGTGAGCCTTCTTGGAAGGTCGTTTAGTCGACGTACTGGTCAATGGCTGGGAGTTCGGGGTACGTAGTAAGTCTTCATGGGACGGTTCCTTCTTGAAGGCCCGTGCATCTGACTTCTGGGTCTTAGTCTTGGCAGAAGCTGATGAAGGTGCTTGTGTCTTAGGGGTGACGGGAGGAAGAGGAGACGCTGACCGGGTGATCTTAACACTGGCCGAATGGACGGCCGTAGCGGTAAAGGTCAGATCGCATGTCTGCGTCGACACCTCCCTTATAGTCCGAGGAGAGGCAAGGACAGTACTTTATTTCCCCACTGGGAGCAGCGTGGGCTTCCTACTAGCAAATAGCTTGTGAGCAGCTGAGGTGGACACTTTCTCTTTGACTCGAATTTCCTGTATACAGCATTTATCCTTGTAGATGGGACAGTCGCGGGAGGACACTGCATGGTCACCCTGACAGTTCACGCAATGAGGAGATGGAGGTGGACAGTCACCCTAATTGGCATTCCTGCCATAAGTGATGCATTTAGCCGCATTAGAACAAGACTGGCGGGTGTGATTAAAACTCTGAGACTGGTAGAAGCGCGTAGGTGTCGGGACGTAGGGGCGAACAGAGATAACCTCATAGCCCTCTTTGATGTGCGACGGCAGCTGAGCACTATCAAAGGTCGAAAAACGTGTCCGGGTCGGTACAAGGTCATTGTCGACTTTTACATGACCCTACGGACAGCTGTCACACCCTGCTCATTGTGGAAAAACTGAATCTCCTCGTCAGTCAATCCATCGAGTAATCTGGTATATACCACACCGTGTGACGAATTTAACATGTGGTAAACCTCCACCCGAATAGGGAACGTGTACAAGAGTGTGGCCCGAAGGAGTTTTTGTGCTTGAAAAGCGCTCTCAGTTTCCAACAACAAGGTACCGTTATGCATCCTGGTACAAGACTTGACAGGTCTGGCTATGGCATCTATGCATTTCTGAATAACGAAAGGGTTGACAGATGAAAAATCCTTTCCGTCCTCAGATCTAGAAAGTACTAGAAACTTCGGGGCAGGCAGTAATACTTTTGTCACTGGTGGCTGGTCATGCTTCCGTTTTTGGCCAGAAGTCCAGAGAGAAGAAGAAGAAGAAGAAGAAGAAGAAGAGAAATCCATTGCGGATGAATCCCCCATGATTGCCAGCGTCTCCGATGGCACACTCCTTCCTTGTGGGGACCCTCTAAGAGGGCGCTCCTACCTTAGGTGAATGTTTATACCTCAGGTCACACCTCCCGAGAAATCGACAGAGGGACCAATCGGCATGGTAGGAAGGTGTCAGCTCAGGTAATCACCCCTCCCCAGGCCTGGCCTTTATGAGGGGGTACATGCGTGCCTTACCTGTCTACCCAGGGTTGGGAATTACGAGTTACCCCATCACCGGCTATGCGAGCGAATGCGTGGGTCTGGGCTTCAGGCGTGCACAGGGAGGGAAGAAGAATAGGAAAAAAAGGGAGAGAGGGAGAGAAAGGACAGACTGTCTCAAACGCCGAGTCAGAGACCATAGGGTGGGCAAGAAGGCAAGGAGAAGAAGGCAAGGAGAAGAAGGCAAGGTAAAAAGTAAGGAAGACAGTAAGAGAGTGAGAAGAAGAAAAAAAGGAAACAAACAAAGGAAGGAAGAAACCAGAAGAAGCGAAAAACCAAAATGACCACAAATGTAAGTCGTTAAACCATCCGTCTCCGGACGCAGGCGCAAACTACCCACTTGAGGGGGAGGGACACCTTTTAGTCACCTCTTATGAGAGGCAGATATACCTCGGGCCTATTCTTACCCCCAGACCCGCAGGGGGAAAAGATTGCTTTGTGAATGTTGTAAAACCAGAGAATCTTCTGTCTGATAACAGAGCACAATTTGCATCTAGTGTGTGGGGGAAGTTTATGCAAAGATCTGGGATAAAGCATATAAGGATTTCAGTGTATCACCCTGCGGTTCACCTGGCTGAGAGGTATATAACAGAGCTGGGTAGGCTATGTAGGACATATTGCACTAAAAAGCATAGTACTTGGGCAGAATATATAACTGTCTTTGAGGATCTTGTGAACGCAGTGGAGAGTTGGGCAACAGGATTCTCACCCTATTATGAAAAATATCAAGCCAGACAATCTAATAGCAGAACACATAGATTTTCCTCCATCTCAAGGCTTGACAAGTCAAGAGAAGATGCAGATGGCCAGACAGCAAATGTTGAAGAAAGGATATGAGAGACAGAGGAGGCATGGACAAAGATATAAGACAACAAAGTTCAAGGAGGAAGATAAGGTTCTGGTGAGGAACAAGAAAAAATCCAGTGACATTGATGGCAAAATCAAAAAGTTACTGGAATTATACCATGGACCCTTTGAGATAATTGGTTGTCCACACCCTAATGCATAGAGGTTAGTATATCCAGTGTCCAAAAAGCCATTAGGACTGAGAAATGTAATGGAGTTGAAAAAATATGTGGTGAAAGATTAAACGGTAAGGAAGTGAGATTCCCATGTATACTTTTGTCTAGTTAAAAAAATTATTGGGGCTATGTATATATGTATTTATAATTTGAATATTATTTGTGTTACTGTGTATGTTGCGACGCCATTGTTGGTGGTCAACAACCTTCATTATACTGAATGTATTTGCAATAAGGGAATCTGTTGTCCAATGGATTTTTTGCACTACTGGTGTGGATGTGATGGAAGCCTTTTTGAAAAGGTCATACAGGAACTGCAACCTACTGTATATACAGTCACTATTTCTGTATAAATGTGTGGAGAGTATAGGAGGGAGGAAATCTGCAAATAGTTTGTTTAAAAATAGTTGAGATATTATTAAAATTTCTAATATATCTGTGGCATCTGGATTTGATACTGGTGCATGGGAGTAGGACTGTTGCTGAGACAGTCATGTAGGGCACTCACTAAATAAGCAAATTGTAGAGGCATATGGGAAATAATTAACTTGCTTATTATAAGATGTTCATGAGGAAAGTGGAGGAAACAACAATAATGGCTAAGTGGATGCATGTATAAGTTTTATGATCTTAGTGAGTTTGTTTGCCATTTGTGATTGAATCTAGTTAGCCATGGAAATGGCAGAAAAGAATGAGTTTCAAGATATTGCCAAATATTATGTGAAAATTAATATCGGAATTCATGAAAAAAAATTGAGCTTATTCATGTACAGTGATGTAGCTGTATGGGTACTTCAAAAATATAAGAATTTGCATCTGGGAATAAACTCTCTTGGTGCAGGGGGTAGAAATGTTGGAGCTGCTGATTTGGGAACATTTGAAGGGGGAAATAGAATATATTTAAGAATGCCATGTTTGTGTTTGATTTGTGTGCATGTCTGTCATTTGTATAAACCTCAATAAGAGCTGATCAGTGAACACAGGATATTCCAGGCAGGGTTTGGATAGCCTACCTCCTGGGAAATGTGGGTTTGCATGTCTAGGCAAGATTTATGAGGATCTGATTAAATTTAGGTAGGATGGCTTGGCTAACAGAGGAAGCACAGCACTGCTGACTGACAAGTTTGTAAAGCCTGCATTCCAAAGCATAAACCAGTGAACACAAGGATCTGGATACAACAACCTCGTGCAACTTACAGAAACAACTGTGTAAAAAGAGGAAGTGTTAATGTGCTGCAAGTGTGCAACCTACATTATAGATTAACATGGGCATTTATATAATATAAATTTCTTTGCATTTTGCCTTGGACTCAATAGGAGACTGTCTAATTGTATAATTGACTTGGATGCACTGTTGGATAATGTGTGTATGTTTTCTCATGACAGTACTTACACTAATTAACTCACCACTATAACACTGTTCTATATGATTTCGTGGCATAATAGTTACTATTAAAATGTTTAAAATATAAAGTAATAAGGGTTTGCTCAGTTTGGTGCAAATTCATGTTGCTGTTACTAAGGTAATGTCTCCATGAAGTGGGGGTATGTAAGAGAACGGGGGATAATATGGACCTCTTTCAAGTAGTTCATAATTTCAATTTAAAGCACAGCTGCAGAGATAATATGCTGGGCAAAATAGACCGGAAAATACTTGTTTTGTATTTTGATGGGCATTGTATTTCCGTTGCACAGTGTTTTGGTTTTCTATTAATTGAAACAAACTATAAAAGTCTGGTGATAAGTATGTAAAATTATATAATGAATTTAGATTTAAGTAATTAAATATTATAAAATATTGTAATCGAACTGTGGCCATGTTCAGGGATTATTTTGACTAATGTGGTGTCACGTGACCTGACTCAGGACAGTGGATATGAGTGGGAAAATTTGGTCTTTCCGATCCCAACTTGCCACATCAATGGACAATGAACAAAGTGCCACGAGTGTAAGCGTGGAGGCCATGGTATGTGAAGAAACAATGTGAAACTGTGTAGGTGTGGGACAAACAGTGTATGAATTGCATCGATTATTATTCGTAAAGATCGGATTCATTTGTGAACTTAAAAATATATGGCAAAGAGTTAAAGTTCTTCTTTTAAATAACTACGGTACAATCTGAACATGTATAGTTCAGTTCATTGCTGTTCAAAAGCTAACCAATATATGACTCAATGATAGGGGCACAAATGCAACTGTTCACTATCAACCCCCTTTGCAGATAAGCCACATGAAAAATAGGTAGTGAACAAGCCAAGTACATTTGCAAACCATCACATTTCATCCATTACCCTATGTGAATTACTTCTGAAAGGAGCTGGAGGAAGCTCCTCTCACACTACTATAATTTTGTTGGTATAGTTACTGCAAAGCCACAATCATTGCATTCCAATCATTTACCTATGAGAAATATTTCTGGAGAAAGCTCCTCCCACTGTACTGCCATTTTGTTGGTATAATTCTAACAAAGCCAGAACCTTCGTATTTCTTCCGTTACCCTATGTGCATTATTTCTGACAGGACTGCACAACACTCCTCTCACTATGTTGGTAAAGTTACAACAAAGCCTGAATAATTGCATTCTATCCGTAAACTTATGAGCATTATTTCTGAAAGAAGCTGCAGGAAGCTCTTTGACACTACTATCACTTTGTTGGTATAGTTGCTACAAAGTGAGAATCATTGCATTTCATACATTACCCTATGCGAATTTTTATATGAAAGGAGCTGCAGAAAGCTCCTCTCACACTATTATCACTTTGTTGCTATAGTTACCAGAAAGCCGCGATCATTGCACTCCATCCATTACCCTACGTGAATTATTTCTGAATGAAGCTGCAGAAAGCTCCACCCACAGTACTGGCACTTTGTTGGTATTGTTAATACAAAGCCAAAATCATCACCTCTCGTCCATTACCCCATGTGAATTATTTCTGAAAGGAGCTGCAGATAGCTCATCTCACACTACTATCAGTTTGTTGGTATGGATCTAACAAAGCCTGAATTATCGCACTTCATCCATTACTCTATGTAAATTATTTCTGGAAAGAGCTGCAGATAGTTCTTCTCACACTACTATCACTTTGATGGTGTAGTTACTACAAAGCCACAATCATCACATTGCATTCATAAGCCTACGTGACTTATTTCTGAAAGGAGCTGCCGATGGCACCTTTCACACTGCTATCAGTTTGCTGGTATCGTTACTACAAAGCCAGAATCATCATATTACATCCAATACACTAAGTAAATTATTTATGAAAAGAGACGAAGATAGCTCCTCTCACACTTCTATAACTTTCTTAATATAGTTACCACAATGCCAGGTCATCGCAATTCATCCGTTACCCCATGTGAATTTTTTTGAAAACAACAGAAGATTACTCCACTCACTACACTACCACTTTATTGGTATATTTACTACGCTGCCACAATCATTGCATTCCATCCATTACCATATGAGAATTACTTCTGAAAGATGCTGCAGATAGCTCCTCCAACAGTACTGCCACTTTTAGGTATGGTTACTACAAAGTCAAAATCATCACGTCTCATCCATTAACCTATGGGAATTATTTATGAAAGGAGCTGCTGATAGCTCCTCTCACACTATGATCAGTTTGTTCGTAAAGTTCTAACTAAGCCTGAATTATCGCATTTTATCCAATACCCAATGTAAATTATTTCTGAAAGGAGCTGCAAAAAACTCTCCTCACACTACTATAACTTTGTTGGTATAGTTACTACAAAGCCAAAATCATTGCATTCCATCCATTACGCTATGAGAATTATTACTGAAAGACACTGAAGAAAGTTCCTCCCACAGTTCTGTCACTTTGTAGTAACCATAACATCACGCCCAGAATCATCGAATATCATTAATAAACCTATGCGAATAATTTCTAAAGGAGCTGCTCCTAGCTCCTCTCACACTACTTCACTTAATTGGTATGGTTAAAACAGAGCCAGAATTATCGCATTTCATACTTCACACTATATGAATAATTTCTCAAAGGAACAGCAGAAAGCTCATCTCAAACTACCATCACTATGTTGGTATAGTTACTACAAAGCCAAAATCATCGCATTTCATCCATTACCCTATGTGAATTATTTATGAGAGAACTTGCAGAAAGCTCCTCCCTCATTTGTGCCTCTTTGTTGGTATGATTACTACACAGACAGAATCATCCATTACATTCATTACACTGTGTGAAGTATTTCACAGAGAAGCTACAGAAAGCTCCTCCTGCATTTGCATCTCTTTGTTGGTATGGTTACAACAAAGCCAGAATAATCGCATTTCATCTATTAACCTATGTGAAGTATTTCTGAGAGAAGCTGCATAAAGCTCCTCTCTCAATTGGATCTCTTTGTTGGTATGGTTACTACAAAGCCAGAATCGTCACATTACATCCATTACCGTATGCGAAGTATTTCTGAGAGGAGCTGCAGAAAGCTCCTCCCTCATATGCGTTTCTTTGTTGGTATGATTACTACACAGACAGAATCATCGCATTTCGTCCATTACCATATGTGAAGTATTTCTGAGAGAAGCTGCAGAATGCGACTCCCACATTCGCATCTCTGTGTTGGTATGGTTACTACAAAGCCAGAATCATCGCATTTCACCCATTATCCTATGTGAAGATTTCAGAGAGAAGTTGCAGAAAGCTCCACTCTCATTTGTGTCTCTTTGTTGGTATGGTTACTACAAAGCCAGAATCGTCGCATTTCATCCATTACCCTGTGTCAAGTATATGTCACAGAAACTGCAGAAAGCTCCTCCCTCATTTGCGTCTCCTTGTTGGTATGATTACTACACTGACAGAATCTTCGCATTTCATCCATTACCCGATGTGAAGTGTTTCTGAGAGAAGCTGCAGAAAGCTCCCCCCTCATTTGCGTCTTTGTACGTATGATTACAACACTGACATAATAATCGCATTTAGCCCATAACCCTACGTGAAGTATTTCTGAGAGAAGCTGCAGATAGCTCCTCCCTCGTTTGCGTCGCTTTGTTGGTATGATTACTTCACAGACAGAATCATCGCATTTCATCCGTTACCCGATGTGAAGTATTTCTGGTGGTGTCCCCGCCAGACACCACACTTGCTTGGTGGTAGCCTTTTAAATCGGCGACGGTCCGGTAGTATAAGTTGGACCCGCGTGTCGCCACTGTCAGTAATGGTTTGGTTTGGTTTGTGGGATTAAAGGGACCAGACTGCTACGGTCATCGGTCCCTTTCTCCAAGTACTAAAAAAACCCACAGAGAATAATAACGATTAACAGAATAGAGCACAGACGACACAGAACAAGAGAAACTGAGACAAAGACCAGACAAAACTAACTAAAATCACACAGAGTGTGACAGTGGGTGGCCGACCATAGAAATAAAAAAGGAAAAGCCAACCACTTAAAACACATTAAAAAGTCAGTTTAAAACCGGAGGCCAGAGGCCAGAATCAACACAAAACCATAAAATAAAACAGAAACACGCAGATTAAAGAATAAAAAACCCCTGCCCTAAGAAAACGTAAAACTAAGGCAGCCATAACAGGGTCATCAGATAAAATGGCAGGGAGCGTATCAGGCAGCGCAAATGTCTGCCTGACCACAGCTAAAAGGGGGCAGGCCAACAAAATGTGGGCCACTGTCAAAGCCGCCCCGCAGCGACATACAGGAGGGTCCTCCTGGCGCAGTAAGTAACTGTGTGTCAGCCGGGAGTGGCCAATGCGGAGCCGACAAAGGACGACTGAGTCCCTGCGGTTGGCTTGCATGGATGACCGCCACACAGTCGTCGTCTCCTTAATGGCACGGAGTTTATTGGGCGTGATCCGATCGCGCCATTCAGCGTCCCAAAGCGCCAAAACATTTCGGCAGAGGACTGCCCAAAAATCAGCCTCTGGGAGGCCAACATTCAGAGACGGTTCTCTCGTGGCCTCTTTCGCCAGGCGGTCAACATGTTCATTGCCCGGGATACCGACATGACCGGGGGTCCACACAAAGACCACAGAGCGGCCGAAACGCGCAAGAGTATGCAGGGACTCATGGATAGCCATCACCAGCCGAGAACGAGGAAAACTCTGGTCGAGAGCTCGTAAACCGCTTAGGGAATCGCTACAGATAACGAAGGACTCACCTGAGCAGGAGCGGATATACTCTAGGGCTCGAAAGATGGCGACTAGCTCAGCAGTGTAAATGCTGCAGCCAGCCGCCAAGGACCGTTGTTCGGAATGGTCCCCTAGAGTTAGCGCATACCCAACACGACCAGCAACCACCGAACCGTCGGTGTAAACAATTCCAGAGCCCTGATAGGTGGCCAGGGTGGAAGAAAAGCGGCGGCGAAAGGCCTCTGGAGGGACCGAGTCCTTCGAACCCTGTGCCAAGTCGAGCCGAAGGCAAGGGCGAGGAACATACCACGGGGGTGTACGCAGAGGCGCCTGGAAAGGAGGTGGAACAGGGAAAAACCCAAGCTCGCAGAGAAGCTCCTTGATGCATACGGCGATCGGACAACCCGACCGGGGCCGACGGTCCGGCAGATGGACGACCGACTGCGGGAACAGGACACAGTAATTAGGATGCCACGGGCGTGTACGCAGAGGCGTCTGGAAAGGAGGTGGAACAGGGAAAAACCCAAGCCCGCAGAGAAGCTCCTTGACGCATACGGCGATCGAACAACCTGACCGGGCCCGACCTGAGCAGCCAGTAATTGTTGACGTCGTAACCGCAGTGGAGGGACACCTGCCTCAACAAGGATGCTGTCCGCAGGGCTGGTGCGGAAGGCACCAGTGGCAAGTTGGATCCCGCTGTGCAGTATTGGGTCCAGCACCCGCAACGCAGAGGGGGATGCTGAGCCATAAGCCAGGCTCCCATAATCCAGACATGATTGGATTAACGCCTGGTAGAGCCGAAACAGGGTAAATCGGTCGGCGCCCCAGCGGGTGTGGCTCAAGCATCTCAGAGCGTTTAGATGCCGCCAACACGCCTGTTTAAGCTGCCGGATATGAGGCAGCCAAGTCAACCGGGCATCGAAAACCACCCCCAAAAACCTGTGTGAGTCCACCACTGAAAGAAGTTCGCCGGCAAGATAAAGCCGCGGCTCCAGGTGGACTGTGCGTCGCCGGCAGAAATGCATTACGCAGGTCTTGGCTGCCGAAAACTGGAACCCATGAGCTACAGCCCAAAACTGCGCCTTGCGGATAGCACCCTGTAGCTGACGTTCAACAGCTGCAATGCCAGTAGAGCTGTAATAAAGGCAGAAGTCGTCAGCATACAGGGAAGCAGAGACAGAATTTCCCACGGCTGCAGCGAGCACGTTAATGGCTATTAAAAACAGGCAGACACTTAAAACAGAACCCTGTGGCACACCGTTCTCCTGGACGTGGGTGGAACTATATGAGGCTGCGACTTGCACGCGGAAGGTACGATACGACAGAAAATTTCTGATAAAGATCGGCAGAGGGCCCCGAAGACCCCATCCATGAAGTGTAGAAAGGATGTGATCACGCCATGTCGTATCGTACGCCTTCCGCATGTCGAAAAAGACAGCGACCAGGTGCTGACGGCGGACAAAGGCAGTACGAATGGCCGACTCCAGGCTCACCAGATTGTCGGCAGCGGAGAGGCCTTTACGGAACCCACCCTGAGATGGAGCCAGAAGGCCCCGAGACTCCAGTACCCATGTCAAGCGCCGAATCACCATCCGTTCGAGAAGCTTGCAAAGAACGTTGGTGAGGCTAATGGGGCGGTAGCTGTCCACCTACAAAGGGTGCTTGCCTGGTTTCAGAATGGGGATAACGATACTTGCCTGCCACTGCGACGGAAACTCACCCTCGACCCAAATACGGTTGTAAAGGACGAGGAGCCGTCGCTGGCAGTCCACTGAGAGGTGTTTCAGCATCTGGCAGTGGATGCTATCTGGTCCAGGAGCGGTATCAGGACAAGCGGCAAGGGCACTGCGGAATTCCCACTCACTGAATGGAACATTGTACGATTCTGGATGGTGGGTGCGAAACGAAAGGCTCCGACGTTCCATCCGCTCTTTAATGGAACGTAAGGCCGTAGAGTAATTGGCAGAAGCGGAACTCATAGCAAAATGCTCTGCTAAGTGGTTTGCAATGACGTCGGAGTCAGTACAAACTGCTCCATTCAGTGAGAGCGCAGGGACGCTGATAGGTGGCCGATAGCCGTAGACGCGTCGAATTTTGGCCCAGACCTGCGATGGAGTGACATGGAGACCAATGGTGGACGCGTACCGCTCCCAGCACTCCTGCTTGCTTTGGCGGATAAGGCGGCGGGCCCACGCACGCAGCTGTTTGAAGGTGATCAGGTGTTCAATGCAGGGATGTCGTTTGTGACGCTGGAGCGCCCGCCGGCGATCTTTAATCGCTGCAGCGATCTCAGGCGACCACCAAGGCGCAGTCCTCCGCCGAGGGGACCCAGAGGAGCGGGGAATGGCAGATTCGGCGGCAGTAACGATGCCGGTGATGACCGATTGAACCACCGCATCAATGTCATCAGTAGAGAGAGGCTCAAGAGCGGCAGTGGAAGAGAACAAGTCCCAGTCAGCCTTATTCATAGCCCATCTGCTAGGGCGCCCAGAAGAGTGATGCAGTGGTAATGGCAGAAAGATCGGGAAGTGGTCACTACCACACAGGTCGTCATGCACACTCCATTGGACAGACGGTAAGAGGCTAGGGCTGCAGACTGAAAGGTCAATGGCGGAGTATGTGCCATGCGCCACACTGAAGTGTGCGAAGGCACCATCATTTAACAGCGAGAGATCGAGCTGCGACAATAAATGCTCAACGATGGCGCCTCGACCTGTTGCCACTGACCCACCCCACGGAGGGTTATGGGCGTTGAAGTCGCCCAATAGCAAGAAAGGTGGTGGCAATTGGGCTACCAGTGCAGCCAGGACAGGCTGCGAGACATCACCATCCGATGGAAGGTAAAGACTGCAGACGGTGACTGCCTGTGGCGTCCACACCCGTACAGCGACAGCCTCTAAAGGTGTCTGGAGAGGGACAGACTCGCTGTGAAGAGAGTTAAGGTCATATATGCAGACGCCACCAGACACCCTCTCATAAGCTGCTTGGTTCTTATGATAACCTCGATAGCCACGGAGGGCGGGGGTTCGCATTGCTGGAAACCAAGTTTCCTGAAGAGCAATGCAGAAGAAAGGGTGAAGGCTGATAAGTTGGCGGAGCTCAGCTAGATGGTGGAAGAAACCGCTGCAGTTCCACTGGAGGATGGTGTTGTCCATGGCTGGGAAAGGCGTGACGGGACAGGGAAGGCAGATTACACCTATGGGTCACCTGCTGCCTCCGATTGAGCACCTGCGCTAGTGCCATTCATGGTGTCTGAGGGACCGGCGAGATCGAGGTCCTCAGCGGACGCCAGAATCTCCACCTCGTCCACAGACGCAGAGCTGGAAGGTTGCAGTGGGGTGGCTGCCACCGCGAGGTCCTTGGGCTTAGAGCTCTTCTTCTTTCATTTCTCATGCTGCTCCTTGGGTTTAACTGGCTGGGAGGGCTTCACCGATTCAGTCTCTGGGACTGAGGAGGATCGTGTAGCCCGTCGACCAGCTGATTGTGGGCACTTACGCCACTGTCGGTCGTCAGCCTTCCCGCTGGTGGAAACCTGGGAAGGGAGGGACCCAAGGGACCCCTTGCGAGCGTGAGAAGCCAAAGAAGTTGGACACTTCGCCGGCTTAAAAGCGGGGACCGACGTCCCCGATGGGGGGGATGGTGTTGCTCCTGAGGTAGGTGGCACAGGAGCAGCCCGGTGGGTAGAGCCCCCCACTGGCGAGGGGGCAGGAGGAGTTGTACCACTCGTCGATCCGGCCGGAAGTCGCGAAACTGAGGGGGCGAGCACAGGTGTTGTAGCAGCGGCGTAGGAAGATGTCAGTCTCACTGGATGTAATCGGTCGTATTTCCTTTTGGCCTCATTATAAGTCAGTTGGTCCAGGGTCTTATATTCCATGATTTTGCGCTCTTTCTGGAACATTCTGCAGTCTGGCGAGCAAGGTGAATGGTGCTCCCCGCAGTTGACGCAGATGGGAGGCGAGGCACATGGAGTATCGGGATGAGATGGGCGTCCGCAATCTCGACACGTGAGGCTGGAAGTGCAGCGCGAAGACATATGGCCGAACTTCCAGCACTTGAAGCACCGCATCGGGGGAGGGATATAGGGCTTGATGTCACATCGGTAGACCATCACCTTGATCTTTTCTGGTAACGTATCACCCTCGAAGGCCAAGATGAATGCACCGGTAGCAACCTGATTGTCCCTCGGACCCCGATGAACGCGCCGGACGAAATGAACACCTCTACGTCCTAAGTTGGCGCGCAGCTCGTCATCAGACTGCAAAAGGAGGTCCCTATGGAAAATAACACCCTGGACCATATTTAAACTCTTATGTGGTGTAATAGTAACGTGAACATCCCCCAACTTGTCACAAGCAAGTAACCTGCGTGACTGGGCGGAGGATGCCGTTTGTATCAGTACTGACCCAGAGCGCATTTTAGACAAGCCCTCCACCTCCCCAAACTTGTCCTCTAAATGCTCGACGAAGAACTGAGGCTTTGTGGAGAGAAAAGACTCCCCATCAGCTCTCGTGCAAACTAAGAATCGGGGCGAATAACTGTTACCCCCATCCTGGGACATACGCTCTTCCCACGGCGTGGCCAGGGAGGAGAACGTTTTCGGATCGTACTTCTGAGCATTAAATTGAGCCCGAGAACGCTTAGAGACTGCTGGCGACTTGCCGCCAGCGAGAGATGATGTACCACGCTTCATTGCGGGTCATCCGCCCTGATGCCACCTACTCCGACCAAGGGCCCTCCCCATGGGCGCCACCCAGCCACAGCAAAGGCCACCTGGCAGGATGGCCGTTGCCGGGAGTCCTGATACCCCAGGAGGATAGGCATCTACTCCTTGGCATACGTGGGGAGTTAACGGCGCAGGCATCAGTAGCGCGATCCCTGTGTTGTCAGGGGGCTACAACCAAGAGGGTACATGGCGGCCCCACCACAACGGACTGGCTACCATGCTGGATCTTAGGTGCAAAAATGTCCAAGGTCGTCGTCGCAGTTAAAAGAAACACTGCAAAGTGCAGCGTGGTAATCGCACCCAGGGACGTATCCTCGCCCAAGAGATCGAAAACGAGCGGGACACCATTGCAACGACGAGAAAGCCGGCTAAAGGTCTAATTGCACGATGGATACAGTGCACCATATAAGGCGCCCTTCCCCAATTGGCTCGCTCTTCGGAATAGTTTAGAAAGATGGAGGTCAAACCCGAGAGGGGACCATCACATAAGGCCGAAACATGTGAGACTCCTTTTAGTCGCTTCTTACGACAGGCAGGAATACCGCAGGCCAATTCTAACCACCGAACCCGCAGGGGGGACTGTCAGTAATAGCAGACCGAGCACCACCACACGGCAAGTGTAGAGAGACGTACTGGCACTCGCCCAGTTGTACAGCAGACTTTGCTAGCGAAGCCACACTGACAAATACGCTCTCATTTGCCGAGACGATAGTTAGCATAGCCTTCAGCGAAGTCATTGGCTACGACCTAGCAAGGCGCCATAGCTTTGATAATTAATGTTGTGAAGCATGTATCATCAAGAGCGATGTTCTACAAATGTGGACTAAAGTTAAGTATTACAGCAGCTGCGTCCATTTTCTAAGTTCTCATTTCCTGTTAACTGTTCCAGACCTCACGCCAATCTGCGTGAGCTTAACGCATGCCTTTCGGCTTCCTCTCGTTGTGACTTGGCTGTCTTGCTAAGTCACAACATATTTGTCGACGAGTCCCAAAAGAGGATTTAACTGTCGTATAGCTCTAATTTACTTGTGTCATGGCTTCGCCACAATCTCCAGATGTACTGTCCGAATTTTATCGCTTGCAAAATCAGCTGACGCAGGCCTTATTGGATGCCCTTGGACAGCTCGTCCAGGGTCAACGTGCAATGCAAAACGATGCGGCAGCCGCCGCTCCACCGCTACCGCAGCCGTAACACGCAGTTGTACCACCTTTTCGTCAATTTGATGCGGCACTGGAAAGCTGGACGGAGTGGTCACGCCAATTTGGATTCCATCTCGCCGCCTACAGAATTCAAGGTAATGAGTGGCAGCCTCACTTATTATCGTGTGTCGGCGTCCTGACGTACAGAGTGATAGTGAAATTGTTTCCCCGACGCGACGTAGCAACTCTGTCCTACGAAGAAATTTTGTCGGCATTAGATGCCTATTTCAAGGAATCCGTCAATGTCGTTGCAAAAAGGTATACTTTCTTTCGTACCAAACGTATGGCCGGTCAAACTAATAGTGAGTGGGTTGCAACTTTGCAAGGCCTTACAAGGGATTGTGCTTTTGAGTGTGAATGTGGACTCCCTTATTCAGATACTATGGTACGTGATGCAATTGCACAGAACGTTTCTGATGTTCGTATACGGGAGCAAATTTTGAAACTAGTCAATCCCTCCCTTCAACAAGTGATAGACATATTGGATAGGCAAGACACACTTGACTTTGCTCAGGCATCATTTGAAACTTCGCCAGCAGTGTGTCACGTTAACCGGCCCGCCGAGCGAGCTGCACGGAACAGTAAACAACCCTCGTGCCCATCCGCGCAGCCGCGTGTGCCGCGCCAGCACGCAAATGCAGTGCTACAATCATGCCCGCGGTGTGCTACTAGACATTCGCGTGAGAATTGTCCGTCTCGCCAAGCTATTTGCTTTTTCTGTAATAGAAAAGGACATGTTCAAAGTGTTTGCCAGAAAAAGCTCAGATCGGACAGTAACAACCATTCCAGGCCCTTTGCTTCGTGCCGGAATCGGAACCAAACCAAGAATACTCAGGCTCGTGAACCTTCGCCCATGGAAATTCATGTAGTTAATTCCACTCCGCCCAGTGCCACTCTTTGTAATAGTGACTGTGTGCGTCCCACAAAAAGTGTGCGTCGACGTCGCCGGAAATCACGTCAATTAGCAAGTGATTCTGTACCAGTGTCTGTTCAAATTGCACGAGACAGTCGCTCTTGTCGTCAGCAGGACAATAAACTTTTTGTAGACTTGGACATTTATGGCAACGTGATCCCTTTCCAGCTCGATACCGGAGCTGCAGTTTCATTGATCAATAAAGACACGTACAAACAACTGGGCACACCTCCGTTGCGTGCCGCAAATGTTAAGTTAAATAGTTATTCAGGTCAGAATATCCCTGTGTTAGGACAGTGCAGCCTTCTTGCAACATACAAGGGACAAACAAAACTTGTGTCTTTTTACGTCCTTCGTTCTTCTTCTGCTGTGAACTTGTTTGGTTTAGATTTGTTTCAGTTGTTTAACTTGTCTATCGTCAATCAGGTCCTATCAATGAACCAGACTGTGCCTTCAGCCAGTGTTTCTAGTCTATGTGAAGAATTTGCAGACATTTTTGCACCGGGCCTTGGTTGCGTTATGAACTATAAAGCACATTTGGACCTGACAGTAAACGCGCAACCGAAATTTTTCAGAGCGCGCAATGTTCCTCGCGCATTGCGTGATGAGGTCGCAAGAACATTAAATGATTTACAGCCACAAGGTGTGATTGAACGTGTGCAGGCTTCTCTCTGGGCATCACCCTTAGTAATTTTGCCGAAACCTTCCGGAAAACTGCGACTTTGTGTGGACTTCAAAGCTACAGTGAATCCACAATTAGTGATTGCAACATTTCCTTTACCCCGCCCGGAAGATTTTTTTGACAAACTGTGCCCGGGTAAATATTTTTCGAAGTTGGACCTAGCAGATGCGTACTTGCAAAGACCATTGGACGACGAATCCCAGCGCGTCTTGGTGGTTAAAACGCATTTTGGTTTGTATCGATTCAAAAGACTGCCATTCCGGTGTGCATCCGCCCCTGCATTGTTTCAGCAATATCTACAAACTGTTTGTGCCTCGGTCCCTACTGCAGCAAACTATCTGGACGATATTGTGATCTCCGGAAAGACGGAAGACGAACATTTAGCCAATCTCAGAACATTATTTCAGGTCTTGCGCCAAAATGGTCTTCGCTTGCGGAAGGACAAATGTGTGTTCTTTGCTCGTGACTTACCATATTTGGGACATGTAATCAATGCCCAAGGCATACCTCCGAGTCCAGAGCACCTCCGTGCCACACAGAACTTGCATTCGCCGCAGGATTTGAAGCAGCTACAGACTGTGCTGGGAAAAATTAACTATTATAACAGGTATATTCCCCATGCCTCTTCCATTTCAGCTCCGCTTCATCGCTTACGCCGTAAAGGTGTTCCGTTCGTCTGGATGACGGAATGCGAACGCGCCTTTCGCCAGTTGAAATCGGCGTTGCTTTCAAATACTTGCCTTACGCCATTCGATCCCCAGAAACCCCTTTTGTTGATGGTAGATGCATCGGATTTCGGGATCGGTGCTGTGATTGCGCACAAAGATGGATCGCATGATCGCCCTATTGCCTTTGCGTCCAAATTGCTCTCGTCTTCGCAAAGAAATTATTCACAGATCGAAAAGGAAACTTTCGCTCTCGTATTTGGTGTTACTAAGTTTCACGATTTCTTGTATGGTCGTCACTTTACCATCAACATGGACCACAAACCTTTGACATCGCTTTTTCATCCGAACAAGCCTGTACCTCCACGTACAGCGCAGAAATTCATTCGTTGGTCTATTTTCCTCTCGCAGTACCGCTACGATATCTTGTATCGGTCTACTGCTAAGCACGGAAACGCCGATGCGTGTCCCGTTTACCTGTTGCTGAGGATAGAGCATTCGATTCTTCCGAACTTGCTTGCATGTTCATTGATTCGGAAACCGATGACGTGGTCGAATCGTTTCCGATTGATTTTCGTCGTGTAGCTGCAGCCACAGCTGCTGACCCTGTCCTTGCTACCGTTTTGAGTTATGTTGCTATGCATTGGCCCTTGTCAAAGTCACGGATCGAGGATCCGTTGGTTCGCCGACTTTTTGCTCACAAGGAGAGACTTTTTGTATGACGTGGTGTTTTGCTGTTGCGTTCTGATAATGATCAGTCCCGGGTCGTGGTCCCACGTTCGTTACAGTCCTCTGTCTTACGGCTTCTCCAACAAGAACATTGGGGTATAGTGCGGACGAAACAACTTGCTCGTCAGCACTGTACTTGGTTCGGAATCGATGCTGCAATTACAAATATGTGCTCTTCTTGCATGGCGTGTGCCGAACAACAATCCGCCCCACCGCGGAATTTCTTTGCATGGCCAAACGCCACTTCCCCTTGGCAACGCTTACACATCGATTTTGCTGGTACATTCTGGAATGCTCGATGGTTGGTTGTGGTAGATTCTTTCAGTAATTTTCCTCTTGTTGTACGGATGTCTTCCACGACGCCATCTGCCACTATTCAAGCGTTATCCGCTATCTTTTGCGTTGAAGGTCTTCCCCAGACTATTGTTTCCGACAATGGCCCACAATTCATGGCCGCAGAATTCCAGTCATTCTGCAAGGCCACTGGTATTCAACATCTGACATCTGCTCCGTTTTCGCCTCAGTCAAACGGTGCCGCTGAACGATTGGTCCAGACTTTCAAGTCACGGATGTTGAAGTTGAAAGAGTCGCATTCTCGGGAGGACGCGTTATTGCTCTTCTTGTCTTCGTATCGCTCTCAGCCCCGAGATGGTCGCTCGCCGGCTCAGTTGCTCCACGGTCGTCCTCGTCGAACCTTGATGTCTTTGCTGCATCTGCCGCATCAGGTTCCTGTTCAGCGGCAGTCACCTGCTTTTGCTCCAGGCGACGTTGTATACTTTCGCAACTATCGAGGTTCACAGCGTTGGCTCGCAGGGCACATTCTTCGCTGCCTCGGCCGCGCTATGTATCTGGTTTTGCGGGCCTCTGGTGAAGTGCGTCGGCATCTCAATCAGCTGCGCCTCTGTCGTCGCACGGGTTCTGCCGCTCCCCGTCTGCTTTCAGCGACGGTGCCGTCCGGTCAGCGCCCTGGGGACCCACCTACTGGCTCGCATCCTCCCCAGGTGTTACCGACGATGCATTCCAATTTGCCCCATGGCGACACGCCGCCGCCGCCTGTTCTCTCGCCGGCGACGCCCACAGTGAACGCGTCACTGCAGCCGCCGGGCGCCTCCCTGGGTCACACGCCGCCAATCGCTTCCCGTGACCAGCTGTCCTCCGCCATGGAACTCTTGTCCGCTCCGGACCAGATGACGTCTTTGCCCGTCGGGTACCCCGACGTGATATAGGTCGACCCTTCGGCCCCTCCTGTCTCTTTACGGGCGCACACACCGCATGTTGGCGTGCACCCTGGACTAGGTTTTCAGGCGTTTCCTAGCTCCCCTCGGACCGAATGGCCGGGTGCGGGTGGCACAGCCTCGCCTGTTGTTAGGCTCCCCACCTCGTCGCATACGTCCACATGGGGTCTCCCCACGGCGGGCGGAAGCCTTATAACACAACCGTTCACCGATTTGCGGGGGAGGAATGTGGTGTCACCGCCAGACACCACAGTTGCTAGGTGGTAGCCTTTTAAATCGGCCGCGGTCCGGTAGTATACGTCGGACCCGCGTGTCGCCACTGTCAGTAATAGCAGACCGAGCGCCACCACACGGCAGGTCTAGAGAGACGTACTGGCACTCGCCCAGTTGTACAGTAGATTTTGCTAGCGAAGCCACACTGACAAATACCTCTCATTTGCCGAGACGATAGTTAGCATAGCCTTCAGCGAAGTCATTGGCTACGACCTAGCAAGGCGCCATAGCTTTGATAATTAATATTGTGAAGCATGTATCATCAAGAGCGATGTTCTACAAATGTGGATTAAAGTTAAGTATTACAGCAACTGCGTCCATTTTCTAAGTTCTCATTTCCTGTTAACTGTTCCAGACCTCACGCCAATCTGCGTGAGCTTAACGCGTGCATTTCGGCTTCCTCTCGTTGTGACTTGTCTGTCTTGCTAAGTCACAACATTTCTGATGGAAGCAGCAGAAAGCTCCTCCCTCATTTGCATCTCTTTGTTGGTATGATTACTACACAGGCAGAATCATCGCATTACATCCATTACCCTATGTGAAGTATTTCAGAGAGAAGCTGCAGAAAGTTCCTGCCTCATTTGCGTCTCTTTGTTGATACGGTTACTACAATGGCAGAATAATCGCATTTCGTCCATTATCCTGTGTAAAGTATTTCTGAGAGTAGCTGCAGTAAGCTCTTCCCTCATTTGCATCTCTATGTTGTTATGGTTACTACGAAGGCAGAATCATCGCATCTCATCCATTACCCTGTGTGAAGTATTTCTGAGAGTAGCTGCAGTAAGCTCCTGCCTCAATTGCGTCTCTTTGTTGGTATTGTTACTACAAAGCCAAAAAAAAAAAATGGCTCTGAGCACTATGGGACTCAACATCTTAGGTCATAAGTCCCCTAGAACTTAGAACTACTTAAACCTAACTAACCTAAAGACATCACACACACCCATGCCCGAGGCAGGATTCGAACCTGCGACCGTAGCAGTCCCGCGGTTCCGGACTGCAGCGCCACAACCGCTAGACCACCGCGGCCGGCACTACAAAGCCAGAATCATCGCATTTCATGCATTACCCTATGTGAATTATTTCCGAGAGACGCTGCAGAAAGGTCCTCACTCATTTGCATCTCTTAGCTGGTATGGTTACTTCAAAGCCAGAATCATCCCATTTAATCTATTAAACTATGTGAAATATTTGTCAGAGAAACTGCAGAAAGCTCCGACCTCATTTGTGTTTCCCTGTTGGTATGGTTAGCAAGAAGCCAGAATCTTCGCGTTTCACCCATTACCCTATGTGAAGTAGTTCTGAGAGAAGCTGCAGAAAGCCCCTCCATCATTTGCTTCTCATTGTTCGAATGATTACTACACAGTCATAATCATTACATTTCATCCATTTCCCAATGTGAAATATTTTTCAGAGAAGCTGCAGAAAGCTCATCCCTCATTTGCGTCTGTTTATGGTATGATTACTGCACAGACAGAATCATCGGATTACTTCCATTACCCAATGTGAAGTATTTCTGAGAGAAGCTTCAGAAAGCTCCACACTCATTTGCATCACTTTGTTGGTATGGTTACTACAAAGCCAGAATAATCGCATTTCAACCATTACCCTATGTGAAGTTTTTCTGAAAGAAGCAGCAGAAAGCTCCTCCCTCATTTGCATCTCTTTGTTGGTCTGGTTACTACCAAGCCAGAACCATCGCATTTCATCCATTACCCTATGTGAAGTATCTGAGAGAATCTGCAGAAAGCTCCTCCCTCATTTGCGTCTCTTTGTTGGCATTGTTACTTCAAGACCAGAATCGTTGCACTTCATCCATTAAACTCTTTGAAGTATTTCTGAGAGAAGCTGCATAAAGCTCCTCTCTCAATTGCATCTCTTTGTTGGTATGGTTACTACAAAGCCAGAATCATCGCATTTAACCCATTACCCTTTGTGAAGTATTTCAGAGAGATGTTGCAGAAAGCTCCTCTGTCATTTGCGTCTCTTTGCTGACATGGTAACTACAAAGGCAGAATCGTCACATTTCTTAAATTAGCCTATGTGCAGTAGTTTGTGGGGAGCTGCAGGAAGCTCCTTCCTCATTTGTGTCTCTTTGATGGTATGGTTACTACAAAGCCAGAATCATCGCATTTCATCTATAACCCTATGTGAAGTATTTCTGAGAGTAGCTGCAGTAAGCTCCTAACTCATTTGCATCTCTTTGTTGGTATGGTTAATACGAAGGCAGAATTGTCGCATCTCATCCATTACCCTATGTGAAGTTTTTCTGAGAGAAGCTGCATAACGTTTCCCCGTCATTTGCATCACTTTTTGGTGTAATTACTACACAGACAGATTCATTGCATTTCATCCATTACCCTTTGTAAATAACTTCTGAGAGACGTTACAGAAAGCTCCTCCCTCACTTGCGTCTCATTGTTGGTATGGTTACTACAATGCCGTAATCATCGCATTTCATCCATTACCCTATGTGAAGTATTTCTGAAAGAAGCTGCATAAAGCTCCCTCCTCATTTGCATCTCTTTGTTGGTATGATTACTACACAGACAGAATCATCGCATTTCATCCATTACCCTACGTGAAATTTTTTTGAGAGAAGCTGCAGAAAGCTCCTTCCTCATTTGCGTCTCTTTGTTGGTATGATTACTACACAGACAGAAACATCGCATTTCATCCGTTACCCTATGTGAAGTATTGCTGAAAGAAGCAGCAGGATACTTGTTGCTCATCTGCGTCTCTTTGTTGGTATGCTTACTTCAAAGCCATAATCATTGCTTTTCATCCATTACCCAATGTGAAGTATATCTGAAAAAACCTGCAGAAAGCTCCTCCCTCATTTGCACCTCTTTGTTGGTATAGTTACTTAATAGCCATAATCATCACATGTCATTCATTTCCCTATTTGAAGTATTTCTGAGAAAACCTGCAGAAAGCTCCTCCTTCATTTGCATCTCCTTGTTCGTGTGGTTATATCAAAGCCATCATCATCGCATTTCATCCATTATCCTATGTGAAGTATTTCTATGAATACCTGCAGAAAGTTCCTCCCTCATTTGTGTCTTTTGTTGGTATGACTACTACACATACAGAATCATTGCATTTCATCCATTACCATGTGTAAAGTATTTCTGAAAGAAGCAGTAGGATACTCTTCCCTCATCTGCGTCCCTTGCTGCCAAGTCACACCTCTCCTCTCCACAGATATTCTCACTCCCATTTTCCACCGTGTTCCTGGGCGCCCTGTAGGTCTTTTCCCATCCATCTTTAGTTATTCCTTAATTTTGGGGGGGTCTCTGCCCATGCAACCTCTTAACATGCCCATACCATCTTAATATCCTTCATTCAATTTCTTCTCTCATACTTTCTTGTTTGAGGTCCTTTCTAATCTCTACATTCCTTACTCTGTCCATTCTCATTTTTCTCTTAACTGCTCTGAGAAGTTTCATTTCCCCTGCTTGCAGTCTGTTCCAGTCCCTTACTTTCATTGTCCATGTTTCTCCACCATAGGTGACAATAGGGAAGTAATAATTCGTTAACATCAGGAGTTTTGCTCTTTCTGAAACTTCATTATTCCAAATCAGATGTTTTATTTCTTGGCAGAAATTGCCTCCCTCCTGTAATCTCCTATTAACTTCGTTAGTTATTCTTCCATCCCTAGATATTTCACTCCCTAAATAAGTGAACCTTTCTACCACTTTGAGGGGTTCTCCATTCAAGGTAATTTTTCAATTGACTCCTTTCTCTCTTCCAAAAACATTTATTTCACTCTTATTTTTCTTTATTTTTAATCCGTACCTTTTCATTATTTACTTCCATGCATACAGCTGTAACTGTACATCTACATCTTTATCACCCCCTATTACCATATCATCAACAAAAATCATCTTTTTGTCTTTTTCTTGGTTACAACAAAATCATAATCATCACATTACATCCATTACCCTATGTGAAGTATTCCAGAGAGAAACTGCAGCAACCTCCTCCCTCATTTGAGTCTCTTCGTTGGCACGGTCACTACAAAGCCATAATCATTGCATTTCATCCATTGCCCTATGTGAAGTATTTGTGAGAGAAGCTGCATAAAGCTCCTCACTCATTTGCATCTCTTTGTTGGTATGGTTACTACAAAGGCATTATCATCGCATTTCATCCACTACCCTATGTCAAGTATTTCTGATAGAAACTGCATAAAGCTCCTCCCTCATTTGCATCTCGTTGTTGGTATGGTTACTACAAAGCCAAAATCATCACGTTTCATCCATTTCCCTATGTGAAGTACTTCTGAGACAACCTAAAGAAAGCTCCTCCCCCATTTGGATCACTTTGTTGCTATGGCTACAACAAATCCAGAATCATGGCATCTCATCCATAGCCCTATGTAAAGTATTTCTGAGAGAAGCTGCAGAGAGCTCCTCCCTCATTTGCATCCCTATTTGGTATGGTTACTACAAAGCCTTAATCATTGCATTTCATCCATTACCCTATGTGAAAAACTTCTGAGAAATCCTGCAGAAAGCTCCTCCCTCATTTACGTCTCTTTTTTGGTATGATTACTGCTCAGACAGAATCATCGCTTCTCATCCGTTCCCCTATGTGAAATATTGTTGATATGGTTACCATAAAGCCATACTGATCGCATTTCATCCCCTGCCCTATGTGAATATTTCTGAGTGATGCTGCATAAGGCTCCTCCCTCATTTGCATCTCTTTGTTGTTACCATTACTACAAAACATAATCATCGCATTTCATCCATTAACTTTTGTGATGTATTTCTGAGAGAAGCTGAATAAAGCTCATCCCTCATTTACATCTCTTTGTTGGTATGGTTACGACAAAGCGATAATCATCGCATTTCGTCCATTGCCCTATGTGAAGTATTTCTGAGAAGCCCTGCATGAAGCTCCTCCCTCATTTGCATCTCATTGTTGCTACGGTTACTACAAAGCCAGAATCTTGGCATCTTATCCATACCCCTATGTAAAGTATTCTTGAGAGAAGCTGCATTTAAAGCTTGTCCCTCATTTGCATCTCTTTGTTGGTATGGTTACCACAATGCCATAATCATCGCATTTCATCCATTACCCTATATGAGGTATTTCTGAGAGATGCTGCTTAAAGCTGCGCACTCATTTGCATCTCATTGTTGGTATGTTTACTACAAAGCCAGAGTCATCGCATTTCATCTATTACCCTATGTGAGGTATTTCTGAGAGTAGCTGCATAAAGCCCCTCCCTCATTTGCGTCTCTTTGTTGGTATGGTTACTACAAAGCCATAATCATCTCATTTCATACATTTCCGTATGCGAAGTATTTGTCAGATGACCTGCAGCAAGCTCCTCACTCATTTGCATCTCTTTGTTTGTATGGTTACTTCTAAGCCACAATCATCGCATTTCATCCATTACCCGATGTGAAGTATTTTTATTTTGTCCATTACCCTATGTGAAGTATTTCTGAGAAAACCTGCAGAAAGTTCCTCCCTCATTTGCGTCTCTTTGTTGGTATGATTACTACACAGACAGAATCATCGCATATCATCCATTAACTTCTGTGAAGTATTTCTGAGAGAAGCTGCATAACGCTCAACCCTCATTTGCATCTCTTTGTTGGTATGGTTAATACTAAGCAATAATCATCGCATTTCATCCATTACCCTGTGTGAAGTAGATATGAGTGAGGCCGCATAAAGCACCTCCCTCATTTGCATCTGTTTGTTTGTCTGGTTACTACAAAGCCAGAATCATCGCATTTCATCCACTACCATAAGTGAAGTATTTATGAGAAAACCTGCAGAAAGCTCCTCTCTTATTTGCATCTCTATGTTGGTATGGTTACTTCAAAGCCATAATCATGGAATTTCATCCATTACACTATGTGATGAATTTACGAGAAAACCTGACAAAGCTCCTCCCTCATTTTCGTCTCTTTGTTGTTATGATTACTACACAGACAACATCATCGCATTTCATCCATTAACCAATGTGAAGTGTAACTGAAAGAAGCAGCAGGAAGTTCCTCCCTCATTGCATCCCTTAGTTGGTATGGTTACTACAAAGCCAGAATTATCGCATTTCATCCATTACACTATGTGAAGTATTTCTGAGAAAACCTGCAGAAAGCTCTTTCCTCATTTGCAGCTCTTTGTTGGTATGGTTACTATACAGCCAGGATCATCGCTTTTCCCCGATTATCCTACGAGAATGATTTTTGAGAGAAGCTGCATAAAGTGCCTCCCTTATTTGCTTCTCTTTGGTGGTATGCTTACTACAAAGCCATAAACATCGCATTTTATATATTACCCTATGTGAAATACTTCAGAGAAAAATTGCTGAAAGATCCTCCCTCATTTCGATCACTTTGTTGGTATGGTTACCACAAAGTCTTTATCATCTCATTTTATCCATTACTCTATGTGAACTATTTCTGTGAGATGTTGCATAAAGCTCTTACCACATTTGTATTTCTTTCTGCGTATGGTTACTACAAAACCAGAATCATCGTTATTCATCTAATACCCTATTGTAGGAATTTCTGAGAGAAGCTGCATAAAGCTCCTCACTCATTTGCATCTCTCTGTTGGTATGGTTACTACTAAGCTATAACCATTGCATTTCATCCATTTCCCTATGCGATGTATTTCTGAGGCAACCTGCAGAAAGCTCCTCCCTAATTAGCATCTCTTTGTCGGTATGGTAACTTCAAAACCATAATCATCGCATTTCATCAATTACCCAATGTAAAGTATCTCTGAGGAATCCTGCAGAAAGCTGCTCCCGCATTTGCATCCCTTTTTTGGTACGGTTACTACAAAGCCATAATCATCTAATTTCATCCAGAACCCTATGTGAAGTATATATAAAAGTAGCTGCAGTGAGCTCCTCCCTCATTTGCGTCTCTTTGTTGGTATGGTTACTACGAAGGCAGAACCGTCGCATTTCAGTCATTATCTATGTAAAATATTTCTGAGAAAAACTGCAGAAAGTTCCTCCCTCATTTGCATCTCTTTGTTGGTATAGTTACCACATAACCATAAACATCGCATTTCATTCATTACTCTATGTGAGGTATTTCTGGGAGATGATGCATAAAGATACTCCTCGTTTGCATACCTATTTAGTATGGTTACTACAAAGCCATTATCATTGCATGTCATCCATTGCCCTATGTGAAGCATTTCTGAGTCAAGTTGCATAAAGTTCCTCCCTCATTTGCATCTATTTTGCTGGTATGGTTACTGCAAAGCCATAATCATCGCATTTCATCCATTACCATGTGTGAGGTATTTTGAGAGGATCTGCGTAAAGCTCAACCCTCATTTGCATCTCTTTGTAGGTAGGGTACTACAAAGCCAGAATCATCGCATTTTATCCATTACCCTAGTGAAGTATTTCTGAGAGAAGCTGCATAAATTTCATCCCTCATTTGCATCTTTTTGGGGGGATCGGTACTACAAAGCCAGAATCATCGCATTTCATCCCTTACCCTATGTGAAATGTTTCTGAGAGAAACTGCATAAAGCTCCCCCTCATTCAAATCTCTTTGTTTGTATGGTTAGCACAAAGCCAGAATCATCGCATTTCATCCATTAAACTGTGTGAAGCATTTCTAAAAACACCTGCAGGAAGCTCCTTACTGTTTTTGCATCTCTTTTTCGTATGGTTACTTCAAAACATAATCATTGCATTTCATCCATTGCCCTATGTGAAGTATTTGTGACAAAATCTGCTGAAAGATCCTCAATCATTTGCATCACTTTGTTGGTATGGTTACTACAATGCGATAATCATCGCATTTCATCCACTACCCTATGTGAAGTATATCTAAGAGAGACTGCATAAAGCTCCGCCCTCAATTCCATTTCTTTGTTGCTATGGTTACTACAATGCCATAATCATCACATTTCATCCGTTACCTTATGTGAACGCTTTCTGACAGATGTTTCATAAAGCTCCTCCCTCATTTGTATCTCTTTGATGGTATGGTTACTACAAAGCCAGAATCATCGCATTTCATGCATTACTCGATGTAAGGTATTTCTGAAAGAAGATACAGAAAGCTCCTCCCTCATTTGAGTCTCTTTGTTGGTATGATTACTACACTGACAGAATCATCGCATTTCATCCATTATCCTATGTGACATATTTCAGAGAGAAACTGCAGAAAGCTCACCCCGCATTTGAGCCTCTTTGTTGGTATGATTACAACACAGGCAGAACAATTACATTTCATCCATTGTCCTATTTGAAGTAATTCAGAGAGAAACTGCAGAAAGCTCCTCCCTCATTTGAGTCTCTTTGTTGGTATGATTACTACGCAGACAGAATCATCCCATTTCATCCATTTTCGTATGTGAAGTACTTCACAGACAAACTGCAGAAAGCTCCTCCCTCATTTGAGTCTCTTTGTAGGAATGATTACTACCCTGTCAAAATCATCACATTTATTCCATTATCCTATGGCAAGTATTCCAGAGAGAAACTGCAGAAAACTCCTCCCTCATTTGCGGTTCTTTGTTGGTATGTTCACTACACAGACAAAATAATCGCATTTCATCCATTATCCTATGTGAAGAATTTCTGAGAAAAGCTGCAGAAAGCTCCTCCCTTATTAGCCGTTCTTTGTTGGTATGTTTACTACACAGACAAAACAATCGCATCTCATCCATTGACCTATTTGAAGTATTTCAGAGAGAAACTGCAGAAAGTTACTCCCTCATTTGAGTCTCTTTGTTGGTATTATTACTACGCTGACAGAAACATAGCATTTCATCCATTATACTATGTGAAGTATTCCAGAGAGACACTGCAGATGGAACCTCCCTCTTTTGTGTATCTTTGTTGGTATGATTACTACATTGACAAATTCATCACATTTCATCCATTGTGCTACATGAAGTATTTCAGAGAGATGCTGCAGAAAGCTACTCACTCATTTGAGTCTCTTTGTTGGTATGATTACTACACTGATAGAATCATCGCATCTCATCCATTAACCTATGTGAAATATTTCAGAGAGAAACTGCAGAAAGCTCATCCCTCATTTGAGTCTATTTGTTGGTATGATTACTACACTGACAGAATCATCGCATTTCATCCATTACCCCATGTGAAGTATTTCTGAGAGAAGATGCAGAAAGCTCCACCCACATTTGCGGTTCTTTGTAGGTATGTTTACTACACAGACAGAATAATCGCATTTCATCCATTATCCTACATGAAGTATATCAGAGAGAGACCCCAGAATGCTCATGCCTCATTTAAGTCTCTTTGTTGGTATGATTACTACTATGACATAAACATCGCGTTTCATCCATTATGCAATGTAAAGTATTTCAGAGAGAAACTACAGAAAGCTCCTCCCTCATTTGAGTCTCTTTGTTGGTGTGATTACTACACTGACAGAATCATCGCATTTCATAAATTATCCTATGTGAAGTATTCCAGAGAAAAACTGCAGAAAGCTCCCCCCTCATTTCAGTTTCTTTGTTGGTATGATTACTACATTGACAGAACCATCGCATTTCATCCATTATGCTATGTGAAGTATTTCAGAGAGAAACTGCAGTAAGCTCCTACCTCATTTGAGTCTCCTTGTTGGTATGATTACTACACTGACACAATCATCGCATTTCATCCATTATCCTATGTGAAATATATCAGACAGGTGCTGCAGAAAGCTCCTCCCTAAATTGGGTCTCTTTGTTAGTATGATTACTACACTGACAGTATCATCGCATATCCACCATTATCCTACGTGAAGTATTCCAGAGGGAAACTGCAGAAAGCTCCTCCATCAATTGAGTCTCTTTCTTGGTATGATTACTACACTGACAGAATCATCGCATTTCCAGAGAGAAACTACAGAAAGCTCCTCCCTCATTTGAGTCTCTTTGTTGGTATGTTTACTACACAGACAGAATAATCGCATTTCATTTATTATACTACTTGAAGTATTTCAGATAGGAAACCAAGAAAGCTCCTGCCTCATCTGAGTCACTTTGTTGGTATGATTAATACACTGACAGATTCATCGCATTTCATCCATTATCCTATGTGAAAAACTCCTGAGAGAAACTGCAAAAAAGCTCCTCAATCATTTGGGCCCCTTTGTAGATATGACTACTACACTGACAGGATCATCGCATTTCATCCATTATCCTATGTGAAGCATTCCAGAGAGAAACTGCAGAAAGCTCCCCCCTCATTTGAAACTCTTTCTTGGCATGATTACTACATTGACAGAATATCGCATTTCATCCATTATTGTATGTGAAGTATTCCAGGCAGAAACTGCAGAAAGCTCCCCCCTCATTTGAATCTCTTTCTTGGCATGATTACTACATTGACAGAATATCGCATTTCATCCATTATCCCATGTGAAATATAAAAGAGAGAAGCTTAAGAAAGCTTTTCCCTCATTTGAGACTCATTGTTGGTATGATCACTAAACTGACAGAATCATCGCATTTCATCCATTATCCGATGTGAAAAACTCCTGAAAGAATTTGCAGAAAGCTCCACCCTCATTTGTGTCTCTTTGTAGGTATGATTACTACGCTGAAAGAATCATCCCATTTCATCCAGTTTCCGATGTGAAGTATTTTAGAGAGAAACTGCAGAAAGCTCCTCCCTGATTTGAGTCTCTTTGTAAGTACGATTACTACACTGACAGAGTCATCGCATTTCAACCACTATCCCATGTGATGTATTCCAGAGGGAAACTGCAGAAAGCTCCTCCCTTATTTGAGTCTCTTTGTTGGTATGATTACTATACTGACAGAATCATCGCATTTCATCCCTTATCCTACGTGACGTATTTCATAGAGAATCTGCAGAAAGCTCCAGCCACATTTGAGTCTCTTTGATGGTATGATCACTACACCGACAGAATCATCGCATTTCATCCATTATCCTATGTGAAGTGTCACAGAGAGAAACTGCAGAAAGCTCCTCCCTCATTCTAGTCTCTTTGTTGCTATGATTACTACACTGACAGAATCATCGCATTTCATCCATTATCCTGTGTGATGTATTCCAGTAAGAAACTGCAGAAAGCTCCAGCCTCATTTCAGTCTCGTTGTTAGTATGATTGCTACACTGACAGATTCATCCCATTTCATCCATTTTCATATCTGAATTATTTCAGAGAGGAACTGCAGAGAGCTCCATCCTCATTTGAGTCTCTCTGTTGGTATAATTACTATACTGACAGAATCACTGAGTTTCATCCATTATTCTATGTGAGGTATTTCAGAGAGAAACTGCAGAGAGCTCCTCCCGCATAAGTGTGTCTTTGTTGGTATGATTACTGCACTGACAGAATCATCACATTTCATACATTATCCTATGTGAAGTATTTCCGTGAAAAACTGCAGAAAGCTCCTCCCTCATTTGAGTCCCTTTGTTGGTATGATTACTAAACTGACAGAATCATCGCATTCCATCCATTACCCTATTTGAATTATTTCAGAGTGAAACTGCAGAAAGCTCCTCCCTCATCTGAGTCTCATTGTTGGTATGATTACTACACTGACAGAATCGTCGCATTTCGTCCATTATCCTCTGTGAAGTTTTCCAGAGAGAAACTGCAGAAAGCTCCTACCTCATTTGCGTCTCTTTGTTGGCGTTATTACTACACTGACGGAATCATCGCATTTCACCCATTATCCTATGTGTAGTATCCAGAGAGAATCTGCTGAAAGCTCCTCCCTCATTTGAGTCTGTTTGATGGTATGAACACTGCACTGACAGAATCATCACATTTCATCCATTATCCTATTTGAAGTATTTCAGAGAGAAACTGCAGAAAGCACCTCCCTCATTTGTGTCTCGTTGTAGGTATGATTATTACTCTGAAGGAATCATCCCATTTCATCTAGTTTCCAATGTGAAGTATTTTAGAGAGAAACTGCAGAAAGCTTCTCATTGATTTGAATCTCTTTGTAGGTACGATTACTACACTGACAGAATCATCGCTTTTCATCCATTATCCTATGTGAAATGCTTCAGAGAGAAACTGCAGAGAGCTCCTCCCTCATTCTAGCCTAATTGTTGCTATGATTACTGCAGTGACAGAATCATCGCATTTCATCCATTATCCTATGTGAAGTATTCCAGAGAGAAACTGCAGAAAGCTCCAGCCTCATTTCTGTCTCCTTTTTAGTATGATTACTACACTGACAGATTCATCGCATGTCATCCATTTTCATATGTGAATTATTTCAGAGAGGAACCGCAGAGAGCTCCATCCACATTTGAGTCTCCTTGTTGGTATGATTACTACACTTACAGTATCATCGCATTTCATCCATTGTCCAATCTGAAGTATTCCAGAGAGAAACTGCAGAAAGCTCCTCCCTCATTTGAGTCCCTTTGTTGGTATGATTATTACACTGACAGAATCATCGCATTTCATCCATTTCCCCATGTGAAGTACTTTTGAGAGAAGCTGCAGAAAGCTCCTCCCACATTTGCTGTTCTTTGTTGGTATGTTTACTACACAGAAAGATTAATCGCATTTCATCCATTATCCTACTTGAAGTATTTCAGAAAGAAACCACATATAGCTTCTGCCGCATCAGAGTCTCTTTGTTGGTATGATTACTACACTGACAGAATCATCGCATTTCATCCTTTATCGTATGTGTAGTATATCAGCGAGGAACTGCAGGAAGCTCCTCCCTCATTTGAGTCTCTTTGTTGGTATGATTACTACACTGACAGAATCATCGCATTTCATCCACTATCATATTTGAAGTATTTTAGAGAGAAACTGCAGAAAGTTCCTCCCTCATCTGAGTCTCATTGTTTTTATGATTATTACACTGACAGAATCAACGCATTTCGTCCATTATCCTCTGTGAAGTATTCCAGACAGAAAGTGCAGGAAGCTCCTCCCTCATTTGAGTCCCTTTGTTGGTACGATTACTACACTGACAGAATCATCGCATTTCATCCATTATCCTATGTGAAGTATTTCAGAGAGAAACTGCAGAAAGATCCTCCCTCTTTCGAGTCTCTTTGTTGGTATGATTACTACACTGACAGAATCATCGCATTTCATCCATTATGGTATGTGAAGTATTTCAGAGAGAAACTGAAGGAAGCTCCTACCTCATTTGAGTTTCTTTGTTGGAATTATTACTACACTGACAAAATATTCGCATTTCATCCATTATCCTATGTGAAATATAAAAGAGAGACGCTGCAGAAAGGTAATCCCTCATTTGAGTCTCATTGTTGGGATGATTACTACACTGACAGAATCATCGCATTTCATCCATTATCCTATGTGAAGTATTCCAGAGAGAAACTGCAGAAAGCTCCTCCCTCATTTGAGTCTCTTTGTTGGTATGATTACTACACTGACAGAATCATCGCATTTCATCCATTATCTTATTTGAAGTATGTCAAAGAGAAACTGCAGAAAGCTCCTTCCTCATTTGAGTCTCTTTGTTGGTATGATTACTACACTGACAGAATCATTGCATTTCATCCATTATCCTATGTGAAGTATTCCAGAGAGAAACTGCAGATTGCTCCTCCCACATTAGAGTCCCATTGTTGATATGATTACTACACTGACAGTATCATTGCATTTCATCCATTATCCTATGTGAAGTATTCCAGAGGGAAACTGCAGAAAGCTCCGCCCTCATTTGTGTCACCTTTTTGGTATGATGTACTACACTGACAGAATCATCGCATTTCATCTATTTCAACATTTGAAGTATTTTTGAGAGAAGCTGCAGAAAGCTCCTCCCTCATTCTCGGTTCTTTGTTAGAATGTTTACTACACAGACAGAATAATCGCATTTCATCTATTATCCTACTTGATGTATTTCAGGGAGAAACCCCAGAAAGCTCCTGCATCATCTGAGTCTCTTTGTTGGTATGGTTACTACACTGACAGAATCATCGCATTGCATCCATTATCCTATGTGAAGTATTCCAAAGAGAAACTGCAGGAAGCTACTCCCTCATTAGAGTCTCTTTGTTGGTATGATTACTACTCTGACAGAATCATTGCATTTCATTCATTATCCTATGTGAAGTATATCTGAGAGGAGCCGCAGAAAGCTCCTCCCTCATTTGCGGTTCCTTGTTGGTATGTTTACTACACAGACAGAATAATCACATTGCATCCATTATCCTATTTGATGTATTTCAGAGAGGAACTGCAGGAAGCTCCTCCTTCATTTGAGTCCCTTTGTTGGTATGATTACTACACTGACAGAATCAGCACATTTCATCCATTATCCTATGTGAAGTATTACAAAGAGAAACTGCAAAGATCTCCTCCCGCATTAGAATCTCTTTGTTGGTACGATTACTACATTGACAGAATCATCGCATTTCATCCATTATCCTATGTGAAGTATTCCAGAGACAAACTGCAGAAAGCTACTCATTTATTTGAGTCCATTTGTTAGTATGATTACTACACTGACAAAAGCATCCCATTTCACCATTATCCTATGTGAAGTATTCTAAAGAGAAACTGCAGAAAGCTTCTTCCTCTTTTCAGTCTCTTTGTTGGTATGATTACTACATTGAGAGTATCTTCGCTTTTCATCCATTATCCTACGTGAAGTATTTCAGACAGAAACTGCAGAAAAACCTCCATCATTTGAGTCCCTTTGTTGGTATGTATACTACACTGACAGAATCATCGCATTTCATCCATTATCCTATTTGAAGTATTTCAGAGAGACACTACAGCTGCAGGAAGCTCCTTCCTCATTTGAGTCTCTTTGTTGGTATGATTACTACACTGACAGAATCGTCGCATTTCTTCTATTATCCTATGTGAAGTATTCCAGGGAGAAACTGCAGAAAGCTACTCCCTCATTTGAGTCTCTTTGTTGGTATGACTACTACACTGACAGAATCTTCGCATTTCATCCATTATCCTATGTGAATTGTTCCAATGAGAATCTGCTGATAGCTACTCCCTCATTTGAGTCTCTTTGTTGGTATGATTACTACACTGACAAAATCATCGCATTTCATTCATTATCCTATGTGAATTGTTCCAATGGGAAACTGCTGATAGCTCCTCCTTCATTTGAGTCTCTTTGTTGGTATGAATACTACACTGAGTGAATCATCGCACTTCATCCATTATCCTATGTGAAATATTCCAGAGAGAAACTGCTTAATGCTCCTTCATCATTTTAGTCTCTTTTTTGGTATGATGACTTCACTCACAGAATCATCGCATTTCATCCATTATAATATATAAAGTATTTCAGAGAGGAACTGCAGGAAGCTCCTCCCTCATTTGAGTCTCTTTGTTGGTATGATTACTACACTGACAGAGTCATCGCATTTCATCCATTATCCTATGTGAAATATTTCTGAGAGGAGCTGCCGAAAGCTCCTCTTTCGATTGCGGTTATTTGTGGTGTGTTTACTGCACAGACAGGATAATCACATTGCATCCACTATCCTATTTGATGTATTTCAGAGTGGAACAGCTGAAAGTTCCTTCTTCATTTGAGTCTCTTTTTTGGTATGATTACTACACTGACAGAATCAGCACATTTCATCCATTATCCTATCTGAAGTATTCCAGAGAGAAACAGCAGATAGCTCCTCCCTCAGTTGAGTCTCTTTGTTGGTATGATTACTACACTGACAGAATCATCGCATTTCATCCATTATCCTATGTGAAAATTTCGAGAGAGGAACTGCAGAGAGCTCCTCCCTCATTTGAGTCCCTTTGTTGTCATGATTAGTGCACTGACAGAATCAACGCATTTCATCCATTATCGTATGTGAAGTGTTTCAGTGAGAAACTGCAGAGAGCTCCTCCCTCGTTTGAGTCTCTTTGTCGGTATGATTACTACACTTACAGAATCATCGCATTTCATACATTATCCTTCTGAAGTATTTCAGAGAGAAACTGCAGAAGGCTCCCCCCTCATTTGAGTCTCTTTGTTGGTACGATAATTACACTGACAGAATCATCGCATTTCATCCATTATCCCGTGTGAAAAATTCCAGAGAGCAACTGCAGAGAGCTTCCCCCTTATTTGAGTCCTTTTGTTAGTATGATTACTACACTGACTGAATCATGGCATTTCATCCATTATCCTATGTGAAGTATTCCAGACACAAAATTCAGAAAGCTACTCATTTATTTGAGTCCATTTGTTAGTATGATTACTACACTGACAAAAGCATCCCATTTTACCATTATCCTATGAGAAGTATTCTAAAGAGAAACTGCAGAAAGCTTCTTCCTCTTTTCAGTCCCTTTGTTGGTATGATTACTACATTGAAAGAATCTTCGCTTTTTATCCATTATCCTACATGAAGTATTTCAGACAGAAACTGTAGAAAAACCTCCCTCATTTGAGTCCCTTTGTTGGTATGTATACTACACTGACAGAATCATCGCATTTCATCCATTATCCGATTTGAAGTATTTCAGAGAGACACTACAGCTGCAGAAAGCTCCTCCCTCATTTGAGTCTCTTTGTTGGTATGATTACTACACTGACAGAATCGTCGCATTTCTTCTATTATCCTATGTGAAGTATTCCATGGAGAAACTGCAGAAAGCTACTCCCTCATTTGAGTCTCATTGTTGGTATCACTACTACACTGACAAAATCATCGCATTTCATCCATTATCCTATGTGAAGTATTTCTGAGAGGAGCTGCAGAAAGCTCCTCCCTCATTTGCAGTTCTTTGTGGTATGTTTACTACACAGACAGAAGAATCACAGTTTATCCATTATCGTATTTGATGTTTGTCAGAGAGGAACTGCAGAATGCTCCTCCTTCATTTGAGTCTCTTTGTTGGTATGATTACTACACTGACAGAATCAGCACATTTAATCCATCATCCCATGTGAAGTATTATAGAGAGAAACTGCAGAAAGCTCCTCCCTCTTTTGAGTCTCTTTGTTGGTATGATTACTACACTGACAGAATCATCGTATTTCATCCATTATCCTATCTGAAGTATTCCAGAGAGAAACTGCAGATTGCTCCTCCCTCATTTGAGTCTCTTTGTTGGTATGATTACTACACTGACTGAATCATCGCACTTCATCCATTATCCTATGTGAAATATTCCAGAGAGGAACTGCTTAATGCTCCTCCATCATTTGAGTCTCTTTTTTGGTATGATGACTTCACTCACAGAATCATCGCATTTCATCCATTATCCTATATAAAGTATTTCAGAGAGGAACTGCAGAAAGCTCCTCCCACATTTGAGTCTCTTTGTTGGTATGATTACTACACTGACAGAATCATCGCATTTCATCCATTATCCTATGTGAAATATTTCTGAGAGGAGCTGCCGAAGGCTCCTCTTTCGTTTGCGGGTATTTGTGGTGTGTTTACTACACAGACAGGATAATCACATTGCATCCACTATCCTATTTGATGTATTTCAGAGAGGAACAGCTGAAAGTTCCTCCTTCATTTGAGTCTCTTTTTTGGTATGATTACTACACTGACAGAATCAGCACATTTCATCCATTATCCTATCTGAAGTATTCCAGAGAGAAACTGCAGATAGCTCCTCCCTCAGTTGAGTCTCTTTGTTGGTATGATTACTACACTAACAGAATCATCGCATTTCATCCATTATCCTATGTGAAAATTTCGAGAGAGGAACTGCAGAGATCCCCTCCCTCATTTGAGTCCCTTTGTTGTGCACTGACAGAATCATCGCATTTCATCCATTATCGTATGTGAAGTGTTTCAGTGAAAAACTGCAGAGAGCTCCTCCCTCGTTTGAGTCTCTTTGTCGGTATGATTACTACACTGACAGAATCATCGCATTTCATCCATTATCCTAATGAAGTATTTCAGAGAGAAACTGCAGAAGGCTCCCCCCTCATTTGAGTCTCTTTGTTGGTACGATAGTTACACTGACAGAATCATCGCATTTCATCCATTATCCCGTGTGAAAAATTCCAGAGAGCAACTGCAGAGAGCTTCCCCCTTATTTGAGTCTCTTTGTTGATATGATTACTACACTGACAGAATCATCGCTTTTCATCCATTATCCTATGTGAAGTAGTTCAGAGAGAAACTGCAGGAAGCTCCACCCTCATTTGAGTCTCTTTTGTTGGTATGATTAATACACTGACAGAATCATCGCATTTCATCCACTATCTTATTTGAAGTATGTCAAAGAGAAACTGCAGAAAGCTCCTTCCTCATTTGAGTCTCTTTGTTGATATGATTACTACACTGACAGATTCATTGCATTTCATCCATTATCCTATGTGAAGTATTCCAGAGAGAAACTGCAGATTGCTCCTCCCTCATTTGAGTCTCATTGTTGGTATGATTACTACACTGACAGTATCATTGCATTTCATCCATTGTCCTATGTCAAGTATTCCAGAGGGAAACTGCAGAATGCTCCGCCCTCATTTGTGTCTCCTTTTTGGTATGATATACTACACTGACAGAATCAAAGCATTTCATCCATATCCCCATGTGAAGTATTTTTAAGAGAAGCTGCAGGATGCTCCTCCCTCATTTGCGGTTCTTTGTTAGTAAGTTAACTACACAGACAGAATAATCGCATTTCATCTATTATACTACTTGATGTATTTCAGGGAGAAACCCCAGAAAGCTCCTGCATCATCTTAGTCTCTTTGTTGGTATGATTACTACACTGACAGAATCATCGCATTGCATCCATTATCCTATGTGAAGTATTCCAAAGAGAAGCTGCAGAAAGCTACTCCCTCATTAGAGTCTCTTTGTTGGTATGATTACTACTCTGACAGAATCATCGCATTTCATCCATTATCCTATGTGAAGTATTTCTGAGAGGAGCCGCAGAAAGCTCCTCCCTCATTTGAGTTTCTTTGTTGGTATGATTACTACACTGACAGAATCATCGCATTTCATCCATTATCCCATCTGAGGTATTCCAGAGTGAAACTGCAGAAAGCTCCTCCCTCATTTTTGTCTCTTTTTGGTATGATTACTACATTGACAGAAGCGTCACATTTCATGCATTATCCTATGTGAAGTATTCCAGAGAGAAACTGCATAAAGCTCCTCCCTCATTTGAGTCTGTTTGTTGGTACGATTACTACACTGACAGAATCATCTCATTTCATGCTTTATCCTATGTGAAGCATTTCAGAGTGAAACTGCAAAAAGCACTCCCCAGATTTGAGTCTCTTTGTTGGTATGATTACTACACTGACAGATCATCGAATTTCATCCATTACCCTTTGAAAAAATTCCAGAGAGAAACTACAGAAAGCTCCTTCCTCATTTGAGTCTCTGTTGGTATGATTGCTACACTGACAGAATCATCACATTTCATCCATTATCCTATGTCAAGTATTCCAGAGAGACACTGCAGGAAGCTCCTCCCTCATTTGAGTCTCTTTGTTGGTATGATTACTTCACTGACAGAATCATCGCATTTCATCCATTTTCCTATGTGAAATATTTCTGAGAGGAGCTGCCGAAAGCTCCTCTTTCGTTTCGGTTATTTGTGGTGTGTTTACTACACAGACAGGAAAATCACATTGCATCCACTATCCTATTTGATGTATTTCAGAGAGGAACAGCTGAAAGTTCCTCCTTCATTTGAGACTCTTTTTTGGTATGATTACTACACTGACAGAATAAGCACATTTCATCCATTATCCAATGTGAAGTATTACAGAGAGAGAGACTGCAGAAAGCTCCTGCCACATCTGAGTCTCTTTGTTTTTATGATTACTACACTGACAGAATCATCGCACTTCATCCATTATCCCATCTGAAGTATTCCAGAGAGAAACAGCAGATAGCTCCTCCCTCAGTTGAGTCTCTTTGTTGGTATGATTACTACACTGACAGAATCATCGCATTTCATCCATTATCCTATGTGAAAATTTCGAGAGAGGAACTGCAGAGAGCTCCTCCCTCATTTGAGTCCCTTTGTTGTCATGATTAGTGCACTGACAGAATCATCGCATTTCGTCCATTATCGTAGGTGAAGTGTTTCAGTGAGAAACTCCCTCGTTTGAGTCACTTTGTCGGTATGATTACTACACTGACAGAATCATCGCATTTCATCCATTATCCTACTGAAGTATTTCAGAGAGAAACTCCAGAAGGCTCCCCCCCCATTTGAGTCTCTTTGTTGGTACGATAATTATACTGACAGAATCATCGCATTTCATCCATTATCCCGTGTGAAAAATTCCAGAGAGCAACTGCAGAGAGCTTCCCCCTTATTTGAGTCTCTTTGTTGATATGATTACTACACTGACAGAATCATCGCTTTTCATCAATTGTCCTATGTGAAGTGGTTCAGAGAGAAACTGCAGGAAGCTCCCCCCTCATTTGAATCTCTTTGTTGGTCCGATTATCACACTGACAGAATCTTTGCAATTTAACCATTATCCTATCAGAAGAATTCCAGAGAGAAACTGCAGAAAGCTCCTCCCTCATTTGAGTCCCTTTTCTTGGTATGATTACTTCACTGACAGAATCATTGCATTTCATCCATTATCCTATGTGAAGTATTCCAGAGAGGAACAGTGGAAAGCCCCTCCCTCATTTAAGACTCTTTGTTGGTATGACGACTACACTGACAGAATCATCGTATTTCATCCATTATCCTATGTTAAGTAGTCCAGAGATGAACTGCAGAAAGCTCCCCCCTCATATGTGTCTGTTTGTTAGTATGATTACTACACTGACAGAATCATCGCATTTCATCCATTATTATATATGAGGTATTTCAGAGAGAAACCGCAGAAAGCTCCTCCCTCATATGAGTATCTATGGTGGTATGGTTAGTACAAAGCCAGAAGCATCACATTTCCTCCATTTTCCGAAATGAAGTATTTCAGAGAGTAACTGCAGAAAGCTCCTCCCTCACTTACGTTTCTTTGATAGTATGATTACTTCACTGACAGAATCATCGCATTTCATCCAACATCCTATGTGGAAAATTCCAGAGAGAAACTGCAGAGTGCTCCTCCCTCATTTGATTTTCTAAGTTGGTATGATTACTACGCCGACAGAATCATCGCGTTTCATTCATTACCCTATGTGAAAAATTCCAGAGAGAAACTACAGAGAGCTCCTCCCTCATTTGAGTCTCTTTGTTGGTATGATTTCCACACTGTCAGAATAATCGCATTTCATCCATTAGCCTATCTGAAGATTCTCGGAGTGAAACTGCAGAAAGCTCCTGCCTCATTTGAGTCTCTTTGTTGGTATGATTACTACACTGACAGAATCATCGCATTTCATCCATATCCTTATGTGAAAAATTTCAGAGAGATAGTGCAGATAGCTCCACCCTCATTTGAGTCTCTTTGTTGGTATGATTACTACACTGACAGAATCATCGCATTTCATCCATTATCCTATCTGAAATATTCCAGAGTGAAACTGCAGAAAGCTCCTCCCTCATTTTTGTCTCTTTTTGGTATGATTACTACACTGACAGAAGCATCACATTTCATGCATTATCCTATGTGAAGTATTCCAGAGAGAAACTGCATAAAGCTCCTCCCTCTTTTGAGTCTGTTTGTTGGTACGATTACTACACTGACAGAATCATCACATTTCATGCTTTATCCTATGTGAAGCATTTCAGAGTGAAACTGCAAAAAGCACTCCCCTCATTTGAGTCTCTTTGTTGGTGTGATTACTACACTGACAGATCATCGAATTTCATCCATTGTCCTTTGAAAAAATTCCAGACAGAAATTACAGAAAGCTCCTCCCTCATTTGAGTCTCTGATGGTATGATTGCTACACTGACAGAATCATCACATTTCATCCATTATCCTATGTCAAGTATTCCAGAGAGAAACTGCAGGAAGCTCCTCCCTCATTTGAGTCTCTTTGTTGGTATGATTACTTCACTGACAGAATCATCGCATTTCATCCATTATCCTATCTGAAGTATTCCAGAGTGAAACTGCAGAAAGCTCCTCCCTCACTTTTGTCTCTTTTTTGTATGATTACTACACTGTCAGAATCAGCACATTTCATCCATTATCCTATGTGAAGTATTACAGAGAGAAACTGCAGAAAGCTATTCCCACATCTGAGTCTCTTTGTTGGTATGATTACTACACTGACGGAATCATCGCATTTCATCCATTATCCTATCTGAAGTATTGCAGAGAGAAACAGCAGATAGCTCCTCCCTCAGTTGAGTCTCTTTGTTGGTATGATTACTACACAGGCAGAATCAGCGCATTTCATCCATTATTCTATGTGAAGTATTCCGGAGAGGAACCTCTGAACGCTCCTCCCTCATTTGAGTCTCTTTTTTGGTATGATGACTTCACTCACAGAATCATCGCACTTCATCCATTATCCTATATGAATTATTTCGGAGAGGAACTGCAGAAAGCTCCTCCGTCATTTTATACTCTTTGTTGGTATGATTACTACACAGACAGAAACATCGCATTTCATCCATTATCCTATGTGAAGTATTTTAGAGAGATACTGCAGAAAGCTCCTCCATCATTTGAGTGTCTTTGTTGGTATGATTACTTCACTGACAGAATCATCGCTTTTCATCCATTATCCTATATAAAGGATTTCAGAGAGGAACTGCAGAAAGATCCTCCCTCATTTGAGTCTCTTTGTTGGTATGATTACTACACTGACAGAATCATCGCATTGCATCCATTAGCCTAAGTGAAATATTCCAGAGAGGAAATGCTAAATGCTCCTCCATCATTTGAGTCTCTTTTTTGGTATGATGACTTCACTCACAGAATCATCGCATTTCATCCATTATCCTATATAAAGTATTTCAAAGTGGAACTGCAGAAAGAACCTCCCTCATTTGAGTTTCTTTGTTAGTATGATTACTACACTGACAGAATCATCGCATTTCACCCATTATCCTATCTGAAGTATTCCAGAGTGAAACTGCAGAAAGCTCCTCCCTCACTTTTGTCTCTTTTTTGTATGATTACTACACTGTCAGTATCAGCACATTTCATCCATTATCCTATGTGAAGTATTACAGAGAGAAACTGCAGAAAGCTCCTCCCACATCTGAGTCTCTTTGTTGGTATGATTACTACACTGTCAGAATCATCGCATTTCATCCATTATCCTATCTGAGGTATTCCAGAGAGAAACAGCAGATAGCTATTCCCTCAGTTGAGTCTCTTTGTTGGTATGGTTACTACACTGACAGAATCATCGCATTTCATCCATTATCCTATGTAAAAATTTCGAGAGAGGAACTGCAGAGAGCTCCTCCCTCATTTGAGTCCCTTTCTTGTCATGATTAGTGCACTGACAGAATCATCGCATTTCATCGATTATCGTATGTGAAGTGTTTCAGTGAGAAACTGTAGCGAGCTCCTCCCTCGTTTGAGTCTCTTTGTCGGTATGATTACTACACTGACAGAATCATCGCATTTCATCCATTATCCTACTGAAGTATTTCAGAGAGAAACTGCAGAAGGCTCCCCCCTCATTTGAGTCTCTTTGTTGGTACGATAATTACACTGACAGAATCATCGCATTTCATCCATTATCCCGTGTGAAAAATTCCAGAGAGCAACTGCAGAGAGCTTCCCCCTAATTTGAGTCTCTTTGTTGAAATGATTACTACACTGACAGAATCATCGCTTTTCATCCATTATCCTATGTGAAGTGGTTCAGAGGGAAACTGCAGGAAGCTCCTCCCTCATTTGAATCTCTTTGTTGGTATGATTACTACACTGACAGAATCTTTGCAATTTATCCATTATCCTATCAGAAGTATTAAAGAGAGAAACTGCAGAAAGCTCATCCCTCATTTGAGTCTCTTTGTTGGTATGATTACTTCACTGACAGAATCATCGCATTTCATCCATTATCCTATGTGGAGTATTCCAGAGAGGAACAGAAGAAAGGCCCTCCCTCATTTGAGTCTCTTTGTTGGTATGACAACTACACTGACAGAATCATCGTATTTCATCCATTATCCCAGGTAAAGTATTTCAGAGGGAGTCTGCAGAAAGCTCCTCCCTCATTTGAGTCCCTTTTTTTGGTATGATTACTTCACTGACAGAATCATTGCATTTCATCCATTATCCTATGTGAAGTATTGCAGAGAGGAACAGTGGAAAGCCCCTCCCTCACTTGAGACTCTTTGTTGGTATGACGACTACACTGACAGAATCATCGTATTTCATCCATTATCCTATGTTAAGTAGTCCAGAGACGAACTGCAGAAAGCTCCCCCCTCATTTGTGTCTGTTTGTTAGTATGATTACTACACTGACAGAATCATCGCATTTCATCCATTTTTATATATGAGGTATTTCAGAGAGAAACCGCAGAAAGCTCCTCCCTCATATGAGTATCTATGGTGATATGGTTAGTACAAAGCCAGAAGCATCACATTTCCTCCATTTTTCGAAATGAAGTATTTCAGAGAGTAACTGCAGAAAGCTCCTCCCTCACTTACGTTTCTTTGTTAGTATGATTACTTCACTGACAGAATAATCGCATTTCATCCAACATCCTATGTGGAATATTCCAGAGAGAAACTGCAGAGTGCTCCTTCCTCATTTGATTCTCTATGTTGGTACGATTACTACACTGACAGAATCATCGCATTTCATTCATTACCCTATTTGAAAAATTCCAGAGAGAAACTACAGAAAGCTCCTCCCTCATTTGATTTTCTAAGTTGGTATGATTACTACACTGACAGAATCATCGCGTTTCATTCATTACCCTATGTGAAAAATTCCAGAGAGAAACTACAGAGAGCTCCTCCCTCATTTGAGTCACTTTGTTGGTATGATTTCCACACTGACAGAATAATCGCATTTCATCCATTAGCCTATCTGAAGATTTTCGGAGTGAAACTGCAGAAAGCTCCTCCCTCATTTGAGTAATTTTGTTGGTATGATTACTACACTGACAGAATCATCCCATTTCATCCATTATCCTATATAAAGTATTTCAGAGAGGAACTGCAGAAAGCTCCTCCCTCATTTGAGTCTCTTTGTTGGTATGATTACTACACTGACGGAATCATCGCATTTCATCCATTAGCCTAAGTGAAATATTCCAGAGAGAAAATGTTAAATTCTCCTCCATCACTTGAGTCTCTTTTTTGGTATGACGACTTCACTCACAGAATCATCGCATTTCATCCATTATCCTATATAAAGTATTTCAGAGAGGAACTGCAGAAAGACCCTCCCTCATTTGAGTTTCTTTGTTGGTATGATTACCACACTGACAGAATCATCGCATTTCATCCATTATCCTGTCAGAAGTATTCCAGAGTGAAACTGCAGAAAGCTCCTCCCTCATTTTTGTCTCTTTTTGGTATGATTACTACACTGACAGAAGCATCACATTTCATGCATTATCCTATGTGAAGTATTCCAGAGAGAAACTGCATAAAGCTCCTCCCTCTTTTGAGTCTGTTTGTTGGTACGATTACTACACTGACAGAATCATCACATTTCATGCTTTATCCTATGTGAAGCATTTCAGAGTGAAACTGCCAAAAGCACCCCCCTCATTTGAGTCTCTTTGTTGGTATGATTACTACACTGACAGATCATCAAAATTCATCCATTATCCTTTGAAAAAATTCCAGAGAGAAACTACAGAAAGCTCCTTCCTCATTTGAGTCTCTGTTGGTATGATTGCTACACTGACAGAATCATCACATTTCATCCATTATCCTATGTCAAGTATTCCAGAGAGAAACTGCAGGAAGCTCCTCCCTCATTTGAGTCTCTTTGTTGGTATGATTACTTCACTGACAGAATCATCGCATTTCATCCAATATCCTATGTGGAAAATGCCAGAGGGAAACTACTGAGAGCTCCTTCCTCATTTGATTCTCTTTGTTGGTATGATTACTACACTGACAGAATCATCGCGTTTCATCCATTTTCCTATCTGCAGTTTTTCGGAGAGAAACTGCAGAAAGTTCATCCCTCATTTGAGTCTCTTTGTTCGTATTACTACTACACTGAAAGAATCATCGCATCTCATCCATTATCTAATGTGAAGTATTTCAGAAAGAAACTGCAGAAATGTCCTCCCTCATTTGAGTCTCTTTGTTGGTATGATTACTACACTGACAGAATCATCACATTTAATCCAGTATCCTATGTGAAAAATTCGAGAGAGGAACTGCAGAGAGCTCCTCAGTCATTTGAGTCGCTTTGTTGAGATGATTACTACACTGTCAGAATCATCGCATTTCATCCATTATCCTATGTGAAGTGTTTCGAGAGAAACTGCAGAAAGCTCTTACCTCATTTGAGTCTCTTTGTTGGTCTGATTATTACACTGACAGAATGATCGCATTCCATCCATGATCCTATGTGAAGTATTCCAGAGAGGAACGGTAGAAAGCCCCTCCCTCATTTCAGTCTCTTTGTTGGTATGACGACTACACTGACAGAATCATCGTATTTCATCCATTATCCTAGGTAAAGTAATTCAGAGAGAAACTGCTGATGGCTCCTCCCTCATTTGAGTCTCTATGTTGGTATGATTACTACACTGGCAGAATCATCGCATTTCATCCATTATCCAATCTGAAGTTTTTCGGAGAGAAACTGCTGAAAGCTACTCCCTCATTTGAGTCTCTTTGTTGGCATGGTTACTACACTGACAGAATCATCGCATTTCATCCATTATCTAATGTGAAGTATTTGAGAGAGAAACTGCAGAAAGGTTCTGCCTCATTTGAGTCTCTTTGTTAGTATGATTACTACACTGACATAGTCATCGCATTTCGTCCATTTTCCTATGTGATGTATTCCAGAGAGAAACTGCAGAAAGCTCCCCCCTCGTTTGTGTCTGTTTGGTGGTATGATTACTACACTGACAGAATCATCCCATTTCATCTATTATCCTATGTGAAGTATTCCAGGGAGAAACTGCAGAAAGCTCCTCGTTCATTTGAGTCTCTTTGTTGGTATGATGACTACACTGACGGATTCGTCGCATTTCATCCATAATCCTATGCGAAGTATTTCAGAGATAAACTGCGGAAACCTCCCTCCTCATTTGAGACACTTTGTTGGTATGATTACTACACTGACAGAGTCATCGCATTTCATCCATTATCCTAGGTAAAGTATTTCAGAGAGAAACGTCAGAGAGCTCCCCTCTCATTTGAGTCTCTTTGTTGGTATGTTTACTACACTGACAGAACCATCGCATTTCATCCATTAACCTATATGAAGTATTTCTGAGAGAAAGTACAGCAAGCTCCTTCCTCATTTGACCGAGCGAGGTGGCGCAGTGGTTAGCACACTGGACTCGCCTTCTGGAGGACGACGGTTCAATCCCGTCTCCGGCCATCCTGATTTAGGTTTTCCGTGATTTCTCAAAATCGTTTCAGGCAAATGCCGGGATCGTTCCTTTGAAAGGGCACGGCCGATATCCTTCCCAATCCTTTCCTAACCCGAGCTTGCGCTCCGTCTCTAATGACCTCGTTGTCGACGGGACGTTAAACACTAACCACCACCACCACTCCTTCCTCATTTGAGTCTCTTTGTTGGTATGATTACTACACTGGCAGAATCATCGAATTTCATCCATTATCATATGTAAAAATCTCCAGAGAGAATCTACAGAAAGCTGCTCCCTAATTTGAGTCTCTGTTGGTATGATTACTACACTGACAGAATCATCGCATTTCGTCCATAATCCTATGTGATGTATTTCAGACAGAAACCGCAGAAAGCTCCCCCCTCATATGAGTATCTTTGTTGGTATGGTTAGTACAAAGCCAGAATCATCGCATTTCATCCATTATCCTTTGTGAAGTATTTCAGAGAGAAACTGCAGGAAGCTCCTCGCCCATTTGTTTTGCTTTGTTGGTATGATGACTACACTGACAGAGGTATTGCATTTCATCCATTATCCTATGCGAAGTAATTCAGAGAGATACTGCAGAAAGCTTCTCCCTTATTTGAGTCTCTTTGTTGGTATGATTACTACACAGACAGAATCACTGCATTTCATCCATTATCCTATGTGAAGTATTCCAGAGAGAAACTGCAGAAAGCTCCACCCTCATTTGAGACTCTTTGTTGGTTTGATTCCTACACTGACAGAATCATCGCATTTCATCCATTATCCAATGTGAAGTATTTCAGAGAGAAACTGCCTAAAGCTCCTCCCTCATTTGAGTCTCTTTGTTGGTGTGATTACTACACTGACAGAATCATTGCATTTCATCCATTATCTTATGTAAAGTATTTCAGTGAGAAACTGCAGAAAGCTCCTCCCTCATCTGAGTCTCTTTGTTGGTATGATTACTACACTGACAGAATCATTGTATTCCATTCATTATCCTATGTGAAGTATACCAGAGAGAAACTGCAGAAAGCTCCTCCCTCATTTAAGTCTCTTTGTTGATATGATTGCTACACTGACCGAATCAACGCATTTCGACTATTATCGTATGTGAAGTGTTTCAGCGAGAAACTGCAGAAAGCTCCTCCCTCATTTGGGTGTCTTTGTTGGTATGATTACTACACTAACAGAATCATCGCATTTCATCCATTATCCTACTGAAGTACACTCCTGGAAATTGAAATAAGAACACCATGAATTCATTGTCCCAGGAAGGGGAAACTTTATTGACACATTCCTGGGGTCAGATACATCACATGATCACACTGACAGAACCGCAGGCACATAGACACAGGCAACAGAGCATGCACAATGTCGGCACTAGTACAGTGTATATCCACCTTTCGCAGCAATGCAGGCTGCTATTCTCCCATGGAGACGATCTTAGAGATGCTGGATGTAGTCCTGTGGAACGGCTTGCCATGCCATTTCCACCTGGCGCCTCAGTTGGACCAGCGTTCGTGCTGGACGTGCAGACCGCGTGAGACGACGCTTCATCCAGTCCCAAACATGCTCAGTGGGGGACAGATCCGGAGATCTTGCTGGCCAGGGTAGTTGACTTACACCTTCTAGAGCACGTTGGGTGGCACGGGATACATTCGGACGTGCATTGTCCTGTTGGAACAGCAAGTTTCCTTGCCGGTCTAGGAATGGTAGAACGATGGGTTCGATGACACTTTGGATGCACCGTGCACTATTCAGTGTCCCCTCGACGATCACCAGTGGTGTACGGCCAGTGTAGGAGATCGCTCCCCACACCATGATGGCGGGTGTTGGCCCTGTGTGCCTCGGTCGTATACAGTCCTGATTGTGGCGCTCACCTGCACGGCGCCAAACACGCATACGACCATCATTGGCACCAAGGCAGAAGCGACTCTCATCGCTGAAGACGACACGTCTCCATTCGTCCCTCCATTCACGCCTGTCGCGACACCACTGGAGGCGGGCTGCACGATGTTGGGGCGTGAGCGGAAGACGGCCTAACGGTGTGCGGGACCGTAGCCCAGCTTCATGAAGACGGTTGCGAATGGTCCTCGCCGATACCCCAGGCGCAACAGTGTCCTTAATTTGCTGGGAAGTGGTGGTGCGGTCCCCTACGGCACTGCGTAGGATCCTACGGTCTTGGCGTGCATCCGTGCGTCGCTGCGGTCCGGTCCCAGGTCGACGGGCACGTGCACCTTCCGCCGACCACTGGCGACAACGTTGATGTCCTGTGGCGACCTCACGCCGACGTGTTGAGCAATTCGGGGGTACGTCCACCCGGCCTCCCGCATGACCACTATTCGTCCGTCAACTGCACATACGGTTCACGTCCACGCTGTCGCGTCATGCTACCAGTGTTAAAGACTGCGATGGAGCTCCGTATGCCACGGCAAACTTGCTGACACTGACGGCGGCGGTGCACAAATGCTGCGCAGCTAGCGCCATTCGGCGGCCAACACCGCCGTTCCTGGTGTGTCCACTGTGCCGTGCGTCTGATCATTGCTTGTACAGTCCTCTCGCAGTGTCCGGAGCAAGTATGGTGGGTCTGACACACCGGTGTCAATGTGTACCTTTTTCCATTTCCAGGAGTGTATTTCAGAGAGAAACTGCAGAAGTCTCCCTACTCATTTGAGTCTCTTTGTTGGTATGAAAACTACACTGACAGAATCATCGCATTTCATCCATTATCCCGTGTGAAAAATTCCAGAGAGCAACTGCAGATAACTCCTCCCTTATTTGAGTCTCTTTGTTGATATGATTACTACACTGACAGAAACATCGCATTTCATCCATTATCCTATGTGAAGTGTTTCAGAGAGAAACCGCAGAAAGCTCCTCCCTCATTTGAGTCTCTTTGTTGGTATGATTACTTCACTGACAGAATCATCGCATCTCATCCATTATCCTATGTGTAGTATTCCAGAGAGGAACGGTAGAAAGCCCCTCCGTCATTTGGGTCTCTTTGTTGGTATGACGACTACACTGACAGAATCATCGTATATCATCCATTAACCTAGGTAAAGTAATTCAGAGGGAATCTGCAGAAAGCTCCTCCCTCATTTGAGTCCCTTTGTTCGTATGATTACTTCACTGACAGAATCATTGCATTTCATCCATTATCCTATGTGAAGTATTCCAGAGAGGAACTATGGAAAGCCCCTCCCTCATTTGAGTCTGTTTGTTGTTATGACGACTACATTGACAGAATCATTGTATTTCATCCATTATCCTAGGTAAAGTATTTCAGAGAGAATCTGCTGAAAACTCCTCCCTCATTTGAGTCTCAGTGTTGGTATGATTACTACACTGACAGAATCATCGCATTTCATCCATTATTTACCTGAAGTATTTCGGAGAGAAACTGAAGAATGCTCCCCACTCAATTCTGTCTCTCTGTTAAGATAAGTACTACACTGTCAGAATCATCGCATTTCGTCATTTATTCAATGTGAAGTATTTCAGAGAGAAACTGCAGAATGCTCCACCCTAATTTGAGTCTCTTTGTTGGTATGACTACTACACTGACAGATTCATCACATATCATCCATTATCCTATGTGAAAAATTCGAGAGAGGAACAGCAGAGAGCTCCTCAGTCAGTTGAGTCTCTTTGTTGACATGAATACCACACTGTCAGAATCGTCACGTTTCATCCATTATCCTATGTGATGTGTTTCGAGAGAGGAACAGCAGAGAGCTCCTCAGTCAGATGAGTCTCTTTGGTGACATGAATACTACACTGTCAGAATCATCACGTTTCATCCATTATTCTATGTAAATTATTTCCGAGAGAAACTGCAGAAAGCCCCTCCCTCATTTCAGTCTCTTTGTTCGTATGACGACTACACTGACAGAATCATCGTATTTCATCCATTATCCCAGGTAAAGTATTTCGTAGAGAAACTTTAGAAAGCTCCCCCCTCATTTGAGTCTCTTTGTTGGTATGATTACTACATTGACAGAATCATCGCATTTCATCCATTATCCTATGTGAAGTAATTCAGAGAGAAACTGCAAAAAGCTCCAATCTTATTCGAGTCTCATTGTTGGTATGATTACTACACTGACAGAATCATCGCATTTCATCCATTATCCTATGTGAAAAATTTCAGAGAGAAACTGCAGGAAGCTCCCCCCTCATTTGAGTCTCTTTGTTGGTATGATAACTACACTGACAGAATCATCGCATTTCGTCAAATATCATGTGAGAAATTCTAGAGAGGAACTGCAGAGAGCTCCTCCCTCATTTGAGTCTCTCTTTTGACATGATTACTAGACTGACAGAATCATCGCATTTCATCCATTATCCTATGTGAAGTGTTTCAGAGAGAAACTGCAGAAAGCTCCTCCCTCATTTGAGACTCTTTGTTGGTATGATTACTACACTGACAGAAACATCGCATTTCATCCATTATCCTAGGTAAAGTATTTTAGAGAGAAACTTCAGAAAGCTCCCCCCTCATTTGAGTCTGTTTGTTGGTATGATTACTACACTGACAGAATCATCGCATTTCATCCATTATCCTATGAGAAGTATTTCTGAGAGAAAGTACAGCAAGTTCCTTCCTCATTTGAGTATCTTTGCTGGTATGATTACTACACTTTCAGAATCATCGAATTTCATCCATTATCATATGTAAAAATTTCCAGAGAGAAGCTACAGAATGCACCTCCCTAATTTGAGTCTCTGCTGGTATGATTACTACACTGACAGAATCATCGCTTTTCGTCCATTATCCTATGTGATGTATTTCAGACAGAAACCGCAGAAAGCTCCTCCCTCATATGAGTATCTTTGTTGGTATGGTTAGTACAAGCCAGAATCATCGCATGTCATCCATTATTATATGTGAAGTATGTCAGAGAGAAACTGCAGAAAGCTCCTCGCTCATTTGAATTGCTTTGTTGGTATGATGACTACACTGACAGAGGTATCGCATTTCATCCATTATCCTATGAGAAGTATTTCAGTGAGATACTGCAGAAAGCTTCTCCCTTATTTGAGTCTCTTTGTTGGTATGATTACTACACAGACACAATCATTCCATTTCATCCAGTATCCTATGTGAAGTATTCCAGAGAGAAACTGCAGAAAGCTCCTCCCTCATTTGAGACTCTTTGTTGGTTTGATTCCTACACTGACAGAATCATCGCATTTCATCCATTATCCTAGGTAAAGTATTTCAGAGAGAAACTTCAGAGAGCTCCCCTCTCATTTGAGTCTCTTTGTTGGTATGTTTACTACACTGTCAGAATCATCGCATTTCATCCAGTAACCTATGTGGGGTATTTCTGAGAGAAAGTACAGCAAGCTCCTTCCTCATTTGACCGAGCGAGGTGGCGCAGTGGTTAGCACACTGGACTCGCCTTCTGGAGGACGACAGTTCAATCCCGTCTCCGGCCATCCTGATTTAGGTTTTCCGTGATTTCCCTAAACCGTTTCAGGCAAATGCCGGGATGGTTCCTTTGAAAGGGCACGGCCGATATCCTTCCCAATCCTTTCCTAACCCGAGCTTGCGCTCCGTCTCTAATGACCTCGTTGTCGACGGGACGTTAAACACTAACCACCACCACCACCACTCCTTCCTCATTTGAGTCTCTTTGTTGGTATGATTACTACACTGGCAGAATCATCGAATTTCATCCATTATCATATGTAAAAATCTCCAGAGAGAATCTACAGAAAGCTGCTCCCTAATTTGAGTCTCTGTTGGTATGATTACTACACTGACAGAATCATCGCATTTCGTCCATAATCCTATGTGATGTATTTCAGACAGAAACCGCAGAAAGCTAACCCCTCATATGAGTATCTTTGTTGGTATGGTTAGTACAAAGCCAGAATCATCGCATTTCATCCATTATCCTATGTGAAGTATTCCAGAGAGAAACTGCAGAAAGCTCCACCCTCATTTGAGACTCTTTGTTGGTTTGATTCCTACACTGACAGAATCATCGCATTTCATCCATTATCCAATGTGAAGTATTTCAGAGAGAAACTGCCTAAAGCTCCTCCCTCATTTGAGTCTCTTTGTTGGTGTGATTACTACACTGACAGAATCATTGCATTTCATCCATTAACTTATGTAAAGTATTTCAGTGAGAAACTGCAGAAAGCTCCTCCCTCATCTGAGTCTCTTTGTTGGTATGATTACTACACTGACAGAATCATTGTATTCCATTCATTATCCTATGTGAAGTATACCAGAGAGAAACTGCAGAAAGCTCCTCCCTCATTTAAGTCTCTTTGTTGACATGATTGCTACACTGACCCAATCAACGCATTTCGACTATTATCGTACGTGAAGTGTTTCAGCGAGAAACTGCAGAAAGCTCCTCCCTCATTTGGGTGTCATTGTTGGTATGATTACTACACTAACAGAATCATCGCATTTCATCCATTATCCTACTGAAGTACACTCCTGGAAATTGAAATAAGAACACCATGAATTCATTGTCCCAGGAAGGGGAAACTTTATTGACACATTCCTGGGGTCAGATACATCACATGATCACACTGACAGAACCGCAGGCACATAGACACAGGCAACAGAGCATGCACAATGTCGGCACTAGTACAGTGTATATCCACCTTTCGCAGCAATGCAGGCTGCTATTCTCCCATGGAGACGATCTTAGAGATGCTGGATGTAGTCCTGTGGAACGGCTTGCCATGCCATTTCCACCTGGCGCCTCAGTTGGACCAGCGTTCGTGCTGGACGTGCAGACCGCGTGAGACGACGCTTTATCCAGTCCCAAACATGCTCAATGGAGGACAGATCCGGAGATCTTGCTGGCCAGGGTAGTTGACTTACACCTTCTAGAGCACGTTGGGTGGCACGGGATACATTCGGACGTGCATTGTCCTGTTCGAACAGCAAGTTCCCTTGCCGGTCTAGGAATGGTAGAACGATGGGTTCGATGACACTTTGGATGCACCGTGCACTATTCAGTGTCCCCTCGACGATCACCAGTGGTGTACGGCCAGTGTAGGAGATCGCTCCCCACACCATGATGGCGGGTGTTGGCCCTGTGTGCCTCGGTCGTATACAGTCCTGATTGTGGCGCTCTCCTGCACGGCGCCAAACACGCATACGACCATCATTGGCACCAAGGCAGAAGCGACTCTCATCGCTGAAGACGACACGTCTCCATTCGTCCCTCCATTCACGCCTGTCGCGACACCACTGGAGGCGGGCTGCACGATGTTGGGGCGTGAGCGGAAGACGGCCTAACGGTGTGCGGGACCGTAGCCCAGCTTCATGAAGACGGTTGCGAATGGTCCTCGCCGATACCCCAGGCGCAACAGTGTCCCTAATTTGCTGGGAAGTGGCGGTGCGGTCCCCTACGGCACTGCGTAGGATCCTACGGTCTTGGCGTGCATCCGTGCGTCGCTGCGGTCCGGTCCCAGGTCCACGGGCACGTGCACCTTCCGCCGACCACTGGCGACAACATCGATGTCCTGTGGCGACCTCACGCCGACGTGTTGAGCAATTCGGGGGTACGTCCACCAGGCCTCCCGCATGCCCACTATTCGCCCTCGCTCAAAGTCCGTCAACTGCACATACGGTTCACGTCCACGCTGTCGCGGCATGCTACCAGTGTTAAAGACTGCGATGGAGCTCCGTATGCCACGGCAAACTGGCTGACACTGACGGCGGCGGTGCACAAATGCTGCGCAGCTAGCGCCATTCTGCGGCCAACACCGCCGTTCCTGGTGTGTCCGCTGTGCCGTGCGTGTGATCATTGATTGTACAGCCCTCTCGCAGTGTCCGGAGCAAGTATGGTGGGTCTGACACACCGGTGTCAATGTGTACTTTTTTCCATTTCCAGGAGTGTATTTCAGAGAGAAACTGCAGAAGTCTCCCTACTCATTTGAGTCCCTTTGTTGGTATGAAAACTACACTGACAGAATCATCGCATTTCATCCATTACCCCGTGTGAAAAATTCCAGAGAGCAACTGCAGATAACTCCTCCCTTATTTGAGTCTCTTTGTTGATATGATTACTACACTGACAGAAACATCGCATTTCATCCATTATCCTATGTGAAGTGTTTCAGAGAGAAACTGCAGAAAGCTCCTCCCTCATTTGAGTCTCTTTGTTGGTATGATTACTTCACTGACAGAATCATCGCATCTCATCCATTATCCTATGTGTAGTATTCCAGAGAGGAACGGTAGAAAGCCCCTCCGTCATTTGGGTCTCTTTGTTGGTATGACGACTACACTGACAGAATCATCGTATATCATCCATTAACCTAGGTAAAGTAATTCAGAGGGAGTCTGCAGAAAGCTCCTCCCTCATCTGAGTCCCTTTGTTCGTATGATTACTTCACTGACAGAATCATTGCATTTCATCCATTATCCTATGTGAAGTATTCCAGAGAGGAACTATGGAAAGCCCCTCCCTCATTTGAGTCTGTTTGTTGGTATGACGACTACATTGACAGAATCATTGTATTTCATCCATTATCCTAGGTAAAGTATTTCAGAGAGAATCTGCTGAAAACTCCTCCCTCATTTGAGTCTCAGTGTTGGTATGATTACTACACTGACAGAATCATCGCATTTCATCCATTATTTACCTGAAGTATTTCGGAGAGAAACTGCAGAATGCTCCCCACTCAATTCTGTCTCTCTGTTAAGATAAGTACTACACTGTCAGAATCATCGCATTTCGTCATTTATCCAATGTGAAGTATTTCAGAGAGAAACTGCAGAATGCTCCACCCTAATTTGAGTCTCTTTGTTGGTATGACTACTACACTGACAGATTCATCACATATCATCCATTATCCTATGTGAAAAATTCGAGAGAGGATCAGCAGAGAGCTCCTCAGTCAGTTGAGTCTCTTTGTTGACATGAATACCACACTGTCAGAATCGTCACGTTTCATCCATTATCCTATGTGATGTGTTTCGAGAGAGGAACAGCAGAGAGCTCCTCAGTCAGATGAGTCTCTTTGTTGACATGAATACTACACTGTCAGAATCATCACGTTTCATCCATTATTCTATGTAAATTATTTCCGAGAGAAACTGCAGAAAGCCCCTCCCTCATTTCAGTCTCTTTGTTCGTATGACGACTACACTGACAGAATCATCGTATTTCATCCATTATCCCAGGTAAAGTATTTCATAGAGAAACTTTAGAAAGCTCCCCCCTCATTTGAGTATCTTTGTTGGTTTGATTACTACATTGACAGAATCATCGCGTTTCATCCATTATCCTATGTGAAGTATTTCAGAGAGAAACTGCAAAAAGCTCCAATCTTATTCGAGTCTCATTGTTGGTATGATTACTACACTGACAGAATCATCGCATTTCATCCATTATCCTATGTGAAAAATTTCAGAGAGAAACTGCAGCAAGCTCCCCCCTCATTTGAGTCTCTTTGTTGGTATGATAACTACACTGACAGAATCATCGCATTTCGTCAAATATCATATGTGAGAAATTCTAGAGAGGAACTGCAGAGAGCTCCTCCCTCATTTGAGTCTCTCTTTTGACATGATTACTAGACTGACAGAATCATCGCATTTCATCCATTATCCTATGTGAAGTGTTTCAGAGAGAAACTGCAGAAAGCTCCTCCCTCATTTCAGACTCTTTGTTGGTATGATTACTACACTGACAGAATCATCGCATATCATCCATTATCTTAGGTAAAGTATTTTAGAGAGAAACTTCAGAAAGCTCCCCCCTCATTTGAGTCTGTTTGTTGGTATGATTACTACACTGACAGAATCATCGCATTTCATCCATTATCCTATGAGAAGTATTTCTGAGAGAAAGTACAGCAAGTTCCTTCCTCATTTGAGTATCTTTGCTGGTATGATTACTACACTTTCAGAATCATCAAATTTTATCCATTATCATATGTAAAAATTTCCAGAGAGAAGCTACAGAATGCACCTCCCTAATTTGAGTCTCTGCTGGTATGATTACTACACTGACAGAATCATCGCTTTTCGTCCATTATCCTATGTGATGTATTTCAGACAGAAACCGCAGAAAGCTCCTCCCTCATATGAGTATCTTAGTTGGTATGGTTAGTACAAGCCAGAATCATCGCATGTCATCCATTATTATATGTGAAGTATTTCAGAGAGAAACTGCAGAAAGCTCCTCGCTCATTTGAATTGCTTTGTTGGTATGATGACTACACTGACAGAGGTATCGCATTTCATCCATTATCCTATGAGAAGTATTTCAGTGAGATACTGCAGAAAGCTTCTCCCTTATTTGAGTCTCTTTGTTGGTATGATTACTACACAGACACAATCATTGCATTTCATCCAGTATCCTATGTGAAGTATTCCAGAGAGAAAATGCAGAAAGCTCCTCCCTCATTTGAGACTCTTTGCTGGTTTGTTTCCTACACTGACAGAATCATCGCATTTCATCCATTATCCTATGTGAAGTATTTCAGAGAGAAACTGCAGAAACCTCCTCCCTCATTTGAGTCTCTTTGTTGGTATGGTTACTACACTGACAGAAACATTGCATTTCATCCATTATATTATGTAAAGTATTTCAGTGACAAAATTGCAGAAAGCTCCTCCCTCATTTGAGTCTCTTTGTTGGTATGATTATTACACTGAGAGAATCATTGCATTTCATCCATTATCCTATGTGAAGTATCTGAGAGAGAATCTGCAAAAAAGCGCCTACCTCAATTGTATCTCTTTGTTGGTATGATTACTACACTGACAGAATCATTGCATTCCATTCATTATCCTATGTGAAGTATTCCCGAGAGAAACTGCAGAAAGCTCCTCCCTCATTTTTGTCTCTTTTTGACATGATTGCTACACTGACCGAATCATCGTATTTCATCCATTAACCTATGTGAAGCATTCCAGAGCGTAACTGCTGAAAGCTCCTCCCCCATTTGAGTCTCTTTGTTGGTATGATTACTACACTGACAGAATCATCGCATATCATCCATTATCCGTTGTGAAGTATTCCAGAGAGAAACTGCAGAGCGCTCCACCCTCATTTCAGTCTCTTTGTTGACATGATTGCTACACTGACCGAATCATCGCATTTTATCTGATATCGTATGTGAAGTGTTTCAGGGAGAAACTGCAGGAAGCTCCTCCCTCATTTGGGTCTCTTTGTTGGTATGATTACTACACTAACAGAATCATCGCATTTCATCCATTATCCTACTGAAGTATTACAGGGAGAAACTGCAGAAGGCTCCCCCTTCATTTGAGTCTCTTTGTTGGTATGATAACTACACTGACAGAATCATCGCATTTCATCCATTATTCCGTGTGAAAAATTCCAGAGAGTAACTGCAGATAACTCCTCCCTTATTTGAGTCTCTTTGTTGATATGACTACTACACTGACAGAAACATCGCATTTCATCCTTTATCCCATGTGAAGTGTTTCAGAGAGAAACTGCAGAAAGCTCCAAGCTCATTTGAGTCTCTTTGTTGGTATGATTACTACACTGACAGAATCATCGCAATTCATCCATTATCCTATCAGAAGTATTCCAGAGAGGAACCGCAGAAAGCTCCTACCGCATTTGAGTCTCTTTGTTGGTATGATTACTTCACTAACAGAATCATCGCATTTCATCCATTATCCTATGTGTAGTATTCCAGAGAGGAACGGTAGAAAGCCCGTCACTCATTTGAGTCTCTTTGTTGGTATGACGACTACACTGACAGAATCATCGTATATCATCCATTCACCTAGGTAAAGTATTTCAGAGGGAATCTGCAGAAAGCTCCTCTCTCATTTGAGTCCCTTTGTTCGTATGATTACTTCACTGACAGAATCATAGCATTTCATCCATTATCCTATGTGAAGTATTCCAGAGAGGAACTGTGGAAAGCCTCTCCTTCATTTGAGTCTCTTTGTTGGTATGACGACTACACTGACAGAATCATTGTATTTCATCCATTATCCTAGGTAGAGTATTTCAGAGAGAATCTGCAGAAAAGTCCTCCCTCATTTGGGTCTCTTTGTTGGTATGATTACTACACTGACCGAATCATCGCATTTCATCCATTATCCGATGTGAAGCATTTCTGAGAGGAGCTGCCGAAAGCTCCTTCCTCATTTGCAGTTCTTTGTGGCATGTTTACTACACAGACAGAATAATCACATTGCATCCACTATCCTATTTGATGTATTTCAGAGAGGAACTGCTGAAAGCTCCTCGTTCATTTGAGTCTCTTTTTTGGTATGATTACTACACTGACAAAATCATCGCATTTGATCCACAATCCTATGTGAAATATTACAGGGAGTAACTGCAGAAAGCTACCCCCTCATTTTTGTCTGTCTGTTGGTATGATTACTACACTGACAGAATCATCGCATTTCATCCATTATCCTATGTGAAAAATTCGAGAGAGGAACTGCAGAGAACTTCTCAGTCATATGAGTCTCTTTGTTGACATTTATACTACACTGTCAGAATCATCGCATTCATCCATTATCCTATGTGAAGTGTTTCAGAGAGAAACTGCAGAAAGCCCCTCCCTCATTTCAGTCTCTTTGTTCGTATGACGACTACACTGACAGAATCATCGTATTTCATCCATTATCCCAGGTAAAGTATTTCATAGAGAAACTTTAGTAAGCTCCCTCCTCATTTGAGTCTCTTTGTTGGTATGATAACTACACTGACAGAATCATCGCATTTCGTCAAATATCCTATGTGAGAAATTCGAGAGATGAACTGCAGAGAGCTCCTTCCTCATTTGAGTCTCTTTTTTGACATGATTACTAGACTGACGGAATCATCGCATTTCATCCATTATCCTATGTGAAGTGTTTCAGAGAGAAACTGCAGAAAGCTCCTCCCTCATTTGAGACTCTTGGTTGGTATGATTACTACACTGACAGAATCATCGCGCTTCATCCATTATCCTAGGTAAAGTATTTTAGAGATAAACTTCAGAAAGCTACCCCCTCATTTGAGTCTGTTTGATGGTATGATTACTACACTGACAGAATCATCGCATTTCATCCATTATCCTATGAGATGTATTTCTGAGAGAAAGTACAGCAAGTTCCTTCCTCATTTGAGTATCTTTGCTGGTATGATTACTACACTTTCAGAATCATCGAATGTCATCCATTATCATATGTAAAAATTTCCAGAGAGAAGCTACAATAAGTACATCCCTAATTTGAGTCTCTGCTGGTATGATTACTACACTGACAGAATCATCGCTTTTCGTCCATTATCCTATGTGATGTATTTCAGACAGAAACCGCAGAAAGCTCCTCCCTCATATGAGTATCTTTGTTGGTATGGTTAGTACAAAGCCAGAATCATCGCATGTCATCCATTATTATATGTGAAGTATTTCAGAGAGAGACTGCATAAAGCTCCTCGCTCATTAGAATTGCTTTGTTGGTATGGTGACTACACTGACAGAGGTATCGCATTTCATCCATTATCCTATGAGAAGTATTTCAGTGAGATACTGCAGAAAGCTTCTCCCTTATTTGAGTCTCTTTGTTGGTATGATTACTACACAGACAGAATTATTACATTTCATCCAGTATCCTATGTGAAGTATTCCAGAGAGAAACTGCAGAAAGCTCCTCCCACATTTGAGACTCTTTGTTGGTTTGATTCCTACACTGACAGAATCATCGCATATCATCCATTATCCTATGTGAAGTATTTCAGAGAGAAACTGCAGAAACCTCCTCCCTCATTTGAGTCTCTTTGTTCGTATGGTTACTACACTGACAGAAACATTGCATTTCATCCATTATATTATGTAAAGTATTTCAGTGAGAAACTGCAGAAAGCTCCTCCCTCATTTGAGTCTCTTTGTTGGTATGATTACTACACTGAGAGAATCATCGCATATCATCCATTATCCGTTGTGAAGTATTTCTGAGAGGAGCTGCCGAAAGCTCCTTCCTCATTTGAGTCACTTTGTTGGTATGATTACTACACTGACAGAATCATCGCATATCATCCATTATCGGTTGTGAAGTATTTCTGAGAGGAGCTGCTGAAAGCTCCTTCCTCATTTGCAGTTCTTTGAGGTATGTTTACTGCACAGACAGAATAATCACATTGCATCCACTATCCTATTTGTTGTATTTCAGAGAGGAACTGCTGAAAGCTCCTCGTTCATATGAGTCTCTTTTTTGGTATGACTACAACACTGACAGAATCATCGCATTTGATCCACCATCCTATGTGAAGTATTACAGAGAGTAACTGCAGAAAGCTCCCCCCTCATTTGTGTCTGTCTGTTGGTATGACTACTACAATGCCAGAATCATCGCATTTCCTCCATTATTTCAGAGAGGAACTTCAGAAAGCTCCTCCCTCATCTGAGTCTCAGTGTTGGTATGATTCCTACACTGACAGAATCATCGCATTTCATCCATTATTTACCTGAAGTATTTCGGAGAGAAACTGAAGAGGCTCCCCACTCATTTCTGTCTCTCTGTTAAGATAAGTACTACACAGTCAGAATCATCGCATTTCATCATTTATCCTATGTGAAGTATTTCAGAGAGAAACTGCAGAAAGCCCCTCCCTCATTTCAGGCTCCATGTTGGTATGACGACTACACTGACACAATCATCGTATTTCATCCATTATCCTAGGTAAACTATTTCATAGAGAAACTTTAGAAAGCTCCCCCTCATTTGAGTCTCATTGTTGGTATGATTACTACACTGGCAGAATCATCGAATTTCATCCATTATCATATGTAAAAATTTCCAGAGAGAAACTACAGAAAGCTCCTCCCTAATTTGAATCTCTGTTGGTATGATTACTACACTGACAGAATCATCGCTTTTCGTCCATTATCCTATGTGATGTATTTCAGACAGAAACCGCAGAAAGCTCCTCCCTCATATGAGTATCTTTGTTGGTATGGTTAGTACAAAGCCAGAATCATCGCATTTCATCCATTATCCTATGTGAAGTATTTCAGAGAGAAACTGCAGAAAGCTCCTCGCTCATTTGATTAGCTTTGTTGGTATGATGGCTACACTGACAGAGGTATCGCATTTCATCCATTATTTACCTGAAGTATTTCGGAGAGAAACTGCAGAAGGCTCCCCACTCATTTCCTTCTCTCTGTTAAGATAATTACTACACTGACAGAATGATCGCATTTCATCATTTAACCTATGTGAAGTATTTCAGAGAAAAACTGCAGAATGCTCCACCCTAATTTGAGTCTCTTTGTTGGTATGACTACTACACTGAGAGAATCATTGCATTTCATCCATTATCCTATGTGAAGTATTCCAGAGCGAAACTGCAGAGCGCTCCACCCTCCTTTAAGTCTCTTTGTTGACATGATTGCTACACTGACCGAATCATCGCATTTCATCTAATATCGTATGTGAAGTGTTTCAGGGAGAAACTGCAGGAAGCTCCTCCCTCATTTGGGTCTCTTTGTTGGTATGATTTCTACACTAACAGAATCATCGCATTTCATCCATTATCCTACTGAAGTACTTCAGGGAGAAACTGCAGAAGGCTCCCCCCTCATTTGAGTCTCTTTGTTGGTATGATAACTACACTGACAGAATCATCGCATTTCATCCATTATTCCGTGTGAAAAATTCCAGAGAGCAACTGCGGATAACTCCTCCCTAATTTGAGTCTCTTTGTTGATATGATTACTACACTGACAGAAACATCGCATTTCATCCATTATCCCATGTGAAGTGTTTCAGAGAGAAACTGCAGAAAGCTCGTCCCTCATTTGAGTGTCTTTGTTGGTATGATTACTACACTGACAGAATCATCGCAATTCATCCATTATCCTATCAGAAGTATTTCATAGGGAATCTGCAGAAAGCTCCTCTCTCCTTTGAGTCCCTTTGTTCGTATGATTACTTCACTGACAGAATCATCGCATTTCATCCATTATACTATGTGAAGTATCCGAGAGAGGAACTGTGGAAAGCCTCTCCCTCATTTGAGTCTCTTTGTTGGTATGACGACTACACTGACAGAATCATTGTATTTCATCCATTATCCTAGGTAGAGTATTTCAGAGAGAATCTGCAGAAAACTCCTCCCTCATTTGGGTCTCTTTGTTGGTATGATTACTACACTGACGGAATCAACTCATTTCATCCATTATCTGATGTGAAGCATTTCTGAGAGGAGCTGCCGGAAGCTCCTTCCTCATTTGCAGTTCTTTGTGGTATGTTTACTACACAGACAGAACAATCACATTGCATCCACTATCCTATTTGATGTATTTCAGAGAGGAACTGCTGAAAGCTCATCGTTCATTTAAGTCTCTGTTTTGGTATGATTACTACACTGACAAAATCATCGCATTTGATCCACAATCCTATGTGAAGTATTACAGGTAGTAACTGCAGAAAGCTACCCCCTCATTTGTGTCTGTCTGTTGGTATGATTACTACACTGACAGAATCATCGCATTTCATCCATTATCCTAGGTAAAGTATTTCAGAGAGAAACTTCAGAAAGCTCCTCCCTTATTTGAGTCTCAGTGTTGGTATGATTACTACACTGACAGAATCATCGCATTTCATCCATTACCCACCTGAAGTATTTCGGAGAGAAACTGCAGAACGCTCCCCACTCATTTCTGTCTCTCTGTTAATATAATTACTACACTGACAGAATCATCGCATTTCATCATTTATCCTACGTGAAGTATTTCAGAGAAAAACTGCAGAATGCTCCACCCTAATTTGAGTCTCTTTGTTGGTATGACTACTACACTGACAGATTCATCACATTTCATCCATTATCCTATGTGAAGTGTTTCAGAGAGAAACTGCAGAAAGCCCCTCCCTCATTTCAGTCTCTTTGTTAGTATGACGACTACACTGACAGAATCATCGTATTTCATCCATTATCCTAGGTAAAGTATTTCGTAGAGAAACCTTAGAAAGCTCCCCCGTCATTTGAGTCTCTTTGTTGGTATGATTACTACAATGACAGAATCATCGCATTTCATCCATTATCCTATGTGAAGTATTTCAGAGAGAAACTGCAGAAAGCTCCTCCCTCATTTGAGGCTCTTTGTTGGTATGATTACTACACTCACAGAATCATCGCATTTCATCCATTACCTTATGTGAAGTATTTCCGAGTGAATGTACAGAATGTTCCTCCCTCATTTGAGTCTCTTTGTTGGTATGATTACTACACTGACAGAATCATCGCATTTCATCCATTATCCTATGTGAAGTATTTCAGAGAGAAGCTGCAGGAAGCTCCTACCTCATTTGTATCTCTTTGTTGGTATGATTACTACACTGACAGAATCATTGCATTCCATTCATTATCCAATGTGAAGTATTCCAGAGAGAAGCTGCAGGAAGCTCTTCCATCATTTGAGTCTCTTTCTTGGTACGATTACTACACTGACAGAACCATCACATTTCATCCATTTTCCTATGTGAAGTATTTTAGATAGAAACTGCAGAAAGCTCCTCCCTCGTTTGAGTCTCTTTGTTGGTATGATTACTACACTGACAGAATCATCGCATTTCATCCATTATCCTATGTGAAGTATTCCAGAGAGAAACTGCAGAAAACTGCTCCCTCATTTGAGTCTCTTTGTTGGTATGAATACTACACTGACAGAATCATAGTATTTTTGTTGGTTGGTTTAAGGGTTGAAGGGACCAAACTGCAGAGGTCTTCGTTCCCTTTTTCCCAAATACTGAAAATATCCACAGAGAATAAAAAATGTTCTACAGAATAGGAGACAGATGACACAGAACGAAAGAGACATAGACATTGACCAGACAAAACGAAATAAAATCACACGGAGTGTGACGGTGGTGAGCCGACCATATGAACAAAAATAAATTGAAAAGCTAGCCACCGAAAACGCATTAAAAACTTAGTTTAAAACCGTATTCCAAAGGCCAGGATCAACACAAAACAATAAAATAAAACAGAAACACTCAGATTAAAGAATAAAAACTCCCTGCCCTAATAAAACGTAAAACTAAGCCAACCATAACAGGGTCATCATATAAAAGGCCAGTGAGCGTATCAGGCAGCGCAAATGTCTGCCTGACCACAGCTAAAAGGAAGCAGGCCAACAAAATGTGGGCCACTGTCAAAGTCGCCCCGCAGCGACGTACAGGAGGGTCCTCCCGGCGCAGTAAATAACTGTGTGTTAGCCGGGAGTGGCCAATTGCAGAGCTGACAAAGGACGACTGAGTCCCTGCAGTTGGTTCGCATGGATGACCGCCACACAGTCGTCGTCTCCTTAATGGCACAGAGTTTATTGGGCGTGATCCGATCGCGCCATTCAGCGACCCAAAGCGCAAAAACTTTTCGGCGGAGGACTGCCCGCAAATCAGTCTCTGGGAGGCCAACATCCAGAGACGGTTGTCTCATGGCCTCTTTCGCCAGGCGGTCAAAATGTTCATTGCCCAGGATACCGACGGGACCAGGGGTCCACACAAAGACCACAGAGCGGCCGCATTGCGCAAGAGTATGCAGGGACTCATGGATAGCCATCACCAGATGAGAATGTGGAAAACACTGGTCGAGAGCTCGTAAACCGCTCAGGGAATCGCTACAGATAACGAAGGGCTCACCTGAGCAGGAGCGGATATACTCTAGGGCTCGGAAGATGGCGACTAGCTCAGCAGTGTAAATGCTGCAGCCAGCCCCCATGGACCACTGTTCGGAATGGACCGCTAGCGTTAGCGCATACCCGACACGACCAGCAACCATCGAACTGTCGGTGTAAACAATTCCAGAGCCCTGATACGTGGCCAGGATGGAATAAAAGCGGCGGCGGAAGGCCTCTGGAGGGACCGAGTCCTTCGAGCGCTGTGCGAAGTCGAGTCGAAGGCAAGGGCGAGGAACACACCACGGGGGTGTACGCAGAGGCGCCCGGAAAACAGGTGGAACAGGGAAAAACCCAAGCCCGCAGAGAAGCTCCTTGACGCGTACAGTGATCGGACAACCCGACTGGGGCCGACGGACTGGCAGATGGACGACTGACTGTGAGAACAAGACACGGTAATTTGGATGCCCGGGCAAGCTAAAAACATGGGCAGCATAAGCAGCCAGTAATTGTTGGCGTCGTAACCGCAGTGGAGGGCCACCTGCCTCAACAAGGATGCTGTCCACAGGGCTGGTGCGGAAGGTACCAGTGGCAAGACGGATCCCACTGTGCAGTATTGGGTCCAGCACCCGCAATGCAGAGGGGGATGCTGAGCCATTAGCCAGGCTCCCATAATCCAGACGGGACTGGATTAACGCCTGGTAGAGCCGCAACAGGGTTAATCGGTCGGCGCCCCAGCTGGTGTGGCTCAAGCATCTCAGAGCGTTTAGATGCCGCCAACACGCCTGTTTAAGTTGCCGGATATGAGGCAGCTAAGTCAACTGGGCATCGAAAACCACCCCCAAAAACTTGTGTGATTCCACCACTGACAGAAGTTCGCCGACAAGATAAAGCCGCGGCTCCGGGTGGACTGTGCGTCGCCGGCAGAAATGCATTACGCAGGTCTTGGCTGCCGAAAACTGGAACCCATGAGCTACAGCCCAAGACTGCGCCTTGCGGATAGCACCCTGTAGCCGACGTTCAACAGCTGCAATGCCAGTAGAGCTGTAATAAAGGCAGAAGTCGTCAGCATACAGGGAAGCAGAGACAGAATTTCCCACGGCCGCAGCGAGCCCGTTAATGGCTATTAAAAACAGGCACACACTTAAAACAGAACCCTGTGGCACACCGTTCTCCTGGACGTGGGTGGAAGTATATAAGGCTGCGACTTGCACGTGGAAGGTACGATACGACAGAAAATTTCTGATAAAGATCGGCAGAGGGCCCCGAAGACCCCATCCATGAAGCGTAGAAAGGATGTGATGACGCCATGTCGTATCGTACGCCTTCCGCATGTCGAAAAAGACAGCGACCAGGTGCTGACGGCGGGCAAAGGCAGTACGGATGGCCGACTCCAGGCTCACCAGATTTTCGGCGGCGGAGTGGCCTTTACAGAACCCACCTTGAGATGGAGCCAGAAGGCCCCGAGACACCAATACCCAAGTCAAGCGCCGGCTCACCATCCGTTCAAGAAGCTTGCAAAGAACGTTGGTGAGGCTAATGGGGTGGTAGCTGTCCACCTCCAAAGGGTTCTTGCCTGGTTTCAGAATGGGGATAATGATACTTGCCCGCCACTGCGACAGAAACTCACCCTCGACCCAAATACGGTTGTAAAGGTCGAGGAACCGTCCAGGCAGTCCACTGAGAGGTGTTTCAGCATCTGGCAGTGGATGATATCTGGTCCAGGAGCGGTATCAGGACAAGCGGCAAGGGCACTGCGGAATTCCCACTCACTGAATGGAACATTGTACGATTCTGGATGGTGGGTGCGAAACGAAAGGCTCCGACGTTCCATCCGCTCTTTAATGGAACGGAAGGCCTGAGGGTAATTCGCAGAAGCGGAACTTATGGCAAAATGCTCTGCTAAGTGGTTTGCAATGACGTCGGAGTGAGTACAAACTGCTCCATTCAGTGAGAGCGCAGGGACGCTGACAGGTGGCCGATATCTATAGACGCGTCGAGTCTTGACCCAGACCTGCAATGGAGTGACATGGAGGCCAATGGTGGACACGTACCGCTCCCAGCACTCCTGCTTGCTTTGGCGGATAAGGCGGCGGGCCCGCGCGCATCCGTTTGAAGGTGATCAGGTGTTCAATGCAGGGATGTCGCTTGTGACGCTGTAGCTCCCGCCGGCGATCTGTAATTGCTGCAGCGATCTCAGGCGACCACCAAGACACATTCCGCCGCCCAGGGGCCCCAGAGGAGCGGGGAATGGCAGATTCGGCGGCAGTAACGATGCCGGTGGTGACTGATTTAACCACCACATCATTGTCGTCATTAGAGACAGGCTCAAGAGCGGCAGTGGAGGAGAACAAGTCCCAGTCAGCCTTATTCATAGCCCATCTGCTAGGGCGCCCAGAAGAGTGACGCTGTGGTAGTGACAGAAAGATCGGAAAGTGGTCACTACCACACAGGTCATCATGCACACTCCATTGGACAGACGGTAAGAGGCTAGGGCTACAGACTGAAAGGTCAATGGCGGAGTATGTGCCATGCGCCACACTGAAGTGTGTGAAGGCACCATCATTTAACAGCGAGAGATCGAGCTGCGACAATAAATGCTCAACGATGGCGCCACTGACCCACCCCACAGAGGGTTATGGGCGTGGAAGTCGCCCAATAGCAAGAAAGGTGGCGGCAATTGGGCTATCAGCACAGCCAGGACATGCTGCGCAACATCATCATCCGGTGGAAGGTAAAGACTGCAGACGGTGACCGGGTGTGGTGGACGCCACAGTCTAACATCGAGAGCCTCTAAATGTGTTTGTAGAGGGACAGACTCGCTGTGAAGAGAGTTAAGGACATATATGCAGACGCCACCAGACACCCTTTCATATGCTGCCCAGTTCTTATAATAACGCCGATAGCCACGGAGGGCTGGGGTTCGCATTGCTGGAAACCAAGTTTCCTGAAGAGCAATGCAGAAGAAAGGGTGAATACTGATAAGTTGTTGGAGCTCAGCTAGATGGTGGAAAAAACTGCCGCAGTTCCACTGGAGGATGATATTGTCCATGGCTGAGAAAGGCGTGAAAGGACTGGGAAGGCAATTTACGCCGCTTTTTCACTCACTGCCACCAATTCAGTACTAATATGAGAGGCATCCATGGCGTCTGAGGGACCAGCGAGATCAAGGTCCTCAGCGGACGCTAGAATCTCGACTTCATCCTCAGACGCAGAGCGTGAAAGGTGCGGTGGGGTTGGTGCCACCGCAAGTTCTTTAGCCTTAGAGGTCTTTCTCTTGGACTTCTCTTGCTGAACCTTGGGTTTCACCGGCTGGGATGGCTTCACCGATTCAGTCTCCAGGAGAGAGGAGGATCGTGAAGCCCTACGCCCGGCCGCTGGTGAGGACTTATGCCACGGTCGGCCGTCATCCTTCCCGCTGGTGGAACCCTGGGAAGGGAGGGTCCCAAGGGAACTCTTACGGTCGAGTGTAGCTGAAGAAGTTAGATGCTTCTCTGGGTGAGAAGCGGGGACGGACATCCCCGACGGGTGAGAGGAGGTTGCTCCTGACGTAGGTGGTGCAGGATCAACCGGTTGGGTAGAGACCACCACGGGCAAGGGGGTAGGAGGAGTCTTACTGCTTATCGAGTTGGCTGGAAGTCTCGAAACTGATGGGGCTAGCACAGTTGTTGTAGCAGCTGCGTAAGAAGATGTCATTCTCACAGGATGGAGTCTGTCATATTTCCTTTTGGCCTCAGTATTGGTCAGCCGGTCCAGGGTCTTATATTCCATGATTTTGCGCTCTTTCTGAAAGACTTTGCAGTCAGGCGAGCAAGGGGAATGATGCTCTCCGCAGTTGACACAGAAGGGAGGCGGGGCACATGGAGTATCGGGATGAGATGGGCGTCCACAATCTCGACATGTGAGGCTAGAAGTACAGTGAGAGGACATATTCCCGAACATCCAGCACTTAAAGCACCGCATCGGGGAAGGGATGTAGGGCTTGACGTCATAACGGTAGACCATCACCTTGACCTTCTCCGGTAATGTATTGCCCTCGAAGGCAAAGCTGAAGGCACCGGTAGCAACCTGATCGTCCTTCGGACCCCGATGAACGCGCCAGACGAAATGAACACCTCTACGCTCTAAGTTGGCGCGCAGCATGTCGTCAGACTGCAAAAGTAGGTCCCTATGGAAAATAACTCCCTGGACCATATTTAAACTCTCATGTGGTGTAATGGTAACGTGAACATCCCACAACTTGTCACAAGCAAGTAACCTGCGTGACTGGGCGGAGGATGCCGTTTGTATCAGTACTGACCCAGAGCGCATTTTAGACAAGCCCTCCACCTCCCCAAACTTGTCCTCTAAATGCTCGACGAAGAACTGAGGCTTGGTGGAGAGAAAAGACTCCCCATCAGCTCGCGTGCAAACTAAGAATCGGGGCGAATAACTGTTACCCCCATCCTGGGACTTACGCTCTTCCCACGGCGTGGCCAGGGAGGAGAACGTTTTCAGATCGTACTTTTAAGCATTAAATTGAGCACAAGAGCGCTTAGAGACTGCTGGCGAGCTGGCCGCGAGCGAGAAATGATGTACCACGCTTCATTGCACGTCATCCGCCCTGATGCCACCTACTCCGACCTAGGGCCCTCCCCACGGGCGCCACCCAGCCGCAGCAATAGCCACCTGGCAGGATGTCCATTGCCGGGAGTCCTGATGCCCCAGGGAGACGGGCATCTACTCCTTGGCATAAATGGGGAGTTAACAGCACAGGCATCAGTAGAGCGATACCTGTGTTGTCAGGGGGCTACAACCAAGTGGGTAGATGGCGGCCCTACCACAACGGACAGGCTACCGTGCTGGATCTTAGGTGCAAAAATGTCCAAGGTCGTCGTCGCAGTTAAAAGCAACCTTGCAGAGTGCAGCGAGGTAATCGCACCCAGTGACGTATCCCCGCCCAAGAGACGGAAAACGTGCGGGACACCATTGCAATGACGAAAAAGTCGGCTAAAGGTCTCAATGCACGACCGATACAGTGCACCATGTAAGGCGCCCTTCCCCAATTGGCTCGCTCTTCGGAATTATTTAGAAAGATAGAGGTCAAACCCGAGAGGGGAACATCACATAAGGCTGAAACATTTGAGACTCCTTTTAGTCACCTCTTACGACAGGCAGGACTACCGCGGGCCTATACTTATCCCCAAACCCGCAGGGGGAAATCATCGCATTTCATCCATTATCCTATGTGAAATATTTCTGAGAGGAGCTGCAGAAAGCTCCTCCTTCATTTGCAGTTCATTGTTGGTATGTTTACTACACAGACCGAATAATCGCATTACATCCATTATCCTATTCGATGTATTTCAGAGAGAAACTGCAGATAGCTCCTCCCTCATTTGAGTCTCTATGTTGGTATGATTACTACACTGACACAATCATTGCATTTCATCCATTATCCTATGTGAAGTATTCCAGAGAGAAACTGCAGAAAGCTTCTCCCTCGTTTGAGTCTCTTTGTTGGTATGATTACTACACTGACAGAATCAACGCATTTCATCCATTTCCTATGTGAAGTATTCCAGAGAGAAACTGCAGAAAGATCCTCTCTCATTTGAGTCTCTTTGTTGGTATGATTACTACACTGACAGAATCGTCGCATTTCAACCATTATCCTATGTGAAGTTTTCCACAGAGAAACTGCAGAAAGCTCCTCCCTCATTTGAGTCTCTTTGTTGGTATGATTACTACACTGACAGAATGATCGCATTTCATCCATTACCTGATGTGAAGTATTTCTGAGAGAAGGTACAGATAGCACCTCCCCCATTAGAGTCTCTTTGTTGGTATGATTACTACACTGACAGAATCATCGCATTTCATCCCTCTTTCCTATGTCATGATTTACAGAGAGAAACTGCAGAAAGTTCCTCCCTCATTTGAGTCTCTCTGTTGGCATGATGACTACACTGACAGAATCATCGCATTTCATCCATTATCCCATGTGAAGGATTCCAGGGAGAAACTTCAGAAAGCTCCTCCCTCTTTTGAGTCTCTTTGTTGGTATGATTACTACACTGACAGAATTATCTCATCTCATCCATTTTCCTGTCTGAAGTATTTCCGAGAGAACTGCAGAAAGCTCCTCTCTCATTTGAGTTTCTTTGTTGGTATGATTACTACACTGACAGAATCATCACATTTCATACATTATCCTATGTGAAGTATTTCAGAGAGAAACTGCTGAAAGCTCCCCCCTCATTTGAGTCTCTTTGTTGGTATGATTGCTACACTGACAGAATCATCGCATTTCTTCCATTATCCTATGTGAAGTATTTCAGAGAGAAACTGCAGAAAGCACCTGCCTCATTTGGGTCTCTTTGTTGGTATGATTACTACAGTGACAGAAATATCGCTTTTCATCCATAATACTATGTGAAGTTTTCCAGAGAGAAACTGCAGGAAGCTACTCCCTCATTTGAGTCTCTTTGTTCGTATGATTACTACACTGACAGAATAATCGCATTTCATCCATTATCCTGCGTGAATTATTTGTGAGGGAAACTGCAGAAAGCTACACACTCATTTGAGTCTCTTTGTTGGTATGATTACTACACTGACAGAATCATCGCATTTCATCCATTACCCTATGTGAAGTTTTCCAGAAAGAAACTGCAGAAAGCTCCTCACTCATTTGTGTCCCTATTTTGGTATGATTACTACACTGACAGAATCATCGCATTTCATCCATTATCCTATGTGAAGTATTTCAGATATAACTGCGGAAAGCTCCCCCCTCATTTGAGTCTCTTTGTTGGAATGACTACTACACTGACAGAATCATCGCATTTCATCCATTATCCTAGGTAAAGTATTTCAGAGAGTAACTTCAAAAAGCTCCTCCCTCATTTGAGTCTCTTTGTAGGTATGACAGAATCATCGCATTTCAACCATTTCCATATGTAAAGTATTTCAGAGTGAAACTACAAAAGGCACCCCCCTCATTTGAGACTCTTTGTTGGTATGATTACTACACTGACAGATCATCGAATTTCATCTATTATCCTTTGTAAGAAATTCCAGAGAGAAACTACAGAAAGCTCCTCTCTCATTTGAGTCTCTGTTGGTATGATTACTACACTGACAGAATCATCACATTTCATCCATTATCCGATGTGAAGTATTCCAGAGAGAGACTGCAGACAGCTCCCCCCTCATTTGAGTCTCTTTGTTGGTATGATTACTACACTGACAGAATCATCGCATTTCCTCCATTATCCTATGTAAAGTATATCTGAGAGGAGCTGCCGAAAGCTCCTCCCTCATTTGCGGTTCTTTGTGGTATGTTTACTACACAGACAGACTAATAACATTGCATCCATTATCCTATTTGCTGTATTTCAGAGAGGAACTTCTGAAAGCTCCTTCTTCATTAGAGTCTTTTTTTTGGTATGATTACTACACTGACAGATTCGTCGCATTTCATCCATTATCCTATTTGAAGTATTTCAGAGAGAAATTGCAGAAAGCTACTACCTTATTTGAGTCCATTTGTTGGTATGATTACTACACTGACAGAATCATCAGATTTCACCATTATCCTATGTGAAGTATTCTAAAGAGAAACTGGAGAATGCTCCTTCCTCATTAGAGTCTCTTTGTTGGTATGATTACTACACTGAAAGAATCTTCTGTTTTCATCCATTATCCTACGTGAAATATTTCAGAGAGAAACTGCAGACACCCTTGCCTCATTTGAGTCCCTTTGTTGGAATGAATACTACACTGACAGAATCATCGCATTTCATCCATTATCCTATGTGAAGTATTCCAAAGAGAAACTGCAGAAAGCTACTCCCTCATTTGAGTCTCTTTGTTGGTATGATTACTACACTGACAGAATCATCGCATTACATCCGTTATCCTATGTGAATTACTTCAGAGAGAAACCGCAGAAAGCTCCTCCCTCATATGAGTATCTTCGTTGGTATGGTTAGTACAAAGCCAGAATCATCACATTTCCTTCATATTCCTAAGTGAAGTTTCTCAGAGAGAATCAGCAGAAAGCTCCTCACTCTTTTGCGTTTCTTTGTTGGTATGATTACTTCACTGACAGAATCATCGCATTTCATCCAATTTCCTATGTGGATAATGCCAGAGGGAAACTACATAGATCTCCTCCCGCATTTGATTCTCTTTGTTGGTATGATTACTACACTGACAGAATCATCGTGATTCATCCATTATCCTATGTGAAGTATTCCAGAGAGGAACTGTGGAAGGCCCCACCCTCATTTAAGTCTCTTTGTTGGTATGACAACTACACTGACAGAATCATCGTATTTCATCCATTATCCTAGGTAAAGCATTTCAGAGAGCATTTGCAGAAAATTCCACCCTCATTTGAGTCTCTTTGTTGGTATGATTACTACACTGACAGAATCATCGTATTTCATCCATTAACCTATGTGAAGTATTCCAGAGAGCATCTGCTGAAAGCTCCTCCCTCATTTGAGACTCTTTGTTGGTATGATTACTGCACTGACAGAATCATCGCATTTCATCCATTATCCTATGTGAAGTATTCCAGAGACGAACTGCAGAAAGCTCCCCCCTCATTTGCGTCTGTTTGTTGGTATGATTACTGCACTGACAGAATCATTGCATTTCATCCATTATTATATATGAGGTATTTCAGAGAGAAACCGCAGAAGGCTCCTCCCTTATATGAGTATCTTTGTTGGTATGGTTAGTACAAAGACAGAATCATCGCATTTCATCCATTACCTTATGTAAAGTATTTCAGAGAGAAACTGCAGAACGGTCCTCCCTCATTTGAGTCCCTTTGTTAGTATGATTACTACACTGACAGATTTATCGCATTTCATCCCTTATCCTAAGTGAAGTATTTCTGAGAGGAGCTGCCGAATACTCCTTCCTCATTTGCGGTTCTTTGTGGTATGTTTACTACACAGACAGAATAATCACATTGCATCCACTATCTTATTTGATGTATTTCAGAGAGGAACTGTTGAAAGTTCCTCCTTCATTTGAGTCTCTTTTTTGAAATGATTACTACACTGACAGAATCATCGCATTTGATCCACCATCCTTTGTGAGGTATTACAGAGAGTAACTGCAGAAAGCTACCCCCTCATTTGTGTCTGTCTGTTGGTATGATTACTGCACTGACAGAGTCGTCGCATCTCATCCATTATCCTAAGTAAAGTATTTCAGAGAGAAACTTCAGAAAGCACCTCCCTCATTTGAGTCTCTCTGTTGGAATGATTACTACACTGACAGAATCATCGCATTTCATCCATTATCCAACTGAAGTATTTCGGAGAGAAACTGCAGAAGGCTCCCTCCTCACTTGAGACTCTTTGTTGGTATGACTACTACACAGACAGAATCATAGCATTTCAGCCTTTTCCTAGGTAAAGTATTTCAGAGAGAAACTTCAGAAAGCTGCATCCTCATTTGAGTCTCTTTGTTGGTGTGATTACTACACCGACAGAAACATCGCATTTCATCCATTATGCTATGAGAAGTATTTCAGAGAGAAACTGCAGAAAGCTCTGATCTCATTTGAGTCTCTTTGTTGGTATGATTATTACACTGACAGAATCATCGAATTTCATCCATTATCCTATGTAAAAATTTCCAGAGAGAAACTACAGAAAGCTTGTCCCTAATTTGAGTCTCTGTTGGTATGATTACTACACTGACAGAATCATCGCATTTCATCCATTATCCTATGTGATGTATTTCAGACAGAAACCGTAGAAAGCTCCTCCCTCATATGAGTATCTTCGTTGGTATGGTTAGTAAAAACCCAGAATCATCACATTTCCTCCATTTTCCTAAGTGAAGGATCTCAGAGAGAAACTGCAGAAAGCTCCTCCCTCTTTTGCGTTTCTTCCTTGGTATGATTACTTCACTGACAGAATCATCGCATTTCATCCAATAACCTATATGGATAATGCCAGAGAGAAACTACATTGAGCTCCTCCCTCATTTGATTTTCTTTGTTGGTATGATTACTACACTGACAGAATCATTGCATTTCATCCTTTTCCTAGGTGAAGTATTTCAGAGAGAAACTTCAGAAAGCTCCTCCTTCATTTGAGTCCCTTTGTTGGTATGATTACTACACTGCCAGAATCATCACATTTCATACATTATCCTATTTGAAGTATTTCAGAGAGAAACTGCAGAAAGCTCCTCCCTCATTTGAGTCTCATTGTTGGTATGATTACTACACTGACAGAATCATCGCATTTCATCCATTATCCTATGTGTAGTATTCCCGAGAGGAAGTGCAGAAAGCGCCTCCCTCATTTGAGTCTCTTTGTTGGTATGATGACTACACTGACAGAATCATCGCATTTCATCCATTACCCTATGTGAAGTATTTCAGAGAGAAACTGCAGAAGGCTAATCCCTCAATTGATTTGCTTTGTTGGTATGATGACTACACTGACAGAGTCATCGCATTTCATCCATTATCCTATGTGAAGTATTCCAGAGAGAAACTGCAGAAAACTACTCCCTCATTTGAGTCTCTTTGTTGGTATGATTACTACACTGACAGAATCATCGCATTTCATCCATTATCCTATGTGAAGTATTCCAGATAGGAAGTGCAGAAAACTCCTCCCTCATTTGAGTCTCTTTGTTGGTATGATGACTACACTGACAGAATCATCACATTTCATCCATTTTCCTATGTGAAGTATTATAGATAGAAACAGCAGAAAGCTCCTCCCTCGTATGAGTCTCTTTGTTGGTATGATTACTACACTGACAGAATCATTGCATTCCATTCATTATCCTATGTGAAGTATTTCAGAGAGAAGTTGCAGGAAGCTCTTCCATCATTTGAGGCTTTTCTTTGGTACAATTACTGCTCTGACAGAATCATCACATTTCATCCATTTTCCTATGGGAAGTATTTTAGATAGAATCTGCACAAAGCTCCTCCCTCGTTTGAGTCTCTTTTTTGGTATGATTACTACACTGACAGAATCATCACATTTCATCCATTATCCTATGTGAAGTATTCTAAAGAGAAACTGGAGAATGCTCCTTCCTCATTTGAGTCTCATTGTTGGTATGATTACTACACTGAAAGAATCTTCTCTTTTCATCCATTACCCTACGTGAAATATTTCAGAGAGAAACTGCAGAAACCCTTGCCTCATTTGAGTCCCTTTGTTGGCATGAATACTACACTGACAGAATCATCGCATTTCATCCATTATCCTATTTGAAATGTTTCAGATAGAAACAACTGCTGCAGAAAGCTCCTCCCTCATTTGAGTCTCTTTGTCATTACTACACTGACAGAATCGTCGCATTCCATCCATTATCCTATGTGAAGTATTCCAGGGAGAAACTGCATAAAGCTACTCCCTCATTTGAGTCTCTTTGTTGGTATGACTACTACACTGACAGAATCATTCGCATTTCATCCATTATCCTATGTGAAGTATTCCAAAGAGAAACTGCAGAAAGCTACTCCCTCATTTGAGTCTCTTTGTTGGTATGATTACAACACTGACAGAATCATTGCATTCCATTCATTATCCTATGTGCAGTATTTCAGAGAGAAGCCGCAGGAAGCTCTTCCATAATTTGAGTCTCTTCCTTGGTACGATTACTACACTGACAGATACATCGCATCTCATCCATTATCCTATGTGAAAAAATCGAGAGAGGAAATGCAGAGAGCTCCTCACTTATTGGAGTCTCTTTGTCGATATGATTACTTCAATGACAGAATCATCGCATTTCATCCATTATCCTATGTGAAGTGAATCAGAGAGAAACTGCAGAAAGCTCGTCCCTCATTTGAGTCTCATTGTTGGTATGATTACTACACTGACAGAATCATCGCATTTCAGCCATTATCCCGCGTGAAAAATTCCGGAGAGCAACTGCAGAGAGCTCCTCCCTTATTTGAGTCTCTTTGTTGATATGATTGCTACACTGACAGAATCATCGTATTTCATCCATTATCCCATGTGAAGTGTTTCAGAGAGAAATTGCAGAAAGCTCCTCCCTCATTTGAGTCTCTTTGTTGGTTTGATTACTACACTGACAGAATCATCGCGATTCATCCATTATCCTATCAGATGTATTAAAGAGAGAAACCGCAGAGAGCTCCTCTCTCATTTGAGTCTCTTTGTTGGTATGATTACTTCACTGACAGAATCATCGCATTTCATCCAATATCCTATGTGAAGTCTTCCAGAGATGAACGGTAGAAAGCCCCTCCCTCATTTGAGTCTCTATGTTGGTATGACGACTACACTGACAGAATCATCGTATTTAATCCATTATCCTAGGTAAAGTATTTCAGAGGGAATCTGCAGAAAGCTCCCCCCTTATTTGAGTCCCTTTGTTGATATGATTACTTCACTGACAGATGCATCGCATTTCATCCATTATCCTATGTGAAGTATTCCAGAGAGGAACTGTGGAAAGCCCCTCCTTCATTTGTGAATCTTTGTTGGTATGACAACTACACTGACAGAATCATCGTATTTTATCAATTATCCTAGGTAAAGCATTTCAGAGAGAATCTGCAGAAATCTCATCCCTCATTTGAGTATCTTCGTTGGTATGATTACTACACTGACAGAATCATCGTACTTCATTCGTTAACCCATGTGAAGTATTCCAGAGACTATCTGTTGAAAGCTCCTCCCTCATTTGAGTCTCTTTGTTGGTATGATTACTACACTGACAGAATCATCGCATTTCATCCATTATCCTATGTGAAGTATTCCAGAGAGAAATTGCAGAAATCTCCTTCCTCATTTGAGTCTCCTTGTCGGTATGATTACTACACTGACAGAATCATCGCATTTCATCCATTACTTTATGTAAAGTATTTCAGAGAGAAACTGCAGAAAGGTCCTCCCTCATTTGAGTCTCTTTGTTGGTATGATTACTATACTGACAGATTTATCGCATTTCATCCATTATCCTATGTGAAGTATTTCTGAGAGGAGCTGCCGAATGCTCCTTCCTCATTTGCGGTTCTTTGTGGTATGTTTACTACACAGACAGAATAATCACATTGCATCCAGTATCCTATTTGATGTATTTAAGAGAGGAACTGTTGAAAGCTCCTACTTCATTTGAGTCTCATTTTTGGTATGTTTACTACACAGACAGAATAATCACATTGCATCCAGTATCCTATTTGATGTATTTAAGAGAGGAACTGTTGAAAGCTCCTACTTCATTTGAGTCTCATTTTTGGTATGATTACTACACTGACAGAATCATCGCATTTGATCCACAATCCTATGTGAGGTATTACAGAGAGTAACTGCAGAAAGATACCCCCTCATTTGTGTCTGTCTGTTGGTATGATTACGACATTGACAGAATTGTCGCATTTCATCCATTATCCTAGGTAAAGTATTTCAGAGAGAAACTTCAGAAAGCTCCTCCCTCATATGAGTCCCTCTGCTGGTATGATTACCACACTGACAGAATCATCGCATTTCATCCATTATCCAACTGAAGTATTTCGAAGAGAAACTGCAGAAGGCTCCCCCCGCATTTCAGTCTCTCTGTTAAGATGATTACTACACTGACAGAATCATCGCATTTCAACCATTATCCTATGTGAAGTATTTCAGGGAGAAACTGCAGAAAGCTCCCCCCTCATTTGAGTTTCTTTGTAGGTATGATTACTACAATGACACAATCATCACATTTCATCCATTATCCTATGTGAAAAAATCGAGAGAGGACCTGCAGAGAGCTCCACAGTCATTTGAGTCTCTTAGTTGACATGATTACTACACTGTCAGAATCATCGCATTTCATCCATTATCCTATGTGAAGTGTTTCAGGTAGAAACTGCAGAAAGCTTCCCCCTCATTTGAGTCTCTTTGTTGGTATGATTACTACACTGACAGAATCATCGCATTTCATCCATTATACTCCTGAAGTATTTTAGAGAGAAACTGCAGAAGGCTCCCCCTTCATATGAGTCTCTTTGTTTGAATGATAACTACACCGACAGAATCATCGCATTTCATTCATTATCCCGTGTGAAAAATGCCAGAGAGCAACTGCAGCGAGTTCCTCCCTCATTTGAGTCTCGTTGTTGGTATGATTACTACACTGACAGAATCATCACATTTCATCCATAATCCTATGTGAAAAAATCGAGAGAGGAACTGCAGAGAGCTCCACAGTCATTTGAGTCTCTTTGTTGACATGATTACTACACTGTCAGAATCACCGCATTTCACCCATTATCCTATCTGAAGTATTCCAGAGAGAAACTGCAGAAAGCCCCTCCCTCATTTGAGTCTCTTTGTTGGTATGATTACTTCACTGACAGAATCATCGCATTCTGTCCATTATCCTGTGGGAAGTATTCCAGAGAGGAACGGTAGAAAGCCCATCCCTCATTTCAGTCTCTTTATTGGTATGACGACTACACTGACAGAATCATCGTATTTCATCCATTATCCTAGGTAAAGTATTTCAGAGAGAATCTGCAGACAGCTCCTCCCTCATTTGAGTCTCTTTGTAAGTGTGATTACTACACTGACAGAATCATCGCATTTCATCCATTATCCTATGTGAAGTATTCCAGAGAGAAAATGCAGAAAGCTCCTCCTCATTTGAGTCACTTTGTTGGCATCATTACTACACTGACAAATTCATCGCATTTCAACCATTATCCTATCTGAAGTTTTTCGGAGAGAAACTGCAGAAAGCTCCTCCCTCAGTTGAGTCTCTTTGTTGGTGTGATTACTACACTGACAGAATCATCGCATTTAATCCATTATCCTATGTGAAGTATTCCAGAGACGAACTGCAGAAAGCTCCCCCCTCATTGTCGTCTGTTTGTTGGTATGATTACTGCACTGACAGATTTATTGCATTTCATCCATTAATATATATGAGGTATTTCAGAGAGAAACCGCAGAAGGCTCCGCCCTTATATGAGTATCTTTGTTGGTATGGTTAGTACAAAGACAGAATCATCGCATTTCATCCATTACCTTATGTAAAGTATTTCAGAGAGAAACTGCAGAAAGGTCCCCCTCATTTGAGTCTCTTTGTTAGTATGATTACTACACTGACAGATTTATCGCATTTCATCCATTATCCTAAGTGAAGTATTTCTGAGAGGAGCTGCCGAATGCTCCTTCCTCATTTGCGGTTCTTTGTGGTATGTTTACTACACAGACAGAATAATCACATTGCATCCACTATCTTATTTGATGTACTTCAGAGAGGAACTGTTGAAAGTTCCTCCTTCATTTGAGTCTCTTTTTTGGTATGATTACTACACTGACAGAATCATCGCATTTGATCCACCATCCTATGTGAGGCATTACAGAGAGTAACTGCAGAAAGCTACCCCCTCATTTGTGTCTGTCTGTTGGTGTGATTACTACACTGACAGAATCGTCGCATTTCATCCATTATCCTAGGTAAAGTATTTCAGAGAGAAACTTCAGAAAACTCCTCCCTCATTTGAGTCTCTCTGTTGGAATGATTACTACACTGACAGAATCATGGCATTTCATCCATTATCCAACTGAAGTATTTCGGAGAGAAGCTGCAGAAGGCTCCCGCCTCATTTGAGACTCTTTGTTGGTATGATTACTAGACTGACAGAATCATTGCATTTCATCCATTTTCCTAGGTAAAGTATTTCAGAGAGAAACTTCAGAAAGCTGCACCCTCATTTGAGTCTCTTTGTTGGTGTGATTACTACACTGACAGAAACATCGCATTTCATCCATTATGCTATGAGAAGTATTTCAGAGAGAAACTGCAGAAAGCTCCGCCCTCATTTGAGTCACTTTGTTGGTATGATTATTACACTGACAGAATCATCGAATTTCATCCATTATCCTATGTACAAATTTCCAGAGAGAAACTACAGAAAGCTTGACCCTAATTTGAGTCTCTGTTGGTATGATTACTACACTGACAGAATCATCGCATTTCATGCATTATCCTATGTGATGTATTTTAGACAGAAACCGCAGAAAGCTCCTCCCTCATATGAGTATCTTCGTTAGTATGGTTAGTACAAACCCAGAATCATCACATTTCCTCCATTTTCCTAAGTGAAGGATCTCAGAGAGAAACTGCAGAAAGCTCCTCCCTCTTTTGCGTTTCTTTGTTGGTATGATTACTTCACTCTACAGAATCATCGCATTTCATCCAATATCCTATGTGGATAATGCCAGAGAGAAACTACATTGAGCTCCTCCCTCATTTGATTCTCTTTGTTGGTATGATTACTACACTGACAGAATCATCACATTTCATCCATTTTCCAATGTGAAGTATTTCAGAGAGAAACTTCAGGAAGCTCCTCCTTCATTTGAGTCCCTTTGTTGGTATGATTACTACACTGACAGAATCATCGCATTTCATCCATTTTCCAATGTGAAGAATTTTCGAGAGAAAATTCAGAAAGCTCCATCCTCATTTGAGACTCTTTGTTGGTGTGATTACTACACTTAAACAATCATCGTATTTCATCCATTATCCTATGTGAAGTATTCCAGAGAGACACTGCAGAAAGCTTCTCCCTCATTTGAGTCTCTTTGTTGGTATGATTACTACACTGGCAGAATCAACGCATTTCATCCATTATCCCATGTGAGGAATTCCAGAGAGAAACTGCCGAAAGCTCCTCCCTCATTTGAGTTTCTTTGTTGGTATGATGACTACACTGACAGAATCATCGCATTTCATCCATTACCCTATGTGTAGTATTTCAGAGAAAAACTGCAGAAAGCTCCAAGCTCATTTGAGTCTCTTTGTTGGTATGATTACTACACTGACAGATTCATCGCATTTCATCCATTATCCTATGTGAAGTATTCCAGAGAGGAAGTGCAGAAAGCTCCTCCCTCATTTGAGTTTCTTTGTTGGTATGATGACTACACTGACAGAATCATCGCATTTCATCCATTACCCTATGTGTAGTATTTCAGAGAAAAACTGCAGAAGGCTCCTCCCTCAATTGATTTGCTTTGTTGGTATGATGACTACACTGACAGAGTCATCGCATTTCATCCATTATCCAATGTGAAGTATTTCAGAGAGATACTGCAGAATGCTCCTCCCTCATTTGAGTCTCTTTGTTGGTATGATTACTACACTGACAGAATCATCGCATTTCATCCATTATCCTAAGTGAAGTATTTCGGAGGGAAGCTGCAGAAAGCTCGTACCTCAATTGTATCTCTTTGTTGGTATGATTACTACACTGACAGATTCATTGCATTCCATTCATTATCCTATGTGAAGTATTTCAGAGAGAAGCTTCAGAAAGCTCCTACCTCATTTGTATCTCTTTGTTGGTATGATTACTACACTGACAGAATCATTGCATTCCATTCATTATCCTATGTGAAGTATTTCAGAGAGAAGTTGCAGGAAGCTCTTCCATCATTTGAGGCTCTTACTTGGTACAATTACTGCACTGACAGAATCATCACACTTCATCCATTTTCCTATGTGAAGTATTTTAGATAGAAACTGCAGAAAGCTCCTCCCTCGTTTGAGTCTCTTTGTTGGTATGATTACTACACTGACAGAATCATCACATTTCATGCATTATCCTATGTGAAGTATTCCAGAGAGGAACTGCAGAATGCTCCTCCCTCATTTGAGACTCTTTGTTGGTATGATTCCTACACTGACAGAATCATCACATTTCATCCATTATCCTATGTAAATTATTTCCGAGAGAAACTGCAGAAAGCTCCTCCCTCATTTGAGTCTCTTTGTTGGTATGATTACTACGCTGTCAGAATCATCGCATCATATTCATTATCCTATGTGAAGTATTTCAGAGAGGAACTGCGGAAAGCTCCTCCCTCATTTGAGTCTCTTTGTTGGTACAATTACTACACTGACAGAATCATCGCATTTCATCCATTATTCTATGTGAAGTATTCCAGAGAGAAACTGCAGAAAACTACTCCCTCATTTGAGTCTCTTTGTAGGTATGATTACTACACTGACAGAATCATCGCATTTTGGATGGTTGGTTTAAGGGTTAAAGGGACCATAGTGCAGAGGTCATCGTTCCCTATTTCCCAAATACTGAGAATATCCACAGAGAATAAAAAATGTTCTACTGAATAGGTGACAGACGACACAGAAGAAAAGAGACATAGACATTGACCAGACGAAATGAAATAAAATCACACGGTGTGTGACGGTGGTGGGCCGACCATATGAACAAAAAAAAAGGGAAAAGCTAACCACCGAAAACAGATTAAAAACTTGGTTTAAAACCGTAGGCCAAAGGCCAGGATCTACACAAAACCATAAAATAAAACAGAAACACTCAGATTAAAGAATAAAAACTCCCTGCCCTAATAAAACGTAAAACTAAGCCAGCCATAACAGGGTCATCATATAAAAGGGCAGTGAGCGTATCAGGCAGCGCAAATGTCTGCCTGACCACAGCTAAAAGGAAGCAGGACAATAAAATGTGGGCCACTGTCAAAGTCGTCCCGCAGCGACGTACAGGAGGGTCCTCCCGGCGAAGTAAATAACTGTGTGTTAGCCGGGAGTGGCCAATGCGGAGCTGACAAAGGACGACGGAGTCCCTGCAGTTGGTTCGCATGGATGACCGCCACACAGTCGTCGTCTCCTTAATGGCACAGAGTTTATTGGGCGTGATCCGATCGCGCCATTCAGCGACCCAAAGCGCAAAAACTTTTCGGCGGAGGACTGTCCGCAAATTAGTCTCTGGGAGGCCAACATCCAGAGACGGTTGTCTCATGGCCTCTTTCGCCAGGTGGTCAAAATGTTCATTGCCCAGGATACCGACGGGACCAGGGGTCCACACAAAGACCACAGAGCGGCCGCATCGCGCAAGAGTATGCAGGGACTCATGGATAGCCATCACCAGATGAGAATGTGGAAAACACTGGTCGAGAGCTCGTAAACCGCTCAGGGAATCGCTACAGATAACGAAGGGCTCACCTGAGCAGGAGCGGATATACTCTAGGGCTCGAAAGATGGCGACTAGCTCAGCAGTGTAAATGCTGCAGCCAGCCCCCATGGACCACTGTTCGGAATGGTCCGCTAGCGTTAGCGCATACCCGACACGACCAGCAACCTTCGAACTGTCGGTGTAAACAATTCCAGAGCCCTGATACGTGGCCAGGATGGAATAAAAGCGGCGGCGGAACGCCTCTGGAGGGACCGAGTCCTTCGAGCACTGTGCCAAGTCGAGCCAAAGGCAAGGGCGAGAAACACACCATGGAGGTGTACGCAGACGCGCCCGGAAAACAGGTGGAACAGGGAAAAACCCAAGCCCGCAGAGAAGCTCCTTGACGCGTACGGCGATCGGACAACCTGACCGGGGCCGACGGACTGGCAGATGGACGACTGACTGTGGGAACAAGACACGGTAATTTGGATGCCCCGGCAAGCTAAAAACATGGGCAGCATAAGCAGCCAGTAATTGTTGGTGATGTAACCGCAGTGGAGGGCCACCTGCCTCAACAAGGATGCTGTCCACAGGGCTGGTGCGGAAGGCACCAGTGGCAAGTCGGATCCCGCTGTGTAGTATTGAGTCCAGCACCCGCAATGCAGAGGGGGATGCTGAGCCATAAGCCAGGCTCCCATAATCCAGACGGGACTGGATTAACGCCTAGTAGAGCCGCAACAGGGTAAATCGGTCGGCGCCCCAGCTGGTGTGGCTCAAGCATCTCAGAGCGTTTAGATGCCGCCAACACGCCTGTTTAAGCTGCCGGATATGAGGCAGCCAAGTCAACCGGGCATCGAAAACCACCCTCAAAAACTTGTGTGATTCCACCACTGAAAGAAGTTAGCCGGCAAGATAAAGCCGCGGCTCCGGGTGGACTGTGCGTCGCCGGCAGAACTGCATTACGCAGGTCTTGGCTGCCGAAAACTGGAACCCATGAGCTACAGTCCAAGACTGCGCCTTGCGGATAGCACCCTGTAGCCGACGTTCAACAGCTGCAATGCCAGTAGAGCTGTAATAAAGGCAGAAGTCGTCAGCATACAGGGAAGCAGAGACAGAATTTCCCACGGCCGCAGCGAGCCCGTTAATGGCTATTAAAAACAGGCAGACACTTAAAACAGAACCCTGTGGCACACTGTTCTCCTGGACGTGGGTGGAAGTATATAAGGCTGCGACTTGCACGTGGAAGGTACGATACGACAGAAAATTTCTGATAAAGATCGGCAGAGGGCCCCGAAGACCCCATCCATGAAGCGTAGAAAGGATGTGATGACGCCATGTCGTATCGTACGCCTTCCGCATGTCGAAAAAGACAGCGACCAGGTGCTGACGGCGGGCAAAGGCAGTACGGATGGCCGACTCCAGGCTCACCAGATTTTCGGCGGCGGAGTGGCCTTTACAGAACCCACCTTGAGATGGAGCCAGAAGGCCCCGAGACACCAATACCCAAGTCAAGCGCCGGCTCACCATCCGTTCAAGAAGCTTGCAAAGAACGTTGGTGAGGCTAATGGGGTGGTAGCTGTCCACCTCCAAAGGGTTCTTGCCTGGTTTCAGAATGGGGATAATGATACTTGCCCGCCACTGCAACAGAAACTCACCCTCGACCCAAATACGGTTGTAAAGGTCGAGGAACCGTCGCTGGCAGTCCACTGAGAGGTGTTTCAGCATCTGGCAGTGGATGCTATCTGGTCCAGGAGCGGTATCAGGACAAGCGGCAAGGGCACTGCGGAATTCCCACTCACTGAATGGAACATTGTACGATTCTGGATGGTGGGTGCGAAACGAAAGGCTCCGACGTTCCATCCGCTCTTTAATGGAACGGAAGGCCTGAGGGTAATTCGCAGAAGCGGAACTTATGGCAAAATGCTCTGCTAAGTGGTTTGCAATGACGTCGGAGTGAGTACAAACTGCTCCATTCAGTGAGAGCGCAGGGACGCTGACAGGTGGATGATATCTATAGACGCGTCGAGTCTTGGCCCAGACCTGCAATGGAGTGACATGGAGGCCAATGGTGGACACGTACCGCTCCCAGCACTCCTGCTTGCTTTGGCGGATAAGGCGGCGGGCACCCGCGCAGACGTTTGATGGCGATCAGGTGTTAATGCAGGGATGTCGCTTGTGACGCTGTAGCGCCCGCCGGCGATCTGTAATCGCTGCAGCGATCTCAGGCGACCACCAAGACACATCGCATTTCATCCATTATCCTATGTGAAGTATTTCAGACAGAAGCTGCAGAAAGCTCCTCCCTCATTTGAGTGTCTTTGTTGGTATGGTTACTACAAAGCTAGAGTCATCGCGTTTCATCCATAACCCTATGTAAAGTGCATCTGAGAGAAGCTACAGAAAGCTTCACCTGCAATTGCATCCCTTTGTTGGTACGATTGCTACACAGTGATAATTAAGATAGGGTTGTAAGAAATGCAAAATTTCTGTTTAAGAGAAGCTGCAGAAATCTCCTCCCTGATTTGCATCTCTTTGTTGATATGGCAACTACAATGCCAGAACCATCGCATTTCAACCATTACCCTATGTGAAGTGTGCTGAAACAAGCTGCAGAAAGCTGCTTCTTCATTTGCATTTCTTTGTTTGTATGCGTACCACACAGACAGAATCATCGCATTTCATCTATTACCCTATGTGAAATATTTCTGAAGGAAGCTGCTGAATGCTCCTCCCTCATTTACGTCTCTTTCTTGGTATGGTTACAACACTGACTGAACAATCGCATTCCATCCATTATCAATGTAAAGTATTTCAGGGAGAACCTGCAGAAAGCTCCTTCCTCATTTGCATTTCTTTGTTGGTATGGTTACTACACAAACAGAATTATCGCATTTCATCCATTATCCTATATGAAGTATTTCAGTAAGATCCTGCAGAAAGATCAGCCCTCATTACGGTTGGGTTATTGGTACAATTTCTACACTGACAGAATCATCGCATTTCATCCATTATCCTATGTGAAGTATTTCAGACAGGAGCTGCAGAAAGCTCCTCCCTCATTTGCTTTCTTTGGTGGTATGGTTACCACAAAGCCACAATCATTGCATTTCATCCATTATCTATGGGAAGAATTTCTGAGAGAAGCCGCAGAATGCTCCTCCCTCATTTGAGTCTCTGTGTTGGTATGATTACTACACAGACAGAACCATCGCATTTCATTCGATATCCTATTGGAAATATTTAAGAGAGAACCTGCAAAAAGCTCCCCCCTCATTTGAGTTTCTTTGTTGGTATGGTTACTACACTGACAGAATCATCGCATTTCATTCACCATCCAATGTGAAGTATTTCAGACAGGAGCTGCAGAAAGCTCCTCCCTCATTTGAGTCTCTTTGTTGGTATGATTACTACACAGACAGAATCATCGCATTTCATCAATTACCCTAAGTGGATTAATACTTAGAAGACCTGCAGAAACCTCTTCCCTCATTTCCATCTATTTGTTGGTATGATTACTACACAGACAGAATCATCACCTTTCATCCATTACCCTATGTGAAGTATTTCAGTGAGAAGCAGCATAAAGCTCCTCCCTCATTCGCATCTCTAATTTGATATGGTTACTAAAATTCCAGAATCATCACATTCCATCCATAACCATATGTCAAGTATTTCTGAGAGGACCTGCAGGTATCTGACCCCTCATTTGCTTATCTTTGTTTGTATGGTTACTATAAAACTAAATTAAATCATTCCATTAATTACCCTATGTGAAGTTTTTCTGAGAGAAGCTGCAGGAAGCGCCTCCCTCATTTGCATCTCTTTGTAGGTATGGTATCTAAATAGCCAAAATCACCACATTTTATCCATTACCCAATATGAAGTATTTCTGAGAGAAGCTGCAGGAAACTCCTCCCTCATTTGCTTTCTTTGGTGGTATGGTTACCACAAAGCCACAATCATTGCATTTCATCCGTTATCTATGGGAAGAATTTCTGAGAGAAGCCGCAGAATGCTCCTCCCTCATTTGAGTCTCTTTGTTGGTATGATTACTACACTGACAGAATCATCGCATTTCATCTATTACCCTAAGTGAAATATATCTGTTGGAAGCTGCTGAAAGCTCCTCCCTCATTTAAGTCTCTTTGTTGGTATGGTTCAACACTGACAGAATAATCGCATTACATCCATTATCCTATGTGAAGTATTTCAGTAAGACGCTGCAGAATGCTCCTCCCTCATTCTGTCTCTTTGTTGGTATGGTTCAACACTGACATAATAATCGCATTTCATCCATTGTCCTACATGAAGTATTTTAGTAAGATCCTGCAGAAAGATCCGCCCTCATTTCAGTCTCGTTTTTAGTACAATTTCTACACTGACAGAATCATCCCGTTTCATCCATTATCCTGTGTGAACTATTTCACAAAAGAGCAGCAGAAAGCTCCTCCCTCATTTGGGTATCTTTGTTGGTTTGGTTACTACACAGACCGAAACATCGCATTTCATCTATAACCCTATGTGAAATATTTCTGATGCAAGCTGCAGAAAGCTCCTCCCTCATTTGAGTCTCTATGTTGGTATGATTACCACACTGACAGAATCATCACATTTCATCCATTATCCTATTGGAAGTATCTAAGAGAGACGCTGCAGAAAGCTCCCACCACATTTGAGTCTCTATGTAGGTATGATTACTACACTGACAGAATCATCGCACTTCATCTATTACCGTATGTGAAATATTTCTGATGGAAGCTGCTGAAAGCTACTGCCTCATTTGCGTTTCTTTATTGGTATGATTTCTACACAGACACAAACATCGCATTTCATCTATTAGCCTATGTGAAATATTGCTGATGGAAGCTGCAGCAAGCTCCTCCCTCATATGAGTCTCTTTGATGATATGTTACTACACAGACAGAATCATCGCATTTCATCCATTATCCGATGAGAAGTACTTCAGAGCGAAGCTGCAGAAAGCTCCTGCGCCATTTGAGTCTCTATGTTGGTATGATTACTACACTGACAGAAAACTTACATTTCATCCATAATCCTATTGGAAGTATTTATGGGAGATGCTGCAGAAAGCTCCTCCCTCATTTGAATCTCTATGTTGCTATGATTACTACACTGAGAGAATCATCGCATTTCATCCATTATCGTATTGGAAGTATTTAAGGGAGAAGCAGCACAAAGCTCATCCCTCATTTGAGCCTGCTTGTTGATATGGTTACTACACTGACAGAATCATGAAATTTCATTTATTATCCCATTGGAAGTATTTAAGAGTGATGCTGCAGAAAACTCCTTTCTCATTTGAGTCTCTATGTTGGTATTATTACTACACTGACAGAATCATCGCATTTCATCCATTATCCTATTGGAAGTATTTAAGATAGAAGCTGCCGAAAGTTCCTCCCTCATTTGAGTCTCTATGTTGGTATGATTACAACACTGACAGAATCATCGCATTTCATCCATTGTCTTATTCGAAGTATTTAAGACAGAAGCAGCAGGAAGCTCCTCCTTCATTTGAGTCTCTATGTTGGTATGATTACCAAACTGACAGAACCATCGCATTTCATCCATTATCCTATTCGGGGTATTTAAGAGAAAAGCTGCAGAAAGCTGCTCCCTCATTTGAGTCTCTATGTTGGTATGATTACCACACTGACAGAATCGTGGCATTTCATCTATGACACTATGTGAAATATTTCTGATGGAAGCTGCAGAAAGCTCCTCCCTCATTTTCGTCCCTATGTTGGTATGATTACTACACTGACAGAATTATTGCTTTTCATGCATTATCCGATTATACGTATTAAGGAGAGAAGCTGCAGAATGCTCCTTCCTCATTTGAGTTTCTATGTTTGTGTGGTTACTACACTGGCAGAATCAACGCATTTCATCCATTATCCTTTTGGAAGTATTTAGGAGAGAAACTGCAGAAAGCTCCTCCCTCATTTGTGTCTCTATATTGGTATGATTACCACACTGACAGAGTCAAGCATTTCATCCATTATCCTATTGGAAGTATTTAAGAGAGAAGCTGCAGAACGCTCCTCCGTCATTTAAGTCTCTATGTTGATATGATTACCACATTGACAGAATCATCACATTTCATCCATTCCCATATTGGAAGTATTTAAGAGAGAAGCTGCAGAAAGCTCCTCCCTCATTTGAGTCTCTATGTTGCTTTGATTACTACACTGACAGAATCATACCATTTCATCCATTATCCAATTTAAAGTATGTAAGGGAGAAGCTGCAGAAAGCTCCTCCCTCATTTGAGTCTCTATGTTGGTATGATTACCACACTGACAGAATCATCGCATTTCTTCCATTATCCTATTGGAAGTATTTTAGAGGGAAGCTGCAGAAATCTCCTGCCTCATTTGCGTTTCTTTATTGGTGTGATTACAACACAGACACAAACATCGCATATCATCTATTAGCCTACGTGAAATATTTCTGATGGAAACTGCAGAAAGCTCGTCCCTCATTTGAGTCACTATGTTGGTATGATTACTACATTGACAGAATCATCGCATTTCATCCATTATCCTATTGGAAGTATTCAAGAGAGAAGCTGCAGAAAGCTCCTCCCTCATTTGAGTCCCTATGTTGGTATGATTACCACTCTGACAGAATCATCGCATTTAATCCATTATCCTATTGGAAGTATTTAAGAGAGAAGCTGCAGAAAGCTCCTACCCCATTTGAGTCTCTATGTTGGTATGATTACCACACTGACAGAATCATCACATTTCATCCATTATCCTATTGGTAGTATTTAAGAGAGAGGCTGCAGAAAGCTCCTCCCCCAATTGAGTTCTATGTTGGTATGATTACTATACTGACAGAATCATTCCATTTCATCTATTATCCTTTTTTTTTTGGGCGCACAACTTCAATGGTCATTAGCGCCCTGACTACATTAAGAATGCACCGCGAGGCACAAGTTTAAAACAACAACTAAAAGGGAAAACACGATAAAAGACAGACTGACGGGCATAGGTTTAAAAGCAGCATCATCAAATGTGCTTAGAGAGGTTTGTCAAATTGATAAAACGAAGAACACGAGCAGCTGCTCGTGGGTCATCCGCTAAAATGGCATCTAAAGTACATGGCAGTTTAAGATCTAGACGCAGTGTGTTAAAATCCGGACAGGACATTAAAATGTGGCGGACCGTCAGTAATTGCCCACATGGGCAGAACATCGCCGGAGCAGCCGTCAGCAGATGGCGATGGCTGAACTGGCAGTGTCCAATGCGTAACCGGGCCAAAACGACCTCCTCCCGCCGAGAAGGGCGGGAGGAGGACGTCCAAGCCGCGGGAAGAGATTTCAATGCCTGAAGCTTGTTGTCTGTAAGTGCAGCCCAATCGGCATGCCACAGCAATAAAATGCGTCGACAAATGACCCTGCTGCAGTCTGATGAAGGGACACAACAAGAAGCTGTCCGAGGCTGGAGGACCGCAGCCTTGGCCGCGGCATCTGCAGCTTCGTTCCCAGGGATACCAACATGGCCAGGGACCCACATAAAGCTAACCGGAGAACCGACGTCCACCAGCTGCTGAAGAGAGCGTTGGATCTGGTGCATGAAAGGGTGAACCGGATACGGATCACTGAGGCTCAGGATGGCGCTCAGGGAATCGGAGCAGATGACATAAGCAGAATGTCGGTGGCGGCAGATGTAAAGAACAGCCTGGTAGAGGGCAAAGAGCTCAGCTGTGAAGACCGAACAATGGCCATGGAGCCGGTATTTGAAACTTTGTGCCCCAACAATAAAAGAAAACCCGACCCCGTCATTGGTCTTTGAGCCATCTGTATAAATGAAGGTCAAATTGATGAACTTTGAACGAAGTTCAACAAAACGGGAGTGGTAGACCGAACCGGGGGTAACCTCTTTTTGGAGCAAGCTGAGGTCAAGGTGAACGCGGACCTGAGCCTGGAGCCAAGGTGGCGTGTGGCTCTCGCCCACTCGAAAGGTTGCAGGGAGTGAAAAATTAAGGTGTTGAAGGAGGCGACGAAAGCGAACTCCAGGGGGTAGCAGGGCAGAGACATACAACCCACACTGACGGTCGAGAGAGTCGTCAAAAAAGGAACGATAAGACGGGTGGTCGGGCATTGACAGTAGCCGACAGGCATACCGACAAAGCAGTATATCGCGCCGGTAGCTGAGTGGCAATTCGCCAGCGTCAGCATGAAGACACTCTATGGGACTAGTATAAAACGCTCCGATCGCAAGTCGTAAACCCTGATGTTGTATGGAGTTGAGGCGGCGTGAGATGGATGGCTGTGCAGAGTAGTATACGAAGCTCCCATAATCCAGCTTGGAGCGGACGATCGACCGATATAGACGAAGCAGGACGGTTCGATCCGCTCCCCACGACATACCACTGAGAACACGGAGGACATTTAAAGAACGGGTACAACGGGCAGCCAAATATGACACATGTGGAGACCAGCTAAGTTTCCTGTCAAATGTAAGACCTAAAAATTTTGTTGTCTCCACGATTGGGAGAGCAACGGGACCGAGTCGTAAGGACGGTGGGAGAAACTCTTTGTAGCGCCAGAAGTTAATACAGACCGTCTTCTCGGCAGAAAAACGGAAGCCATTGGCGACACTCCAGGAGTAAAGACGGTCACAAGAGAACGCTGAAGACAGCGCTCCAGGACACGTGTACACTGCGCGCTGCAATAGATGGTAAAATGGTCCACGAAAAGGGAGCCTGATACATCAGCTGGGAGACAATCCATTATTGGATTGATCGCGATGGCGAAGAGAGCGACGCTCAGAAATGAGCCCTGTGGCACCCCATTCTCCTGGCGAAAGGTGTCTGACAGGACAGAACCCACATGTACCCTGAACTGTCGATCCATTAAAAAAGAACGAATAAAAAGAGGGAGGCAACCGCGAAGGCCCCATGTATGCATGGTGCGGAGAATGCCCGCCCTCCAACAGGTGTCGTAAGCCTTCTCCAAATCAAAGAACACAGCCACGGTCGGGCGCTTCCGCAAGAAGTTATTCATAATGAAGGTCGACAAGGTAACCAGATGGTCAACAGCAGAGCGGCGCCTACGAAATCCACATTGTACATTGGTAAGTAGGCGTCGAGACTCGAGCAGCCAAACCAATCGAGAGTTAACCATTTGCTCCATCACTTTACAGACACAGCTGGAAAGCGAGATGGGTCGATAACTGGAAGGCAAGTGCTTGTCCTTCCCCGGCTTAGGAATCGGGACAACAATAGACTCGCGCCAGCATGCGGGAACATGTCCCTCAATCCAGATGCGATTGTAAGTACGAAGAAGAAAACCTTTACTCGCAGGAGAAAGGTTCTTCAGCATCCGAATATGAATAGAATCAGGCCCTGGAGCGGAGGACCGTGATCGGCCAAGTGCGTTTTCGAGTTCCCGCATGGTGAATGGGGCATTATAACTTTCACGATTCGAGGAGCGGAAGTTAGGTGGCCTAGCCTCCTCTGCCAGTTTGCGGGGGAGGAAGTCAGGGTGGTAATGAGCGGAGCTCGAAACCTCGGCGAAAAAGCGGCCGAAGGCATTGGAGACAACCTCAGGGGCCATAAGGACGTCATTCGCGACCGTCAAGCCAGAAACTGGTGAGTGGACCTTAGTGCCAGATAGCCGGCGCAGGCTACCCCAGACAACAGAAGAAGGAGTAAAACTGTTGAAGGTGCTTGTGAAAGCAGCCCAGCTGGCTTTCTTGCTTTCTTTAATAATACGACGACACTGAGCACGTAATCGTTTATAATTGATACAATTCGCCACTGTAGGGTGGCGTTTAAAGGTGCGTAAAGCACGTCGACGAGCACGTAAAGCATCTCTACATGCTGCAGTCCACCAGGGGACCGGTACGCGATGTGGAGAAGAAGTAGGGTGAGGGATGGAATATTCAGCAGCAGCGAGAATGACTTCCATGAGGTGTGCGACCTGACGATCGCAGCTTGTGAAGGTTTGATCCTGAAAGGTCGCCCTGGAAGAGAAGAGCCCCCAGTCTGCCTTGGAGATGGTCCAACTAGAGGAGCACAGAGAGGGGTTATGCTGCAGGAGATGGATAACACACGGGAAGTGGTCGCTCGAATATGTATCAGAAAGTGCATACCACTCAAACCGGCGTGCAAGTTGGGGAGTACATATAGAGAGGTCTAAATGGGAATAGGTGTGAGATGTGTCCGAAAGAAAAGTAGGGGCGCCAGTATTGAGGCAGACAAGATTGAGCTGGTTGAAAAGGTCTGCTAACAGGGAGCCCCTCGGGCAGGATGCTGGAGAGCCCCAAAGGGGATGGTGGGCATTGAAGTCTCCAGTTAACAAAAATGGTGCAGGTAGCGGAGCAATAAGTTGCATCATGTCTGCCCTGGTAACAGCAGATGACGATGGAGTGTAAACGGTACAAATGGAAAATGTAAAAGTGGGGAGAGTAATGCGGATGGCAATTGCCTGCAGGCCGGTGTGCAACGTGATGGGATCGTAGTAAATATCATCCCAGACCAGCAACATAACCCCTCCATAAGCCGGGATACCTACCACAGGGGGTAGGTCAAAACGCACAGAGGTGTAGTGTGCCAAGGCAATTTGATTGCATGGGCTTAGCTTCGCTTCCTGGAGGGCTACGACGAGCGGACGGTGCAAGCGGAGCAGCAACTTCAAGTCCTCTCGGTTGGAGCGAATGCTGCGAATATTCCAGTGAATAAGTGCCATCGTAAGAAGAAAAGGAAGATGAAAGAAGGGGTCACCTCGAAGGCCGCTGAGGGCCTGGCTTCGAGCGAGCACTGCCGCCGCTATCAGTAGGTGGACAGTCATCGTCCATTGGGTCTATAGGTTTATCGGCCATCTTGGGAAGATGGCCGGGAAAGGGAGCTTCCTCCGCTGGTGAACGGCCAGATGTTCGGCTACCAGCGGTGCGGCCAGGCCAAACGGATGACGGCCTGGGGCGGCAACCGCTGGGTGGCGCAGGAGAAGGAGAACTGTGCTTCCTATGAGCCTTCTTGGAAGGACGTCTGGTGGAAGTACCGGTCGAAGGCTGGGAGGTCGAGGTACATAGGAAGTCTGCACGGGACGGTTCCTTCTTGAAGGCCCGTGCATCTGACTTCTGGGTCTTCGTCTTGGCAGAAGCTGATGAAGGTGCTTGTGTCTGAGGGGTGGCGGAAGAAAGAGGAGACGTCGACTGGGCGATCTTAGCACTAGCCGAACGGACGACCGTGGTGCTGAAGGTCAGATCGCATGTCTGGGTTGCCACCTCCCTGGTAGTCCGAGGAGAGGCGAGGACAGTACTGTATTTCCCCGCTAGGAGCAGTGTGGGCTTCCTACTAGCCAATAGCTTGCGAGCAGCCGAGATGGACACTTTCTCTTTGACCCGAATTTCTTGGATACAGCGTTCTTCCTTATAGACAGGACAGTTGCGGGAGGATGCGGCATGGTCACCCTGACAGTTCACACAACGAGGAGACGGAGGTGGACAGTCACCCTCATGGGCATCCCTGCCACAAGTGACACATTTAGCCGCATTGGAACAAGACTGTCGAGTGTGATTGAAACGCTGACACTGGTGGCAGCGCGTAGGTGTCGGGACATAGGGGCGAACAAAAATAACCTCGTAGCCCTTCTTGATGCGCGATGGCAGCTTAACACTATCGAAGGTCAAGAAAAGTGTCCGGGTCGGTACAAGGCCATTGTTGACCTTTTTCATGACCCTATGGACAGCCGTCACGCCCTGCTCAGCGAGGAATCATTGAATCTCCTCGTCAGTCAATCCGTCGAGGGAGCTAGTATAAACCACGCCACGAGACGAATTCAAAGGGAACGTGTACAGGAGTGTGGCCTGAAGCAGTTTTTGTGCCTGAGAGGCACTCTCAGTTTCTAGTAATAAGGTGCCGTTACGCAACCTGTCACAAGCTTTGACAGATCCGGCTAGGCATCTACACCCTTCTGGATAACAAAAGGGTTGACAGAGGAAAAATCCTTTCCGTCCTACGATCGAGAAACGACGAGGAACTGTGGGTCAGGCGGTAGTACTTTTGTCACTGGTGGCTGGTCATGTTTCCGTTTTTGGGCAGAAGTCTGGACAGATGGAGTGAATTCCATTGCGGAGGAATCCCCCATGATTTCCAGCGTCTCCGATGCCGCGCTCCTTCCTTGTGGGGACCCTCTCAGAGGGCATTCCCGCATTAGGTGAATGTTTACACCTCAGGTCACACCTCCCGAGAAACAGACGGAGGGACCAATCTGCATGGTCAGAAGGTATCAGCTCAGGCAATCACCCCTCCCTGGGCCTGGCCTTTACCAGAGGGTACGTGCGTGCCTTACAAGTCTACCCAGGGCGGGGAATTACGCGTGACTCCGTCACCGGCTACGCGTGCGAACGCGTGGGTCGGCATTCAGGCACGCACAGGGAGGAAGGAAGAAGAGGAAAAAGAAGAGAGAGAGGGAGAGAGAGGACAGATTGTCTCAAACGCTGAGGCGGAGACCAGAGAAGGCAAGGAGAGGAAGGTAATGAGAAGGCAAGGAGAAGAAGGCAAAGAGAAGGCAAGGAGATGAAGACAAGGGAAAGAGTAAGGAAGACAGTGAGGTGGAAAAGAGCAAAGAAAGGAACCAATCAAAAGAAGGAAGAAACGAGAAGTGAAAAAGCAAAATAACAGCAAATAGAGGTCGTGGAACCGTCCGTCTCCGGACGCAGGCACTAACGACCCCCTTGAGGGGGTGAGACTCCTTTTAGTCTCCTCTTACGACAGGCAGGAATACCTCGGGCCTATTCTAATCCCCGGACCCGCAGGAGGGATTATCCTATTGGAAGTATATAAGGGAGAAACTGCAGAAAGCCCCTCCCTCATTTGAATCTCTATGTTGGTATGATTACTACACTGACAGAATCATCGCATTTCATCCATTATCCTATTGGAAGTATTTAAGAAAGAAGCTGCAGAAAGCTCCTCCCTGATTTGAGTCTCTTTGTTGGTATGATTACTACACTGACAGAATCATTGCATTTCATCCATTATCCTAGGTAAAGTATTTCAGAGAGAAACTGCTGAAAGCTTCCCCCTTATTTGAGTCTCTTTGCAGGTATGATTACTACACTGACAGAATCATCGCATTTCATCCATTATCCTATGTGAAGTATTTCAGAGAGAAACGGCAGAAAGCTCCCCCCTCATTTGAGTCTCTTTGTTGGTATGATTACTACACTGACAGAATCATCGCATTTCATCCATTATCCTATGTGAAAAATTCGAGAGAGGAACTGCAGAGAGGTCCTCCCTCATTTGAGTCTCTTTGTTGACATGATTACTACTCTGACAGAATCATCGCATTTCATCCATTATCCTATGTGAAGTGTTTAAGAGGGAAACTGCAGAAAGCTCCTCCCTCATTTGAGTCTCTTTGTTGGTATGATTACTTCACTCACAAAATCATCGCATTTCATCTATTATCCAATGTGAAGTATTCCAGAGAGGAACGGTAGAAAGCCCCTCCCTCATTTGAGTCTCTTTGTTGGTATGATGACTAAAGTGACAGAGTCATCATATTTCATCCATTATCCTATGTAAAGTATTTCAGAGAGAAACTGCAGAGAGGTCCTCCCTCATTTGAGTTTCTTTGTCGGTATGATTACTACACTGACAGAATCACCGCATTTCATCCATTAACCTATCTGAAGTATTGCAGAGACAAACAGCAGAAAGCTCCTCCCTCATTAGCGTTTCTTTGTTGGTATGATAACTTCACTGACAGAAACATCGCATTTCATCCAATATCCTATGTGGAAAATGCCAGAGAGAAATTACAGAGAGCTCCTCCCTCATTTGAGTCTCTTTGTTGGTATGATTACTACACTGACAGAATCATCACAATTCATCCATTATCTTATGTGTGGTATTTCAGAGAGAAACTGCAGAAAGCTCCGCCCTCATTTGAGTCTCTTTGTTGGTATGATTACTACACTGACAGAATCATCGCATTTCATCCATTCTCCTATGTGCAGTATTTCAAACAGAAACTGCAGAAAGCTCCTCCTTCATTTGAGTCTCTTTGTTGGTATGAATACTACACTGACAGAATCATCGCATTTCATCCATTTTCGAATGTGAAGTACTATAGAGAGTAACTGCAGAAAGCTCCCCCCTCATTTGTGTCTGTTTGTTGGTATGATTACTACACTGACAGAATCATTGCATTTCATCCATTATCTTATGTGAAGTATTTCAGAGAGAAACTGCAGAAAGCTCCTCCCTCATTTGAGTCTCTTTGTTGGTAAGATAACTACACTGACAGAATCATCGCATTTCATCCATATTCCTATGTGAAATAGTACAGAGAGTAACTGCAGAAAGCTCCTCCCACATTTGAGTCTGTTTGTTGGAATGATAACTACAGTGACAGAATCATCGCATTTCATCCATATTCCTATGTGAAGTATTGCAGAGAGTAACTGCAGAAAGCTCCCCACTCTTTTGTGTCTGTTTGTTGGTATGATTACTACACTGACAGAATCATCGCATTTCATCCATTATCCTATGCGAAGTATTCCAGAGAGAAACTGCAGAAAGCTCCTCCCTCATTTGAGTCTCTTTGTTGGTATGATTACTAAACTGTCAGAATCATCGCATTTCATCCATTACCCTACCAGAAGTTCTTCAGAGAGAAACTGCAGAAGGCGCCTCATTCAATTGAGTCGCTTTGTTGGTATGATTACTACACTGACAGAATCATTGATTTCATCCATTATCTTATGTGAAGTATTTCAGAGAGAAACTGCAGAGAGCTCCCCCCTCTTTTAAGTCTCTTTGTTGCTGTGATTACTACTCTGAAAGAATCATCGTATTTCATCCATTATCCTATGTGAAGTATTTCATAGAGAAACTGCAGAAAGCTCCTCCCTCATTTGAGTCTCTTTATTGGTATGTTTACTAGACTGACAGAATCATCGTATTTCATCCATTATCCTAAGTGAAGTGTTTCAGAGAGAAACTGCAGAAAGCTCCTCCCTCATTAGAGTCTCCCTCAAAATAGGGCGGAGCTTTCTGCAGTTTAACTGTGGAAAGCTTCACATAGGATAATGGATGAAATGCGATGATTCTGTCAGTGTAGTAATTTTTGTGGCGGTGTTCGTAGCGACAAACTATTCGCTGTAGAAACGGCTTACGAAGTCACCGCCACACTTTTAATAGCGGGTCGACCGGTCCGCTGGAACAGTGAACAGAAAGATGAAAACCCAAACACTCGGATTAAATAAAATTCGGTATTTATCTCTATTAACTAAGATACAGAACACAGTAGTGAACGTGTCTACAGCGATCTGTCTAGTTCGAGTCGGAGCGGCTAGGTCAGCGTCGGCTGACGACAAACAACAACTCTGCTGCGCTGAACACACAACTGACTAGCAAGTACACAATTCGGTGGCGAGTATACAACTGAGCGGCGATTACAGAACTGTCCTAGCGCTCGCGACTCCAGCGCTTAAGAAACCAGAAGCCAGCGGTGGCGCGCGCAGACTTGCGGCGATTTCCTGTCTCGCTGGCGCTGCTTATGCGGACGGCGTCCGGACTTTGATGCTGCCAACATTTTGGCAGCGGGCTCAGGTGGCATTACTGGCTAGGATATAACAGTAATCATGCCAACAAACAAACTCATATGAGGGTTGAGCTTTCTGCAGTTTCTCTCTGAAATACTTCACATAGGATAATGGATGAAATGCGATTATTGTGTCAGTGTAGTAATCATAACAACAAAGAGACTCAAATGAGGGAGGAGCTTACTGCAGTATCTCTTTGGAATACTTCACATTGGGTAATGGATGAAATTCGATGATTCAGTTAGTTTAGTATTCATAGCAACTAAGAGACTCAAATGAGGGAGGAGCTTTCTGCAGTTTCCCTCTTGAATACGTCACATAGGGTAATGACATGAAATGCGATGATTCTGTCAGTGTAGTAATCATACCAACAAAGAGACTCAAATGAGGGAGGAGCTTTCTGCAGTTCCTCTCTGAAATACTTCACATAGGATAATAGATGTTATGCAATTATTCTGTCAGTAGGGTAATCATACGGACAAAGAGACTCAAATGAGGGAGGAGCTATCTGCAGTTTCGCTCTGAATTACTTCACATAGGATAATGGATGAAATGCGATGATTCTGTCAGTGTTGTGATCATACCAACAAAGAGACTCAGATGAGGGAGGAGCTTTCTGCAGTTTCTCTCTGGAATACCTCACATAGGATAATGTATGAAATGCGATGATTCTGGCAGTGTAGTAATCATACCAAGAAAGAGACTGAAATGAGGGGGGAGCTTCTGCAGTTTCTCTCTGAAATACTTCACATAGGATAATGTACGAAATGCGATGATTCTGGCAGTGTAGTAATCATACCAAGAAAGAGACTGAAATGAGGGGGGAGCTTTCTGCAGTTTCTCTCTGAAATACTTCCCATCGGATAATGGATGAAATGCGATGATTCTGTCAGTGTAGTAATCAAACCAATAAAGAAACTCAAATGAGGGAGGAGCTTTCTGCAGTTTTTCTCTGGAAAACTTCACATAGGATATGGATGAAATGCGATGAATCTGTCAGTGTAGTAATCATAGCAACTAAGAGACTCAAATGAGGGAGAAGCTTTCTGCAGTGTCTCTCTGGAATACTTCACATAGGATAATGGATGAAATGAGATGATTCTGTCAGTGTAGTAATCGTACCAAACAAGAGACTCAAATGAGCTAGAAGCTTTCTGCAGTTTCGCTCTGAAATGCTACACATTGGAAAATGGATGAAATGCGATGATTCTATCAGTGCAGTAATCATACCATCAAAGAGACTCAAATGAGGGAGGAGCTTTCTGAAGTTTCTCTTTGGAATACCTCACATAGGATAATGGATGAAATGCGATGATTCTGCCAGTGTAGTAATCATACCAACAAACAGACTCAAATGAGGGAGAAGCTTTCTGCAGTGTCTCTCTGGAATACTTCACATAGGATAATGTATGAAATGAGGTGATTCTGTCAGTGTAGTAATCATACCAACTAAGAAACCCAAATGAGGGAGGAGCTTCCTTCAGTTTCTCTCGGAAATACTTCACGTGGGAAAATGGATGAGATGCGAGGATCCTGTCAGTGTAGTAATCATTACTGGCTAGGATATAGCACTCCTCCCCCCCCCCCCAAATCGCCGCACCGTCGTGGAATAATGACGTGGCGAGCGTCGACGGCGGGGGAGGGGTCTGGCCGCAGGCGTAGCAGAAGAGACCGGGGCGGAGACTGTTGTTGGTGGCAGTCCCCGGTCCGCACCCCAGCATTGGCTGCGCGTGGCCTCGGGAAACACCGACTGAAAACTGAGGTCAGGGTGCACGCCTGTGACCACGGGCGCAGCTTCTGGTACTGGATGCGACGGGGCGTCAGGACCCACGAAGAGAGGCAGCGTCTCCTGACGCTGCGTCGACGGCTGCTGAGTGGGCGCCGGACAAGGCGCTGCGGTGTCAGACTCCTTGGGGGTGCCCAAGGAAAGCGGCTGCAGGACAGGCTGCACAGCCACCGCTTGGGAAGGCGGCCCGGCTGAGGGGTCGACGTCCATCAGCTCCGAAGGCGGTGGCGACTGAAGAGGGCCGCAGGCGCCGGAGCGACCACCTGGGGCGCTCCCGGATGAAGCTGCGCGGGAGGCATCAACGGGACGGGCTGTCGGCGTGGTAGCGGCGACGGCTGCTGCTGCTGCCCTGGGGGCGGCAGCGAAGTCGGAAGGCGCGGCTGGAACCCGCCGCGGACCAAATCTGTGGACAAAGAACGAGCGGCAGAATACGGGCGGCCAGCGCGGCGCAACTGGTTCTGATGCCTCCTGTGCACCCCAGTAGCACTTTGAACAGTATAAAAACCGCGACCCTGGACACTTATCACGGTACCACGTTCCCAACGACGGTGACCGTGATAAACTCTGAAAAAAACGGCGTCGTTGCGCTGAAAACGCGTGCGATGCTCAGAAGCGGCGGGTCGATCCGGGGGGTGCAACAACCGTAGTAGGGTGCGATGACGACGGCCGTGGAGAAGCTCCGCAGGCGAAGGGCCGTCGCGTGGCGTGGTCCGGTTCGAACGTGATGAGGGCCTGCTGACGAGAGTGCGTAGCACGAAGGCGGTCCATATGATCCTTGAATGTGCGTACAAAACGTTCCGCTGCACCATTCGATTGAGGGTGGAACGGCGGAGTAAGAACATGGCGAATGCCATTGGCAGAACAAAAACTTTCAAATTCAGCAGAGGCAAATTGTGGACCATTGTCAGACACTAAAACTTCTGGAAGACCCTCAATACAAAAAATTGAAGACAACGCCTGTATAGTTTGTGCAGACGTTGTAGACTGCATGGGCACAACAAACGGAAAATTACTAAATGCATCTATCACGATGAGCCAACGAGAATTCCAATATGGACCAGCGAAATCAATATGTACTCGCTGCCAGGGACCGGCAGGGCGTGCCGACTCAAAATAGCGTTGAGGCGGAGCAGCTTGGTGTTCGGCACACGTCGAACAATCTGTAGACATCTGCGTAATCTGCTTATCAATGCCGATCCATGTACAATGACGGCGGGCAAGCTGCTTGGTGCGGACCACTCCCCAAAGACCTTGATGCAACAAGTCGAGGACCTTGGATTGGAGCACTTGGGGAACCACTACACGAAGCTGGTCATTCTCGGTGCGTAACAGCAAAACTCCGTGCGAAACAGACAACAGATGACGTTGCGGATAATAGCGACGAACCACAGGATCCGATATGTCCTTTGCGTTGGACGGCCAACCACGTTGAACAAAACGTAATAGTAAACTCAGATGAGGATCCGTAGCTGTCTCACGTGTCACCTGACGATAATCAATCGGAAAATCCCGGAGGGATTGATGCTCATCGGCGTCAATCTGATGGCAAGAGTCGTCAGAGGAATCGAAGACATCATCCGCAGCAATCGGCAATCTAGAAAGCGCGTCAGCGTTTGCATGCTGAGCTGTAGGGCGATACAGTATCTCATACTGGTATTGTGATAACAAAAGAGCCCAACGTTGTAGTCTCTGAGCTGTCCGCTGAGGAACTGGTTTAGACGGATGAAACAGTGACGTCAGGGGCTTGTGATCTGTTACTAAATAGAATGGTCGACCATAGAGGTAGTGATGGAATTTTGTGACACCGAACACAATAGCCAACGCTTCCTTGTCCAGTTGGCTATAATTACATTGAGCTTTGTTTAGCAATTTAGATGCGAACGCAATAGGACGTTCGGTGTTACCGACTCGGTGAGACAACACAGCACCGAGGCCGAAAGAAGAGGCATCACAAGCTAATACCAGAGGCTTGTTAGGGTCGTAATGGACCAGACAACGATCATTCAATAAAGCCTCTTTAAGCTGCTGAAAGGCTGATTGGCAATCAGCTGACCACACAAACGGAACATTCTTACGGCGGAGACGATGCAACGGTGCAGCAATCTGTGATGCATTAGGTATAAACCTAATATAATACGTCAATTTGCCAAGAACTGCTTGCAATTCATGCAGATTGCGAGGGGCGGGCAAATCACGAATAGCTGCTAAATGTGACTGGGAGGGATGAATGCCTTGAGCATTAATAACATGTCCCAGATACTCCATCTCCGTAAGGAAAAATGAACATTTATCGATGTTGCAACGTAGGCCTGCCTGAGACAACACTTTAAACAAACACTCCAAATTACGGAAATGTTCAGCAGGCGTCCGACCGGACACAACAATATCGTCTAAATAGTTGCAACACGATGGCACATTAGCCAGAAGTTGTGACAAAAAACGCTGAAAAACAGCTGGAGCTGACGCACAACCAAAAGGCAAACGCAGAAAACGGAACAACCCCAACGACGTGTTTATGACAAAATACTGTTGTGATTGCTCGTCGAGGGGCAATTGCAAATATGCTTCACGGAGATCAATTTTGGAAAAGAAACGAGCTTCCCCTAACTTATCCATCAGCTCGTCCGATCTAGGCAAAGGAAAAGAATCAATGACAGTCTGAGGATTAACTGTCGACTTAAAATCAGCACACAAACGTAACTTGCCAGACGGTTTCTTTATAATAACTAAGGGAGAAGCCCACTGGCTCGCTGAAACGGGTTGAATAACACCGTTGTTTTGCCAACGACGAAGTTCATCTTCTACAGGTGCCCGGAGGGCGTGAGGCACTGGACGAGCACGACAAAATCGAGGCTGAGCATTATCTTTTAACGTAATATGAGCGGCAAAGTTCGCAGCACAACCTAGTTCGTCTTTAAATATGTCACTGTATCGTTTACACAAATCGGTTATGCTGTCTTGAGGAACAACAGCAGAATTAATTTGCAACACATTGTCTTGGATAGACAGGCCAAACAAGTCAATACAGTCTAATCCGAAAATGTTTACACTGTCTGTAGCGCGGAGCACTGTGAAGGAAACTGTTTTTGTATTGCCACGGAATGTGGCTGGCACGCTACATACACCTAACACAGGAATTTGTTCTCCACTATAAGTAGCCAAAGAATGTTTTGCCGCTGAAAGTTTAGGGCGGCCGATAGCCGCATAAGTAGCACTATTTATGAGAGTCACAGACGCACCAGTGTCTAATTGAAAATTGAAGGTCTTATCCTGGATGCGTAGCTTCACAAATAGTTTATTACACTGTCTCTGGATCGGTGCAGTGGAGGCGGAAGACCCAAAATCAGCGCGTTTAGCGCGTGTTCGCTGCTTACGACAACTCGTGGGTTGGGCGGGTGGAACAACAACTCCCGCTTCACTTGCAGTCTGTACATTACTTTTTACAGCGTTTGAATTACGCCTGGGTCGCATAGCAGAAGGATGGGTGGGTGGCTTATTGCGAACAAGTTTATTACCCACACGAACCGTGGAAGAGTCTTTAAACGCGACCTTCTGGGAGGGCTGGCTTTGAAGAACATGAATATCCATGGGCTGGGCTGCACTAGAATTGTTCTTGCGTTTACGCAAACAAACAGTCTGGATGTGTCCTTTTTCCTTTGACAAAAGTGACAAACCGCGTTTCTCAACGGGCAACGTTCACGAGGATGAACAAGAACACACTTAGGGCAAGACTTAACTCTATCATTTTGCACACGCGGCGGACGAATGTGTTTAACATGACGCGGCCGGCTAGTGTTTACAATCTGACTCTGCCGGTGGGGCCGCGGGCGTGACATAACTTGCTTAGCACAGGCAATTTGAGAAATACATGGCTGATCTAACTCACACTCAGCATAGTCAAAAGAATCTTGGGCTTCAATGATGTTCATCACAGTCTCTAATGACGGGTCAGGCAACTTTAAGATATCAGCACGAATACGAGAATCTGCAATGTTTTGAGTAATAGCGTCTCGTAACATGACATCACTGTAGGAAGCTCCACACACACAATTAAATCGGCACTGACGGGTGAGGCCCCGTAAATCTGTTAACCACTGTTTATTAGATTGATGTGGCAGTTTCTTTAATCTGAAGAACTTGAATCTGGCTGCTGCCACATGAACTCGCGACTCGAAATACTCAGCAAGCTTGTGAACAACAACGTCATAGTCTAAAGCTTCTGGCTGGGATTCCGGGAACAACTTATAAAGTAGTCGATAGACTTCCACGCCTGCAGTGGAAATTAAATACAGCTGCCGCTCAGTACCAGTGATTTTGTAGACTGTCATGTGCGCCTGCAACTGCGCGAAATATTCTCGCCATTCTTCTCGTGATGCATCAAAAGCACGGAAAGGTGGTGGTGCCTGTGTTTGTTCCTTTTGTGTTGGAGGATTAGCCGCTTGTTTGGCGATTGCTTCCACCAGACTTTGTATTTGCTGACTCTGTAACAAGATCAACTGTTGTAATTCGGCAGAAATAGTGAACACAAATTAAACCAGCCCCCAAAATTTTATCGCTATAATTAGTATAACCAGAAACAAGTTGAACCAGCCCTGCACACAGGTTCGGAAGTCCTCGTCGCCAGTTAAGTATTTCAGAGATAAACCTCAGAAAGCTCCCCCACATTTGAGTCTCTTTGTTGGTATGATTACTACACTGACAGATTCATCGCATTTCATTCACTATCCTGTGTGAAGTATTTCGCAGGGAAACTGCAGAAAGATCCTCCCTCATTTTAGTCTCTTTGTTGGTATGATTACTACACGGACAGAATCATCACATATCATCCATTATCCTATGTGAAGTATTCCAGAGAACAACTGCAGAAAGCTCCTCCCTCATTTGAGTCTCTTTGTTGGTATGATTACTACACTGACAGAATAATCACATTTCATCCATTTTCCTATGTGAAGTATTTCAGATGGTAACTGCAGAAAGCTAATCCCTCATTTGAGTCTCGTTGTTGATATGATTACTACACTGACAGAATAATCGCATTTCATCCATTATCCGGTGTGAAGTATTCCAGAGGGAAACTGCAGAAAGCTCCTCACTCATTTGAGTCTCTTAGTTGGAATGATTGCTACACTGACAGAATCATCTCATTTCATTCATTATCCTATGTGAAGTATTTCAGAGAGAAACTGCAGAAAGCTCCTCCCTCATTTGGGTCTACTTCTTGGTATGATTACTACAGTGACAGAATCATCGCATTTCATCCATTATATAATGTGGAGTTTTCCAGAGAGAAACTGCAGAAAGCTACTCCCGCATTTGAGTCTCTATGTTTGTATGATTACTACACTGACAGTATAATAGCATTTCATCCATTATCCTATGTGAAGTATTTCAGAGAGAAACTGCAGAAAGCTCCTCCCTCATTTGAGTTTCTTTGTTGGTATGATTACTACACTGACAGAATCATCGCATTTCATCCATTTTCCAATGTGATGTATTACAGAGAGAAAATGCAGAAAGCTCCTCCCTCATTTGGACTTCTTTGTTGGTATGATTACTACACTGACAGAATAATCGCATTTCATCCGTTATCGTATGTGAAGCTTTCCACAGAGAAACTGCAGAAAGCTCCTCCCTCATTTGAGTCTCTTTGTTGGTATGATTACTAGACTGACAGAATGATCGCATTTCATCCATTATGTGATGTGAAGTATTTCTGAGAGAAGGTACAGAAAGCTCCTTCCTCATTTGAGTTTCTTAGTTGGTATGTTTACTACACTGACAGAATCCTCGCATTTCGTCCATTATCCTATGTCAAGTATTTCAGAGAGAAACTGCAGAATGCTCCTCCCTCATTTAAGTCTCTTTGTTGGTATGATTACTACACTGACAGAGTCATCGCGTTTCATCCGTTATCCTATGTGAAGTATTCCAGAGAGAAACTGCAGAAAGCTTCTCCCACATTTCAGTCTCTTTGTTGGTATGATAACTACACTGACAGAATCATCGCATTTCATCCATCATCCAATGTGAATTAATCCAGAGAGAAACTGCAGAAAGCTCCTCCGTCATTTGAGTCACTTTGTTGGTATGATTACTACACTGACAGATTCATCGCATTTCATCCGCTATCCTTTGTGAATTAATCCAGAGAGAAACTGCAGACAGCTCCTTCCTCATTTGAGTCTCTTTGTTGGTATGATTACTACACTGAAAGAATCATCGCATTTCATACATTATACTCTGTGAAGTATTCCAGAGAGCAACTGCAGAGAGATCCTCCCTCATTATTAGTCTCTTTGTTGGTATGATTCTACACTCACAGAATCATCGCATTTCATCCATTATCCTATGTGAAGTATTCTAGAGAGCAACTGCAGAAAGCTCCTCCCTCATTTGAGTCTCTTTGTTGGTATGATTACTACACTAACAGAATCATCGCATTTCATCCATTATCCTATGTGAAGTATGCCAGCGATAAATGGCAGAAAGCTCCTCCCTGATTTGAGTCTCTTTGTTGGTATGATTTCTACACTGACAGAATCATCGCATTTCATCCATTATCCTGTGTCAAGTATTTCAGAGAGAAACTGCAGAATGCTCCTCCCTCATTTGAGTCTCTTTGTTGGTATGATTACTACACTGACAGAGTCATCGCGTTTCATCCGTTATCCTATGTGAAGTATTTCAGAGAGGTACTGCAGTAACCTCCTCCCTCATTTGAGCCTCTTTATTGGTATGACTACTACACTGACAGAATCATCACATTTCATCCACTGTGTTACATGAAGTATTTCAGAGAGAAGCTGCAGAAAGCTCTTCAGTCATTTGAGTCTCCTTGTTGGTATGGTTACTACACAGACAGAATCATCACATTTCATCCATTATCCTATGTGAAGTATTTCTGGGAGAAGCTGTAGAAAGTTCCTCCTTCATTTATATTTCTTTGTTGGTATGATTACTACACTGGCAAAATCATCGCAATTCATCCATTATCCAATGTGAAATATTTCTGAGAGAAGCTGCATAAAGCTCCCACCCCATTACAGTCCCTATGTTGGTATGATTACTACACAGACAGAACCATTGCATTTCAATCATTATCCGATTGGAAGTATTTAAGAGAGAACCTGCAAAAAGCTCCACCCTCATTTGAGTTTCTTTGTTGGTATGGTTACTACACTGACAGAATCATCGCATGTTATTCATCATCCAATGTGAAGTATTTCAGACAGGAGCTGCAGTAAGCTCTTCCCTCATTTGAGTCTCTTCGTTGGTATGATTACTACCTAGACAGAAACATCGCATTTCATCCACTACACTATGTGAAGAATTTCTGAAAGAAGCAGCAGGAAGCACCTCACTCGTCTGCGTCTTTTTGTTGGTATTGTTACTACAAAACCATTATCATCGCATTTGATCCATTATTTAATGTGAAGTATTTCTGAGAGAAGCTGCATAAAGCTCTTCCCTCATTTGGATCACTTTATTGGCGTGGTTTCTAAAATCCAAAATCATCCCATTTTATCCACTACCCTATGTGTGGTATTTCTGAAAGAAGCAGCAGGAAGCGCCTCCCTTATCTGCGTCTCTTTGGTGGTATGGTTACCACAAAGACACAATCATCGCATTTCATCCATTATCTATGGGAAGTATTTCTGAGAAAAGCTGCAGAATGCTCTTACCTCATTTGCATCTCTGTAGGTAAGGTTATTTAATAGCCATAATCATCAAATTTAATCCATGACCCTATGTGAAGGATTTCTGAAAGAAGCTGCAGAAAGCTCCTACCTCATTTGCATTCATTTGTTGGTATGATTACTACACAAACAGAATCATTGCATGACATCCATTACACGAGGTGAAGTATTTCTGAGAGAAACCGCAGAATGCTCCACCCTCATTTGAGTCTCTTTGTTGGTATGCTTACTACACTGACAGAATCATCGCATTTCGTCCATTATCCTATGTGAAGTAATCCAGAGAAAAACTGCAGAAAGCTCCTCCCTCATTTGAGTCTTTATGTTGGTAGGATTACCACACTGACAGAATCATCTCGTTTCATCTATAACCCTATGTGAAATATTTCTGTTGGAATCTGCTGAAAGTTCCTCCCTTATTTGAGACTCTATGTTGGTATGATTACTACAATGACAGAATCATCGCATTTTTATCTATTACACTATGTGAAATATTTCTGATGGAAGCTGCTGAAAGGTCCTCCCTCATTTGAGTCTCTTTGTTGTTATGGTTACTACACTGACAGAGGCATCGCAATTCATCCGTTATCCCATGTGAAGTATTTCAGAGAGAAACTGCAGAAAGCTCCTCCCACATTTGAGTCTCTATGTTGGTATGATTACGACACAGACAGAATCATCGCATTTCATCCAATATCCTATTGGAGGTATTTAAGAGAGAAGCTGCGGAAAGCTCCTCCCTCATTTGTGTCTCTATGATGGTATGATTACTACATTGACAGAATAATTGCATTTCATCCACTATCCTATTGGAAGTATTTAAGAGAAAAGCTGCAGAAAGATCCTGAGTCATTTTAGTCTCTATGTTGGTGTGATTACCTCACAGACAGAATCATCACATTTCATCCAGTATCCTATGTGAAGTGATTCAGGGAGAAGCTGCAGAAAGCTCCTGCCTCAGTTGCATTTCTTTGTGGAATGATTACTACACTGGCAAAATTATCGCAATTCACCCATTATCCTATGTGAAGTATTTAAGAAAGGAGACGCAGAAAGCTCCTCCGTCATTTGCATTTCGTTGTTGCTATGATTACTACACTGGAAAAATTATCGCAATACATCCATTATCCTATGTGACGTATTTCATAGAGAAGCTGCAGAAAGCTCCTCCCTCATTTGACTCTCTTTGTTGGTATGATTACTACACAGACAGAATCATCACATTTCATCTATTACCCTATGTGAAATATTCGTGATGGAAGCTGCTGAAAGCTGCCCCTCATTTGAGTCTCTTTGTTGGTATGATTACAACACTGACAAAAACATCGCATTTCATCCATTATCCTATGTGAAGTATTTCAGAGGGAAGCTACAGAAAGCTCTTCCCTCATTTCAGTCTCTTTGTTCGTATGGTTATAACACTGACAGAATAATCGCATTTCATTCATTATGCTATTGCAAGTATTTCAGTAATAATCTGCAGAAAGCCCCCCCCTCATTTCAGTCTCGTAGTCGGTATGACTCCTACACTGACAGAATCATCGTATTTCATCTATTACCATATGTGAAATATATCTGGTGGAAGCTGCAGAATGCTCCTCCCACATTTGTGTGTCTTTGTTGGTGTGGTTAGTGCAATGCCAGAATCATCGCTTTACCTCCATTTTCCCATGTGAAGTATTTGTGAGAGAAGCTGCAGAAAGCTCCCCCCTCATTTGCGTTTCTTTCTTGCTATGATTACTGCACAGACACAAACATCGCATTGCATCAATTACCCTATGTGAAATATAACTGGTGGAAGCTGCAGAGACCTCCTCCCTCATTTGAGTCTCATTGTTGGTATGATTACTACATTAACAGAATCATTTCATTTCATCCATTATCCTATTGGAAGTATTTAAGAGAGAGCTGCAGAAAGCTCCTTCGTCATTTGAGTCTCTATGTTGGTATGATTACCTCACAGACAGAATCATCACATTTCATCCATTATCCTATTGGAAGTATTGAAGAGAGAAGCTACAGAATGCTCTTCCCTCATTTGAGTCTCTATGTTGGTATGATTACTACACTGACAGAATCATCGCAATTCATCCATCTAGCTATTGGAAGTATTTAAGAGAGGAGCTGCAGAAAGTTCCTCCCTCATTCGAGTCTCTATGTTGGTATGATTACTACACTGAGAGAATCATCGCATTTCATCCATTATCCCATTGGATGTATTTAAAAGTGAAGCTGCAGAAAGCTCCTCCCTCATTTGAGTCTCTATGTTGGTCTGATTACCACACTGACAGAATCATCGCATTTCATCCATTATCCTATTGGATGTATTTAAGAGAGAAGCTGCAGAAAGATCCTCCCTGATTTGAGTCTCTATGTTGGTATGATTACTACACTGACAGAATCATTACATTTCATCCATTATGTTATTGGAAGTATTTAAGAGAGAAGCTGCAGAAAGGTCCTCTCATTTGAGTCACTATGTTGGTATGATTACAGCACTGACAGAATCATCGTATTTCATCTATTACCCTTATGTGAAATATTCCTGATGGAAGCTGCAGATACCTCCTCCATCATTTGAATCTCTATGTTAGTATAATTTCCTCACTGACATAATCATCACATTTCATCCATTATCCTATTGGAAGTATTTGCGAGAGAAGATGCAGAAAGCTCCCCCCTCATTCGAGTCTCTATGTTGGTATGATTACCACACTGACACAATCATCGCATTTCATCCATTATCCTATTGGAAGTATTTAAGAGAGGAGCTGCAGAAAGCTCCTCCCTCATTTGAGTCCCAATGTTGGTATGATTACTACACTGACAAAATCATCGCATTTCATCCATTATCCTATGTGAAGTATTTCAGAGAGAAACTGCAGAAAGCTTCTCATTCATTTGGGTCTCTTTGTTGGTATGACTACTACAGTGACAGAATCATCGCATTTTATCCAATCTACAATGTGAAGTTTTCCAGTAAGAAACTGCAGAAAGCTACTCCCTCATTTGAGTCTCTTTGTTCGTATGATTACTACACTGACAGAAGAATCGCTTTTCATCCATTATCCTATGTGAATTATTTCAGAGAGAAACAGCAGAAAGCTCCCCCCTCATTCGAGTCTCTTTATTGGTATGATTACTACACTGACAGAATCATCGCAATTCATCCATCTAGCTATTGGAAGTGTTTAAGAGAGGATCTGCAGAAAGTTCCTCCCTCATTCGAGTCTCTATGTTGGTATGATTACTACACTGAGAGAATCATCGCATTTCATCCATTATCCCATTGGATGTATCTAAGAGTGAAGCTCCAGAAAGTTCCACCCTCATTTTAGTCTCTATGTTGGTGTGATTACCACTCTGATAGAATCATCGCATTTCATGCATTATCCTATTGGAAGTATTTAAGAGAGAAGCTGCAGAAAGCTCCTCCCTCATTTCAGCCTCTATGTTGGTACGATTACCAAACTGACAGAATCATCGCATTTCATCTATGACCCTATGTGAACTATTTCTGATGGAAGCTGCTAAAAGCTCCTCCCTCATTTGTGTCCCTATGTTGGTATGATTACTACACTGACAGTATCATCGCATATCATCTATTACTCTATGTGAAATATTTCTGATCGAAGCTTCTGAAAGCTCCTCCCTATTTGAGTCACCATGTTGGTATGATTACTACACTGACAGAATCATCGCATTTCATCCATTATCCTATTGGACGAAATTAAGAGAGAAGCTGCAGAAAGCTCCTCCCTCATTTGAGTCTCTATGTTTGTATGATTACCACACTGACAGAATCAACGCATTTCATCCATTATCCTATTACAAGTATTTAAGAGAGAATCTGCAGAAAGCTCCTTCCTCAGTTGAGTCTCTATGTTGGTATGACTACCACACTGACAGAATCATCGCATTTCATCAATTATCCTATTGGAAGTATTTAAGAGAGAAGCTGCAGAAAGCTCCTCCCTCATTTGAGTCTCTATGTTGGTATGATTACTACACTGACAGAATCATCGCATTTCATCCATTATCCTATTGGAAGTATTTAAGAGAGAAGCTCCAGAAAATTCCACCCTCATTTTAGTCTCTATGTTGGTGTGATTACCACTCTGATAGAATCATCGCATTTCATCCATTATCCTATTGGAAGTATTTAAGAGAGAAGCTGCAGAAAGCTCCTCCCTCATTTGAGTCTCTATGTTGGTATGATTACCACACTGACAGATTCATCGCATTTTGTCCATTATCCTATTGGAAGTATTTAAGTGAGAAGCTGCAGAAGGCTGCTCCCTCATTTGAGTCTCTTTGTTTGTATGATTACTACTCTGTCAGAATCAACGCATTTCATCCATTATCCTATTGGAAAGATTTAAGAGAGAAGCTGCAGAATGCTCCTCCCTCAGTGGAGTCCCTATGTTGGTGGGATTACCACACTGACTGAATCATCACATTTCATCCATTATCCTATTGGAAGTATATAGAGAGAAGCTGCAGAAAGCTCCTCGCTCATTTGAGTCTCTATGTTGGTATGATTACTACACTGACAGAATCATCGCATTTCGTCCATTATCCTATTGGAAATATTTAAGAGAGAAGCTGCAAAAACCACTTCCCTCATTTGAGTCTCTATTTTGGTATTATTACTACACTGACAGAATCATCGCATTTCATCCACTATCCTATTCGAAGTATTTATGAGAGAAGCTGCAGAGAGCTCCTCCCTCATTTGAGTCTCTATGTTGGTATTATTACTACACTGACAGATTCATCGCATTTCATCTATTACTCTATGTGAAATATTTCTGATAGAAGCTGCTGAAAGCTCCTCCCTCATTTCAGCCTGTATGTTGGTATGATTACCACACTGACAGAATCATCACATTTCATCCATTATCCTATTGGAAGTACTTAAGGGAGAAGCTGCAGAAAGCTCCTCCCTCATTTGAGTCTCTATGTTGGTATGATTACTACACTGAGAGAATCATCGCATAACATCCATTATCTTATTGGAAGTATTTATGAGAGAACCTGCAGAACGCTCCTCCCTCATTTGAGTCTCTATGTTGGTATGATTACCACACAGACAGAATCATTGCATTTCATCTATTACCTGATGTGTAGTAATTTTGAGAGAAGCTACGGAAAGCTCTTCCCTCATTTGAGTTTCTTAGTTGGTATCGTTGGTACAAAGTCAGAATCATCGCATTTCCTCCATTTTCTTATGTGAAGTATTTCTGAGATAAGCTGCAGAAAGCTCCTCCCTCATTTGCGGTTCTTTGTAGGTATAATTACTACACAGACAGAATAATCGCATTTCACCTATTACCGTATGTGAAATATTTCTGTTGGAAGCTGTAGAAAGCTCTTCCCTCATTTGAGTCTCTATGTTGGTATGGTTACTACACTAACAGAATCATCGCATTTGATCCATTACCCAATGTGAAGTATTTCTGAGACAAGCTACAGAAAGCTGCTCCCGGATTTGCATTTCTTTGTTGGTGTGATTACTACACAAACAGAATCATTGCATTTCATCCATTACCCTATGTGAAGTATATCTGAGAGAGGCTACAGGAAGCTTCACCTGCAATTGCATCGCTTTGTGTTTACGATTGCTACACAGAAATAATTCACATAGGGTAATGAGTGAAATGCAAAATTTCTGTTTTGAGAGAAGCTGCAGAAAGCTCATCCCAGATTTGCGTCTCATTGTTGGTATGGTTACGACCAAGCAGGTGTCACTGTATTTCAACCATTACACTATGGCAAGCATTTCTAAGAGAAGCTGCAGAAAGCTCCTCCCTCATTTGCATCTCTTTGTTGATATGGTTATTCCAAAGCTAGAATCATCGCATTTCAACCATTACCGTATGTGAAGTATTTCTGAGAGAACCTGGAAAAAGCTCCTCCCTCTTTAGTGTCTCTTCGTTGGTATGGTTACGACAAAGCAGAGATCACCAAATTTCATCCATTAACGTACGTCAAGTATTTCTGAGAGACGCTGCAGAAAGCTCCTCCCTCATTTGCGTCTTTTTGTTGGTTATCATTACTACAAAACCAGAATCATCACATTTGATCCATTAACCTTTGTGAATTATTTCTTAAAGCAGCTGCAGAAAGCTCTTCCCGCATCAGCGTCCTTTGGTCTTATGTTTAATACAAAACAAGAATCATCGCATTTCATCTATTACCCTATGTGAATTATTTCTGAAAGTAGCTGCAGAGAGCAACTCCTGCAACAGCGTCTCTTTGTTGGTTATCATTACTACAAAGCCAGAATCATCACATTTGATCCATTAACCTATGTGAATTATTTCTGAATGAATCTGCAGAGAGCTCCTTCCTTATCAGTGTTGTTTGGTCATATGTTTAAAAGAAAGCAAGAAGCATCGCATTGCATCCATTACCCTATGTTGATTATTTCTGAAAGAAGCTGCAGACAGCTCCTCCAACACTGGCACCTCTTTGTTGGTATGATTACTACAATGCCAGAATCATCGCATTTCATCAATTACCCTTTCTGAATTATTTTTGAAAGAAGCTGCAGAAAGTTCCTCTCGCGTCACCGTACTTTGGTCGTATGTTTAAAATAAAGCTAGAATCATCGCATTTCATCCAATACCCTAAGGTTCCTTTTTGAAGGCCCATGGATCTGACTTCTAGGTCTTCGTCTTGGCAGAAGCTGATGAAGGTGTTTGTGACTGAGGGGTGACGGGAGGAAGAGGAGATGTCGACCGTGCAATCTTAGCATTGGCCGAACGGACAACTGTAGTGCTGAATGTCAGATCGCATGTCTGCGTCGCCACCTCCCTGGTAGTCCAAGGAGAGGCGAGGACTGAATTTTTTTTTGTTGTTTTTTTTTTGTTTTTTTTAGGGGGCAAAACTGCTATGGTCATTAGCGCCCGGTCAGTGACTTAGGAAACAGTAAAAACCGAAAATGGAAACCAGCGGCAATGGGAACGAAATTCAAAAAATTGGAGAAACTAAGAGCAGAAGGAAGGCTTAAAAGTCCACTACAGGAAGGGGTTGGTTGTCCCCAAACAAAGCTTCAAATGACTGACGTCTTCTCACTGGCACTAATGAACTCAAGAATGCGATCGGCCGAGCGCGTGTCATCTGCTAAAATTGATGATATAAAAGGCGACAGCTGTAGACGGGTGCGTAACGGATTAAAATAGGGGCACTCAATTATAAGGTGTCTTACTGTCCACAGCTGAGAGCAGTCAGGACAGAGTGGGGGAGGATCGCTGCTTAAAAGATGTCGATGGCTAAAAAGACAGAGCCCTATCCGGAGTCTAGCTAAAATTACCTCCTCCCGACGACGCGTTCGGGAGGAAGAGGTCCAAGCACAGGGAAGAGTTTTCATGTCCCGCAATTTATTATGTGGTAGTGTCGACCAATGTGCATGCCATAAAAGAACAACACGACGACATAAAACGCTCCGTAGATCGGTGAAGGGAATCGATTGAATAGCTGGCCGAAGAAGAGACACTGCAGCCTTGGCCGCTATATCGGTTGCCTCATTTCCACAGATACCAATATGTCCCGGGAGCCAGAGGAACGCCACCGAGACGCCCCCCAGGTGGAGCAAGTGCAGACAGTCCTGAATCCGATGGACTAGAGGGTGGACAGGGTAAAGAGCTTGCAGACTGTGGACAGAGCTGAGAGAATCTGAACACATAACACACTGTATCCACTGATGGCGGCGGATGTAGTGGACAGCCTGGAGAACAGCGTAAAGCTCCACAGTATAAACCGAACACTGGTCGGAAGCTGAAATTGATTTGGGGTGTCGCCAACAATATAGGCACTCCCTACACCAAACAATGTTTTTGAGCCATCAGTGTAAATAAATGTGGCTTCCTTCATTTGTGCACATAGAGCAGAAAATGCCCAACGATAAACAGATGAAGGGGTACCATCCTTGGGAAACTCACATAGGTCATGGAGCAGGCAGATCCAGGGACGGAGCCAAGGCGGTGTTGTACCCCAAGTTGTCAAGAAGGTTTTAAGAAAGCGGAAGGAAAGAGAATGGAGCAGTTGACGGAAGCAGACTCCCGGTGGCAGTAGGGAGGAAGGGCGGCCTGCATACCCTACATCAAAGGAGGCGTCGAAAATAATGTCATGGGCCAGATTAGCAGGCATGGAAGACAGATGGCTAGCATAACGACTCAGAAGGACAGCTCGCCGGTTGGACAGCGGAGATTCAGCAGTCTCAGCATAAAGGCTTTCCACAGGGCTGGAGTAAAAAGCTCCAGACACTAAACGTAATCCACGGTGGTGGATAGAGATGCCAAAGAATAGACGGCCGAGCAGAGGAGTAAACTATGCTTCCATAGTCCAATTTCGAGCGCACTAAGACGCGATGGAGGCGGAGAAGGACCACTCGGTCCACTCCCCAGGAGGTACCATTCAGGACGAGGAGAGTGTTGAGGGATCGCAGAAAGCGAGCCGAAAGATAGGAAACGTGGGAGGACCAGCACAGTTTTCTGTCAATGTAAGACCCAAGAATTTAGCGACGTCCGAAAACGGAAGGTTGACAGGTCCTAGATGTAAGGAGGGTGGAAGAAACTCCTTACATCGCCAAAAATTAACACAAACGGTCTTACTGGGAGAAAAACGGAAGCCGGTTTCGATGCTCCAAGAGTGGAGGCGCTCGAGACAGCCTTGAAGACGTCGTTCAAGAAGACTGGTCCATTGAGAGCTGTAGTGGAATACTAACTTGTCCACAAAGAGGGAGCCCGAGACATCAGGAAGGAGACAATCCATAATTGGATTTATGGCAATGGCAAACAGTACAACACTTAGCAAGGAGCCCTGGGGTACCCCGTTTTCTTGGGAGAAAGTATGGGAGAGAGTAGTGTTCACCCGAACTCTAAATGTGCGCTCTGCCATAAATTCGCGAAGAAAAAGGGGCAGCCGACCTCGAAAGCCCCAAGAGAACAGTGTGCGGAGGATGCCTGTCTTCCAACAGGTATCGTATGCTCTCTCCAGATCAAAAAATATTGCTACTGTTTGGCGTTTCCAGAGAAAATTGTTCATGATAGAAGTGGAGAGAGAAACAAGATGGTCAACTACAGATCGATGCTTTCGGAAACCGCATTGGGCAGGTGTTAAAAGACTGCGGGACTCCAGCCACCAAGCTAAACGGCAATTCACCATACGCTCCAAAACCTTACATACACTACTCGTGAGAGAAATGTGGCGATAGCTAGAGGGGAGATGTTTGTCCTTTCCAGGTTTCAGAACAGGAACGACGATAGCTTCCCGCCATCGTCTGGGAAAGGTACTGTCGGTCCAAATTCGATTATAAATGCGAAGTAGGTAACGCAGACTATGGATTAGTAAATGCAGCAACATTTGGATGTGGATACCATCCGGTCCTGGGGCGGAGGAGCGAGAATAGTAGAGTGCATGTTGGAGTTCCAGCATGGAGAAAACAGTATTATAGCTTTCGCGAGTTTGAGAGAAGAAAGCAATAGGTTGCACTTCAGCTGCCCGTTTCTTCGGGAGAAACGTTGGCGGGTAATTTGAGGAGCTCAAAATCTCAGCAAAGTGTTGACCCAATGAGTTAGAAATTGCGACGGGGTCCACTAACGTATCATGCGCCAGAGACCGCTGAGAAACTAGGCGTGCCAGATAACAGTCGAATTCGACTCCAAACTTCCGAGGAGGGAGTGAAGTTGTTAAATGAGCTAATAAAGAATTTCCAGCTTGCCTTCTTGCTATCACGGATGACGCGACGGCATCGCTTACGGGACTGCTTATAACAGATACAGTTGGCCAAAGTAGGATCGTGGCGGAAAACGCGAAGAGCGCGTCGCCACTCACGTATTGCATCACGGCATGCCTCGTTCCACCAAGGAACTGGGGGGCTCCGGGGCAGTTCGGAGGTGCGTGGTATTGAACGTTCCGCAGTTGTAAGAATAACGTCGGTAAGATGTGTGACCTCATCGTCGGCGCTAGGAAAGTGACGGTCATCGAATGTCGCTAGATACGAAAAAAGTGTCCAGTCGACTTGGGCAAACTTCCAGCGTCGCGGGTGCATATACGGCAGTTGAGGCTGCAGTCTAAGGACACATGGAAAGTGGTCATTCGAGTGTGTATCATTAAGGGTGAACCATTCGAAGCGCCGAGCTAGCGGAACAGTACCGACCGAAGGGTCCAAATGAGAGAAATTTGTCGTCATGGAGGCAGACAAAAATGTAGGGGCCCCAGTGTTGAGGCAAACTAGATCCCTTTGGTGGAAGATATCTAGCAATAGTGAGCCACGCGGACAAGGATGTGGAGATCCCCAAAGCGGGTGGTGGGCTTTTAAGTCCCCAACCAGCAAATAGGGCGGTGGAAGCTGACCAAGAAGATGAAGGAGATCAGCCATTGGTGTGGACGATGGAATGTATACAGTAAAAAGAGGAAAGGTATATCCAGAAAGGGAAAGATGGACAGCAACAGCTTGGAAGGAAGTGTTCAAGGGGATTGGGTGATGGTGGAGAGTATCATGGAGAAGAATCATGAGTCCTCCATGAGCTGGAGTGCCTTCAACAGAGGGGAGATCAAATCGGACAGACTGAAAATGGGGGAGAACAAAGCGGTCATTGGGACGCTTCTTTGTTTCCTGAAGACAGAAGATGACCGGCAAGTAGGATCGTAAGAGGATCGACAATTCATCCCGATTGGCTCGAATGCCGCGGATATTCCAGTGGATAATGGACATAGGGTGAACAGAAAATGGAGGAATGTGACCAAGGTCGCTGTCAATTCAACGACTGCTCTGAGCTTGCGACCGGCAGTATGGAATGGCATTCAGCCGAAGGCAGAAGATCCCGATCGATAGGTTGTTCAGGAGCAGCACCTGCCACCAGCGATCGGCCGGTTGGTCGGCCGCCAGCAGTGCACCTCGGCGACACAGAACACGGCCGACGGCGATTTTCGCCAGGTGGTGCTGCAGATGGGACACGCCTTGGCGGAGAAGGAGATGAACTGGGTTTCTTAGTAGCCTTCTTGGAAGTATGATGTTTAGATGAAGGAGGAACCGATGGTTGTGAAGTTGGTGTACGTAAAAAATCTTCACGAGTATGGTCTTTTTTCGAAGTCTTCGTGTCTGACTTTTGGGCTCGAGATTCAGTAGAACCCAATGGAGGGTGAGCCATAGAGTGGGCAGACGAAAGTGGTGAGGTTGAACGGGCGATCATTGCGCTGGCCGATCTGACGACCGTGGCACTAAAGATGTGGTCGCAAGTGCGTGGCCGCCTCCTTTGTTGGCCCAGGAGAAGCAAGGACAGTGCTGTATTTTCCTGTCTGAGGCACGGCGGGCTGTCGACTGGCGAATAATTTTCGAGCAGCAAAGGTCGACACCTTTTCCTTCACTCTGATTTCCTGGATGAGTTTTTCATCTTTATAAATTGGGCAATCTCGAGAGGAAGCAGCGTGGTCACCCACACAGTTGATGCAGCGAGGGGATGGGGGTGGACAAGCACCCTCATGGGCATCCTTTCCACACTTAAAACATTTGGCCGTTTTGGAACAGGACTGGCTGGTGTGACTGAATCGCTAACACCGATAGCAACGCGTAGGGTTGGGGACGTGAGGGTGAACGGAGATTATCTCATAGCCTGCTTTGATTTTTGATGGGAGTTGAACTTTGTCAAATGTCAAGAAGACAGTGCAGGTTGGAATGATGTTAGTGTCAACCCTTTTCATAACTCTATGAACAGCCGTTACGCCCTGGTCAGAATTTCTTCATCAGAGAATCCATCGAGGGAGCGTGTATAAACGACTCCACACGAGGAATTTAAAGTGCGGTGCGCTTCAACCCGGACAGGGAAGGTGTGGAGCAGTGAAGTATGCAGCAATTTTTGTGCGTGGAGGGCACTGACTGATTCTAACAACGAGGTGCCATTCCGTAATCTGGATCAAGACTTTACATGACCTGCAATTGCGTCAACACATTTCTGAATAATGAAAGGGATGACCGTGGAGAAGTCGTGACCTTTGTCAGACCGAGAAACAACAAGGAACTGTGGCAACGGTGGAAGAACTGTCTGTGGATGAGACTCAGTGAAATTACGCTTGAGAGCAGACATAGTGGAAGGTGAGGAAACCATTGCGGAAGAATCCCCCATGATTACCGGCGTCTCCGATGGCGCGCTCCTCCCTTGTGGGTGCCCTCTCTGACGGCACTCCCACCTTAGGTGATTGTTCACACCTCAGGTCACACCTCCCGTCAAACGGATGGAGGGACCAATCGGCACTTTCGGAAGGTATCAGCTCGGGTAATCATTCCTCCCTGGGCCTGGCCGTTACCAGGGGGTACGTACATGTCCCACCTGTCTACACGGGGTGGGGAATTACGCATAACCCCATCACCGGCTACAAACAAAAATGCGTGGGTTGGCCTTCAGACACACACAGGGAGAAAGGAAGAAGAGGAAAAAGAAGGGAGAGTGGAAGAGAAAGGATAGACAGGCTGAAATGCAAAGGCGGAGACCAGAGAAGGCAACGAGTAGGAGGCAAGGGAAAAAGTAAGTAAGACAGTGAGATGGAGAAGAACAAAGAAAGGAACCAACCAACGGAAGGAAGAAACCAGAAGACGTGAAGAACCAAAATGACCACAAATATAGGTCGTGGAGCAGTCCGTCTCCGGACGGAGGTGCTAACTACCCCCTTAAGGGGGAAGGACTCCTTTTAGTCCCCTCTTACGACAGGCAGGAATACCTTGAGCCTATTCCAACCAGAAGGGTGGCCTTTGTTGGTATGATTACTACAAAGCCAACATCATCGCATTTCATCCATTACCCTATGAGAATTATTTCTGAAACAAGGTGTAGAAAGCTCCTCAGGCAGCAGCTTCTCTTTGTTGGTAAGATTACTACAAAGCCAGAATCTTTGCAATTCATCCATTACCTAATGTGAATTATTTCTGAAAGAAGCTACAGAAAGCTCCTCCCGCAGCAACTCTTTTTTGGTATGATTCCTACAAAGCCAGAATCATTGAACATCATCTATTACACTACGTAAATTTTTTCTGGAAGATGGTGCAGAAAGCTCCTCCCACAGCAGATTCTCCTTGTTAGTATGATTACTACAAAGCCAGAATCATAGAATTTTTATCCATTGACCTATGTAAATAATTTCTGAAAAAAACTGCAGAAAGCAGGTCCCACAGCTGCGTCTCTTTGTTCCTATGATTACTATAAAGCCAGAATCATCACACTCCATTCATTAACCAAATGTGAATAACTTCTGAAAGAAGCTGCAGGGAAGCTCCACCCGCAGCAGTGTCTCTCTGTTGCTAAGATTACTACAAAGCCAGAACCATCGCATTTCATCCATCAACGTATGTGAATTATTTCTGAAAGAAGCTGCAGAAATCTCCTACCACAGCAGCCTCTTCTTGTTGGTGTGATTCCTACAAAGCCAGAAGCATCCCATTTAATCCATCAACCTTTGTGAGTAACTTCTGAAAAAAGCTGAAGAAAGCTCCTCCAACAGCATAATCTCTTTGTTGGTATGATTACTACAAAGCCAGAATCATCCCATATCATCAACTAATCTATGTGAATTATTTCTGAAAGAAGCTGCTGAAAGCTCCTCCCACAGCAGCATCTCTATGTTCTTATGTTTACTACAAAGCCAGAATCATCGCATTTCATCCATTACACTATGTGAATTATTTCTGAATAAAGCTGCAGAAAGCCCCTACAGCAACACCTCTTTGTTGGTATGATTACTACAATACCAGAATCATCGCATTTCATCCATTACCCTATGTGAATTATTTCTGAAAGAAGTTGCAGAACGCTCCTCCAGCAACAGCATCTCTTTGGTCGTATCTTTTATACAAATCCAGAATCATCTCATCTCATCCAGTAACTAATGTGAATTGTTTCTGAAAGAAGCTTAAGAAAGTTACTCCAGCAGCAGCCTCTCCTTGTTGGTATGATTCCTACAAAGCCAGAATCATCCCGTTTCATCCATTGACCTATGTGAATAATTTCTGAAAGAAGCTGCAGAAAGCTCCTCCCACAGGAGCGTCTCTTTGTTGGTATGATTACTGCAAAGCCAGAATCATCATATTTCATCAATTAACCGATGTGAATTATTTCTGAAACAAACTGCAGAAAGCTTCTCCCACAGCAGCATCTCTTTATTGGTATGATTTCCATAACGCCAGAATCATCACCTTTCATCCATTAATATATGTGAATTATTTCTGAAAGAAGCTGCAGAAAACTCCTCCCACAGCAACTCTTTTTTGGTATGATTTCTATAAATCCACAATCATCGGTTTTCATCCATTAATATATGTTAATTATTTCTGAAAGGAGCTGCAGAAAGGTCCTCCAGCAGCAGCCTCTCCTTTTTGGTATGACTACTACAAAGCCAGAATAATCCCATTTTTATCCATTGACCTAAGTGAATAATTTCTGAAAGAAGCAGCAGAAAGCTCCTCCCACAGCAGCGTCTCTTTGTTGCTATGATTACTATAAATCCAGGATCATCACATTCCATCCATTAACCTATGAGAATTATTTCTGAAAGAAGCAGCAGAAAGCTCCTCCCGCAGCAGCGTCTCTTTGTTGCTATGATTACTGCAAAGGCAGAACCATCGCATTTCATCCATCAACCTATGTGACTTATTTCTGAAACAAGCTGCAGTAATCTCCTCCCGCAGCAGCCTCTACTTGTTGGTATGATTCCTACAAAGCCAGAGTCCTCCCATTTCAACTATTACCATATGTATAAAATTTCTGAAAAAACCTGCAGAAAGCTCCTCCCACAGCAGTGTCTCCTTTTTAGTATGATTACTACAATAACAGAATCATCGCATTTCATTCATTACCCTATGTGAATTATTTCTGAAAGAAGCTGCAGAAAGCTCCTCCAGCATCAGCGTCTCATTGGTCGTATCTTTAATACAAAGAATCATCCCATCTCATCCATTGACCTATGTGAATAATTTGTGAAAGAAGCTGCAGAAAGAACCTCCCGCTGCATTGTCTCTTTGTGGATATGATTACTACAACACCAGAACCATCCCATTTCATCCATTAACCTATGTCAATTATTTCTGGAAAAAGCTGCAGCAAGCTCCCCCTGCACCAGCATATTTTTCTTGGTATGATTACTACAAAGCTAGAATCATCGCATTTCATCCATTACACTATGTGCATTATTTCTGAAATGAGATCCATAAAGCTCTTGCTGCATCAGTTTGCCTTTGGTTGTATGTTTAATGCAAAGCCAGAATCAGCACATTTCATTCATTCCACAATGTGAATTATTTTAGAAAGGAGCTGCAGAAAGCTCCTCCCGCATCAGTATCTCTTTGTTCGTATTGTTACTACAAAGCCAAAATCATTGCGTTTCATTCATTACCCTATGTGCATTATTTCTCAACGGAGCTGCAAAAAAGCTCCTCCCATCATAGCGTGCCTATGTTGGGATGATTTCTACATAGCCAGAATCATCGCATATCTTCCATTGCCCAATGTGAAAATTTCTGAAAGAAGCTGCAGAAAACTCCTCCCACAGTAGAGTCTCTTTGTTGGTATGATTATTACAAAGGCAGAACCATCGCATTTCATCCATCAACCTATGTAAATTATTTCTGAATGAAGCTGCAGAAAGCTCCTCCAGCTTCAGCGTCTCTTTGGTCGTATCTTTAATACATATCCAGAATCATCGCATCTCATCCAGTAACCTATGTGAATAATCTCTGAAAGAAGCTGCAGTAGGCTCCTCCAGCAGCAACGTCTTTTTGTTGCTATGAATACTATAAAGCCAGAATCATCACCTTCCATCCATTAACCAATAAGAATTACTTCTGAATGAAGCTTCAGAAAACTCCTCCCGCAGCATTGTCACTTTGTTGGTATGATTACTACAAAGCCTGAATCATCCCATTTCATCCATTAACCTATGAGAATAATCTCTGAAAGAAGCTGCAGTAGGCTCCTCCAGCAGCAGCGTCTTTTTGTTGCTATGAATACTATAAAGCCAGAATCATCACCTTCCATCCATTAACCAATAAAAATTATTTCTGAATGAAGCTTCAGAAAACTCCTCCCTCAGCATTGTCACTTTGTTGGTATGATAACTACAAAGCCTGAATCATCCCATTTCATCCATTAACCTATGTGAACTATTTCTGAAAGATGCAGCAGGTAGCACCTCACTCAGCAGCATCTCTTTGTTGGTATGATTTCTACAAAGCCAGTTTCATCGCATTTCATCAATTACCCTATGTGAGTTATTTATGAAAGAAGCCCCAGAAAGCTCCTCCCACAGCATCATCTCTTTTTTGGTATGATTACTACAAAGCCAGAATTATCACATTTCATCCAATAGCCTATGTGAATTATTTCTGAAAGAAGCTGCAGAAAGCTCCTCCCACAGCAACTCTTTTTTGGTATGATTACTACAAAGCCAGAATCATGGCATTTCATCAATTCCGCTATGTGAAATATTTCTGAAAGAAGCTGCAGAAAGCATCTCCCACAGTAGCCTATTCTTGTTGGTATCATTACTACAAGGCCAGAATCATCCCATTTCATCCAGTGACCGATGTGAATAATTTCTGAAAGAACCTGCAGTAAGCTCCTCCCGCAGTAGCGTCTCTTTGTTGATATGATTACTATAAAGCCAGAATCATCACATTCCATCCATTAACCTATGTGAATTATATCTGAAAGAAGCTGCAGAAAGCTCCTCCCGCAACACCTCCTTGATGGTATGATTACTTCAAAGCCCGAATCATCGCATTTCATCAATTACACTATGTGAATTATTTCTGAAAGGACCTGCAGAAAACTCCTCCCGTTGCAGTGTGCCTATGTTGGTATAAATACTACAAGGCCAGAATCATCACATATCATCCATTACCCTATGTGAAATATTACTGAAAGGAGCTGAAGACAACTCCCCCCACAGCAGCGTGTCTTTGTTTGTATGATTACTACAAAGCCAGAATCATCGCAATATATCCATTACCCTATGTTAATTATTTCTAAGAGAAGCAGCAGCAAACTCCTCCCGCAGTAGCATCTCTCTGTTGGTATGATTATTACAAAGCATGAATCATCCCACTTCATCCAATAACCTATGTGAGTTATTTCTGAAAGAAGCTGCTGGAGGGTGCTAACTCAGGAGCGTCTCTTTGTTGGTATGATTACAACAAAGCATGAATCATCCCATTTCATCCATCAGCCTACGTGAGTTATTTCTAAAAGAAGCTTAGGAATTCTCCCCACTCAGCGGCATCTCTTTGTTGGTATGATTACTACAAAGCCTGAATCATCCCATTTCATCCAGTACACCATGTGAATTATTTCTGAATGGAGCTGCAGAAAGCTCCTGATGGAGGAGTGTCCCTTTCTTGGTGTGATTACCACAAGGACCGAATGATCGCATTTCTTCCATTACCCTCTGTGAACTATTTCTTAATGGAGCTGCTGAAAGGTCCTCCCGCAGCAGCGTCTCTTTTTGGGTATTATTACTGTAAACCCAGAATCATCATATTTCATCCATTACACAATGAAAATTATTTCCAAAAGGACCTGCAAAAGGCTCCTCCCGAAAAAGCGTCTCTCTGTTGGTATGATTACTAAAATCACAGAATAATCGCAATTCATCCATTACACTATGTGAATCATTTCTAAAAAAAGGTGCAGAAAGCACCTCACGCAGCAGCATCTTTTTATGGTATAATTAATAGAAAGCCTGAATCATCCAATTTCATCCATTAACCTATGTGAATTATTTCTGAAGAAGCTGCAGAATGCTCCTCCTGCAGCAGCGTCTTATTGTTGGTATGATTACTACAAATCCAGATTCATCCCATATCATCCACTAACCTATGTGAATTATTTCTGAATGGAGCTGCAGAAAGTTCCCCCCAATAGTGGCATCTCTTTGTTGGTAAGATTACTACAAAGCCAGAATCATTCCACTACATCCATTAAATTATGTGAATTTTTTCTGAAAGAAGCTGCAGGAAGCTCTTACCGTAGAAACGTCTCTTGGTTCGTATGATTACTATGAAGACAGAATCATCCCACGTCATCCATTAACAAATGTGAATTATTTCTGAAAGAAGCTGCTGAAAGCTCCTCACGCAGGAGCATCTCTTTGTTGGTATGATTACTACGAAGCCACAATTATCGCGACTCATACATTATCCGATGTGAAATATTTCCGAAACAAGGTGCAAAAATCACTTCCCGGAGGTGACTGTCTTTATTGGCATGCCAACTAATAAGCCAGAATCATTACATTTCGTCCATTACACTATGTGAAATATCTCTGGAGGGAGCTGCAGAGAGCTCCTACTGCAGCAGCGTCTCTTTGTTCATCTGATTACAACGAAGCCAGAATCATCGCACTCCATCCATTACCCAATGTGAATTATTTCTGAAATTAGGTGGTGAAAGCTCCTTCTGCAGCAGCGTTTATTTGTTGATATGATTACTGCAAAGCCAGAATCATCCCATTTCATCCATTTACCTATGATTATTATTTCTGAATGAAGCTGCAGAATGCTCTTCCTGCAGCAGCGTCTCTTTCTTCCTGTGATTACTACAAAGGCAGAAACATCCCAATTCATCCATTAGTCCTCGTGAATTATTTCTGAAAGTAGCGGCAGAAAGCTCCTAATGCAGCAGTGTCACTTCCTGGTATGATTATCACAATGCCAGAATATTTGCGTATCATCTATTTCCCTCTGTGAATTATTTCTGAATCGAGCTGCAGAATTCTACTCCCGAAGCTGCATCTCTTTGTGGGTATGATACTGCAAAGCCAGGGTCATCTTGTTTCATCCATTACCAAATGTGAATTATTTCCGAAAGAACCTGCAGAAAGCTCCTCCCGCAGCACCGTCTCTTTGTTGGTTTGATTACTACATAACCAGAATCATCTCATTTCATCCATAAGCCTGTGTGAAATATTTCTAAAAGAAGCTGGAGGAAGCTACTCCCTCAGCTGCATCTCTTTGTTGGTATGATTACTACAAAGTCAAAATCATGCCATTCATCCATTAACCTACGTGAATTATTTCTGAATGAAGCTGCTGATAACTACTAATGCAGAAGCAGCACTTTGTTGTTATGAGTAGTACAAAGCCAGGATCATCGAATTTCATCCATTACCCTATGTGAATTATTTCTAATAGGGGCTGCAGTAAGCTCCTCCTGCAGTTGCATCTCTTTGTTGTTATGATTACTACAAAGCCAGAAACATCACAATTCATCCACTACACTATGTGAATTATTACAGAAAGTAGCTGCAGATAGCTCCTCTCGCAGCAGCGTCTCTTTGTTTGTCTGATTACTACAAAGCCAGAATCATCTTATTTCTTCCAATACCCTATGTGAATTATTTCTTAAAGAACCTGCAGAAAGCTCCTCATGCTACTGCAACTCTCTGTTGGTATGATTACTAAAAGGCAAGAAACATCGCATTTCGTCCATTACCCTATGTGAATTATTTCTGAAAGAAGCTGCAGAAAGCTCCTCACGCAGCAGCATCTCTTTGTAGGTATGATTACTAAAAATCCAGAATCATCGCAGTTCAACCATTACACTATCTGCATTATTTCTGAAAGAAGCTGCAGAAAGCTTCTCCCGCAGCAGCATCTCTTTGTTGGTAAGATTACTACAAAGCCAGAATCATCCCACTACATCCATTAACCTATGTGAATTATTTCTGAAAGAAGCAGCAGGATGCTCGTCCCGCAGCATCGTCTCGATGTTCGTATGATTACCACGAAGCCAGAATCATCGCATCTCATCCATTAACCTATGTGAATTATTTCTGAATGAAGCTGCTGATTCCACCTCATGCAGGAGCATCTTTTTGTTGGTATGATTACCACAATGCCAGAATCATCGCATATCATCCATTACACTATGTGAAATATTTCTGAAAGGAGCTGCAGAAAGCTCCTCCCGTAGCAGCGTGTCTTTGTTCGCCTGATTACTAGAAAGCCAGAATCATTGCATTACATCCAATATCCTATGTGAACTATTTCTGAATGAAGCTGCAGAAAACTACTCTCGCTGCAGCGTCTCATTGTTGGTATGATTACTACAAAGCCAGAATCATCGCATTTCATCTATTATATTACCCTATGTGAATTATTTCTGAAAGAGGCTGCAGAAAGCTCCTCCTGCAGCAGCGTCTCCTTGTAGGTATGATTACTACAAAGCCAGAATCATCACATTTCATCCATTACCCTATGTAGATAATATCTGAATGGAGCTGCAGAAAGCTCCTCCCGCAGCAGCGTCTTTTTGTTGGTATAATTACTACAAAGCCAGAATCTTCATAATCCATCAATTACCCTATTTGAATTATTTCTGAAAGAGGCTGCAGAAAGCTCCTCCTGCAGCAGCGTCTCCTTGTAGGTATGATTACTACAAAGCCAGAATCATCACATTTCATCCATTACCCTATGTGGATAATATCTGAATGGAGCTGCAGAAAGCTCCTCCCGCAGCAGCGTCTTTTTGTTGGTATAATCACTACAAAGCCAGAATCTTCATAATCCATCAATTACCCTATTTGAATTATTTCTGAAAGAGGCTGCAGAAAGATCCTGCCACAACAGTGTCTCTTTGTTGGTGTGATTTCTACAAAGCCAGAATCATCGCATTTCATCCGTTACTCTATGTGAATTATTTCTGAAAGGAGCTGCAGTAAGCTCCTCCCGCAGCAGCGTGCCTATGTTGTTATGATTACTACAAAGCAAGAACCATTGCATTTCATCCATTACACTATGTGATTTATTTCTGAAAGTAGCTGCAGAAAGCTACTCCCGCAGCAGGCTGTCTTTGTAAGTATGACTTTTAGAAAGCCAGAATCATCGTATTGCATCAATTACCCTATATGAATTACTTCTGAATGAAGCTGCAGAAAGCTCCTCTCGCAGCAGCGTTTCTTTCTTGGTATGACTACTAAAAAGCCAGAATCATCGCATTTCATCCATTACCCTATGCGAATTATTTTAGAAAGGAGCTGCAGAAAGCTCCTCCTGCAGCAGCGTCTCTCTGTTCATCTGATTACTACAAAGGCAGAATGATCGTATTTCATCCATTAACCCGTATGAATTATTTCTGAGAGGAGCCACAGAAAGCTGCTTCCGCAACAGCGTCTCTTTTTTGGTAAGATTTCTACAAAGCCAGAATCATTACATTTCATCCTTTACCCTATGTGAATTATTTCTGAAAGAAGCTGCAGAAAGCTCCTCCCACATCTGCGTCACATTGCTGGAATGATTACTTCAAAGCCGGAATCATTACATTCCATTCATTATTATATGAGAATTATTTCTGAAAGAACCTGCAGAAAGCTCCTCCCACATTTGCATCACTTTGTTGGTATGATTACTACAAAGCCAGAATCATCACATTTCATCCATTAAATTTTGAAGAAACATTTCCTCAAGTATTATGTCCATTATCAACAGCAGGAAAAAGCAAGTGGGTCACAAAAGAATCAAAATATCATCTGAAACACTAAAGTACCTGAGTTTCATTAATCACAGCCAAATTAATCCTGCTTTCTCACTCTTTTATAAAAGATATAGGAAAACATATAGGAAAATATTGCTTGCAGCAAAGAGAGCTCGTATCTCCAAAATAGTGCACTCTGCTGAAAACAAAAATAAGGCAGTATGGAAGATTGTGAAGCAGGAAACTGGTACCAGGAAAATAAATCTGTCAAACTTGAAAATTAAGGAGGGAGGGACTCTAATAAAAGACCCAATATATTTGGCAAACTATATAAATGATTATTTTAGTAGTATAGGAATAAAATTACAGGAAAATTTTCTAACAGCCCCTCAGGTCAAAAAGCCAAATAATGGTGTGTCACTCTCAATGGTGTTATTCCCTACAACACAGGAAGAAGTCTATAAAGCAGTCAGCAAACTCAGAAACAAAAACTCAGCTGGTCTGGATGAAGTCCCCATTTTTATAATTAAGGACTGTATCAAGAGCCTACTTCCACCTTTAGTTGATATTATAAATCAATCTTTCAAGCAGGGCTACTTTCCAGACTATTTAAAATATGTGAAATTACTACCTATCTTCAAAAAATGTGATGGAGGAATAATTGAAAATTATAGGTCAATATCTCTACTATCATGCTTTGCAAAAATATTAGAAACTATTATTTAAGATAGGCTAATGAATTATTTAAATAAATACAACTTACTGTCTGTTGACCAGTTTGGATTTCGATCAGGGAAAAGCACAGAATCAGCAACAGCACACCTCACAAAACACATTCTAGAAGCATTAGATAATGGGAACTACACAACAGGTATATTTCTTGATCTAACTAAAGCGTTTGATACAGTAGACCACAACATATTGTTAAATAAGGTAGATGAACTTGGAATAAGGGGACTTGTGAACAAATGGTTCCTTCATATCTAAAAAATAGAAGACAGATAACTGAAATCTCACATATTTCAAGTTGCTCAAACTATATTGTAAAGTATACTTCAGACCCAAATTATGTAAATATAGGTGTCCCACAGGGTAGTGTCCTTGGCCCAGTACTATTCCTCATTTACATAAATGAATTCCCACAGAGCATCAAGCATGGACAAACAATATTGTTTGCAGATGACTCAAATGTTCTAATCAGTGACAAATCACCAGATGCACTAAAAGAAAAGGCCAAACAAACACTAAACAGCGTACGTGAGTGGGCATCCAATAATAAACTAACACTAAATCTTAAAAAAAAACAAATACTGTTAACTTCTATGTCTGCAAAAAACCACACTATAACAACTTTACGTTAAACAATGAAACTATAGAATGTGTAGACTACGCAAAATTTCTTGGTATGCATGTTGTCAGTCAGTTAAAGTGGGAAGAACATATTAAACTACTTAGTAACAGAATCGCTACAGCATGCTATGCTCTGAGAATTCTGACTGCAGTTTGTGATACTACATGTGTCAGATCTGTATATTTTTCTGATATCCACTCTGTTATCACCTATGGAATAATATTTTGGGGAGTCAACAATAAAAATATTCAAATAGTTTTCAAATTACAGAAAAGAGCAATTCGTGTAATAACAAAGAGTGGCAGTAGGGCTCACTGCCTTGTACATTTCCAAAGGCTGGAAATTCTAACTGTCCCCTGTGAATACATTTTTCAAAGTGTTATGTATGTAAAAAAAAATATTGACTGCTATATGAAAAATTCTTTAGTACACAGCTATGAAACTATAAACCAATATCATCTGCATCTAGAGAGGAAAAATAAAGTTAAAACTCAGCAGAGCTTGTTGTACAATGCTGTTAAATTATATAATAAATTACCCCAAAAAATAAAAGGTATTGACACAATCGGACAGTTTAAAACAAAACTAAAATTTTTTTATTGAATAAAAGTTATTACGCAGTAATGGACTATCTGAAGTAAAACATGTAGTGTAATTACAGTAGCCTGCATTGTAATACATGAGGAAATAAAAATTGTACAGTACTATAAGAAAATTACAAATTACACAAGGATATAAAACTAATTTAAGATACCTCAAAAATGTGTGTAAATACGAATTTTATGTGTATAATTGTAGGTATATTATATTGTATATGATTTTGCTGACGAAATCCACACAATGTAAATTGTTACATGGATTAATAAAGAAATCAATAAAAAAAAAATTACCATATGTGAATTATTTCTGAAAGAAACTGCCGACAACTCCTCCCACAGCAGCGTCCCTTTGTTGGTACGATTACTAAAGCGCCAGAATCATCGCATTTCATCCATTACCCTATGTGAATTATTTTGGGAATGAGCTGCAGAAAGCTCCTGTCACAGCAGCATCTCTTTGTGCGTATGATTAATACAAAGCCAGAATCAACGCATTTCATCTTTTTCACTATGTGAATTATTTCTGAATGAAGTTGCAGAAAGCCTTTCCAGCGGCAGCCTCTATTTGTTCCTATGATTAATACAAAGCCAGAATCATCCTATTTCATCCATTACCCTACGTGGGTTATTTCTGAAAGAAGCTGCAGAAGGCTACTCCCACAGCAGCGTCTCTTCGTTCGTATGATTAATACAAAGCCAGAATCATCGCACTTCGTCTTTTTCAATATGTTAATTATATCTGAAAGAAGGTGCAGAAAGCTCCTCCCGCAGCAGTGTCCTTTTGTTGATATGATTACTACAACGACAGAATCATTGCACTTCATCTGTTACGCTATGTAAATTATTTCTGAAAGCAGCTGCAGAAAGATCCTCCCACATCTGCGTCACATTGGTGGCATGATTACTACAAAGCCAGAATCATTGCATTTCATTCCTAATTATATGTGAATTATTTCTGAAAGAAGCTGCAGAAAGCTGCTCCCACATTTGAGTCACTTTACTGGTATGATTACTAGAAAGCCAGAATCATCACATTTCACCCATTACCCTATGTGAATTATTTCTGAAAGGAGCTGCAGAATGCTCCTTCAACATTTGTGTCACTTTCTTGGTATGGTTACTACAAAGCCGGGATCATTGCATTTCATCCGTTACGCTATGGGAATTACTTCGGAAAGAAGGTGCAGATGCCTCCTCCCAAATTTGCGGCACTTTGTTGATATGATTACTACAAAGACATTATCATGCCATTCCATTGATTAACCTATGTGAATTATGTCAGAATGAAGCTGCAGAAATTTCCTCCAACATTTGTGTCACTCTCTTGGTACGATTACTACAAAGCCAGAAACATCATATTTCACCCATTACCCTATATGAGTTATTTCTGAAAGGAGCTGCAGAAACTTGATCCAGCAGCAGCGTGTCTTTGTATGCATGACTTTTACAAAGCCAGAATAATCACATTTTATATATTAACTTATATGAATTGTTTTTGAAAGAATCTGCTGAAAGCTCCTCCCGCAGCAGCACCTCTTTGTTTGTATGATTACTACAAAGCCAGAATCATCGGATTTCATCCATTCCCCTATGTGCATTATTTCTGAAAGAAATTGCACAAAGCTCCTCAGGCAGCAGTACCTCTTTGTTCATATGATTAATACTGAGAGAGAATCATCACATTTCAATCATTTCCCAATGTGAATTATTTCTGAAAGCAGCTGCAGGAATCTCCTCCCACAGCAGGGTCTCTTTGTTGGTATGATAGCTACAAAGCGAGAATCATCACATTTCATCCAGTACACAATGTGAAATATTTCTGATAGGAGCTGCAGGAAGGTCCTCCAGCAGCAGCATCTCATTGTTCCTACGATTAATACAAAGCCAGAATCATCGCATTTCATCCATTACCCTATGTGAAATATTTCTGAAAGAACCTGCTGAAAGCTCCTCCAGCAGCAGCATCACGTTGTTCCTACAATTAATACAAAGCCAGAATCATTGCAATTCATCCATTACCCTATGTGACTTACTTCTGATAGAAGCTGCAGAAATCTCCTCCTGCAACAGCCTCTCTTTGATCGTATGATCTCTACAAAGCCAGAATCAACGCGTTTCATTCATTACCCCATGTGAGTTGCTTCTGCAAGGAGCTTTAGAGAGCACCTCCCACAGCAGTGACTCTTTGTTCGTAACATTACTACAAAGCCAGAATCAACCCATTTCAACCATTACCCTATGTGAATTATTTTTGAAAAAAACTGCAGAAAGCTCCTCCTGCAGCAACAACTTTTTGTTTGTGTGATTACTGTAAAGCCAGAATCATCGGATTTAAAAAATTTCCCTATGTGAATTATTTCTGAAAGAAGCTGCATAAAGCTTCTTCCACATATGCGGCACTTCTTGTTACGAATACCACAATACCAGGATCATTGGACTCTAACCATTAACCTATGTCAATTATTTCTGAAAGGAGCTGCATAAAGCTCTCCCCGCAGCAGCGTTTATTTGTCCGTATGATTACTACAAATACAATATCATAGCCTTTCATCCATTACCTTATGTCAACTATTTCTGAAAGCAGCTGCTGAAAGCTCCTCACACATTTGCGTCACTTTTTTGGTATGATTAAGACAAAGCCAGAATCAACGCATTTCATTCATTAAACTATGTGAATTATTTATGAAGGAACTTGCAGAGAACTCCTTCCACATTTGCAGCACTTGTTGATATGAATTCTACAAAGCCAGAATCATTGCTCTACAACCATTACCCTATGTGAATTATTTCTGAAAGCAGCTGCAGAAACCTCCTCCCGCAGCAGTGTCTCTTTGTTCGTAAGATAACTACAATGTCAGAATAATTGCATTTTATCCATTACCCAACGTGAATTATTAATGAATTAAACTGTAGAAGGATAGCCCAACATTTGCGTCACTTTGTTTGTATAATTACTGGGAAATCGGAATCATTGCATTTCATCCATTATCCTATGTGAACTATTTCTGAAAAAAGCTGCAGCAAGCTCATCATGCAGCAGCATCTCTTTGTTCCTATGATTATTACTAAGATAGGATAATTGCATATCATCCATTACCCAATGTGAATTACTTCTGAAAGAGGCTTCAGAATGGTCCTCCATCATTTGTGGCACTTTGTGCATATGATTACTCCAAAGCCAGAATCCTAGCTTTTCAGCCATTACCCCATGTGAATTATTTCTGAAACAAACTGCAAAAAGCTAATAGAACATTTACATGACTTTGAAGGTATGATTACTACAAAGCCAGAATCATCGTATTTCATCCATTACCCTATGCGAATTAATTCTGAATGAAGCTGCAAAAAGCTCCTCTCACATTTGAGGAATTTTGTTCATGTGATTACTACAAAGCGAGAATCTTCGCATTCCATCCATTACCCTATGTGAATTGTCTCTGAAAGAAGCTGCAGAAAGCTCCTCCCACAGCGCTATCACATTGTTGGTAAGAGTACTAGAAAGCCAGAATCATTGCACTTCATTAATACACTATGTGAAATATTTCCGAAAGAAGCAGCAGATAGCTCATCCCACATTTGCATCATATAGTTGGAATGATTATTACAAATCCAGAATCATCAAATTTCATCAATTATACTTTGTGAAATATTTCAGAAAGAAGTCGCAGAAAGATCCTCCTATAACAGCATCAAATTTTTTGTATGATTATTAAAAAGCCACGATCATCGCATTTCATCCATTACCCAATGTGAAATATTTATGAAAGAAGCAGCAGATAGCTCATCCCACATTTGCGTCACTTTGTTGGTATGATTACTACTATGCAGAGTCATCGCGTTTCATCCGTTACAGTATGTGTGTTATTTCTGAATGAAGCTGAAGAAAGCTCCAAACACAGCCCTGTCACTTTGTTGGTAAGATTACGACAAAGCCAGAAACATCGCATTTATTCATTACACTATGTAAGTTATTTCTGCAAGAGGCTAAAGAGAGCTCCTCCCACATCTGCGTCTCTTTGTTCGTGTGATTAATACAAAGCCAGAATCATCGCAATTCATCCATTACGCTATGTGAATTATTTCTGAAAGAAGCTGCCGAGAGCTCATCACACAGCAACAACACTTTTTTGGTATGATTACTACAAAGTCCGAATCATTGCATTTCATCCTCTAACCTATGTCAATTATTTCTGAAAGATGCTGCAGTGAGCTCACCACACAGCAACATCACGTTTTTGGTATGATTGCTACAAAGTGTGAATCACTGCATTTCATCCTTTAACCTGTGTGAATTATTTCTGAAAGAAGCTTCAGAAATCTCCTAACACTTTTTCATCAATTTGTTGGTATGATTACTACAAAGCCCGAATCATTGCATTTCATCCATTACCCTATGACTATTATTTCTGAAAGAGACTGCAGAAAGCTCCTACCGCAGCAGCGTCACTTCGATGATATGATTACTACAAAACCAGAATCATCGCATTTCATCCATTACACTATGGGAAATATTTCTGAAATAATTTGCAGAATGATCCTCACACAGCAGTGTCACTTTGTTGGTATGATTACTAGAAAGCTATAATCATCACATTTCATCCATTACCCTATGTGAATTATTTCTGAAAGAACCTGCAGAATGCTCCTGACGCAGCAGTATCATTTTGTTGGTATGATTACTACAAAGCCAGAATCATCGCATTTCAGCAATTACCCTATGTGAATTATTTCTGAAAGAGGCTGCAGATAGCTCCTTCTCAATTAGCGTCACTTTGACGGTATGATTACTACTAACCAAGAATCATCACCTTTCATCCACTACCCTATGTGAATTGTTTCCGGTAGAAGCTACAGAAAGTTCCTCCCGCAGCTGCGTCACTTTGTTTGTGTGATCACTACAGTGCCAAGTTTATCACAATTTTATCCATTACCCTATGTGATTTATTTCTGAAAGAATCTGCGGAAAACTCCTCCTACAACAGCGTCAAAGTGTTGGTATGATTATTACAAAGCAAGAATAATCACATTTCTTCCATTACCCCATGTGAATTATTTATGAAAGAAGCTGCAGAAACCTCCTCCCGCATTTGCATCGCTTTGTTTGTATAATTAATACAATGCCAGATTCATTGCCTATTATCGATTATCCTATGTGAATTATTTATGAAAGAAGCTACAGAAAGCTCCTCCCACTATACTATCACATTGTTTGTACAGTTACAACAAAAGCAGAATCATCGGATTTCGTCCATTCCTCTACGTGAATAATTTCTGAAAGGAGCTACCGAAAGCTCCTCTCACACTACCATCACATGGATGGTACAGTTACTACAAAGCCAGAATCATCGCATTTCATATATTGCCCTATGATAATTATTTCTGAAGGAAGCTGAAGAAAGTTGCTCCCACAGCACTGCCACATTGTGGTATGAATACTACAAAGCCAGAATCATCACATTTCATCCATTACCCTATGAGAATTATTTCTGAATGGAACTGCTGGTAGCTCTTCTCACAGTACTGTCACATTGTTGGTATAGTTACTACAAAGCAACAATCTTCGCATTTCATCAATACCCCCGTGTGAGTTACTTCTGAAGGAAGCTGCAAAGTGCTCCCCTCACACTACTATCACTTTGTTGGTACAGTTTCTACAATGCCACAATCTTCACATTTCATCCATAACCCTGTGGAAATTATTTCTGAAAGAAGCTGCAGATAGATTCTCTCACATTACTATCACTTTGTTGGTACAGTTGTGATCTATTTCTGAAAGAAGCTGCAAAATGCACCTCTCTCAGTACTGTCACTTTGTTCAATATTTTACACAAAGCAACACTACTACTACTACTACTACTACTACTACTCCTACGTGATCAGGCCCAGTAGACCTCACACATCTGCAAGTATCCTCCTCCACTCTATTCTGTCCATTGCTGCTATCTGCCATTTGTCCACATCTATTGACACTTGGTTTAAATCTTCATGGGATCCATCCCTCCAATGCTTCTTGGGTCTCCCTGGCAGTCTCTTTCCTGTAGGTGTGAAATCCAGGCGCTTCCGAGGCCATCTGTGATCCTCCATCCGGGCCACATGGCCGGCCCATTGCACTCGTTTGGCTTTGACAGTTCCTGCTATGTTGGGCTGTTGATATGGTTCCTCAAGCTCTTGGTTGTATCTTATCCTCCATTTCCCTGTATCTGCATCCAGAACTGTACCAAAAAATTTCCGAAGCATTTTTCTCTCAAAACAAGGAGGTTATGGAAGTCCTGTTTCCGGATACTCCATGTCTCACAGACATATAGAACAACAGGCTGGATCAGGGTTTTGTACAGTCAAACCTGGAAATGTCTGGAGAGAGATTTGGACCGAAGCAGTTGTGCTAGGCTATGGTAAGATTGATTTCCTGCTTGTATGCTGGAATTGATCTCTGCTTCACATGACGAGTTCACAGTGAAAAGTGCCCCTAGGTATGTTAATTCTTGCACTCTCTTGTAGGAAAGGTCCCCAACAAGCAACAAGCATTACATTTTATCGGTAACTCTATGAAGATTATTTCTGAAAGAAGCTGACAAAAGCTCCTCTCACATTACTATCCCTTTGTTGGTAAAGTTACTACAAAGCCAGAATCATCGCATTTCATTGATAACTCTACGAGAACTATTTCTGAAAGAAGCTGCAGAAGGTTGCTCTCAGTACGGTCACATTGTTAGTATAGGTTACATAAAGCAACAAGCAATGCATTTTACTATGAAATCTATGTGAATTTATAAACGAAAGATTCTGCAGAAAGCTCCCATCTCACTTCGAACACTTTGCTGATATATATACTACAAAGCCACAATCACTGCATTACATCCGCATCCCTAAATGAATTATTTCAGAAAGAAGCTGCAGAAAGCTCCTCTCACCCTACTCTCCCTTTGTTGGTATAGATACTAGAAAGACACAATCATCGCATTTCAGTCATAAACCTACGTGAATTATTTCTGAAAAGAAGCTGCAGAAAGCACCTCCCACATTTGCGTCAATTTGATGGTATGATTACTACAAAGCCAGAATCATTGCATTTCGTCCATTACCCTATGGGAAAAGTCTCTGAAATAAGCTGCAGAAAGCACCCCCCACAGCAGTGTAACATCGTCGGTATGATTCCTACACTGTCAGTATCATCGCATTTCATCCAATACGGTATGTGACTAATTTCTTGCTAGAAGCTGCAGAAAGCTCCACCCACAGAGGTGTCAATTTGATGGTATGTTTACTACAAAGCCACAATCATCGCATTTCTTCCATTACCCTATGGGAAATATTCTAGAAGTAGGCTGCACAATGCTCCTACCACAGCAGCGTCACTCTGTTGGTATCATTACTACAACATTACATCCATAACCCCATGTGAATAATTTCTGATAGAAGCTGCAGAAAGCTCCTCCCACATTTGCGTCACTTTGATGGTATGGTTACTACTAAACGAGAACTATCACATCTCATCCATTACCCTCTGTAAAATATTTCTGAATAAAGTTGCAAGTAGCACCTCCCACATTTGCATCACATTATTGGTATGATTACTACAAAGCCAGGATCATCACATTTCATCAATTACGTATGTGAATTATTTCTGAAAGAAGCTGCAGAAAGCTCCTACTACAGCTGCATCACTATGTTGTTATTTTTACTACAAACCCAGAATAATCATTTTTCATTCATTACGCTAAGTGAATTATTTTTGAAAGAAGCTGCAGGAAGCTCCTCCCACATTTAGCTCACTTTATAGGTATGATTGCTATAAAGCCACCACCATCGATTTCATCCATTGTTCTAGGTAAATTATTTCTGAAAGGAGCTGCAGAAAGCTCCTCCCACATTTGCATCACATTGTTGGTATGATTACTAGAATGCCAGAATCATCTCATATTATCCATTACACTATGTGAATGATTTCTGAAGGAAACTGCAGATATCGCCCCCACAACTGCGTCACTTTATGTGAAATATTTCTGAAAGAAACTGCAGAAAGCTCCTCGCACATTTGTGTCACTTTGTTAGTATGATTACTACAAAGCCAGAATCATCACATTTCATCACTTTTACTACGCGAATTATTTCTGGAAGGAGCTGCATGAAGTTTTTCCGACATTTGTGTCACTTTGTTGATATGATTACCATAAAGACAGGGTCATCGCAATTTCATCCACTACCCTATGTGAATTACTTCTGAAAGAAGCTGCAGAATGCTCCTCCCACAGCATCGTCACTTTGTTGGTATGATTACTACAAAGCCAGAATCATCAGATTTCTTCCATTACCCTATGTGAAAGAAGCTGCAAAAAGCCTCCCTTCACAATACTATCACCTTGTTGGTATAGTTACTACTACAAAGCCACAACCATCGCGTTTTATGCATAACCCTATGTGAATTATTTCTGAAAGAAACTGCAAAAAGCTTTCTGACCAATACTATGTGTTTTGGTACAGTTAATAAAAAACCACAATCATCACATTTCATTCATAATCCTATGTGAATTATTTCTGAAAGGAGCTTCAGAAAACTCCCCTCACAATACTATCACCCTGTTGGTATAGTTACAAAAACCCTATGTGAATTATTTCTGAAAGAAGCTCCAGCAAGCTCCTCTCACTCTATTACACTGTGTTGGTATGGTTACTACAAAGCAACAGTCATCCCATTTCATCCATAATCCTAAGTGCTTTATCGGAAAGAAGCTGCACAAAGCCCCCTCACAATACAATCACTTTTTTGGTTTCCAGAATGAGATTTTCACTCTGCAGCAGAGTGTGCGTTGATGTGAAACTTCCTGGCAGATTAGAACTGTGTGCCCGACTCAGACTTGACCTTGGGAACTTTGCCTTTCGCGGGCAAGTGCTCTACCATCTGAGCTACTGAAGCATGACTCATGCCCGGTCCTCACAGCTTTACTTCTGCCAGTATCTCTTCTCCTACCTTGCAAACTTTACAGAAGCTCTCCTGCGGACCTTGCAGAATTAGCACTACTGAAAGAAAGGATACTGTAGAGACATGGATTAGCCAAAGCCTGGGGGATGTTTCCAGAATAAGATTTTCACTCTGCAGCGGAGTGTGCACTGATATGAAACTTCCTGGCAGATTAAAACTGTTCTGGAAACATCCCTTAGGCTGTGGCTAAGCCATGTATCTGCAGTATCCTTTCTTTCAGGAGTGCTAGTTCTGCAAGGTTCGCAGGAGAGCTTCTGTAAAGTTTGGAATGTAGGAGACGAGATACTGGCAGAAGTAAAGCTGTGAGGACCGGGCATGAGTCTTGCATTGTTAGCTCAGATGGTAGAGTACTTGCCCGCGAAAGGCAAAGTTCCCGAGTTCGAGTCTCGGTCGGGCACAGTGTTTCAATCTGCCAGGAAATTTCACTTTGTTGGTTTATTACTAAAAAGCCACAATCTTCACATTTCATTCTTAATGGTGTGAGAATCATTTCTGAAAGTGGCTGCAGAAAGCTACCTTAAAAATGCTTTCACCTTTTTGGTATAGTTACTACAAAGCCACAAACATTGCATCTCATTCCTAACACGATGTGAAATATTTCTGAAAGAAGCTGCATGAAGCTCCTCTCACTCTTTAATCAAATTGTTGGTATAGATACTACAAACCCACAATCATCTCATTTCATCCATAATCCAATGTGAATTATTTCTGAAAGAAGTTGTAGAAAGCTCCACTCACAATACTATCACTTTGCTCGTACAGTTACTACAAAGCCACAATCATTGCATTTTATCCACAACTATTTGTGATATATTTCCAAATGAAGCCACAGAAAGCTCCCATCACAATACTATCACTTTGTTGGTATAGTTTCTACAAAGCCACAATCATTGCATTTCATCCACAACACTATGTAAATCATTTCTGAAAGAAACAGCAGAATGCTCCTCTCACAAAACAATCAGTTTGTTGGTATAGTTACTACAAAGCCAAAACCATCACGTTTCATCGATAACCCTGCGAGAATTATGTCAGGAAGAAGCTGCTGAAAGCTCCTCTCACACTGCTATCACTTTCTTGGTATAGTTACTACAGAGTCACAATCATGGCATTTCATTCATACCCCCATGTGAATTATTTCTGAAAGAAGCTGCAGGAAGCTCCCCTCACAATATTACCACTTTGTTGGTATAGTTACTACAAAGCCACAATCATCTCATTTCATCCATAACACTACGATAATTATTTCTGGAAGAAGCTCCAGAAAGCTCCTCTCACACTACAATCACTTTCACGGTATAGTTACTACAAAGCCACAATCATCACATTTTATCCATAACTCTTTGTGATTTATTCCTGAAAGAAGCTGCAGAAAGCTTCCCTCACAACACTATCACTTTGTTGGTATAGTTACTATAATGCCACAATCATCGTATTTCATCCATAATGCTATGTGAATTATTTCTGAAATGAACTGCAGAAAGCTTCTCTCACTCTACTATCACTTTGTTGGTATCGTCAACAAAAAGCCACAATCATCGCATTTCATCTATAACCCAATGTGAAATAATTCTGATAGAAGCTGCAGAAAGATCCCTTCACAATACTATCACTTTGTTGGGATAGTTGCTACAAATCCACATCATCACATTTCATCCATAACCTTATGTGAGGTATTTCTAAAAGAACCTGCAGAAAGCTCCCCTCACAATTCTGTTAACTTGTTGGTATAGTTACTATATAGCCACAATCATCGCATTTCATCCATAATCCTATGTGAATTATTTCTGAAAGAAGCTACAGAAAGCTCATCTCGCACTACAATCTTTTTGTTGTTATAGTTACTACAAAGCCACAATCATTGCATTTCAGCCTTACCCCTTTGTGATTTATTTCTGACCGTAGCTGCAGAAAGTTCCCCTCACAATACTATCACTTTGTTGGTATAGTTAATACAAAGTCACAGTCATCGCATTTCATCCATAACACTATGTGATTTCTTTCTGAAAGAAGCCACAGAAAGCTCCTCTCTCAGTAATGTCACTTTGATCATATAGTTTACACAAAGCAACAATCATTGCATTTCATCCATGAAAGTATGTGAATTATTTCTGAAAGAAGCTGCAGTAAGCTCCTCTTGCAATACTATCACTTTGTTGGAATGGTTACTATCAAGCCACAATGATTGCATTTCATCCATAACTCTATGAGAATTATTTCTGAAAGAAGCTACAGAGAGCTCCCCTTCTTAGTACTGTCACTTTGTCCATATAGTTTACACAAAGCAACACTCATCACAGATCTTCCATAACCCTATGTCAATTATATCTGAAAGAACCTGCAGAATTCTCATCTCACACTCCTATCACTTTGTTGGTATAATTCCTACCAAGCAACAATCATCCCATTTTATCCATAACCCTATGTGAATTATTTTTGAAGGAAGCTGCAGAAAGCTCCTCTCTCACTTGTGGCACTCATTTTTACATCAGCAAATTTTTTGGCATTCATCTCAGTGTTAGTTCATTATCTCAATTCACAATTGCTAACTGCAGCAGAAGTCTAGTCTCTCAACACAGGAAAATATTCTTCTGATGAACATTTCTCATACCATAATCTCACTACCACTAGCCTGCGGACACAACCCTTTGTTGTGAGCACCATCTCACTGTAATGATCACATACCTGCACACAGATATCAACCCAGTGTAATAAGTAACAATGTTGTCAGTTTGTGTAACAAGTTTACATCAATTTACAGCCTAATCTCTATGATCTCATACCCACTGCATGTCATAACCCACATGTCATCGGTTTGACACAGTAGCTTTTAGAGTTGGTCTGCAACAAATTGCCTCTCCTGACACTCTACACCAAACTGAGTGCTCTGAAAAACTCGTCTTTGTGCCAATGCTATACTCTGTCATCGTATCTGGTATGGCTTGCCACCTCTTTTTTTCAACACAATCTGAAAATATCTGACCTCCACATTTTGTGAAGATGCAAAGACATGCAACACTTCACCACCTACTCGAGGTCTCACAGTCCTTCTATCACTTTCTAAAGTCACTCACAACAGCAGCACACATACAGCTTGTGAGCTTCACTGTTTCTGAGAATTTGTCGCAAGGGCCGGCCATAATAAACTGCTCTCTTTCAAAGTCATTTTCACCAGAAAATTTCCCTCATTTGTGACCCCTATCACTGCCAGAATGATTCCCCATTCATCTCTGTCCTCCTTGTATACTTCCGTCACTGTATTATGTGCCAGCAACACCACCAGGCAACATTCAGTCTCATCCTGAACAGTGATAATTACGTTTTGGTTTATCTGTGCAGAGATACAGGTGGACTGACAATTCTTGTGTAACTAAAGTTTGATGATGCAGTACATTGTGCATAATAGAGATTGCTGCAGCTACTCACCATCTGTGTTAGCTGCTCTTACATGAGTTTGATCTGTACAGTCCTCTTCCAGATCAGCCCTCTTTCCTTGGGGTGCTCAGCTCTGATTTTCTGAGCTGCAGGGAGTCCACCAGCTCAGCCCAAGTAGTGGCCAGACCGCGCTCTGTGCTGGACAGCTAATGCTGTAATGAGACACATCTCACATGGTTATCTTGAGGCGTGTACTGAATGAAAATGTCAGTCTTTAAACTACTCTTATTGTATCCTCTGTGTACTGAACAGTCAAATATCAAAATTAATAATTAACTTAGAAATAGCAGCCCAACTAACATAATTCACCTGATTACTGCCACCTGCGAAAGTCATTTACCTAAATGGATTTCCCCATTGGCAGCCTGTAACTTCATTAGGGTGATCCCCATATGCGTCTGCTCCCCACTTACATACTGTTGTTAGAGTGTCGTATGCCTGTAACGCCATCAGGTGGCATCCGACATTACAGTGGGCAGTGGTCATAATGTTTCGGCTTATCTGTGTATAGGGGATCTATACAAGCAAGATATAACTAAGGGCAACATCATACAAATGGAAGAAGAGACAGGTGAAGATAACAAGGGAGATAGACTGTGAGAAGCATTTGACTGAGCACTGAAGACCTACACTGAAACAAGGAAACGAGTACCCAGGGGTATACAGCATTCTGTCAAAACTCCTGATAGCCTTGGGAGAGCCAGAAATGACAAAATTATTCCATTTTCTGTGCTAGATGTACGAAACAGGTGAAATACCCACAAATTTCTCAAAGAATGTAGTAATTTCAGTTCCAAAGAAATAAGGTGCTGAGAGGTGTGGATATTCCCAAACTGTCAGTTTAGGAATTTGTCGTTGCAGAATACAAACACAAATTCTTTATAAAAGGAACAAAAAAGCAGCAGAAACTGACTTCATAGAAGATAACTTTGGATTCTGGAGAAATGTAGGACCATGTGAGACAATACTGACCCTACAACTTATCTTAGAAAATGCATTAAGAAAAGGCAAACCTATGTTTCTACCATCTGTAGACTTAGAGTATTCCAGTCAACATTGTCAAAAGCTTTCTCTCTTTCAAATTATGAAGCAAGGATCAAATATAGCGAGTGAAACACTATTAACAATTTTTACAGAACCAGATGGCAGCTATAACAGTTGAGGGGCATGAAAGGAAAGCAGTGGTTGAGGAGCGAGTGACACAGGGTTGTAGCCTATCCCTGATGTTATTCAAACTGTATATTGGGCAACCAGTAAAGGAAACAAAAGAAAAGTTCAAAATAGGAATTAAAATACATGGAGAAGAAACAAAAACTATGATGTTTGCTGACAACACAGTAATTCTGTCAAAGACAGCAAAGGATCTGCAAGAGCAGTTGAATAGAATGGACAGTTCTTGAAAGGACAGTATGATATGAACATAAACAAAAGCAAAACAAGATAATGGAATGCAGTCAAATTAAATTAGGTGATGTGAGGGATTTAGATTAGTGAATAAGGCACTTAAGGTTGATGATTTTTGCTATTTGGGCAGCAAAATCACTAATAATGTTCGAGGTAGAGATGATATAATATCTAGGCAGACAATGGAAAGAAAAGTGTTTCTGAAGAAGAGAAATTTTGGAGCATTGAATATAAACTTAGGTTGTAGAGTAATTGCACCTTATGCAAGACACCTTTGTAGCCTTGTTTTCAGTGAGACATTTTTTAGCACTTTTTTTTTTTTTGCTATCTTCAGATAGTACAGCAAATGCTGAAACAGGTTTGTGTGAAAACACAGCTATGAACATGCCCGAAAAAAAAGGGGAAATTTCTCTCTAATTTTCTTAGACACAGAAATAAAGAAAACTGCAATATTCACAAGATGTTTGCAGATTTAGGTGTTAAAGATTTTTCTGGAAACATTTGTATGGATTGTTGTCATATATGAAGAGAAACATGGATATCAAACAGCTTAGACAGGATGAGAATAGAAGCTTCTGAAATGTGGTGCTATAGATGTATGCTGAAGGTCAGATGGGTAAATGGACTTGGAGAGAAAAGAAATTTCCTACACAAGCTGACTAAAAGAAAGGATTAGTTGACAGGATACATTATAAGACGTTAAGGGATCAGTAGTTTAGCACTGGAGAGAAGCGTGGAGTGGTGGCACCACTCCCGTATTGTACATTAAGATACACATAAGCCTTTTGGTAACTTTATTTTCAAAATTCTGATGATGAAGTTCATACATTATGCAAAGTCTTATGAGTTAATAGGTATATTTTGAAGGAATGATCACTTTCAATTTAAAGGGTTATTTTGCCTCTTTTCAGTGAACTTAACTATCTTAACAGATATTGAATATAATAGAGGGAAACATTCCACATGGTAAAAATACACATAAAAAATAAAGATGCTGTGACTCACCAAACGATAAATTGCTGGTAGACAGACACAATAAAAAATACACAAATACACATACAAATTTCTAGCTTTCGCAACCCAAGATTGCTTCAACCTTGGGTTGCGAAAGCTTGAAATTTGTGTGTGTGTGTTTGTGTATTTTATATTGTGTCTATCTACCAGTGCTTTCTCATTTGGTAAGTCACAGCATATTTGTTTTTTATATACATTAACAGGTATTGATAATTTTAAGTTTAACTTTATCCAGATTTGTAATGACAGTAATGGACATATTACTGTGAATTTCCAGGATCTGTTGATACACTTTTGATCATCTGATTTTTCTAATTTCTATTGACACCAGTACTAATGAGCAAGAGTCCTGAATTAAAAATTACAGATTTTTCAATAACTACATTTTAATATGCAAGATGGGTCCCATAATAATAAGCCCTTGATTTCCAATGCATAGGCATCAATTAGAATTGAACTTTTGAATAGACGCTGCTCATGCGAAGTAACATACTGGTACAAACAAAATATAATGACAATATCCATAGCCAATAAAAATTAGCCTTCTGGCTCACAGGTTTTGCAAACAATAATAAATTAACACAGTTCATTAATACCATAGAACAAATCTGTTTACGGCCTACTTTCACTCCACTCGGTTCATTCTGCTGTTAATCTTCTTCAGGTATGGCTTCAGTTTAGCTAGGCTGCATTCTAGACCACTCTTGGGAACTATTTGTGTTGCCTCTCCATTCATTTAAGTCATGCAGAGAGAACTTATTTTACAATTATGAGCAATACATATCATTATGTGTGTGTTTCAGTTTTGTTTACTAATATTTGTGTTTACAACAACCATTCTTTGCCGTGTTTTACTTAACTGCATGTGAAACAACTTTTGATCAGTTCATCTGTATTGTGTGCACATTTACTTTCTGAAGAGATAATAAGTATTGTGCTCCACAGATGTCCATACTAAGTACCTGTCTGCATACATCATTAGAAACTGTAAGAGATCTGGTCATCCCCAATAGGATCTTAAAGACATGATTAAAGATCCGTGAGCTCATAATTTTGAACTTATAAAAGAAACTTCTGGCTATCCATTTTAAGGACAGAACTATCAACAGCAATTTCAGGTGCTGATTGTCTGAAACTGTAAGGCTTCTGAACGGCTTGTATCAAAACTATTGAAGTGACGTAACACCTATGGTATATTTTCTATTGTCTTCTGCAATGAAGTTCCCATTCTATCCATTGCAGGGTTTAACCTTACTTGAACCATCATCCTGATGATGAACATCTCAATAATTCAGTGGGTTCTGAACCTGCAACATGAAATAGTATAGGACTGCAAATATGACAGTGGGAACTCATCTTCAGCGCCATTTGAATGATCATGCACAAAAATCCTTGTGGGATAGTATTGCTAACAACTATTGTTTTGTTATAGTGAGGTTCAGTGCTAGTAAACAGTCATTATTGCTCAATATATATTAAAACTGAAAAGAAGTAAATTTTTGGAAATCTGTAGAATCTGATGACAGATGAAACAAAATAGAAATAATCTTAAATATACGTTCTTGATTATTAGCATTATGTTCAGAGAGAGATAACAGAAATAAGTTTGAGACCCACATGTTTTAAATACTTCATAGCCAGAAGCTACTTCAAGGACGTGCACCCAATTGTAGATATTTTCTTTGACGGTAGAGCAAGGAAAACAAACACAAAAACACACAAGCTCTGGCACCCAAGACCAGACTGCAAGCAGCAGCACATGGTGGGAGAAGCAAACAGGTGGTGGAGGGGTAAGGAGGAGGCTGGGGCAGGGAGAGATAGCAGGGTAGGGGGACAGTTACGTGCTGCTTGTGGACGGTTACAGGGACAAAGTGGGGAGAGGGTACGGCAGCTAGTTGGAGTCGGGAGATTAGACAGATGTCGGCAGGGAGGTGGGAGGGCTATCAGAAAAGGAGGTAGCTATAAAAACTGTGGGTGCATTAGTGGAATTGAGTGCTGGAATGGGAACAAGGAATGGTATAGTTTGGTGGAAGACAGTGACTAATGAAGGTTGAGGTCAGGAGGGTTACTTAAATGTAGGCTATACTGTAGCGAGAGTTCCCCCTAGTGCAATTCAGAAAAGTTGGTGTTGGTGGGAAGGATCCAGAAGGCACAGGCTGTGAAGCAGTCACTGAAATGACAAATGTCATGCTGCACAGCATGCTCAGCAACTGATTGGTCCAACTGTTTCTTCATCACAGTTTTTTGGTTGTCATTCATGTGAACATACATTTTGTCAGTTGCCGTGTCGACATAAAATACAGCTCAGTGGTTGCAGCTTAGCTCTTTGATCACATGGCTGGTTTCACAGCTAGCATTGTCTTTGATTGGACAGGTGACAATTGTGACTGGACTGGAGTAGGTGGTGGCGGGAGGATGTATGGGACAAGCCTCGCATCTACGTCTACTACAGGGGCATGAGCCACAAGGTAAAGGGCAGCGAGCAGGGGTTGTGTAGTAGTGATGGACAATGATATTCTCTAGGTTCAGTGGTCAGTGGAATACTACTGTGGAAGGGACATAAAATATTGTGGTTAATACGTTCCTCATTCCAGGGTACTATGATATATATTTTTGCTTTGTAAATAAAGCTTCCTTTTCCTTCTGCTAGTTACTTTATTTATCCCATATGTGTTTTGCCTTCTCCTGTTCTAAGGCATCATCAGTGGGATATATAATTATACAATTTTGTTAGTTTTACATTATTAAACAGTTCACTTTCTAAAAAAAAATAATTACTTATGATTTGCTAATTTGCTTTTCCTCACATCTGGTCTGGAGGTCACACTACCACTTTTATCACTGCCATATAATCACATCTTTGTGTTCTCACCTTCCACACACTGTTCACAATGTTTCTCACTCTTTTTTGTGGTCGACTATTGTTCTTTTGTCACTCGGTGCAAATATTTTGTCGTACACTGTTTTTCTCAAAATAAATATTGCAACTCCATTATGTGTTTCATCTTTTATGGGAAGTTTACCTATTTGTTGCCAATGTAACGAAGTATATGTTCGAGACTGACTTCTATTTATGATGTTTATACTGTGTGTGTATGATTGAGAGAGATGGAGGGGGATAGAGCTGACGAGTTTTAATTTGGGGTGGGGGGGGGGTGACTGGCAGTGAAGGCGGGTATACAAGCTATTAGTGAGTGGTTGAAAACTTTGGTGACAGTGACAGCTGATTTGACTTTTCCTTTCAATATTATGTGGAGGGGTTCATGGATGAATGGGTGTAGAGATTTGGATTCTAATTATTATATTGGACTGCATTATTTTATTAATACTTTTTGCAGATGTTATTCTATTATTTTATCTATTATTGTAAATAATGAATTGCTTGGCATGTGTACTTGGTCATTCAACAGGATTTTCCCTTCTGCTTTGGTTTTATGTATGTGGAAATTTTCTTGCATCATTAGGAGGTGTTTTTTATTGTTGATTCTAATTATTTTATGTCACTGTCTCTAGTGGTTGGTTTGTGGCCATTTTCTCTTAGACATTCTGCAAGTGTGATGTGGTTTGTCCCATACTTCCAAATTCTCATGTGTTCTTCGTATCTGACATCAAATGTACTCCCTGTTTCCCCTATGTATCTGCCTTCACAAGTGTTACACTGTAGCTGATTTATACCTGCTTTCGGGTATATGTCTCTATTATTTGTCAATTTTGGGGTGCATTTTTGTATAGAACTGACTGTTGTGTCTGCTATGTTTATTCCCTGTCTTTTGAAAATGTTGGTGATTTGATGGGTGAGTTTGTGTTTGTATGTCATTGTGTACCATCTAGTGTTTCCTTTCAACTTTTTCTGAGTATCCTGTGCAGTTGTTATGGGACTGCATGTTTGTGTTTGGTTCTGTTGTGTTGTTGTCTGTGGTTTGGAGCTTTCTGCTTTTATTTTACTTTTAATTTTGTTGTTAGGCTTTGTTACCGTGTTATTGTTGGAACCATTATTTTGTGCCTCCTGCATCATTATGTCCAATTCTTTTTGGTAGCATTCTTTGGGGAGTGGTACTGTGTTGAGTCTATGGAGCATGTGTTGAAGTGATGCCTGCTTTTGTGCGTGTGGGTGGTTCAAGGATTGAGGAATCATATTGTCTGTTACTGTGGGTTTACAGTAAATTTCAAACATATGATTATGGTTCTGTTTTTTTATTGTTATATCCAGGAAGTTAATTTGGTTGTTCTGTTCTCTTTCAAGTGTGAATTTTATATTTTTATGCATCTTGCTGTTGTCAGTATGTAGTTTTTCAATTTTTCTTTGTGGTTCATCTATTAAGCAAAGGATGTCATCCATGTATCTGAACCAATATAATATGTTGTATTCTTTTGCTAACATTTTTGTGAAAATGATCTGTTAAATGTGGTTTACAAAAATATCTGCTAAGGCTTCTGAAACTGGGGACCCAATTGGTAATCCATCTTCTTTTAAATAAAATTCATTACCGAATTTGAAGTAATTTTGTTGTGTTATGAGATTTATGAGTGTGCATATTTTCTTAATCTGTTCATCAGAAGGATGACTATAAGTTTTCAGGTTCTTATCTATAATTTCTATTATTTCTGGTACTTCTGGCCGGTGTGGCCAAGCAGTTCTAGGTGCTTCAGTCAGGAACCGCATGTCCGCTACGGTCGCAGTTTCAAATCCTGCCTCGGGCATGGCTGTGTGTGATGTCCTTAGGTTAGTTAAGTTTAAGTAGTTCTAAGTTCTAAGGGACTGATGACTTCAGATGTTAAGTCCCATAGTGCTCAGAGTTTTCTATATCAAATGAAACGAGGGTTATATTTGTTGTATTTGCTGAGTGGTGTTTTTAATGGTTCTGTCTTCTTGTACTTTGAAATTTTCAGACAGTAATTTCAACATGTATCCTGCAAGCTTTTAAGTGGGGGATTTTCTGAAATCCAGTATTGGCCTCACAGAAGTTTCGGTTTGTGGATATTTGGTTGGCGTCGGAGGACTGGCGCAGTGGGACTGATCTATGACAACTTTCTTTTCTCTATGTTATCCAGTATGATGTCAATATTTTTCAGAGTGTTTTTTACTTTTGTCTTGAATCTGTTTGTAATGCTATTTTGTGAAATAAATTCTTGTGTTTTTTCAATGTATTGTTCTTTGTGTAACAGTAATACTGTGTTCCCCTTGTCTGCTTTTAAAATGATAACATTTTATTTTTGTAGCTTTCTCCTAATGTTTCCTAGTGTTGCAGATCCTGAGTTTGTTGTTGTCTTTGTGCTGCATTTTTATGCTGTTTATTATATTCTGGATTTCTTTTTTTACTAGTTCTCTAGTTAATCCAATGCTGACACTGCTATTTTCATTCCTATCATCCATTGTCAAAACACTTTCTGCTTCCATAATTAGATTTTCTAAGTAATCTTCATCTATTTCTGAATTTACATTGTATTTTCATCCTTTCTCCAACAGCTGTCTTTCTTTACTGTTTAACTGTGTGTCTGTAAGATTCACTAATCATGGGTAGAATTTGTATGTGTGTGTAAAGGTAATATGTTGTAATTGGAATTTTTTGAGTTGGTTGATCTTTCTTCTATGAACTGTTTCTATTCTTTGTACAGCAGTTTTTGTATGCTTTTTGACCCCGTTGACAAAATGGGAGAAAACTTTCGTATTATTTATGGTGTCTGCGAGTTGTAAATGTGTCTTATACAACTTGTAATTTAACTCTTGTTTTTTAGAGTATAGGGATTTGATCTTGTATTTTAACCATATTTTCTGAGCAGCATGCATTGCTTTTTGGGTGGTGGGGGTACTGTTTTTAATCTTTACATTGAATATTTGGGTACCAGATTGTTACATTTGCATATGTTGTTGAATTTTGTGTGTTGTATGGTTTTATGGATGTTCAGATGAATCTTCTGAATTTGTGGTATGGGCTACGTGGAAATGTCTGGCACGGCGTGAATAACAAGTCTGTTTGTGTGGCCATCCTCCGCAGCCAGCATATAAAAATCTGTTTTGTAAATAAAGCTGCCTTTTCCTGATTTATATTATTAAACAGTTCAATTAACTTTTTGTTTTAGTAAAAGAGTAACTACTTACGTTTTGTTGATTATCGTTTTCTCACATCTGCCTATCAGCAAGTTTGTGGCCGGGGATAATGACGTGTCCAGGGGTCCACCAAAAAACCACGGAATGACTGGCCAAACAGGCGACTCGGAGACTGCTTCTGGAGATAGGCATTCTCTGAAGCTGACCTACATTCTGTCTTACACCTTGGGGTTTTCTGGCTTTGGGAGATGGAATGGCATAACAGCACGCACAACAACCTGTGTGTCATTAAGGAGACTATGAATGTGTGGACGTCTTCCAGGCAGGCCTCTCCCAGGGAATCAGTCATCCTCTGCTGGCTCTGCATTGACTATATGAGGCTAATGCATGGTTACCTACTCTGTTGCGAGGAGCCACCTAAGTGTCGCTGTGGCTTCCAAATGACAGTCGTCCACCTCTTGCTGGACTGCTCACATTTAGCCGCTCTGTGGCAGACTTTCAACTTTCCCACCACCCTGCCTTCGGTGTTGGACACAATGCCTCCACAGCAGCTTTAGTTTTACTGAGACTGGGTTTTATATTTCTATGTAGGGTTTAGTGTGTGTTCTTTGACCCTCTGTGTCCTCCAGCCTAGTGCTTTAGGGTTGAGGTTTTAATGTGTTGCAGAGTCGCTGGCTTTCCATTTCTATTCTCATGGTTGCCAGCAACTGTAATCTGCTTTCATGTTTTACTATCTTCTGTTGTTTTCTTGTCCTCTTTTGTTCCTTTTAGTGTTCATAGCGTTCCCTTCATTCTTATGGCATTTCCTTTTTTTTCCGGTTTGTGTTACACGTTTCGTCCGTTTTATTCTCACACTTGTGGCATTGCTTTTTCGGAACGTTGGTGAGGCTGATGGGGCAATAGCTATCAAGATCAAGCGGGTTTTTACCGAATTTGAGCACAGGAATGATGGTGCTCTCCCGGCATTGCGATGGAAAGAAGCAATCACACCAGAGTCGGTTGAAGATGATGAGAATATGTCGCTTGTAGTCAGATGAGAGATGTTTAATCATCTGGCTGTGGATGCGATCAGGCCCAGGAGATGTGTCAGTGCAATGTGCAAGGGCACTGAAGGGCTCCCACTTTGTAAATGGGGTGTTATAGGATTCACCACAGCATGTAGTGAATTAGAGGACGTTTCCTTTCAGCCACCGTTCGAGTGTGCAAAACCCTGGGGGGTAATTATCCAATGCAGTGGCTAGAGCAAAGTGCTCGGCAAAGTGCTCGGCAAAGTGCTCGGCGAAGTGCTCGGCGAAGTGCTCGGCAAAGTGCTCGGCAAAGTGCTCGGCAAAGTGCTCGGCAATCGCATTTGCGTCGGTACATAACTCGCCATTTATGGTAACATCAGGGACAGCCGTTGAGGCCTGGTACCCAAAGAGGCATTTGATCTTTTCCCAGACCTGGGAAGGTGACGTGTGGCCCCCAATGATGGAGACTTATCTCTCCCAACACCACTCCTTCCGTTGTTCGATAAGGTAGCGAACACTGGCACGGAGCCATTTAAAGACTATGAGGTGCTCCAGGGAAAGGTGCCACTTACGCCGCTGTAAAGCTTGCAGACGCCCCTTAATTGCTTCAATGATTTCCGGCGACCACCAAGAGACTGCCTTACACCTTGGGCATCCTAAAGAACGAGGGATTGCGTTTTCTGTGACAGAAACAATTGTGCTAGTCATCTGCTCAACCATCACATCGATGTTACAATGTGGGGGATATTCACCGGTGACAGCAAAGGTGAAAGTTACTCAGTTGGCCATGTTCAAAGCCCATATGGGCAGGCATCTGTGTGCCTGATGCTGGGGCAGTGACAGGAAGATGGGGGAAGTGGTCACTACCACACAGGTAGTCATGTGCTCTCCAATGGATAGATGGGAGAAGTTCTGGGCTGCAGGTTGATACGTCAATGGCCGAGTAACTCCCATGAGCCACACTGAAATGTGTGGTGGCTCCAGTATTTAAGAGGCAGAGGTCAAATTGCGACAGCAAAGTTTCGACATCTCTTCCTCGCCCAGTAACTATGGTACCACTCCACAAGGGGTTATGGGCATTAAAATCTCCCGAAAGTAGGAAAGGTTTAGTCAGTTTATCAATCAGTGCAGCTAATACATTCAGGGGTACTGAACCATCTGGATGAAGATATACTTTGCAGACAGTTATTTCCTGCATCATCCTTATTGTGACACCCACAGCTTCAAGAGAGTTTTGAAGGGGCACATGTTCACTACAGACTGAGTTTAGAACATAAACGCAAACTACACCTGGCACTCGATTATAGTCAATGTGGTTCCTGTAATATGCCTTATAGCCACGGAGGGCAGGGGTCCACATTGCTGGGAACCAGGTTTCCTGGAGGGCACTGCAGATAACAGGTGTAAAACTTAACAGTTGCTGTAGCTCACCCATGCATTGGATAAAACCACCACAGTTGCACTGGACGATGACATCGTGAGACTGGGAAGGCACGGAACGTTCAATGAGGCAGTGTACGGTTCAGAGTTACCTGCTTCCACTGCTTTATTGCCTGAATGGTCTATATCCATCATGTGTGAGGGTCTGGCGAGATCTGGGTACTTAGCAGGCGCCCAAATCTCCACCCCACCTCAGCTACTTTGTAGGTAGCAGTGGTGTGGGTGCGACCGCCGTTTCCTTGGTCTTAGCAGTTTTTGTTTTGGATTTCTGTCACTGTTCCTTGGGTTTCCCTGGCTGGGAGGACTTCACTGGCTACGACTCCAGGAGTGAGGATGAGCGTGAAGTCCTACAACCAGCTGCTTTTGTGCTCTTTGGGCACTGGCAGGTGTCATGTTTCGCACTAGAAGATACCTGGGAATGGAGTGACCAAAGGAATCACTTCCTAGCGAGAGAAGCTGAAGAACACTTACACTTCTCCCGCTCAGAGGTGTGGATAGCTGTCCCTGATGGTTGGAGGGGTTGGGGGGTGGAGGAGGGGGGGGGTGTTTCTCCTCAATTAGGTGGTGCAGGAGCAACAGGGATGGAAATGCTCTCCAACATCAATGGGGCAGGTGTAGTCTACAGGATCTGATAGGTGACCTGGGTTGGCAGAGCTGATGGTGTCAGAATTGTTGTAGTGATGGTGTAAGACTATGTCATATGCACAGGATGCAGGTGTTCAAATTTTCTCTTAGCCTCAGTGTAGGTCAGTCGGTCCAGGGTCTTGTACTCCATGATTTTCCTCTCTTTCTGGAGAATCCAGCAGTCAGGTGAGCAAGGTGAATGGTTCTCTCCGCAGTTGACACAGGTTGAAGGCAGGGCACATGGAGTATTGGGATGTCATGGGCATCCACAATCTCGGCACGTGACACTGGAAGTAATGCGGGAAAACATATGGCTGAACTTCCAGCACTTAAAGCACAGAATTGGGGGACGGATACAGGGCTTTACATCACACCAGTAGACCATAACCTTGACCTTCTCAAACAATGTATCACCCTCAAAGGCCAAGATGAAGGCACCGCTGACAACCTCATTATCATTCAGACCCCGGAGGACATGCCGGATGAAATTTACACCTCGTCACTCTAAATTGGCATGCAGCTCAATTTCGGACTCCAAAAGAATGTCTCTGTGAAATGTGATACCCTGGACCACATTTAAGCTCTTATGGGGCATGATGGTTACAGAAACATCCCCGAGCTTGTGACAAGCGAGTAACCCTCATGACTGGGCAGAGGATGCTGTTTTGATCAAGACTGACCCAGATCTCATTTTGGACAAGCCCTCCACCACCCTGAAGTTGGCCTCTAAATCCTCAACAAAACCTGAGGCTTCATTGTCATGAAATATTCCCCATCAGCTCTCAAACATACAAGGTACTGGGGAAATAAGATCTGCTGCCATCCTTAGCTTAATGTCCATCCATGGTGTGGCCAGGGAGGGGAACGATTTGAGGGTTGTACTTCTGTGTGTTGAATTGAGCTTGTTAACGCTTAGAGACTGCTGGTGTTTCACCACCAGCAAAAGATGATGGACTGCACTTCATCGTTTATCATCCACCCTGATGCCACCCACTCCGACCATGGGTCCTCCCAATGTGTGCCACCCAGTTGCAGCAAAGGCCACCTGGCAGGATGGCCATTACTGGGAGTCCCGATGCCCTAGGGTGATGGGCATCTATCCCTTGGCATATGCGGGGAGTTAACAGTGGAGGCATCAGCAGCACGATCCCTGTGTGGTCTCGGGTCTAAAGATCTCAATTAGTGATGGACACGATGTACCTTTTAAGGCTCCTTTCTCCAGTTGGCTCATTCTTTGGGAAAAGTTTGAAGAATGGTGGTCAAACCCTACAGGGGACCATTACATAAAGGCCGAAACATGTGAAACTCCTTTTAATCACCTTGTATAACAAGCAGGAATACCTCGGGCCTACTCTAACCCCCGGACCTGCATGGGAGAATGGAGAATATGATATGGTTGCTCCAGTCCTGATTGTGCTACTGTGTCATGAGTGGAATGCTGCTCTGTGGCTAGGCAGTGGGACCTTGCGAGGTGGTGGGTGACTGGAGAAATAAGGCACGGGGATCTGTTGTTGTACAAAGCTGGGAAGGTATTAACAGTCTGTGAAGGCCTCAGTGAGACCCTCAGCATATTTTGAGAGGAGCTGCTTATCACTACTGATGCAACATGTATGGATGGCTAGGCTGTATGGAAGGGACTTCTTGCTATAGAAAGGGTGGCAGCTGTCAAAGTGTTCTAGAAACAAGATCTGTGACCCAGACATTTTTATAAATAAGACTGAGGCACTACTGAACATCTTATGTGATGAGAAAAAGTCAATAATTGTATCTGGGGACTTTATAATGTCAATATGTAAGTACACAGAGGAATTAAAATTCAGTTCCTTAATTTTATATGTAGTTTCAACTTTTATTCTATACACACATCAAAAACGTTTTGCGTGACCTCATTCCCTAGAGTTAGAGAGTAGTGAACCTATACAGAAAACTGGAATAGAAATCTACATAAACAATATTTCCGCCCTTTATATTGCTCATAAAAACCACACACTGCATGTTGTACCACTATACAGCGATACCTTCACAGGTGGTGTTCCAGATTTCTGTATACACTGGTACCTCTAATACCCAATAGCACATCCACTTGCATTGATGCATGACTGTATTTGTCATGGCGTACCATCCACAAGTTCATCAAGGCACTGTTGGTCCAGATTGTCACAGTCATCAACGACGATTCGGCATATATCCCCAAGAGTGGTTGGCGGGTCATGTCATCCATAAACAGTCATTTTCCATCCATCCCAGACATGTTTGATGGGTTCTGCCTGGAAAACATGCTGGCCACTCTAATCGGATGATGTAATTATCCTGAAGGAAGTCATTCATGGGGGTGTGAATTCTCGTCCACAACGATTAATGCCTCACCAATATGCTGCCGATATCATTGCACTATTGGTTGGAGAATGGCATACACGTATCATGCAGCCATTATGATGCCTTCCATGACCATCAGCAACATACATCAGTACCACATAATGAATCTACGCCTGCTGGACAGTGTGTCTTAGGTGTTCAGCCTCACCGGGTTGCCTCTAAACACGTCTCCAACGATTGTGTGGTTGAAGGCATATACGATACACATTAGTGAAGAGAATGTGATGCCAATCCTGAGTGGTCCCTTCAGCACATTGTTGGACCCATCTGTAAGACACTGCATGATGTCCTGGTTGCAAAAATGTCAGGAGTGGAGTTGCCCATCATGCAGCCTGTTGTGCACAGTTTGAGTCATGACATGACATCCTGTGGCTGCAGAAAAAGCATTATTTTGGCATTGCTGTCAGGGTTCCTATGAGCCATAATCCATAGGTAGCAGTAATCCACTGCAGTAGGAGCCCTTGGGTGGCCTAAGCGAGGAATGTCATCAGTAGTTCCTGTCTCTCCGTATGTCCTCTATGTTTGAACATTATCACTTTGGCTCACTTCGAAATGCCTGGACACTTCCCCTGTTGAGAGCCCTTCGTAGCACAAAGTAACTAAGTGGACATGATTAAACCACAGCATTGACCATCTAGGCATGGCTGAACTTCAGACAACATGAGTTGTGTACCTCCTTCCAGGTGGAATGACTCGAACTTATTGGCTGTCGGAGCTCCTCCGTGTAATAGGTGCTGCTCATGCATGGTTGTTTATATCTTTGGGTGGGTTTAGTGACATCTCTTAACAGTCAAAGGGACTGTGTCTGTCATACAATATCCACAGTCAATGTCTATCCTCAGCAGTTCTCGGAACTGGGGTGATGGAAAACTTTTTCTGGCATGTGTATAAATGTCCCAGCATGGCTAACAAACTCTTCAAAAAGTTTCATAGACAATACATCTTCAAATATAGAAACCTCAGATATAGAAGTAATGAACATTGACCTAGGCTTATCTGACCACAATGCACTCATTACGGTTCTCACACTTCCCGTAAATACAAAAATAGTACATCATATGTACAAAAGAATTTTCTCCCCTGAAAACTGCCACCAGTTTACTGCCACACTGACTGACCAATCCTGGGCATAAGTATTGTCACAAACAAATACAAATGCCATGTTCTCTCTTTCCATGACAGATTTGGAAATTTGCTTTATAAAAAGATTCATGAAAGTCAACTCACATACACTTACACACACTTTAAGAAACCTCAACACTGAAGTGAAAATTTTTACTGACACTAACTAAAAAAAATAAAATTGTATGAAACTACAAATGTAACTGTATAAAAAGGACAATTAATGTAGCATACATATTACATAATTATAGATTGGTAAGGGAGTCAGACAATGAAAGAACGTGGTAAATTGTTAAAGAGAACTGGGAAAAAGCAGTAAGGAACAGGAGACTGTACTTATATCTGGTGATAACATTAAACTAAAAAAGAAGCATTGCTCAATTACATTATTAACTACTTTCTAAGTGTACTTGAGAAACCAAGCAAGAACTTTAGCAAACAAAAGAAAATAACAGCACCAAAGTAGTCATCAATATGAGAATAAGTTCCACTAATGAATATGAAATGTGGAAGTTATTAATAGTCTGACACCAAAAATGTATGCAGAAATGGATAAAGTGCAAGTGTCACAAATAAATAAGTTGCTTCACATACTGTCAATTTCTCATTCAGTGAAGGTGTGTTCGCACATAGGATGAAAATTTCTAAGGTTAGAACTCTGTTCAAAAATGGATATTCAATCTAGGTAGATAACTACTGATGTATGTCCCTCCTTCCATCTATTTCATAAATCTTTAGAAAGTTGATGAAAATCAGGATCATAAACTATCTCGACACCTCCAATCTTCTGAATTGTAATCAACACAGCTTTCGTACAGGTTACAACACAGGAGCCATACAAGTCTCGTGCAGGAGCCGGAAGGAATTTGGACCATAACAAAAGTGATGTAGGAATCAACCAAGATCTTATCAACACCTTTGATACAGTGAACCAGTAAATACTCCATGAGAAACTGGAGGCTACAGCATCAAAGAAATTGGCAAGGAGCTAACTTAATCCTATCTACAACATAGAACTCAGGTTGTGGAACTTACAGGGTCTCAAAACAGGCAAAATATGAAGTGGCTATCAGATGCTAAGAGGGTGGCAACAGGTGCCCCATAGGGTACTGTTCATGGCCCCCTATAATTTCTGATCTATATAATTGACATTAAAAGCCCAAACAGTTTGTCAAAAATGATGTTATTTGCAGACCATACAACCATAATTTGGTGATGATGGAAAATCCTTATCTATTACTGCTGAAAAGGTTGTGAAGTGCATGCTGCAGTGGTTTCTTCCTAATAAGTTAACATTTCATTTAAATAAAACAAATTACCTACAGCACAGTAAAGGAAATGAGAAGTACATCCTCCAGGTATTATTGAGTGACCATGAAATAGAGAAAGTAAAGTTTACAGAATTATTGGGCATGCACACTGACAATGACTTCAGCTGGAAAAGCCATTGCATTTACATATCCAAAAAACTCAATTCTGCACATTTTGCACTGAGCACAATTTCTGGAGTATGTTGCAAACAATGTACAAGGTTAGTGTATTTTGCTTATTTCCAGTTCACTGTATCTTATGGGAGAATGTTCTGGGGTGTTAAAAAAACCTCACTTGCAGATATTTTGAAATGACGGGTAAAAGTCTTTAAAATGATTAAATACAGCTCTCCACAAACACACTGCAAGCCCTTATTCATGCAGTTAATAATACTTACAGTACCATTGTTGTTCATATTCAAAAGTATGTCTGATAGAAGTACACACTCAAGTAGTTTACATATGAATTCAGATTTACAGAAGTACAACACACATCAGCAAGAATCTGCATGTAGAAAGAGCTATAAAAACAAAAACTCAAAACAGGTTGAGCCATTATGGAATAAAGCTGTCAATTTGGATCAAGGGAATTAAAGATGACAGAAAATTGAAGTCAGAGATAAAAACTTACATATTAAATTAATGTTTCTATATCATGGATGAGTATTTTGAATCCTTTGATGACTAATAACCTCTTGTTTTCTGTTCATTGTCATTCAAGCATGCTGTTCTCATTGTAAATTTTAAATATTGTTTGTATACTCTTGTTCGTTGAAGTGTACTGCTCGTACGGCAGAATTGTTATAGAGCACATCTAATACCAATCCATTAGTTCATTATGAAATTTTTTAAACACATTGTAAAATGTTAATTTCATATTAGTTATATTAACATCTAGAATTGTGCTGTATCTGAACAAATTTTTTTTCTTTTTGTAAATAATAAAGAAAAAACACAAACTAGGAAATGATCAGAAAGTAATTATATGTACAAATTAACTTGGAATGTAAATGTAAAAAGACTTTTTCCACATCATTACAATCTATCATGCAAAATCGTCCATGAAATATGTAACTAACTAACTTTATAGTGGGTCACTGATGAAGACTGAGTACTTTCCTCTTTTATTTCTTTGATTGCTGCAGCAATACGCTAATATTAACACACAAATGGGAAAAACATTAAGCAGTTTTCAAGATTTTTAGTGTTGTTGTTGTTGTTGTTGTTGTGGTCTTCAGTCTTGAGACTGGTTTGATGCAACTCTCCATGCTACTCTATCCTGTGCAAGCTGCTTCATCTTCCAGTACATACTGTAGCCTACATCCTTCTGAATCTGCTTAGTGTATTAATCTCTAGGTCTCCCACTGTGATTTTTACCCTCCACACTGCCCTCCAATACTAAATTGTTGATCCCTTGATGCCTAAGAACATGTCTTACCAACCAATCCCTTCTTCTAGTCAAGCTGTGCCACGAACTCCTCTCCAATTCTATTCAGTACCTCCCCATTAGTTATGTGATCTACCCATCTAATCTTCAGCATTCTTCTGTAGCACCACATTTCGAAAGCTTCTATTCTCTTCTTGTCTAAACTATTTATCATCCATGTTTCACATGCATACATGGCTACACTCCATACAAATATTTTCAGAAACGACCCAGTATTCCAGCCAATATTGTCAAAAGCTTTTTCTAAGTCTACAAATGCTATAAACACAGGTTTGCCTTTTCTTAATCTAGCTTCTAAGATAAGTCGTAGGGTCAGTATTGCTGCACGTGTTCCAATATTTCCATGGAATCCAAACTGATCTTCCCCGAGGTCAGCTTCTGCAAGTTTTTCCATTCATCCGTAAAGAATTCCCGTTAGTATTTTTGCAGCTGTGACTTATTGAACTGATAGTTCGGTAATTTTCACATCTGTCAATACCTGCTATCTTGGGGATTGGAATTATTACATTCTTCTTGAAGTCTGATGGTATTTCGCCTGTCTCATACATTTTTCTCACCAGATGGTAGAGTTTTGTCAGGACTGGCTCTCCCGAGGCTGTCAGTAGTTCTAATGGAATTTTGTCTACTCCTGGGGCCTTGTTTCGACTTAGGTCTTTCAGTGCTCTGTCAAACTCTTTGCGCAGTATCATATCTCCCATTTCATCCCAGCATTTTAAGTGTTATATAGGGAGAAAACGGAAGAACGTGATGTCTTGGTTCAGTTACACACAATATTTTTGAGTGTTTCATCTACCAATGGGAAAATGCTCCTATCCAAACACAAAAAAGTGTATGTGCTCCTGTTTAAATAATTGACTGATAAATTTGATTCCAGCTGCCTCATCCTACTTTACTCAGCATCTTCCCTAAAATTTCCCAAAACTTTTGGTACACAAATATATTTGTTCTCTTCTCACTACTCTGTCACTCATACCCCTGCACCCCGGCTTGCCCAATCTCACTCACTCACTCACCCCTACTCTATTTGTCTCTCTAAATATCACCGTTACCTGTCAGAATTGCAGTCTCGTTTTCTCTGTACTACTACTACTACTACTAGTATTTCCTCTTGCTGTCACTGTCTCTGGCTTGCTCTATCTTACTGCTGCTATCTGTTTCACTCCTTCCTACTGCTGCTGTATCTTCTCACTGACACACTATCTCTCTTCTTTTTTGCCATTGTCACAGACTCTGTGTAGCATTATCATTGGTTCTCACCTACTTCCACTTCCCAATTTTGTTCATTCCTCTCCAACCGTCCCTATCTGCTAAACTCTTTTGCTTGCACTGTTTTGTATCCCGTTGTGACTGTGTCCCTCTCTTTCTCTAACACTGCCCCTGTCTCCTATGCTATTTTCATGCAACAACCACTGTCTGTTATATTTCAGTACTTACTACTTTCCCATCTCTTTCCCATTGCCACTATCTGCCTACCTCTCAGCATAAAAAAGCATGAATGTGTTTATACCAAAATTTTTTGTAAATTTTTTAAAGGTGTTGAGGAACATAGAATGAGGCAGCTGGAATGCCACCTTCCTGACAGAATCTTTTAAGAAGAAGCACAATTGCCGTTTTTAGTGCTACAGCTTGTTCTCTTCTTTTCCCTGCTACAGGCAGGAATGTGACTTTTGAAAGGACAGTAATATTTTGATTGTTTATTTATCTGAGACTGAAATAACTTAAATACTGGAGATGCTGAGTTGCAGACAGACACAAGAAAGACTCAAACAAGTAAGTTCTCAGCAAAAAGGCCTTCATCAGAATTCCAATGAAGGCCTTTTTGGCTGAAAGCTTACTTGTCTGACACTCTCTTGTTATCCCTATCTGCAGCTCAACATCTCCCCTACACGGTGAGTATTAATCTAACCTTTTCATAACACTGTCATTAGTCCATCATGGATATTCCATTGTTTGAAATAACTGAAAACTAATTTGGTCTCATACTGAAATTTACATGCAGAGAAATTCTGCATGTGCTTCAGTAACAGCACTCAGTTCCCAGAATCCTGACGATATGTAATGGAGAAACTTAACAGCATACTTATTGATGCTATGTCACATTATAAATTACAGTTTTGTCTCAAACGGGATATTACATGTCTATTTAACATTTTCTACTGTGGTATCTTTGAACTACTTTACCCCAGAATCTGATAAATACATACAAGAAATTTATATGGCTACTCAGCATAGGGATCTTAGGAATATGTTGTAAGAATTACAGCCATTTGCTGTGTATAGTCATCTTGGAAACCGTTCCTCAGTTCCAGTATCCAAAAATGATGTTTTAGAGTGATTTTTGAAAATGGTGAAATAGCAATTCTAGATAAACTCTTAGATAAGATACAGTTTAAATCCAAACAATTTGCTGCAGTTAGATTTTTAGTTTGCATTGCTGACAGCAAAAAATGTGAAAATGCTTTTTTCAATTTTCTCGGGGACTACCCAAGAACTAAACGGCACCTCCATAAACCACTTAAGGTGCACCATACACAATATTGACTGCGAAAAAACCCACCATGTGGTTAATCAATGCAATACATAATGTTAACACTTTGCTAAAGGTAAACTGATGAACATAGACGTTAAGTCCCATAGTGCTCAGAGCTAAAAGTAACAACACTTTCTCTAAAGACTCTTCCCAGACAGCACATACAGGCTGAATACTTGATGCCCTTGGGGTTTCATTTTGTAGGAAAATAAATTCATGATTTTCTATAGTTTCATGTTCCTATTGAGACAAAACACCATGCAGCACTAAGTTCCTGCTATGGGGAAAAACTGACTTTTAGAATCACTTAAAACTTCATCAAAATTGTTTTGTCTACATGTACATCTACATCTACATCTACATCTACATGGATACTCTGCAAATCACATTCAAATGTCGGGCAGAGGGTTCATCGAACCACCTTCACAATTCACTACTATTCCAATCTCGTGTAGTACGCGGAAAGAATGAACACCTACATCTTTCTCTACCAGCTCTGATTTCCCTTATTTTATCATGGTGATCATTCCTCCCTATGTAGGCCAGTGTCAACAAAATATTTTCACACTCAGAGGAGAAAGTTGGTGATTGGAATTTCGTGAGAAGATTCTGTTGTAAAGAAAAATGCCTTTCTTTTAATGATTTTCAGCCCAAATCATGTATCATTTCTGTGACACTCTCTCCCATATTTCACAATAATACAAAATGTGTTGCCTGTCTTTGAACTTTTTCAATGTACTCTGTCAGTCCTATCTGGTAAGGATCCCCACTCTGTTCAGCAGTATTCTAAAAGAGGATGGACAAGCATAGTGTAGGCAGTTTACTTAGTAGGTCTGTTACATTTTCTAAGTATCATGCCAATAAAATGCAGTCTTTGGTTAGTCTGCCCCACAACATTTTCTATGTGTTCATTTCAATTCAAGTTGTTTGTAATTGTAATATCTAGGTATTTAGTTGAATTTGCAACTTTTAGATTAGACTGGTTTATCATGTAACTGAAGTTTAACAAGCTCCTTTTAGCACTCATGTGGGTGACCTCACACTTTTCATTATTTAGGGTCAACTGCCACTTTTCACACAATCAGATATCTTTTCTAAATCATTTGCAGTTTATTTTGATCTTCTGATGACTTTATTAGTCAACAGATGACAGCGTCATCTGCAAACAACCGAAGATGTCTGCTCAGATTGTCTCCCAAATCGTTTATATAGATAAGGACATGCAAAGGGCCTATAACACTACCTTGGGGAATGCCACAAACCACTTCTGTTTTCCTCAATGACTTTCCATCAGGTACTACGAACTGTGACCTCTCTGACAGGAAATCACAAATCCAGTCACGTAACAGAGATGATATTCCACAAGCACGCCATTTCACTATGAGCCGCTTGTGTGGTACAGTGTCAAAAGCCTTCTGGAAATCCAAACATTAAAGGATGATAATGTTCAGGAAATGAAGTTAGTGGACATTAATAATAACCCCCTTGATAAGGATGAATTAATAACAGAACTGCAATATGCTCTTAATTTACTACCAACCGTGAAAATAACAAACTCTGCAAAAATTTTGACCTCAGTTTTTAAAAATGGACTACAGGAAGCATATCCAAATGTGACAATGGCTCATTTGTAAAGGCTTTTTTGCAACAATCCCCATTTCAAACTTAGCAAATGAAAGGAGTTTTAGTAAATTGTATGGTGACTGTCAATAGCAGATAGACTATCTAGAATACAGGTTCCTAACCTTTCTTAGACCGTTACCCCTGAGTGCAAACAGACATTAGCTACCATGGCCCCTGGCATCTTCTGACCCCATACCCCACCCCACATTATCACCAACTACAGCACCTTACTAAACTGTAAAATGAAAGACTTTCACTGGAACACTTATTTTCAAAATGATGAATAACATACGAATTCATGGTGCATCACAAGTGATATCCACAATTCCTTCTCAGATACGAAAACTAACTATCCACAGTGAGCATAGACACTGTTACAAGTCATACTTATCCTTTATTACTCCTCTCCATTGTGGCATTTGCTTGACCTGAGCACTGCTACTGCATTTAAAATCAAACAAATTCAGATGTGTGCACTATAATGGCTGTTTGTAAACCACTTGATTGCTGTGCCCCTTGCTTCTGAACTGGCAGATGCTGGACGACTTCGGGCTGTTAATGCTTTTTGTCCAACCACTTTAATGATAATGATAATAATAATAATAATAACAATAATAATAATGTTTACAGCACTATAGTACAGCTTATGTTGTTACTACTGTTTTGCTGTGTTGTGCTGCAAATTATTTCATTATCTGTTCTGAAGTGAGTAATGAAGCAATTTATGGGCTACTTAGATATTACCTACAACTTGAAGAAGAAGATTTCTTGAGATATTTAGCATTTGTTATGAATATGTCTTCACTTTTTTCGTAAGCCATGTAATCAACAAAGCACAGGGTATGTATGTAGTGGGTCGACTATGTGTGGAACCTGTAACCTCCACGGCATAAATGCCAGCAATTGAGAAAGAGTAATTATTGGTATCTTATATAATAAATATTATGGTCTTACAACATTGTGATGATATTAATGATCTTTTGAAAATAACTCACATAGAAACACTTAAATTGCTTAGTTTTTACCTATCAGAAAATTTCATTTTAACGTACAGGGAGTAATTAACCCCAGGTTGAAAACCACTGATCTAGAAAGTACCTAAACTGCTGCAATGCTCAGTGGTATTGTCTTTAACTCTATTTGTTCTCACCACTGTGTCACTAGTGAATTTTAAATTAGTATCAGTGCATCTAATAAATATGTTTCATTACATAAATTGGCCATGTGTGATTATATTCACTAAGTATAGTGCCTTGTTCCCACAGCTGAATTTGATATCATCATCGACAATGTAGGAAAAGATAGATTGCTATTTACCATGAAGAGGACATGTCAACTTGCAGAAAGGCACAATTAAAAGACACTTATATAAAGCATGTGACGACAGCCTTTATCAGTAAGAGACACATTCACAGCACATACAAGCAAGCAAACCTCATGCACATTTGACAGCCAAGTGCAAAGTCTCAGGCTGGAATGCAACTATGATGTGGGATGCAACCATCAATCTGAGAGGGTGGGCAAGGGGAAGGGGTGGTAGTGTATGAGTGGGGAGAGTGATGAAACCTGTCTATTGAAGTGTGCATGGATTAGACTGCCAACAGGTGCAGTGTCAGGACGATGAGATAAAAAAAGGAGCAAAATAAGGAGAAGAGCAGGAAAAGACAGTTGCAAATAAACAGGATGGGAGATGAGAATGGGGAGGAGATGATGGGTAGAGGGGGTGAAAACTATTGCATGGAGGGTGTTGGTATGGTATGTTACCATTGGTTGAGGCTGGAATTATTACAGGAGCAGAGACTGTGTTGTAAGGATATAGCTCAGAAAAGCTGGTGATGGAGGGAATGATCCAGATGGCTGGGGTAGTGAAACAGCCATTGAAATTAGGTGTGTTATGTTCAGCTGCTTGTTGTGCCACTGGGTGCTCTACATCGGTCTCAGCCACAGTGTGGCATCTTGCTGGACAGCTGTTTGGTACTCTTTCCAATATAAAAATCTGTGCAATGGTTGCCACCCAGCTGCTAAATGATGAAGCTGCTCTCACAGGAGACCTGGTACTTGATGGGGAAGTATAAACCTGTGACAGGACTGGAATAGGATGTGCTGGGTGGGTGGATTGTGCAGGTTTTGCACCTGGGTCTTCCACAGCAATAAGATCCTTGTCGTAAGTGGTTGGGATAGGGGATTGCATAGGGATGGACGAGGGTATGGTGGAAGTTGGGTGGGTGGGTGATTAAACACTACTTTAGAAGGGGTTGGTATCTCAGGGAGGGTGTCCCTCATTTCAGGGCACAATGATAGGTAATCAGCATACAGAACAATGGAGGTTTTGTCACTACAGATAGGCAGTCCATGGATGGCCAGGGTGTACAGGAAGGATTTTTTGGTGTGAAAGGGATGACAGCCCTCAAAATGCAGGTACTGTTGGTGGTTGGTGACTTTAATGTGGACAGAGATGGAGCTGAAGCCATCAGAGATGAGGTGGTCCACATACAGGAAGGCGGTACACTGTGCTGAGGAGGACCACCTGAAGTGGATGGGAGAGAAGGTGTTGAAGTTGTGAAGGAACAAAGATAGGGTGTCTTGGGCCTGAGCCCAGATCATGAACACATGGGTTATGCCGGTTTGAGTTGAGCAGTGCAAAGGGGATAGTGGTAGTCATAGTAGAGCAGTGGATGGCCTTTATGGAAAGTTATGTGACAGCAAAGTCACAGAAAAATTATGGCCAGTTGCTTGCGGAGAAGTTTAATGGTATCAAAGTGCCAGTAAAGTGTGTCACGCAATGCTCAGTCTGAACATGGCATCACACATGACCTGTTTTGAACAAGTCAAAAAACATCCCAGAACATGCGCACACACCTGAAAACATTGCTCAGATCACCAGAAAATGCTTTAAGATCCTACCAAATCAATCCAGAGCCCATCACAAGAGACTGGCAGACCACACTGATCATGCAGAAAAATACTACACCTGGATCTGCACATGCATCCCTACCAAATGTCTGTTGTTCATTGATTACAACCATCAGATGCTTGTCAACACATCCAGTCTTGCAAGTGGCTGTTCACCGAGATAACAATGAATGACTTGGGCATGGATCTGTTCTTTATATCTAATGAAGCCTGGTTTCACTTGAGTGATTATATCAACCTGCAGGATAATAGGTTCTGGGCAGTATAGAATCTGCACAACTTCCGAGAAATATTATTGCATGATCAGAAGGTTGTCCCATCTTCTATCATGAGATGCTGACATTGGCATATAACACTGCCAACAGTTTTAAACCAATCTGTGACAGAATTAATGGAGGAGGGAAAGATCTATAGTTACTTCCAAAAGGTGGAGCAACTGCCCATATAGCCAGTCAAACCTTGGAGAACATTTACACAATCTTCACATCTGACAGGGTTGTTAGCAGGGGTCAGTCTGGCTGCAGTCCTAGCTGGTAACCCAGGTCACCTGATCTGTCACTGGGTAATCACTTTGCATGTGGAACCCTCAAGTCTAAAATGTATTGCCACAACATTCAGAGTCTTAACAAAACTGCAGCAGAACATATTAGATGGGATTCCAGAAGTCTAGCTTCAGTCTGCCTTCAGTGACTTGCTTCTCAGGGCCCAAAAGTGCCAAGAGACTTTCACTCTTTGCTACAGTTAGGTTAGAATTGTATTTCCTTTTCTCTATTGTTTTTCTCTTAACCCTCAAGCTCTGTTCTCAATGCCACTTTAATTTGCTCCACCATGTATTTGAAAATGGTAACTTTTTCATCTTTTGTTTATGCTTAGTAAGAAATTATTAACCTCTCAAATAATTTTCAGACTTTGAAGTCTAAGTTTTCCTTATGTTTTAAATATCATTGGCAATAAAAAACCAATTTCCATTATGCTCTAATGAGCTTTCCATCATACCATCTACAAGCATGAGAAATGGAAAATGTGCAAATTGATTTAAGCCGCTTGTAAAATATGTACACTTAGTTATTTTGTCTCAAGTTACACAAATGACGTTTATGAAATTTAAACAATAAAAAAATACCAGTTATTTAAAGGAAATTAGAGTGGTGTCCAGTTTGTTTGATGATAACTTTAGCCTTTCCATCCTGCCCCCTTTTCCCCTAACACTGACTATGTTTTAATGGCAATGGTCCCCCTTCTAGCAATCTAGAGTTCAATATAGTGGGAAACAGTAACCTAGAGTGTACTGGTCTGCACCACAATCAGAACAGAAAACTCATGCTGCCCTTGCATCACAAGACTGACATGGAACAGCAGAGCTAATGACATGCTGCTGGAAATAGATTTGTTTCATTGCAATATTGATCACGGAACCTCATAACGCAAAGTTAGAGTTATGATTTGTTATTGTTTTTTATGTGAAGAATGGCATTCCTGGAGTAAAAAAAATTAAATTCTCTCTCAGTGTGTCATCTTGCATGAGAAATGCATGGCATAAGGGAAATAAAGATTTTAAAAGGATGACATTTGGAAGTAAGTGCACTATTACGTAATTGCCAAACATTTGCAAAGGTATTGCGAATTCTTAGGTGGACTAAAGACAGCTACTTAGTAAAATGTTTATCAAGCAGATCTTATGTGGATGATCCTAGGGGACGTGCAAAAGCTTTTGCTTTTTAAGCTTTGTTAGCTCCTGATACTTCGTAACACTTACTGACGATGAAATACAGAAATTGCATCAGAATTAAATACAAAAGGCACAATGCCGACCTAAGTACAAGAAGACTGACTCTTCTTACTGTCTATGTTTTGAACCTAAACTGTGAGACCAGTTTTAGATTCCGATGCTTCACGTCCGGTTTACTGTATCCCTTGGGCCTTCTTATTGAAGATGAAACACAGAAATTGCATCGTAATTATATACATAAGGCACAATGCCGACTTAAGTACAAGAAGACTGACTCTTCTTACTGTCAATGCCTTGAACCTTTCCTGTGAGACCAGTTTTAGATTCCGATGCTTCACTTCAGGTTTTCTGTATCCCTTGGACCTTCTTGTTGCCGATGAAACACAGATATTGCAACGGAATTAAATACAAAAGGCACAATGACGACTTAAGTACAAGAGGACTGACTCTTCTTACTGTCTACGTTTTGAACCTTTCCTGTGAGACCAGTTTTAGATTCCGATGCTTCACTTCCGGTTACAGAATCCCTTGGACCTTCTTTTTGAGGATGAAACACAGAAATTGCATCCGAATTAAATACAAAAGGCACAATGCCGACTTAAGTACAAGAAGACTGACTCTTCTTACTGTCTATGGTTTGAACCTATCCTGTGAGACCAGTTTTAGATTCCGATGCTGCACTTCGGGTTTACTGTATCCCTTGGATCTTCCTATTGATGATGAAACTCAGAAATTGCATGGGAAATAAAAACAAAGGCACAATGCCGACTTATGCACAAGAAGACTGACTCTTCTTAATCTCTATGTTTTGAACCTTTCCGGTGAGACCAGTTTTAGATTCTGATGCTTCACTTCAGGGTTACTGTATCCCTTGGATCTTCTTATTGACGATGAAATACAGATATTGCATCGGAATTATATACAAAACGCCCAATGCTGACTTAAGCAAAGAAGACTGACTCTTCTTACTGTCTATGTTTTGAACCTTTCCCGTGAGACCAGTTTTAGATTCCGATGCTTCACTTCAGGTTTTCTGTATCCCTTTGACCTTCTTGACTCCGATGAAACACAGAAATTGCATCGGAATTACATACAAAAGGCACAATGCCGACTTAAGTACAAGACGACTGACCCTTCTTACTGTCTATGTTTTGAACCTCTCCTGTAAAACCAGTTAGAGATTCCGATGCTTCACTTCCGGTTACAGTATCCCTTGGCCTTCTTTTTGACGATGAAACACAGAAATTGCATCGGAATTAAATACAAAAGGCAAAATGCCGACTTAAGTACAAGAAGACTGTCTCTTCTTACTGTCTATGCTTTCAACCTTTCCTGTGAGACCAGTTTTAGATTCCGATGCTTCACTTCAGGTGTACTGTATCCCTTGGACCTTGTTATTGACGATGAAACACAGAAATTGCCCGGAATTAAATACAATATGCACAGTACCGACTTGAGTACAAGATGACTTAATCTTCTTACTGTCTATGTTTTGAACCTTTCCTGTGTGACCAGATTTAGATTCCGATGCTTCACGTCCAGTTTACTGTATTCCTTGGACCATCTTATTGAAGATGAAACACAGAAATTTCATCGGACTTATATACAAAAGGCACAATGCCGATTTAAGTACAAGAAGACTGACTCTTCTTACTGTATATGATTTGAACCTTTCGTGTGAGACCAGTTTTAGATTCCGATGCTTCACTTCAGGCTTACTGTATCCCTTGGATCTTCTTATTGACGATGAAACACAGCAATTGCATCGGAATTAAATACAATAAGCACAGTACCGACTTAAGTACAAGATGACTTAATCTTCTTACTGTCTATGTTTTGAACCTTTCCTGTGAGACCATATTTAGATTCCGATGCATCACGTCCGGTTTACTGTATTCCTTGGAACTTCTTATTGAAGATGAAACACAGAAATTGCATCGGACTTATATACAAAAGGCACAATGCCGATTTAAGTACAAGAAGACTGACTCTTCTTACTGTATATGATTTGAACCTTTCGTGTGAGACCAGTTTTAGATTCCGATGCTTCTCTTCAGGTTTACTGTATCCCTCGGACCTTCCTATTGATGATGAAACTCAGAAATTGCATGGGATATATATACAAAGGCACAATGCCGACGTAAGTACAAGAAGACTGACTCTTCTAACTGTCTATGCTTTGCACCTAAACTGTGAGACCAGTTTTAGATTCCGATGCTTCACTTCAGGTTTACTGTATCCCTTGGACCTACTTACTGACGATGAAACACAGAAATTGCATCGGAATTAAATACAAAATGCCCAGTGCCAATGAAGTACAAGAAGACTGACTCATCTTACTGTCTATGTTTTGAACCTTTTCTGTGAGATCAGTTTGACATTACGATGCTTCACTTCAGGTTTACTGTATCCCTTGGACCATCTTTTTGACGAAGAAACACAGAAATTACATCGGAATTAAATACAAAAGGCACAATACAGACTTACGTACAAGAAGACTGACTCTTCTTACTGTCTATGATTTGAACCTTTCGTGTGAGACCAGTTTTAGATTCCGATGCTTCACTTCAGGTTTACTGTACAAATTGTACCTTCCAATTGACGATAAAACTCAGAAATTGCATCGGAAATAAGAACAAAAGGCACAATGCCGACTTAAGTACAAGAAAAGTGACTCCTCTTACTCTCTATGGTTTGAACCTTTCCTGTGAGACCAGTTTTCGATTCCAATGCTTCACTTCAGGCTTACTGTATCCCTTGGATCTTCTTATTGACGATGAAACACAGCAATTGCAGCGGAATTAAATACAAAAGGCCCAATGCCGACCTATGTACAAGAAGACTGACTCTCCTTACTGTCAATGTTTTGAAACTTTCCTGCAAGACCAGTTTGAGATTCCGATGCTTCACTTCCGGTTACAGTATCCCTTGGACTTCTTTTTGACGATGAAACACAGAAAATGGATCGGAATTAAATACAAGAGGCACAATGCCGACTTAAGTACAAGAAGACTGACTCTTCTTACTGTCTATGATTTGAACCTTTCCTGTGAGACCAGTTTTAAATTCCGATGCTTCACTGCTGGATTACTGTATCCCTTGGACCTCCTTATTGACGATGAAACACAGAAAGTGCATCGGAATTAAATACAAAAGGCACAATGCCGACTTAAGTACAAAAAGACTGACTCTTCTTACTGTCAATGATTTGAGCCTTTCCTGTGAGACCAGTTTTAAATTCCGATACTTCACTTCAGGTTTACTGTATCCCTTGGATCTTATTATTGACGATGAAACACAGCAATAGCTTCGGAATTTAATACAATATGCACAGTACCGACTTAATTACAAGAAGACTTAATCTTCTTGCTGTCTATGTTTTGAACCTTTCCTGTGGGACTAGTTTTAGATTCCGATGCTTCACGTCCGGTTTACTGTACCCCTTGGACCTTCTTATTGAAGATGAAACACAGAAATAGCATCGGACTTATATACAAAAGGCACAATGCCGACTTAAGTACAAGAAGACTGACACTTCTTACTGTCAATGCTTTGAAGCTTTCCTGTGAGACCAGATTTAGATTCCGATGCTCACTTCAGTATTTCTGTATCCCTTCGACCTTCTTGTTGCCGATGAAACACAGAAATAGCAACATAATTAAATACAAAAGGCACAATGCCGACTTAAGTACAAGAAGACTTACTCTTCTTACCGCCTCTATTTTGAACCTTTCCTTTGAGACCAGTTTGAGATTCCGATGCTTCACTTTCGGTTACAGTATCCCTTGGACCTTCTTGTTGGCGATGAAACAAAGAAATTGCATTGGAGTTAAAAACAAAAGACACAATGCCGACTTAAGTACAAGAAGACTGACTCTTCTTACTGTCTATGGTTTGAACCTATCCTGTGAGACCAGTTTTAGATTCCGATGCTTCTCTTCAGGGTTACTGTATCCCTCGGACCTTCCTACTGATGATGAAACTCAGAATTTGCATGGGATATAAATACAAAGGCACAATGCCGACTTAAGTACAACAAGACTGACTCTTCTTACTATGTTTTGAATCTTTCCTGTGAGACCAGTCTTTGATTCCGATGCTTCACTTCAGGTATACTATATCCCTTGGACCTTGTTATTGACGATGAAACACAGAAATTGCATCGGAATTAAATGCAAATGCACAATGCCAATTAAGTACAAGAAGACTGACTCATCTTAATGTCTATGATTTGAACCTTTCGTGTGACACCAGTTTTAGATTCCGATGCTTCACTTCAGGTATACTGTACCCCTTGGACCTTCTTATTGACGATGAAAGACAATATTGCATTGTAATTAAGTACAAAATGTACAATGCCGACTTAAGTACAATAAAACTGACTCTTCTTACTCTCTATGTTTGAACCAATCCTGTGTGACCAGTTTTAGATTCCGATGCTTCACTTCAGGTTTACTGTATGAGTTGGACCTTCCAATTGACGATGAAACTCAGAAATTGCATCATAAATAAATACAAAACTCACAATGCCGACTTAAGTACAAGAAGAGTGACTCTTCTCACTCTCTATGATTTGAAACTTTCCTGTAAGACCAGTTTTAATTCCGATGCTTCGCACCAGGTTTACTGTATCCCTTGGACCTTGTTATTGACGAAGAAACACAGAAATTGCATTGTAATTAAATACAGAAGAACAATGCTGACTTAAGCACAAAAGGATTGTCTCTCCTTACTGTCTATGATGTGAACCTTTCCTGTGAGACCAGTTTTAGATTCCGATGCTTCACTTCAGGTGTACTGCATTCCTTGGACCTTCATATTGACGATGAAACACAGAAATTGCATCGGAAATAAATTGAAAAGGCACAATGCCGACTTAAGTACAAGAAGACTGACTCTTCTTACTGTCAATGCTTTGAACCTTTCCTGTGAGACCAGTTGTAGATTCCGATGCTCACTTCAGTATTTCTGTATCCCTTGGACCTTCTTGTTGCCGATGAAACACAGAAATTGCAACGGAATTAAATACAAAAGGCACAATGCTGACTTAAGTACAAGAAGACTGCCACTTCTTACTGTCTATGTTTTGAACCTTTCCTGTAACACCAGTTTGAGTTTCCGATGCTTCACTTCCAGTTACAGTTTCCATTGGCCCTCTTTTTGACTATGAAACACAGATATTGCATCGGAAGTAAATACAATACGCACAACGCCGACTTAAGTACAAGAAGACTAACTCTTATTACTGTCTATGAATTGAACCTTTCGTGTGATACCAGTTTTAGATTCCGGTGCTTCACTTCAGGTATACTGTGTCCCTTGGACCTTCTTATTGACGAAGAAACACAGAAATTGCATCGTAATAAAATACAAAAGGCACAATGCTGACTTAAGTACAAAAGGATTGTCTCTCCTAACTGTCTATGATTTGTACCTTTCCTGAGAGACCGGTTTTAGATTCCGATGCTTCACTTCAGGTTTACTGTATTCCTTGGACCTTCATATTGGAAATGAAACACAGAAATTGCATCGGAATTAAATACAAATTGCACAGTACCGACTTAAGTACAAGAAGACTTAATCTTCTTACTGTCTATTTTTTGAACCTTTCCTGTGAGACCAGTTTTAGATTCCGATGCATCACGTACGGTTTACTGTATCCCTTGGACCTTCTTATTGAAGATGAAACACAGAAATTGCATTGGACATATATACAAAAGGCACAATGCCGACTTAAGTACAAGAAGACTGACTCTTCTTACTGTCAATGCTTTGAACCTTTCCTGTGAGACCAGTTTTAGATTCTGATGCTCATTTCAGTATTTCTGTATCCCTTGGACCTTCTTGTTGCCGATGAAACACAGAAATTTCAACGGCATTAAATACAAAAGGCACAATGCCGACTTAAGTACAAGAAGACTGACTCCACTTACCTCCTTTATTTTGAACCTCTCCTTTGAGACCAGTTTGTGATTCCGATGCTTCACTTCCGGTTGTAGCATCCCTTGGACCTTCTTTTTGACGATGAAACACAGAAATTGCAGCGGAATTAAATACAAAAGGCACAATGCCGACTTAATTACAAGAAGACCGACTCTTCTTACTGTCTATGGTTTGAACCTATTATGTGAGACCAGTTTTAGATTCCGATGCTTCACTTCAGGCTTACTGAATCCCTTGGATCTTCTTATTGACGATGAAACACAGCAATTGCATCGGAATTAAATACAAAAGGCACAATGATGACCTAAGTACATGAAGACTGACTCTCCTTACTGTCTATGTTTTGAAACTTTCCTGTAAGACCAGTTTGAGATTCCGATGCTTCACTTCCGGTTACAGTATCCCTTGGACTTCTTTTTGACGATGAAACACAGAAATTGCATCGGAATGAAATACAAAAGGCACAATGCCGGCATAAGTACAAGAAGACTGACTCTTCTTACTGTCTATGATTTGAACCTTTCCTGTGAGACCAGTTTTAAATTCCGATGCTTCACTGCTGGATTACTGTATCCCTTGGACCTCCTTATTGACGATGAAACACAGAAAGTGCATCGGAATTAAATACAAAAGGCACAATGCCGGCTTAAGTACAAAAAGACTGACTCTTCTGACTGTCTATGATTTGAGTCTTTCCTGTGAGACCAGTTTTAATTCCAATGCTTCGCACCAGGTTTACTGTATACCTTGGACCTTGTTATTGACGAAGAAACACAGAAATTGCATTGTAATTAAATACAAAAGAACAATGCTGACTTAAGCACAAAAGAATTGTCTCTCCTTACTGTCTGTGATTTGAACCTTTCCTGTGAGACCAGTTTTTGATTCCGATGCTTCACTTCAGGTGTACTGCATTCCTTGGACCTTCATATTGACGATGAAACACAGAAATTGCATCGGAAATAAATTGAAAAGGCGCAATGCCGACTTAAGTACAAGAAGACTGACTCTTCTTACTGTCAATGCTTTGAACCTTTCCTGTGAGACCAGTTGTAGATTCCGATGCTCACTTCAGTATTTCTGTATCCCTTGGACCTTCTTGTTGCCGATGAAACACAGAAATTGCAACGGAATTAAATACAAAAAGCACAATGCTGACTTAAGTACAAGAAGACTGCCACTTCTTACTGTCTATGTTTTGAACCTTTCCTGTAAGACCAGTTTGAGTTTCCGATGCTTCACTTCCGGTTACTGTTTCCATTGGCCCTCTTTTTGACTATGAAACACAGATATTGCATCGGAACTAAATACATTACGCACAACGCCGACTTAAGTACAAGAAGACTAACTCTTATTACTGTCTATGAATTGAACCTTTCGTGTGATACCAGTTTTAGATTCCGATGCTTCACTTCAGGTATACTGTGTCCCTTGGACCTTCTTATTGACGAAGAAACACAGAAATTGCATCGTAATAAAATACAAAAGGCACAATGCTGACTTAAGTACAAAAGGATTGTCTCTCCTAACTGTCTATGATTTGTACCTTTCCTGAGAGACCGGTTTTAGATCCCGATGCTTCACTTCAGGTTTACTGTATTCCTTGGACCTTCATATTGAAAATGAAACACAGAAATTGCATCGGAATTAAATACAAATTGCACAGTACCGACTTAAGTACAAGAAGACTTAATCTTCTTACTGTCTATGTTTTGAACCTTTCCTGTGAGACCGGTTTTAGATTCCGATGCATCACGTACGGTTTACTGTATCCCTTGGACCTTCTTATTGAAGATGAAACACAGAAATTGCATTGGGCATATATACAAAAGGCACAATGCCGACTTAAGTACAAGAAGACTGACTCTTCTTACTGTCAATGCTTTGAACCTTTCCTGTGAGACCAGTTTTAGATTCCGATGCTCATTTCAGTATTTCTGTATCCCTTGGACCTTCTTGTTGCCGATGAAACACAGAAATTTCAACGGCATTAAATACAAAAGGCACAATGCCGACTTAAGTACAAGAAGACTGACTCCACTTACCTCCTTTATTTTGAACCTCTCCTTTGAGACCAGTTTGTGATTCCGATGCTTCACTTCCGGTTGTAGTATCCCTTGGACCTACTTTTTGACGATGAAACACAGAAGTTGCAGCGGAATTAAATACAAAAGGCACAATGCCGACTTAATTACAAGAAGACCGACTCTTCTTACTGTCTATGGTTTGAACCTATTATGTGAGACCAGTTTTAGATTCCGATGCTTCACTTCAGGCTTACTGTATCCCTTGGATCTTCTTATTGACGATGAAACACAGCAATTGCATCGGAATTAAATACAAAAGGCACAATGATGACCTAAGTACATGAAGACTGACTCTCCTTACTGTCTATGTTTTGAAACTTTCCTGTAAGACCAGTTTGAGATTCCGATGCTTCACTTCCGGTTACAGTATCCCTTGGACTTCTTTTTGACGATGAAACACAGAAATTGCATCGGAATGAAATACAAAAGGCACAATGACGGCATAAGTACAAGAAGACTGACTCTTCTTACTGTCTATGATTTGAACCTTTCCTGTGAGACCAGTTTTAAATTCCGATGCTTCACTGCTGGATTACTGTATCCCTTGGACCTCCTTATTGACGATGAAACACAGAAAGTGCATCGGAATTAAATACAAAAGGCACAATGCCGGCTTAAGTACAAAAAGACTGACTCTTCTTACTGTCAATGATTTGAGCCTTTCCAGTGAGACCAGTTTTAAATTCCGATGTTTCACTTCAGGTTTACTGTATCCCTTTGACGTTCTTATTGACGAAGAACCACAGAAATTGCATCGTAATTAAATACAAAAGACACAATGCTGACTTAAGTACAGAAGGATTGTCTCTCCTTATTGTCTATGATTTGAACCTTTCCTGTGAGACCAGTTTTAGAATCCGAAGCTTCACTTCAGGTTTACTGTATTCCTTGGACCTTCATATTGACGATGAAACACAGATATTGCATCGGAAATAAATACCAAAGGCACAATGCCGACTTAAGTACAAGAAGAGTGACTCTTCCTACTCTCTCTGCTTTGAACCTTTCCTGTGAGACTAGTTTTAAATTCCGATGCTTCACTTCAGGCTTACTGCATCCCTTGGATCTTCTTATTGACGATGAAATACAGCAATTGCATCGGAATTAAATACAATATGCACAGTACCGACTTAAGTACAAGAAAACTTAATCTTCTTACTGTCTATGTCTTGAACCTTTCCTGTGAGACTAGTTTTAGATTCCGATGCTTCACGTCCAGTTTAAAGTATCCCTTGGACCTTCTTATTCAAGATGAAACACAGAAATAGCATAGGACTTATATACAAAAGGCACAATGCCGACTTAAGTACAAGAAGTCTGACACTTCTTACTGTCAATGCTTTGAACCTTTCCTGTGAGACCAGATTTAGATTCCGATGCTCACTTCAGTATTTCTGTATCCCTTCGACCTTCTTGTTGCCGATGAAACACAGAAATTGCAACATAATTAAATACAAAAGGCACAATTCCGACTTAAGTACAAGAAGACTGACTCTTCTTACCGCCTGTATTTTGAACCTTTCCTTTGAGACCAGTTTGAGATTCCGATGCTTCACTTCCGGTTACAGTATCCCTTGGACCCTCTTGTTGTCGATGAAACACAGAAATTGCATTGGAGATAAATACAAAAGGCACAATGCCGACTTAAGTGCAAGAAGACTGACTCTTCTTACTGTCTATGGTTTGAACCTATTATGTGAGACCAGTTTTAGATTCCGATGCTTCTCTTCAGAGTTACTGTGTCCACCGGACCTTCCTACTGATGATGAAACTCAGAAATTGCATGGTATATAAATACAAAGGCAGAATGCCGACTTAAGTACAAGAAGAGTGACTCTTCTCACTATGTTTTCAATCTTTCCTGTGAGACCAGTCCTAAATTCCGATGCTTCACTTCAGGTATACTATATCCCTTGGACCTTGTTATTGACGATGAGACACAGAAATTGCATCGGAATTAAATGCAAAAGGCACAATGCCAATTAAGTACAAGAAGACTGACTCTTCTTACTGTCTATGTTTTGAACCATTCCTGTGAGATCAGTTTGAGATTCCGATGCTTCACTTCCGCTTTTACTGTATCCCTTAGACCTTCTTATTGACGACGAAACACAGAAATTGCATCGGAAATAAATACGAAAGGCACAATGCCGACTTAAGTACAAGGAGACTGACTCTTCTTAATGTGTATGATTTGAACCCTTCGTGTGACACCAGTTTTAGATTCCGATGCTTCACTTCAGGTATACTGTACCCCTTGGACCTTCTTATTGACGATGAAACACAGAAATTGCATCGGAATTAAATACAAAGGCACAATGCCGACTTAAGTGCAAGAAGAGTGACTCTTCTTGCTCTCTATGATTTGAACCTTTCCTGTCCGACCAGTTTTAGATTCCGATGCTTCACTTCAGGCTTACTGTATCCCTTGGATCCTCTTATTGACGATGAAACACAGCAATAGCATCGGAATTAAATACAAATGGCTCAATGCCAACCAAAGTTCAAGAAGACTGACTCTCCTTACTGTCTACGTTTTGAACCTTTCCTGTAAGACCAGTTTGAGATTCCGATGCTTCACTTCCGGTTACAGTATCCCTTGGTCTTCTTTTTGACGATCATACACAGAAATTGCATCGGAATCAAATACAAAAGGCACAATGCCGACTAAAGTACAAGAACACTGACTCTTCTTACTGTCTATGATTTGAACCTTTCCTGAGAGACCAGTTTTAAATTCCGATGCTTCACTGCTGGATTACTGTATCCCTTGGACCTCCTTATTGACGATGAAACACAGAAAGTGCATCGGAATGAAATACAAAAGGAAAAATGCCGACTTAAGTACAAAAAGACTGACACTTCTGACTGTCTATGATTTGAGCCTTTCCTGTGAGACGAGTTTTAATTCCGATGCTTCACACCAGGTTTACTGTATCCCTTGGACCTTGTTATTGACGAAGAATCACAGAAATTGCGTTCTAATTAAATACAAAAGGAACAATGCAGACTTAAGCACAAAAGGATTGTCTCTCCTTACTGTCTATGATTTGAACTTTTCCTGTGAGACCAGTTTTAGATTTCGATGCTTCACTTCAGGTTTACTGCATTCCTTGGACCTTCATATTGACGATGAAACACAGAAATTAAATCGGAAATAAATACAAAAGGCACAATGCCGACTTAAGTACAAGAAGACTGACTCTTCTTAGTGTCAATGCTTTGAACCTTTCCTGTGAGACCAGATCTAGATTCCGATGCTCACTTCAGTAGTTCTGTATCCCTTGGACCTTCTTGTTGCCGATGAAACACAGAAATTTCATCGTAATAAAATACAAAAGGCACAATGCTGACTTAAGTACTAAAGGATTGTCTCTCCTTACTGTCTATGATTTGTACCTTTCCTGAGATACCGGTTTTAGATTCCGATGCTTCACTTCAGGTTTACTGTATTCCTTGGACCTTCATATTGACGATGAAACACAGAAATTGCATCGGAATTAAATGCAAAAGGCACAATGCCAATTAAGTACAAGAAGACTGACTCTTCATACTGTCTATGATTTGAACCTTTCCTGTGAGACCAGTTTGAGATTCCGATGCTTCACTTCCGGTTTTACTGTATCCCTTGGACTTTCTTTTTGACGATGAAACACAGAAATTGCATCGGATCAAATACATAAGGCACAATGCCGACTCACGAAGAAGAAGACTGACTCTTCTTACTGTCTATGCTTTGAACCTTTCCTGAGAGACCAGTTTTAGATTCCGATGCTTCACTTCAGGTTTACTGTATCGCTTGGACCTTCTTATTGAAGATGAAACACAGAAATTGCAATGGAATTATATACAAAATGCCCATTGCCGACAGAAGTACAAGAAGACTGACACTTGTTACTGACTATGTTTTGAACCTTTCCTGTGAGACCAGTTTCAGATTCCGATGCTTCACTTCAGGTTTTCTGTATCCCTTGGACCTTCTTGTTGCTGATGAAGCACAGAAATTGCATCGGAATTAAATACAAAAGGCACAATGCTGATTTAAGTACAAGAAGACTGACTCTTCTTACTGTCTATGTTTTGAACCATTCCAGTAAGACCAGTCTGAGATTCCGATGCTTCACTTCCGGTTACAGTATCCCTTGGCCCTCTTTTTGACGATGAAACACAGAATTTGCATCGGAATCAAATACAAAAGGCAAAATGCCTACTTAAGTACAAGAAGACTCACTCTTCTTACTGTCTATGTTTTGAACCTTTCCTGTGAGACCCGTTTTTGTTTCCAATGCTTCACTTCGGGTTTACTGTTTCCCTTGAACCTTCTTATTGACGATGAAACACAGAAATTGCATCGGAATTATATACAAAAGGCACAATGCCGACTTAATTACAAGAAGACTGACTCTTCTTACTGTCTATGCTTTCAACCTTTCCTGTGAGACCAGTTTCAGATTCCGATGCTTCACTTCCGGTTTACTGTATCACGTGGACCATGTTATTGACGATGAAACACAGAAATTGCATCGGAACTAAGTACAAAAGGCACAATGCCGACTTAAGTACAAGAAGACTGACTCTTCTTACTGTCTATGTTTTGATCCTTTCCTGTAAGTCCACTTTGAGATTCCGATGCTTCTCTTCCGGTTACAGTTTCCCTTGGCTCTCTTTTTGACGATGAAACACAGAAATTGCATCGGAATTAAATACAAAAGGCACATTGCCGACTTAAGTACAAGAAGACAGACTCTTCTAACTGACTATGTTTTGACCCTTTCCTGTGAGACCAGTTTTAGATTCCGATGCTTCACTACAGTTTTACTGTATCCCTTGGACCTTAATATTGACGATGAAACTCAGAAACTGCATGGGAAATAAATACAAAAGGCACAATGCCAACTTAAGTACAAGAAGACTGACTCTTCTTAATCTCCATGCTTTGAACCTTTCCTGTGAGACCAGTTTTAGATTCCGATGCTTCACTTCAGCTTTTCTGTATCCCTTGGATCTTCTTATTGACGATGAAACACAGAAATTGCATCGGAATTAAATACAAAATGCACAATGCCGACTTAAGTACAAGAAGACTGACTCATCTTCCTGTCTATGTTTTGAATCTTTCCTGTAAGACAAGTTTGAGGTTCCGATGCTTCACTTCCGGTTACAGTATCCCTTGGCCTCCTTTTTGACGATGAAACACAGAAATTGCATCGGAATTAAATACAAAAGGCACAATGCCGACTTAAGTACAAGAAGACTGACTCTTCTTACAGTCTATGAATTGAGCCTAGCCTGTGAGACCAGTTTTAGATTCCGATGCTTCACTTCAGGTTTACTGTATCGCTCGGACCTTCCTATTGATGATGAAACTCAGAAAGTGCATGGGAAATAAATACAAAGGCAAAATGCCGACTTAAGGACAAGATGACTGACCCGTCTTAAGCTCTATGTTTTGAACCTTTCCTGTGAGACCAGTTTTAGATTCCGATGCTTCACTTCAGGGTTACTGTATCCCTTGGATCTTCTTATTGACGATGAAATACAGAAAATGCATCAGAATTAAATACAAAAGGCACAATGCCGACGTAAGTACAAGAAGACTGACTCTTCTTACAATCTTTGTTTTGCACATAAACTGTGAGACCAGTTTTAGATTCCGATGCTTCACTTCAGGTTTACTGTATCCCTTGGACCTTCTTATTGACGATTGAACACAGAAATTGCATCGGAATTAAATACAAAAGGCACAATGCCGACTGAAGTACAAGAAGACTGACTCTCCTTACTATCCATTTTTGAACTACTCCTGTGAGACCAGTTTAGATTTCGATGCTTCACTTCTGGGTAACTGTATTCCTTGGACCTTCTTATTGACCTTGAAACACAAAAATTGCATGGAAATTAAATACAAAGGCACAATGCCGACTTAAGTACAAGAAGACTGACACTTCTTACTGTCTATGTTTTGAATCTTTCCTGTGAGACCAGTCTTCGATTCCGATGGTTCACTTCAGGTTTACTGTATCCCTTGGATCTACTTATTGACGATGAAACATAGAAATTGCATCGGAATTAAATACAAAAGGCACAATGCCGACTTAAGTACAAGAAGACTGACTCTTCTTACTGTCTATGATTTCTAGATTTCTTGTGAGACCAGTTTTAAATTCCGATGCTTCACTTCAGGTTTACTGTATCCCTTGGACCCTCTTATTGACGATGAAACACAGAAATGGCATCGGAATTAAATACAAAAGGCACAACGCCAGCTCAAGTGCAAGAAGACTGACTCTTCTTACTGTCAATGTTATGAACCTTTCCTGTGAGACCAGTTTTAGATTCCGATGCTTCACTACAGTTTTACTGTATCCCTTGGACCTTAATATTGACTATGAAACTCAGAAACTGCATGGAAAATAAATACAAAAGGCACAATGCCAACTTAAGTACAAGATGACTGTCTCTTCTTAATCCCCATGTTTTGAATATTTCATGTGAGACCAGTTTTAGATTCGGATGCTTCAGATCAGCTTTTCTGTATCCCTTGGATCTTCTTATTGACGATGAAACACAGAAATTGCATCGGAATTAAATACAAAAGGCACAATGCCGATTTAAGTACAAGAAGACTGACTCTTCTTACTGTCTATGTTTTGAAACTTTCCTGTAAGACCTGTATGAGATTCCGATGCTTCACTTCCGGTTACTGTATCCCTTGGCCTTTATTTTGACGATGAAACACAGATATTACATCGGAATTAAATACAAAAGACACAATGCCGACTTAAGTACAAGAAGACTGACTCTTCTAACTGACTATGATTTGAACCTTTCCTGTGAGTCCATTTTTAGATTCCGATGCTCACTTCAGTATTTCTGTATTTCTTGGACCTTCTTGTTGCCGATGAAACACAGAAATTTCAACGGAATTAAATACAAAAGGCACAATGCCGACTTAGGTACAAGAAGACTGACTCTTCTTACTCCCTCTACTTTGAATCTTTCCTTTGAGACCAGTTTGAGATTCCGAAGCTTCACTTCCGGTTACAGTATACCTTGGACCTTATTTTTCACGATGAAACACAGAAATTGCATCGGTATTAAATACAAAAGGCACAATTCCGACTTAAGTACAAGAAGACTGACTCTTCTTACAGTCTATGAATTGAGCCTATCCTGTGAGACAAGTTTTCGATTCCGATGCTTCACTTCAGGTTTACTGTATCGCTCCGACCTTCCTATTGATGATTGAACACAGAAATTGCATCGGAATTAAATACAAAAGGCACAAAGCCAACTGAAGTACAAGAAGACTGACTCTTCTTACTATCCATATTTGAACCACTCCTGTGAGACCAGATTAGATTTCGATGCTTCACTTCTCGTTAACTGTATTCCTTGGACCTTCTTATTGAAGATGTAGCACAGAAATTGCAATTGAATTATATACAAAATGCCCAATTTCGACTTAAGTACAAGAAGACTGACTCTTCTTACTGTCCATGATTTGAACCTTTCCTGTGAGACCAGTATTAGATTCCGATGCTTCACTTCAGGTTTACTGTATCAATTGGACTTTCCTATTGACGATGAAGCTCAGAAATTGCATCGGAAATAAATACAAATGGCACAATGCCGACTTATGTACATGAAGACTGACTCTTCTAACTGTCTATGGTTTGAACCTTTCCTGTGAGACCAGTTTTAGATTCCGATGCTTCACTACAGTTTTACTGTATCCTTTGGACCTTAATATTGACGATGAAACTCAGATATTGCATCGGAAATAAAAACAAAAGGCACAATGTCAACTCAAGTACAAGAATACTGACTCTTCTTACTGTCCTTGTTTGAAACTTTCCTGTGAGACAGGTTTTAGATTCCGATGCTTCACTTCAGCTTTCCTGTATCCCTTGGATCTTCTTATTGACGATGAAACACAAAAATTGCATCGGAATTAAATACAAAATGCACAATGCCGACTTATGTACAAGAAGACTGACTCTTCTTACAATCTATCTTTTGCACCTAAACTGTGAGACCAGTTTTAGATTCCGATGCTTCACTTCAGGTTTACTGTATCCCTTGGACCTTCTTATTGACGATTGAACACAGAAATTGCAACGGAATTAAATAAAAAACTCACAATGCCGACTGAAGTACAAGAAGACTGACTCTTCTTACTATCCATTTTTGAACCACTCCTGTGAGACCAGTTTAGATTTCGATGCTTCACTTCTGGTTAACTGTATTCGTTGGACCTTCTTATTGACCTTGAAACACAAAAATTGCATCGAAATTAAATACAAAGGCACAATGCCGACTTAAGTACAAGAAGACTGACTCTTCTTACTGTCTATGTTTTGAATCTTTCCTGTGAGCCCAGTCCCAGATTCCGATGCTTCACTTCAGGTTTACTGTATCCCTTGGATCTACTTATTGACGATGAAACATAGAAATTGCATCGTTATTAAATACAAAAGGCACAATGCCGACTTAAGTACAAGAAGGCTGACTCTTCTTACTGGCTATGATTCGAGCCTTTCCTGTGAGAACAGTTTTAGATTCAAATGCTTCACTTTAGGTTTACTGTATCCCTTGGACATTCTTATTGCGATGAAACACAGAAATTGAATCGGAATTAATACAAAAGGCACAATGCCGACTTAAGTACAAGAAGACTGACTCTTCTTACTGTCTATGATTTCTAAATTTCTTGTGAGACCAGTTTTAAATTCCGATGCTTCACTTCAGGTTTACTGTATGCCTGGACCTTCCTATTGTCGATGAAACACAGAAATTGCATCGGAATTAAATACAAAAGGCACAATGCCGTTTTAAATACAAGAAGACTGACTCTTCTTACGGTCTATGTTTTGAACCTTTCCTGTGAGACCAGTTTTAGATTCCGATGCATCACTTCAGGTGTACTGTATCCCTTGGACCTTGTTATTGACGATGAAACACAGAAATTGCATCGGAATTAAATACAAAAGGCACAATGCCAATTAAGTACAAGAAGACTGACTCTTCATACTGTCTATGATTTGAACCTTTCCTGTGAGACCAGTTTGAGATTCCGATGCTTCACTTCAGGTTTACTGTATCCCCTGGGCCTTCTTTTTGACGATGAAACACAGAAATTGCATCGGAATGAAATACAAAAGGCACAATGCCGACTTAAGTACAGGAAGACTGACTCTTCTTAATGTCTATGATTTGAAACATTCGTGTGACACTAGTTTTAGATTCCGATGCTTCACTTCAGGTATACTGTATCCCTTCGACATTCTTATTGACGATGAAAGACAGAAATTGCATCGGAATTAAATACAAAATGTACAATGCCGACTTAAGTACAAGAAGACTGACTCTTCTTACTCTCTATGTTTGAAGCAATCCTGTGAGACCAGTTTTAGTTTCCGATGCTTCACTTCAGGTTTACTGTATCACTTGGACTTTCTTATTGAAGATGAAACACAGAAATTGCAATGGAATTATATACAAAATGCCCAATGCCGACTTACGTACAACAAGACTGACTCTACTTACTGTCTATGTTTTGAACCTTTCCTGTGAGACCAGTTTTAGATTCCGATGCTTCATTTCAGCTTTTCTGTATCCCTTGGACCTTCTTGTTGCTGATGAAGCACAGAAATTGCATCGGAATTAAATACAAAAAGCAAAATGCCGACTTAAGTACAAGAAGACTGACTCTTCTTACTGTCTATGTTTTGAACCTTTCCTGTAAGACCAGTTTGAGATTCCGATGCTTCACTTCCGCTTACAGTATCCCTTGGCCCTCTTTTTGACGATGAAACACAGAATTTGCATCGGAATTAAATACAAATGGCAAAATCCCTACTTAAGTACAAAAAGACTGACTCTTCTTACTGTCTATCTTTTGAACCTTTCCTGTGAGACCAGTTTTTGTTTCCGATGCTTCACTTCTTGTTTACTGTTTCCCTTGAACCTTCTTATTGACGATGAAACACAGAAATTGCATCGAAATTATATACAAAAGGCACAATGCCGACTTAAGTACAAGAAGACTGACTCTTCCTACTGTCTATGCTTTCAACCTTTCCTGTGAGACCAGATTTAGATTCAGATGTTTCACTTCAGGTATACTGTATCCCTTGGACGTTGTTATTGACGATGAAACACAGAAATTGCATCGGAATTAAATACAAAAGGCACAATGCCAATTAAGTACAAGAAGACAGACTCTTCTTACTGTCTATGATGTGACCCTTTCCTGTGAGACCAGTTTGAGATTCCGAACCTTCACTTCAGGTATACTGTATCCCTTGGACCTTCTTATTGACGATGAAAGACAGAAATTGCATCGGAATTAAATACAAAATGTACAATGCCGACTTAAGAACAAGAAGACTGACTCTTCTTACACCCTATGTTTGAATCAATCCTGTGAGACCAGTTTTAGTTTCCGATGCTTCACTTCAGGTTTACTGTATCCCTTGGACCTTCTTATTGAAGATGAAGCACAGAAATTGCAATTGAATTATATGCAAAATGCCCAATGCCGACTTCAGTACAAGAAGACTGATTCTTCTTACTGTCTATGATTTGAACCTTTCCTGTGAGACCAGTATCCGATTCCGATGCTTCACTTCAGGTTTACTGTATCAATTGGACATTCCTATTGACGATGAATCTCAGAAATTGCATCGGAAATAAATACAAATGGCACAATGCCGACTTAAGTACATGAAGACTGACTCTTCTTACTGTCTATGTTTTGAAACTTTCCTGTGAGACCAGTTTTAGATTCCGATGCTTCACTTCAGCTTTTCTGTATCCCTTGGATCTTCTTATTGACGATGAAACACAGAAATTGCATCGGAATTAAATACAAAAGGCACAATGCCGACTTAAGTACAAGAAGACCGACCCTTCTTACTGTCTATGATTTGAACCTTTCCTGTGAGACCAGTTTTAAATTCCGATGCTTCACTTCAGGTTTACTGCATCCCTGGGACAATCTTATTGACGATTAAACACAGAAATTGCATCGGAATGAAACACAAAAGGCACAGTGCCGACTTAAGTACATGAAGAATGACTCTTCTTACTGTCTATGATGTGAGCCCTTCCTGTGAGACCAGTTTGAGAATCCGAAGCTTCACTTCAGGTATACTGTATCCCTTGGATCTTCTTATTGACGATGAAAGACAGAAATTGCATCGGAATTAAATACAAAATGTGCAATGCCGACTTAAGTACAAGAAGACTGACTCTTCTTACTCTCTATGTTTGAACCAATCCAGTGAGACCAGTTTTTGTTTCCGATGCTTCACTTTAGGTTTACTGTATCCCTTGGACCTTCTTATTAAAGATGAAACACAGAAATCGCTAGGGAATTATATACAACATGCCCAATTCCGACTTAAGTACAAGAGGACTGACTCTTCTTACTGTCTATGTTTTGAACCTTTCCTGTGAGACCAGTTTTAGATTCCGATGCTTCACTTCAGCTTCACTGTATCAATTGGACCTTCCTATTGACGATGAAACTCTGAAATGGCATCGGAAATAAATACAAATGGCACAATGCCGACTTAAGTACATGAAGACTGACTCTTCTTACTGTCTATGTTTTGGACGTTTCCTGTAAGACCAGTTTGAGATTCCGATGCTTCACTTCCGGTTACAGTATCCCTTGGCCTTCTTTTTGACGGTGATACACAGAAATTGCATCGGAATTAAATACAAAAGGCACAATGCCGACTTAAGTAAAAGAAGACTGACTCTTCTTACTGTCTATGATTTGAACCTTTCCTGTGAGACCAGTTTTAGATTCTGATGCTTCACTACAGGTTTACTGTATCCCTTGGACGTTAATATTGACGATGAAACTCAGAATTTTCTTGGGAAATAAATACAAAAGGCACAATGCCAACTGAAGTACAAGAAGACTAACTCTTCTTACTCTCTATGTTTTGAACCTTTCCTGTGAGACCAGTTTTAGATTCCGATGCTTCACTTCAGCTTTTCTGTATCCCTTGGATCTTCTTATTGACGATGAAACACGGAAATTGCATCGGAATTAAATACAAAATGCACAATGCCGACTTAAGTACAAGAAGACTGACTCTTCTTACTGTCTATGTTTTGAACCTAAACTGTGAGACCAGTTTTAGATTCTGATGCTTCTCTTCAGGTTTACTGTATCCCTTGGACCTTCTTATTGACGATGAAACATATAAATTGCATCGGATATAAATACAAAAGGCACAATGCCGACATAAGTACAAGAAGACTGACCCTTCTTACTATCCATTTTTTGAACCGTTCCTGTGAGACCAGTTTTAGATTTCGATTTTTCACTTCAGGTTTACTGTATTCCTTGGACCTTCTTATTGAACATGAAAAACAAAAACTGCATCAGAATTAAATACAAAGGCACAGTGCCGACTTAAGTACAAGAAGACCGACCATTCTTCTGTCTATGATTTGAACCTTTCCTGTGAGACCAATTTTAAATTCCGATGCTTCACTTCAGGTTTACTACATCCCTTGAACCTTCTTATTGACGATTAAACACAGAAATTCCTTCGGAATCAAATACAAAACGCACAGTGCCAACGTAAGTACAAGAAGACTGACTCTTCTTACTGTTTATGATGTGAGCCTTTCCTGTGAGAACAGATTTAGATTCCGATGACTCACTTCAATTTTTCTGTATCCCTTGGACCTTCTTATTGACGATGAAACACAGAAATTGAATCAGAATTATATACAAAATGCATAATGCCGACTTAAGTGTAAAAAGACCACCCTTCCAACTGTCTATGATGTGAGCCTTTCCAGTGAGACCAGTTTTAAATTCCGATGCATCACTTCAGGTTTACTGTATGCCTTGGACCTTCTTATTGTCAATGAAACACAGAAATTGCATCGGAATTAAATACATAAGGCACAATGCCGACTTAAGTACTCTTCTTACTGTCTATGTTTAAACCTTTCCTGTGAGACCAGTTTTGGATTCCGATGCTTCACTTCAGGTTTACTGCATCCCTTGGACCTTCTTAGTGACGATGAAACACAGAAATTGCATCGAAATTAAATACAAAAGGCACAATGTCGACTTAAGTACAAGATGACTGACTCTTCTTACTGTCTATGCTTTGAACCTTTCCTGTGAGTCGAGTTTTAGATTCCGAAGCTTCACTTCATGTTTGCTGTATCCCTTGGACTTTCTTATTGACGATGAGACACAGAAATTGCATCGGAAATAAATACGAAAGGTACCATGCCTACTTAAGTATAAGAAGACTGATTCTTCTTACTATCTATGTTTTGAACCAATCCTGTGAGACCAATTTTAGATTTCGTTGCTTCACTTCCGGTTTATTGTATTCCTTGGACCTTCTTATTGACGATGAAACACAGAAATTGCATCGGAATTAAATACAATAGGCTCAATGCCGACTTAAGTTCAAAAGACTGACTCTTCTTACTGTCCATTTTTTGAACCTTTCCTGTGAGACCACTTTTAGATTTTGATGCTTCACTTCAGGTTTACTGTATCACTTGGACCTTCTTATTGACAATGAAACACAGAAATAGCATCGGAATTAAATACAAAAGGTACAATGCCGACTTAAGTACAAAAAGAGTGACTCTTCTCACTGTCTATGCTTTGAACCTATCCTGTGAGACCAGTTTAAGATTCCGATGCTTCACTTCAGGTTTACTGTATCTCTTGGACCTACGTAGTGCCGATGAAACACAGAAATTGCATCGGAATTAAAAACAAAAGGCAAAATGCCGAATTAAGTACAAGATAAATGTCTCTTCTTACTCTTTATGTTTTGGACCTTTCCTGTGAGACCAGTTTTTAATTTCCGATGCCTCACTTCAATTTTACTGTACGCCTTGGACCTTCTTATTGACGATGAAACACAGAAATTGCGTCGGAATTAAATACAAAAGGCACAATGCCGACTTAAGTACAACAAGACTGACTCTTCTTACTGTATATTATTTGAACCTTTCCTGTGAGACCAGTTTTAGATTAAGATGCATCACTTCAGGTTTACTGTATCCCTTGGACCTTCTTATTGACGAAGAAACACAGAAATTGCATCGCAATTAAATACAAAATGCAGAATGCCGACTTAAGTACATGTAGACTGACTCTTCTTACATGCTCTGATTTGAACCTTTTCTGTGAGAACAGATTTAGATTCCGATGCTTCACTTCAGGATAATTGTATCCCTTGGACCTTCTAATTGACGATGAAACACAGAAATTACATCGGAGTTAAATACAAAAGGCACAATGCCGACTTAAGTACAGCAAGATTTACTCTTCTTACTGTATATTATTTGAACCTTTCCTGTGAGACCAGTTTTAGATTCCGATGCTTCACTTCAGGTTTACTGTACCTCTTGGACCTTCTTATTGACGATGAAACACAGAAATTGAATCGGAATTAAATTCAAACGCACAATGTCGACTTAAGTACAAGAGGAATGGCTCTTCTTACTGTCTCTGCTTTGAACCTTTCCTGTGAGACCACTTTTGGATTCCGATGCTTCACTTCAGGTATACTGTATCCCTGGGAACTTCTTTTTGACGATGAAACACAGAAAATGCATGTGAAATTAATACAAAAGGCACAATGCCGACTTAAGTACAAGATAACTGACTCATCATACTGTCTATGAAATGAGCCTTTCCTGTGAGACCAGCCTTAGATTCCGATGCTTCACTTCAGGTTTCCTGTATCCCTTGGACATTCTCATTGACGATGACACACAGAAATTGCATAGGAATTAATACTAAAGTCACAATGCCGAATTAAGTACAAGAGGAATGTCTCTTCTTACTGTTTATGTTTGAAACTTTCCTGAGAGACCAGTTTTAGAATCCGATGCCTCACTTCAGGTTTACTGTATCTCTTGGACCTACGTATTGCCGATGAAACACAGAAATTGCATCGGAATTAAAAACAAAAGGCAAAATGCCGAATTAAGTACAAGATAAATGTCTCTTCTTACTGTTTATGTTTTGGACCTTCCCTGTGAGACCAGTTTTTAATTTCCTATGCTTCACTTCATGTTAACTGTATCCCTTGGACCTTATTATTGAAGATGAGACACAGAAATTGCATCGGTATTAAATACAAAAGGCACAATGCGAATTAAGTACAAGAAGACTGACTCTTCTTACTGTCTATGTTTTGAACCTTTCCTGTGAGACCAGTTTGAGATTACGATGCTTCACTTCCGGTTTACTGTAGCCCTTGGACCTTCATTTTGACGATGAAAAACAGATATTCCATCGGAATTAAATACAATAGGCACAATGATGACTTAAGTGGAAGAGGAATGACTCTTCTTACTGGCTATGATTCGGACCTTCCCTGTGAGAACAGTTTTAGATTCCGATGCAGGAATTCAACTTTATTCTATCCCTTGGACCTTCCTATTGAAGATGAAATTGAGAAATTACATCGTAAGTAAATACAAAATGCAAAATGCCGACTTAAGTACAAGGTGACTGACTCTTCTTACTGTCTATGTTTTTAAACTTTCCTGTGAGACCAGTTTTAGATTCCGATGCTTCACTTCAGCTTTTCTGTATCCCTTGGATCTTCTTATTGACGATGAAACACAGAAATTGCATCGGAATTAAATACAAAATGCACAATGCCGACTTAAGTACAAGATGACTGACTCATCTTCCTGTCTATGTTTTGAATCTTTCCTGTAAGACAAGTTTGAGGTTCCGATGCTTCACTTCCGGTTACAGTATCCCTTGGCCTCTTTTTTGACGATGAAACACAGAAATTGCATCGGAATTAAATACAAAAGGCACAATGCCGACTTAAGTACAAGAAGACTGACTCTTCTTACAGTCTATGAATTGAGCCTATCCTGTGAGACCAGTTTTAGATTCCGATGCTTCACTTCAGGTTTACTGTATCGCTCGGACCTTCCTAGTGATGATGAAACTCAGAAAGTGCATGGGAAATAAATACAAAGGCAAAATGCCGACTTAAGGACAAGATGACTGACCCGTCTTAATCTCTATGTTTTGAACCTTTCCTGTGAGACCAGTTTTAGATTCCGATGCTTCACTTCAGGGTTACTGTATCCCTTGGATCTTCTTATTCACGATGAAATACAGAAATTGCATCAGAATTAAATGCAAAATGCACAATGCCGACTTAAGTACAAGAAGACTGACTCTTCTTACAATCTTTGATTTGCACCTAAACTGTGAGACCAGTTTTAGATTCCGATGCTTCACTTCAGGTTTACTGCATCCCTTGGACCTTCTTATTGACGATTGAACACAGAAATTGCTTCGGAATTAAATACAAAAGGCACAATGCCGACTGAAGTACAAGAAGACTGACTCTTCTTACTATCCATTTTTGAACTACTCCTGTGAGACCAGTTTAGATTTCGATGCTTCACTTCTGGGTAACTGTATTCCTTGGACCTTCTTATTGACCTTGAAACACAAAAATTGCATGGAAATTAAATACAAAGGCACAATGCCGACTTAAGTACAAGAAGACTGACACTTCTTACTGTCTATGTTTTGAATCTTTCCTGTGAGACCAGTCTTCGATTCCGATGGTTCACTTCAGGTTTACTGTATCCCTTGGATCTACTTATTGACGATGAAACATAGAAATTGCATCGGAATTAAATACAAAAGGCACAATGCCGACTTAAGTACAAGAAGACTGACTCTTCTTACTGTCTATGATTTCTAAATTTCTTGTGAGACCAGTTTTAAATTCCGATGCTTCACTTCAGGTTTACTGTATCCCTTGGACCCTCTTATTGACGATGAAACACAGAAATGGCATCGGAATTAAATACAAAAGGCACAACGCCAGCTCAAGTGCAAGAAGACTGACTCTTCTTACTGTCAATGTTTTGAACCTTTCCTGTGAGACCAGTTTTAGATTCCGATGCTTCACTACAGTTTTACTGTATCCCTTGGACCTTAATATTGACTATGAAACTCAGAATCTGCATGGAAAATAAATACAAAAGGCACAATGCCAACTTAAGTACAAGAGGACTGTCTCTTCTTAATCTCCATGTTTTGAATATTTCATGTGAGACCAGTTTTAGATTCGGATGCTTCAGATCAGCTTTTCTGTATCCCTTGGATCTTCTTATTGACGATGAAACACAGAAATTGCATCGGAATTAAATACAAAAGGCACAATGCCGATTTAAGTACAAGAAGACTGACTCTTCTTATTGTCTATGTTTTGAAACTTTCCTGTAAGACCTGTATGAGATTCCGATGCTTCACTTCCGGTTACTGTATCCCTTGGCCTTTATTTTGACGATGAAACACAGATATTACATCGGAATTAAATACAAAAGGCACAATGACGACTTAAGTACAAGAAGACTGACTCTTCTAACTGACTATGATTTGAACCTTTCCTGTGAGACCATTTTTAGATTCCGATGCTCACTTCAGTATTTCTGTATTTCTTGGACCTTCTTGTTGCCGATGAAACACAGAAATTTCAACGGAATTAAATACAAAAGGCACAATGCCGACTTAGGTACAAGAAGACTGACTCTTCTTACTCCCTCTACTTTGAATCTTTCCTTTGAGACCAGTTTGAGATTCCGAAGCTTCACTTCCGGTTACAGTATCCCTTGGACCTTATTTTTCACGATGAAACACAGAAATTGCATCGGTATTAAATACAAAAGGCACAATTCCGACTTAAGTACAAGAAGACTGACTCTTCTTACAGTCTATGAATTGAGCCTATCCTGTGAGACAAGTTTTAGATTCCGATGCTTCACTTCAGGTTTACTGTATCGCTCCGACCTTCGTATTGATGATTGAACACAGAAATTGCATCGGAATTAAATACAAAAGGCACAAAGCCAACTGAAGTACAAGAAGACTGACTCTTCTTACTATCCATATTTGAACCACTCCTGTGAGACCAGATTAGATTTCGATGCTTCACTTCTCGTTAACTGTATTCCTTGGACCTTCTTATTGAAGATGTAGCACAGAAATTGCAATTGAATTATATACAAAATGCCCAATGCCGACTTAAGTACAAGAAGTCTGACTCTTCTTACTGTCCATGATTTGAACCTTTCCTGTGAGACCAGTATTAGATTCCGATGCTTCACTTTAGGTTTACTGTATCAATTGGACTTTCCTATTGACGATGAAGCTCAGAAATTGCATCGGAAATAAATACAAATGGCACAATGCCGACTTATGTACATGAAGACTGACTCTTCTAACTGTCTATGGTTTGAACCTTTCCTGTGAGACCAGTTTTAGATTCCGATGCTTCACTACAGTTTTACTGTATCCCTTGGACCTTAATATTGACGATGAAACTCAGATATTGCATCGGAAATAAAAACAAAAGGCACAATGTCAACTTAAGTACAAGAATACTGACTCTTCTTACTGTCCTTGTTTGAAACTTTCCTGTGAGACAGGTTTTAGATTCCGATGCTTCACTTCAGCTTTCCTGTATCCCTTGGATCTTCTTATTGACGATGAAACACAAAAATTGCATCGGAATTAAATACAAAATGCACAATGCCGACTTATGTACAAGAAGACTGACTCTTCTTACAATCTATCTTTTGCACCTAAACTGTGAGACCAGTTTTAGATTCCGATGCTTCACTTCAGGTTTACTGTATCCCTTGGACCTTCTTATTGACGATTGAACACAGGAATTGCAACGGAATTAAATAAAAAACTCACAATGCCGACTGAAGTACAAGAAGACTGACTCTTCTTACTATCCATTTTTGAACCACTCCTGTGAGACCAGTTTAGATTTCGATGCTTCACTTCTGGTTAACTGTATTCCTTGGACCTTCTTATTGACCTTGAAACACAGAAATTGAATCGGAATTAATACAAAAGGCACAATGCCGACTTAAGTACAAGAAGACTGACTCTTCTTACTGTCTATGATTTCTAAATTTCTTGTGAGACCAGTTTTAAATTCCGATGCTTCACTTCAGGTTTACTGTATGCCTGGACCTTCCTATTGTCGATGAAACACAGAAATTGCATCGGAATTAAATACAAAAGGCACAATGCCGTTTTAAATACAAGAAGACTGACTCTTCTTACGGTCTATGTTTTGAACCTTTCCTGTGAGACCAGTTTTAGATTCCGATGCATCACTTCAAGTGTACTGTATCCCTTGGACCTTGTTATTGACGATGAAACACAGAAATTGCATCGGAATTAAATACAAAAGGCACAATGCCAATTAAGTACAAGAAGACTGACTCTTCATACTGTCTATGATTTGAACCTTTCCTGTGAGACCAGTTTGAGATTCCGATGCTTCACTTCAGGTTTACTGTATCCCCTGGGCCTTCTTTTTGACGATGAAACACAGAAATTGCATCGGAATGAAATACAAAAGGCACAATGCCGACTTAAGTACAGGAAGACTGACTCTTCTTAATGTCTATGATTTGAAACATTCGTGTGACACTAGTTTTAGATTCCGATGCTTCACTTCAGGTATACTGTATCCCTTCGACATTCTTATTGACGATGAAAGACAGAAATTGCATCGGAATTAAATACAAAATGCACAATGCCGACTTAAGTACAAGAAGACTGACTCTTCTTACAATCTTTGATTTGCACCTAAACTGTGAGACCAGTTTTAGATTCCGATGCTTCACTTCAGGTTTACTGCATCCCTTGGACCTTCTTATTGACGATTGAACACAGAAATTGCTTCGGAATTAAATACAAAAGGCACAATGCCGACTGAAGTACAAGAAGACTGACTCTTCTTACTATCCATTTTTGAACTACTCCTGTGAGACCAGTTTAGATTTCGATGCTTCACTTCTGGGTAACTGTATTCCTTGGACCTTCTTATTGACCTTGAAACACAAAAATTGCATGGAAATTAAATACAAAGGCACAATGCCGACTTAAGTACAAGAAGACTGACACTTCTTACTGTCTATGTTTTGAATCTTTCCTGTGAGACCAGTCTTCGATTCCGATGGTTCACTTCAGGTTTACTGTATCCCTTGGATCTACTTATTGACGATGAAACATAGAAATTGCATCGGAATTAAATACAAAAGGCACAATGCCGACTTAAGTACAAGAAGACTGACTCTTCTTACTGTCTATGATTTCTAAATTTCTTGTGAGACCAGTTTTAAATTCCGATGCTTCACTTCAGGTTTACTGTATCCCTTGGACCCTCTTATTGACGATGAAACACAGAAATGGCATCGGAATTAAATACAAAAGGCACAACGCCAGCTCAAGTGCAAGAAGACTGACTCTTCTTACTGTCAATGTTTTGAACCTTTCCTGTGAGACCAGTTTTAGATTCCGATGCTTCACTACAGTTTTACTGTATCCCTTGGACCTTAATATTGACTATGAAACTCAGAATCTGCATGGAAAATAAATACAAAAGGCACAATGCCAACTTAAGTACAAGAGGACTGTCTCTTCTTAATCTCCATGTTTTGAATATTTCATGTGAGACCAGTTTTAGATTCGGATGCTTCAGATCAGCTTTTCTGTATCCCTTGGATCTTCTTATTGACGATGAAACACAGAAATTGCATCGGAATTAAATACAAAAGGCACAATGCCGATTTAAGTACAAGAAGACTGACTCTTCTTATTGTCTATGTTTTGAAACTTTCCTGTAAGACCTGTATGAGATTCCGATGCTTCACTTCCGGTTACTGTATCCCTTGGCCTTTATTTTGACGATGAAACACAGATATTACATCGGAATTAAATACAAAAGGCACAATGACGACTTAAGTACAAGAAGACTGACTCTTCTAACTGACTATGATTTGAACCTTTCCTGTGAGACCATTTTTAGATTCCGATGCTCACTTCAGTATTTCTGTATTTCTTGGACCTTCTTGTTGCCGATGAAACACAGAAATTTCAACGGAATTAAATACAAAAGGCACAATGCCGACTTAGGTACAAGAAGACTGACTCTTCTTACTCCCTCTACTTTGAATCTTTCCTTTGAGACCAGTTTGAGATTCCGAAGCTTCACTTCCGGTTACAGTATCCCTTGGACCTTATTTTTCACGATGAAACACAGAAATTGCATCGGTATTAAATACAAAAGGCACAATTCCGACTTAAGTACAAGAAGACTGACTCTTCTTACAGTCTATGAATTGAGCCTATCCTGTGAGACAAGTTTTAGATTCCGATGCTTCACTTCAGGTTTACTGTATCGCTCCGACCTTCGTATTGATGATTGAACACAGAAATTGCATCGGAATTAAATACAAAAGGCACAAAGCCAACTGAAGTACAAGAAGACTGACTCTTCTTACTATCCATATTTGAACCACTCCTGTGAGACCAGATTAGATTTCGATGCTTCACTTCTCGTTAACTGTATTCCTTGGACCTTCTTATTGAAGATGTAGCACAGAAATTGCAATTGAATTATATACAAAATGCCCAATGCCGACTTAAGTACAAGAAGTCTGACTCTTCTTACTGTCCATGATTTGAACCTTTCCTGTGAGACCAGTATTAGATTCCGATGCTTCACTTTAGGTTTACTGTATCAATTGGACTTTCCTATTGACGATGAAGCTCAGAAATTGCATCGGAAATAAATACAAATGGCACAATGCCGACTTATGTACATGAAGACTGACTCTTCTAACTGTCTATGGTTTGAACCTTTCCTGTGAGACCAGTTTTAGATTCCGATGCTTCACTACAGTTTTACTGTATCCCTTGGACCTTAATATTGACGATGAAACTCAGATATTGCATCGGAAATAAAAACAAAAGGCACAATGTCAACTTAAGTACAAGAATACTGACTCTTCTTACTGTCCTTGTTTGAAACTTTCCTGTGAGACAGGTTTTAGATTCCGATGCTTCACTTCAGCTTTCCTGTATCCCTTGGATCTTCTTATTGACGATGAAACACAAAAATTGCATCGGAATTAAATACAAAATGCACAATGCCGACTTATGTACAAGAAGACTGACTCTTCTTACAATCTATCTTTTGCACCTAAACTGTGAGACCAGTTTTAGATTCCGATGCTTCACTTCAGGTTTACTGTATCCCTTGGACCTTCTTATTGACGATTGAACACAGGAATTGCAACGGAATTAAATAAAAAACTCACAATGCCGACTGAAGTACAAGAAGACTGACTCTTCTTACTATCCATTTTTGAACCACTCCTGTGAGACCAGTTTAGATTTCGATGCTTCACTTCTGGTTAACTGTATTCCTTGGACCTTCTTATTGACCTTGAAACACAGAAATTGAATCGGAATTAATACAAAAGGCACAATGCCGACTTAAGTACAAGAAGACTGACTCTTCTTACTGTCTATGATTTCTAAATTTCTTGTGAGACCAGTTTTAAATTCCGATGCTTCACTTCAGGTTTACTGTATGCCTGGACCTTCCTATTGTCGATGAAACACAGAAATTGCATCGGAATTAAATACAAAAGGCACAATGCCGTTTTAAATACAAGAAGACTGACTCTTCTTACGGTCTATGTTTTGAACCTTTCCTGTGAGACCAGTTTTAGATTCCGATGCATCACTTCAAGTGTACTGTATCCCTTGGACCTTGTTATTGACGATGAAACACAGAAATTGCATCGGAATTAAATACAAAAGGCACAATGCCAATTAAGTACAAGAAGACTGACTCTTCATACTGTCTATGATTTGAACCTTTCCTGTGAGACCAGTTTGAGATTCCGATGCTTCACTTCAGGTTTACTGTATCCCCTGGGCCTTCTTTTTGACGATGAAACACAGAAATTGCATCGGAATGAAATACAAAAGGCACAATGCCGACTTAAGTACAGGAAGACTGACTCTTCTTAATGTCTATGATTTGAAACATTCGTGTGACACTAGTTTTAGATTCCGATGCTTCACTTCAGGTATACTGTATCCCTTCGACATTCTTATTGACGATGAAAGACAGAAATTGCATCGGAATTAAATACAAAATGTACAATGCCGACTTAAGTACAAGAAGACTGACTCTTCTTACTCTCTATGTTTGAAGCAATCCTGTGAGACCAGTTTTAGTTTCCGATGCTTCACTTCAGGTTAACTGTATCACTTGGACTTTCTTATTGAAGATGAAACACAGAAATTGCAATGGAATTATATACAAAATGCCCAATGCCGACTTAAGTACAACAAGACTGACTCTTCTTACTGTCTATGTTTTGAACCTTTCCTGTGAGACCAGTTTTAGATTCCGATGCTTCATTTCAGCTTTTCTGTATCCCTTGGACCTTCTTGTTGCTGATGAAGCACAGAAATTGCATCGGAATTAAATACAAAAAGCAAAATGCCGACTTAAGTACAAGAAGACTGACTCTTCTTACTGTCTATGTTTTGAACCTTTCCTGTAAGACCAGTTTGAGATTCCAATGCTTCACTTCCGCTTACAGTATCCCTTGGCCCTCTTTTTGACGATGAAACACAGAATTTGCATCGGAATTAAATACAAATGGCAAAATCCCTACTTAAGTACAAAAAGACTGACTCTTCTTACTGTCTATCTTTTGAACCTTTCCTGTGAGACCAGTTTTTGTTTCCGATGCTTCACTTCTTGTTTACTGTTTCCCTTGAACCTTCTTATTGACGATGAAACACAGAAATTTCATCGAAATTATATACAAAAGGCACAATGCCGACTTAAGTACAAGAAGACTGACTCTTCCTACTGTCTACGCTTTCAACCTTTCCTGTGAGACCAGATTTAGATTCCGATGTTTCACTTCAGGTATACTGTATCCCTTGGACGTTGTTATTGACGATGAAACACAGAAATTGCATCGGAATTAAATACAAAAGGCACAATGCCAATTAAGTACAAGAAGACAGACTCTTCTTACTGTCTATGATGTGACCCTTTCCTGTGAGACCAGTTTGAGATTCCGAACCTTCACTTCAGGTATACTGTATCCCTTGGACTTTCTTATTGACGATGAAAGACAGAAATTGCATCGGAATTAAATACAAAATGTACAATGCCGACTTAAGAACAAGAAGACTGACTCTTCTTACACCCTATGTTTGAACCAATCCTGTGAGACCAGTTTTAGTTTCCGATGCTTCACTTCAGGTTTACTGTATCCCTTGGACCTTCTTATTGAAGATGAAGCACAGAAATTGCAATTGAATTATATGCAAAATGCCCAATGCCGACTTAAGTACAAGAAGACTGATTCTTCTTACTGTCTATGATTTGAACCTTTCCTGTGAGACCAGTATTCGATTCCGATGCTTCACTTCAGGTTTACTGTATCAATTGGACATTCCTATTGACGATGAATCTCAGAAATTGCATCGGAAATAAATACAAATGGCACAATGCCGACTTAAGTACATGAAGACTGACTCTTCTTACTGTCTATGTTTTGAAACTTTCCTGTGAGACCAGTTTTAGATTCCGATGCTTCACTTCAGCTTTTCTGTATCCCTTGGATCTTCTTATTGACGATGAAACACAGAAATTGCATCGGAATTAAATACAAAAGGCACAATGCCGACTTAAGTACAAGAAGACCGACCCTTCTTACTGTCTATGATTTGAACCTTTCCTGTGAGACCAGTTTTAAATTCCGATGATTCACTTCAGGTTTACTGCATCCCTTGGACAATCTTATTGACGATTAAACACAGAAATTGCATCGGAATCAAACACAAAAGGCACAGTGCCGACTTAAGTACATGAAGACTGACTCTTCTTACTGTCTATGATGTGAGCCCTTCCTGTGAGACCAGTTTGAGAATCCGAAGCTTCACTTCAGGTATACTGTATCCCTTGGATCTTCTTATTGACGATGAAAGACAGAAATTGCATCGGAATTAAATACAAAATGTGCAATGCCGACTTAAGTACAAGAAGACTGACTCTTCTTACTCTCTATGTTTGAACCAATCCTGTGAGACCAGTTTTTGTTTCCGATGCTTCACTTTAGGTTTACAGTATCCCTTGGACCTTCTTATTAAAGATGAAACACAGAAATCGCTAGGGAATTATATACAACATGCCCAATTCCGACTTAAGTACAAGAGGACTGACTCTTCTTACTGTCTATGTTTTGAACCTTTCCTGTGAGACCAGTTTTAGATTCCGATGCTTCACTTCAGCTTTACTGTATCAATTGGACCTTCCTATTGACGATGAAACTCAGAAATTGCATCGGAAATAAATACAAATGGCACAATGCCGACTTAAGTACATGAATACTGACTCTTCTTACTGTCTATGTTTTGGACGTTTCCTGTAAGACCAGTTTGAGATTCCGATGCTTCACTTCCGGTTACAGTATTCCTTGGCCTTCTTTTTGACGGTGATACACAGAAATTGCATCGGAATTAAATACAAAAGGCACAATGCCGACTTAAGTAAAAGAAGACTGACTCTTCTTACTGTCTATGATTTGAACCTTTCCTGTGAGACCAGTTTTAGATTCTGATGCTTCACTACAGGTTTACTGTATCCCTTGGACGTTAATATTGACGATGAAACTCAGAAATTTCTTGGGAAATAAATACAAAAGGCACAATGCCAACTGAAGTACAAGAAGACTAACTCTTCTTACTCTCTATGTTTTGAACCTTTCCTGTGAGACCAGTTTTAGATTCCGATGCTTCACTTCAGCTTTTCTGTATCCCTTGGATCTTCTTATTGACGATGAAACACGGAAATTGCATCGGAATTAAATACAAAATGCACAATGCCGACTTAAGTACAAGAACACTGACGCTTCTTACTGTCTATGTTTTGAACCTAAACTGTGAGACCAGTTTTAGATTCTGATGCTTCTCTTCAGGTTTACTGTATCCCTTGGACCTACTTATTGACGATGAAACATAAAAATTGCATCGGAATTCAATACAAAAGGCACAGTGCCGACTTAAGTACAGGAAGACTGATTCTTCTTACTGTCTATGTTTTGAACCTAAACTGTGAGAACAGTTTTAGATTCTGATGCTTCTCTTCAGGTTTACTGTATCCCTTGGACCTTCTTATTGACGATGAAACATAAAAATTGCATCGGATATAAATACAGAAGGCACAATGCCGACATAAGTACAAGAAGACTGACCCTTCTTACTATCCATTTTTTGAACCGTTCCTGTGAGACCAGTTTTAGATTTCGATTCTTCACTTCAGGTTTACTGTATTCCTTGGAACTTCTTATTGAACATGAAAAACAAAAACTGCATCGGAATTAAATACAAAGGCACAATGCCGACTTAAGTACAAGAAGACCGACCATTCTTCTGTCTATGATTTGAACCTTTCCTGTGAGACCAATTTTAAATTCCGATGCTTCACTTCAGGTTTACTACATCCCTTGAACCTTCTTATTGACGATTAAACACAGAAATTCCTTCGGAATCAAATACAAAACGCACAGTGCCAACGTAAGTACAAGAAGACTGACTCTTCTTACTGTTTATGATGTGAGCCTTTCCTGTGAGAACAGATTTAGATTCCGATGACTCACTTCAATTTTTCTGTATCCCTTGGACCTTCTTATTGACGATGAAACACAGAAATTGAATCAGAATTATATACAAAATGCATAATGCCGACTTAAGTGTAAAAAGACCACCCTTCCAACTGTCTATGATGTGAGCCTTTCCAGTGAGACCAGTTTTAAATTCCGATGCATCACTTCAGGTTTACTGTATGCCTTGGACCTTCTTATTGTCAATGAAACACAGAAATTGCATCGGAATTAAATACATAAGGCACAATGCCGACTTAAGTACTCTTCTTACTGTCTATGTTTAAACCTTTCCTGTGAGACCAGTTTTGGATTCCGATGCTTCACTTCAGGTTTACTGCATCCCTTGGATCTTCTTAGTGACGATGAAACACAGAAATTGCATCGAAATTAAATACAAAAGGCACAATGTCGACTTAAGTACAAGATGACTGACTCTTCTTACTGTCTATGCTTTGAACCTTTCCTGTGAGTCGAGTTTTAGATTCCGAAGCTTCACTTCATGTTTGCTGTATCCCTTGGACTTTCTTATTGACGATGAGACACAGAAATTGCATCGGAAATAAATACGAAAGGTACCATGCCTACTTAAGTATAAGAAGACTGATTCTTCTTACTATCTATGTTTTGAACCAATCCTGTGAGACCAATTTTAGATTTCGTTGCTTCACTTCCAGTTTATTGTATTCCTTGGACCTTCTTATTGACGATGAAACACAGAAATTGCATCGGAATTAAATACAATAGGCTCAATGCCGACTTAAGTTCAAAAGACTGACTCTTCTTACTGTCCATTTTTTGAACCTTTCCTGTGAGACCACTTTTAGATTTTGATGCTTCACTTCAGGTTTACTGTATCACTTGGACCTTCTTATTGACAATGAAACACAGAAATAGCATCGGAATTAAATACAAAAGGTACAATGCCGACTTAAGTACAAAAAGACTGACTCTTCTCACTGTCTATGCTTTGAACCTATCCTGTGAGACCAGTTTAAGATTCCGATGCTTCACTTCAGGTTTACTGTATCTCTTGGACCTACGTAGTGCCGATGAAACACAGAAATTGCATCGGAATTAAAAACAAAAGGCAAAATGCCGAATTAAGTACAAGATAAATGTCTCTTCTTACTCTTTATGTTTTGGACCTTTCCTGTGAGACCAGTTTTTAATTTCCGATGCCTCACTTCAATTTTACTGTATACCTTGGACCTTCTTATTGACGATGAAACACAGAAATTGCGTCGGAATTAAATACAAAAGGCACAATGCCGACTTAAGTACAACAAGACTGACTCTTCTTACTGTATATTATTTGAACCTTTCCTGTGAGACCAGTTTTAGATTAAGATGCTTCACTTCAGGTTTACTGTATCCCTTGGACCTTCTTATTGACGAAGAAACACAGTAATTGCATCGGAATTAAATACAAAATGCAGAATGCCGACTTAAGTACATGTAGACTGACTCTTCTTACATGCTCTGATTTGAACCTTTCCTGTGAGAACAGATTTAGATTCCGATGCTTCACTTCAGGATAATTGTATCCCTTGGACCTTCTAATTGACGATGAAACACAGAAATTACATCGGAGTTAAATACAAAAGGCACAATGCCGACTTAAGTACAGCAAGACCGACTCTTCTTACTGTATATTATTTGAACCTTTCCTGTGAGACCAGTTTTAGATTCCGATGCTTCACTTCAGGTTTACTGTACCTCTTGGACCTTCTTATTGACGATGAAACACAGAAATTGCATCGGAATTAAATTCAAACGCACAATGTCGACTTAAGTACAAGAGGAATGGCTCTTCTTACTGTCTCTGCTTTGAACCTTTCCTGTGAGACCAGTTTTGGATTCCGATGCTTCACTTCAGGTATACTGTATCCCTGGGAACTTCTTTTTGACGATGAAACACAGAAAATGCATGTGAAATTAATACAAAAGGCACAATGCCGACTTAAGTACAAGATAACTGACTCATCATACTGTCTATGATATGAGCCTTTCCTGTGAGACCAGCCTTAGATTCCGATGCTTCACTTCAGGTTTCCTGTATCCCTTGGACATTCTCATTGACGATGACACACAGAAATTGCATAGGAATTAATACTAAAGTCACAATGCCGAATTAAGTACAAGAGGAATGTCTCTTCTTACTGTTTATGTTTGAAACTTTCCTGAGAGACCAGTTTTAGAATCCGATGCCTCACTTCAGGTTTACTGTATCTCTTGGACCTACGTATTGCCGATGAAACACAGAAATTGCATCGGAATTAAAAACAAAAGGCAAAATGCCGAATTAAGTACAAGATAAATGTCTCTTCTTACTGTTTATGTTTTGGACCTTCCCTGTGAGACCAGTTTTTAATTTCCTATGCTTCACTTCATGTTAACTGTATCCCTTGGACCTTATTATTGAAGATGAGACACAGAAATTGCATCGGTATTAAATACAAGAGGCACAATGCGAATTAAGTACAAGAAGACTGACTCTTCTTACTGTCTATGTTTTGAACCATTCCTGTGAGACCAGTTTGAGATTACGATGCTTCACTTCCGGTTTACTGTAGCCCTTGGACCTTCATTTTGACGATGAAAAACAGAAATTCCATCGGAATTAAATACAATAGGCACAATGATGACTTAAGTGGAAGAGGAATGACTCTTCTTACTGGCTATGATTCGGACCTTCCCTGTGAGAACAGTTTTAGATTCCGATGCAGGAATTCAACTTTATTCTATCCCTTGGACCTTCCTATTGAAGATGAAATTGAGAAATTACATCGTAAGTAAATACAAAATGCAAAATGCCGACTTAAGTACAAGGAGACTGACTCTTCTTACTGTCTATGTTTTTAAACTTTCCTGTGAGACCAGTTTTAGATTCCGATGCTTCACTTCAATTTTACTGTATGCCTTGGACCTTCTTATTGACGATGAAACACAGAAATTGCATGGGAATTAAATACAATAGGCACAATGCCGACTTAAGTATAAGAAGACTGACCCTTCTTACTTTCTATGACTTGAGCCGCTCTAGTGATTCCAGTTTTAGATTCCGATGCTTCCACTTCAGGTTTACTCTACCTCTTGGACCTTCTTATTGACGATGAAACACAGAAATTGCATCGGACTTAAATTCAAACGCACAATGTCGACTTAAGTACAAGAGGAATGGCTCTTCTTACTGTCTCTGCTTTGAACCTTTCCTGTGAGACCAGTTTTTGGATTCCGATGCTTCACTTCAGGTTTACTGTATCCGTTGGAACTTCTTTTTGACGATGAAACACACAAAATGCACGTGAAATTAATACAAAAGGCACAATGCAGTCTTAAGTACAAGACGACAGACTCTTCTTACCGTCTATGATTTGAGCCTTTCCTGTGAGACCAGTTTTAGATTCCGATGCTTCATATCAGGTTTACTGTATCCCTTGGACCTTCTTATTGGCGATAAAACACAGATTTCGCATTGGTATTAAATACAAAAGGCACAATGCCGACTTAAGTACAAGAAGACTGACTCTTCTTGCAGTCTATGTTTCGAACTTGTCCTGTGAGACCAGTTTTAGATTCCGATGCTTCACTTCAGGTTTACCGTATCCCTTAGACCTTCTTATTGACGATGAAACACCGAAATTCCTTCGGAAATAAATACAAAAGGCACAATGCCGACTTAAGCACAAGATAACTGACTGATCTTACTGTCTATGATTTGAGCCTTTCCTGTGGGACCAGCCTTAGATTCCGATGATTCATTTCAGGTTTACTGTATCCCGTGGACCTTCCTATTGACGAAGATATTCAGAAATTGGATCGGAATAAAATCAAAGGGCACAATACCGACACAAGTACAAGAAAACAGACTCTTCTTACTGTTTATGTTTTGAACCTATCCTGTGAGACCAGTATTAGATTACTATGCTTCACTTCAGGTTTACTGTATCCCGTGGACCTTCGTATTGACGATAAAACACAGAAATTGCGACGGAATGAAATACAAAAGGCACAATGCAGACTTAAGTACAAGAGGTCTGACTCTTCTTACATTCTATGATTTGAACCTTTCCTGTGAGACCAGTTATTGTTTCCGTTGTTCACTTCAGGTTTACTGTATCCCTTGGACCTTCGTATTGACGAAGAAACACAGAAATTGCATCGGAATTAAATACAAAAGGCACAATGCCGACTTAAGTACGTGTAGACTGACTCTTCTTACATGGTATGATTTGAACCTTTCCTGTGAGACCAGATTTATTTTCCGATGCTTCACTTCAGGGTTATTGTATTTCTTTGACCTTCTTATTGACGATGAAACACAGAAATTGCATCGGAATTAAATACAATAGGCACAATGCCGACTTAAGTATAAGAAGACAGACCCTTCTTACTATCTATGACTTGAGCCGTTCCTGTGAGGCCAGTTTTAGATTCCAATGCTTCCACTTCAGGTTTACTGTATCCCTTGGACTTTATCATTGACGATGACACACAGAAATCGCATCGGAATTAATACAAAAGTCACAATGTCGAATTAAGTACAAGAGGAATGTCTCTTCTTACTGCTTATGTTTGAAACTTTCCCGAGAGACCAAATTTAGATTCCGATGCCTCACATCACGTTTACTGTATCCCTTGGAACTTCTTTTTGACGATGATACACAGAAATTGCATGGGAATTATATACTAAGGCACAATGCCGACTTAAGTACAAGAAGACAGGCTCTTCTTACCGTCTATGATTTGAGCCTTTCCTGTGAGACCAGTTTTAGATTCCGATGCTTCATATCAGGTTTACTATATCCCTTGGACCTTCTTATTTTCGATGAAACACAGAAATCCCATCGGAACTAAATACAAAAGCCACAATGCCGACTTAAGTACAAGAAAACTGACTCTTCTTGCTGTCTATGATTTGAGCCCTTCCTGTGAGACCAGCCTTAGAGTCCGATGCTTCACTTCAGGTTTACTGTATCCCTTGGACTTTATCATTGACGATGACACACAGAAATTGCATCGGAATTAATACAAAAGTCACAATGTCGAATTAAGTACAAGAGGAATGTCTCTTCTTACTGCTTATGTTTGAAACTTTCCCGAGAGACCAAATTTAGATTCCGATGCCTCACATCACGTTTACTGTATCCCTTGGACCTTCCTATTGAGGATGAAACTCATAAATTGCATGGGAATTAAATACAAAAGGTACAATGCCGACTGAAGTACAAGAAGACAGACTCTTGTTACTGTCTATGCTTTGAACCTTTCCTGTGAGAAGAGTTTTAGATTCCGATGCTTCACTTCAGGTTGACAGAATCCCTTGGACCTTCTTACAGACGATGAAACACAGAAATTGCATCGGAATTAAATACAAAAGGAACAAAGCCGACTTAAGTACAAGAAGCATGAGTCTTCTTACAGTCTATGTTTTGAAGCTTTCCTGTGAGACCAGTCTGAGATTCCGATGATTCACTTCAGGTTTACTGTATCCCGTGGACTTCGTATTGACGATGAAACACAGAAAATGCGTCGGAATTAAATACAAAAGGCACAATGCCGACTTAAGTACAAGAGGACTGACTCTTCTTACATTCTATGATTTGAACCTTTCCTGTGAGACCAGTTTTAGATTCCGATGCTTCACTTCAGGTTCACTGTATCCCATGGAACTTCTTATTGACGATGAAACACAGATATCATATCGGAATTAGATTCAAAAGGCACAATGGCGACTCAAAGCAAGAAGACTGACTCTTCTTACTGTCTATGTTTTGAACCTTTCCTGTGAGCCCAGTTTTAGATTTCGATGTTTCACTTCAGGTTTACTGTTTCCCTGTGACTTCTTAATGACGATGAAACACAGAAATTGCATCGTAATTAAATATAAAATACACAATGCCTACTTAAGCACAAGATGACTGACTCTTCTTACTGTCTCTGTTTTGAACTTTTCCTGTGAGACCAGTGTTAGATTCCGATGCTTCACGTTAGGTTTACTGTATCCCTCGGACCAACTTATTGACGATGAAACACAGAAATTGCATCGGAATTAAATACAAAAGGCTCAACACCAACTTAAGTACAAGAAGACAGACTCTTCTTACCGTCTACGATTTGAGCCTTTCCTGTGAGACCAGTTTTAGATTCCGATGCTTCATTTCCGGTTTACTGTATACCTTGGATCTCCTTATTGACGATGAAACACAGATATTGCATCGGATTTAAATACAAAAAGCACAATGCCGACTTAAGTGCAAGTGGAATGTCCCTTCTTACTGTCTATGTTCTGAGCCTGTCCTGTGAGACCAGTTTTCGTTTCTGATGCTTCACGTTAGGTTTACTGTATCCCTTGGACCTTCTTATTGACGATGAAACACAGAAATTGCATCGGAATTAAATACAAAAGGCACAATGGCAACATAAGTACAAGAACACTGACTCTTCTTACTGTCTATGATTTGAGGCTTTCCTGTGGGAGCAGTTTTAGATTCCGATGCTTCAATTCAGGTTTACTGTATCCCTTCTACCTTCATATTGACGATGAAACACAGAAATTGCATCGGAATTAAATACAAAAGGCACAATGATGACCTTAGTACAAGAAGACTGACTCTTCATACTGTCTATTATTTGAGCCTTTCCTGTGAGACCAGTTTTAGATTCCGATGCTACATTTCAGGTTTACTGTATCCCATGGACCTTCTTAATGTCGATGTAACACTGAAATTGTATCGGAATTGAATACAAAAGACACAGTGCCGACTTAAGTACACGAGGAATGACTCCTCTTACATTATACGATTTGAGCCTTTCCTGTGAGACCAGTTTTCGATATCGATGCTTCACTTCTGGTTTGCTGTATCCCTTGGACCTTCTTATTGACGATGAAACACAGAAATTCCATCGGAATGAAATACAAAAGGCACAATGCCGACTTAAGTACAAGATGACTGACTCCTCTTACATTCTAAGATTTGAGCCTTTCCTGTGAGACCTGTTTTAGATATCGATGCTTCACTTCTGGTTTACTGTATCCCTTGGACCTTCGTATTGACGATGAATCACAGAAATTGAATCGGAATTAAATAAGAAAGGCACAATGCCGACTTATTTACAAGAAGACTGACTCTTCATACATTCTGTGATTTGAGCCGCTCCTGTGAAACCAGTTTCAGATTCCGATGCTCCACTTCCGGTTTACTGTATCCCTTGGACCTTCTTATTGACGATGAAACACAGAAATTGCATCGCAATTAAATACAAAAGGCACAATGCCAATTTAAGTACAAGAAGACCCACTCTTCTTACTGTCTCTGTTTTGAATCTTTCCTGTGAGACCAGTTTTAGATTCCGTTGCTTCACATCTGGTTTACTGTATCCCTTGGACCTCCTTATTGACGATGAGACACAGAAATAGCATCGGAATTAAATAAAAAAGAAACAATGCCGACCTAAGGACAAGAAGACAGACTCTTCTTACTGTCTCAGTTTTGAACCTTTCCTGTGAGACCAGTTTCAGTTAGCGATGCTTCTCGTTAGGTTTAATGTATCCCTTGGACCTTCTTAATGACGATGAAACACAGAAATTGAATCGGAATGAAATACAAAACGCACAATGCCGACTTAAGTACAAGTGGACTGACTCCTCTTACAATTTATGACTTGAGCCTTTCCTGTGAGGACAGGTTTAGATATCGATGCTTCACTTCAGGTTTACTGTATCCCTTGGACCTTCTTATTGACGATGAAACCCAGAAATTGCACCGGAATTAAATACAAAAGGCACAATGCCGACTTATGTATAAGAAGACTGACACTTCTTGCATTCTATGATTTGAACCTTTCCTGTAAGACCAGTTTTAGATTCCGATGCTTCACTTCAAGTTTACTGTATCCCTTGGACCTTCTTATTGACGATAAGACACAGAAATTGCATCGGATTTAAATACAAAAGACACAATGCCGACTTAAGTACAAGTAGATTGACTCTTCGTACTGTCTATAAATTGGACCATTCCTGTGAGACCAGTTTTAGATTCCGATGCTTCACTTCAGGTTAATGTATCCATGGCACCTTCCTATTGACGATGAAACACACAAATAGCTGGGAATCAAATACAAAAGGCAGAATGCCGACTTAAGTGCAAGAAGACTGAGTCTTCTTACTGTCTATAATTTGAACCTTTCCTGTGAGACCAGTTCTAGATTCCGATGTTTCACTTCAGGGTAACTGTATCCCTTTGACCTTTTTATTGACGATGAATCACAGATATCGCATCGGAATTAAATACAAAAGGCACAATGCCGACTCAAGTACAAGAGGTCTGACCCTTCTTATTGTCTGTGTCATGAGCCTTTCCTGTGAGACCAGTTTTAGATACCGATTCTTCACTTCAGGTTTACTGTATCCCTTGGACCTTCTTATTCACGATGAAACACAGAAATTGCATCGGAATTAAACACAAAAGGCACAATGCCGACTTAAGTACGAGAAGAGTGACTCTTCTTACTATGTTTGAACATTTCCTCTGAGACCAGTTTGAGACCCCGAAGCTTCACTTCAGGTTTACTGTATCCCGTGGACCTTCTTATTGACGATGAAACACAAAAATTGCATCGGAATTAAATTCAAAAGGCACAATGACAACTTAAGAACAAGAGGACTGACTCTTTTTACATTATATGATTTGAACCTTTCCTGTGAGGACAGTTTTAGACTCCGATGCTTCACTTCAAGTTTACTGTATACCGTGGACCTTCGTATTGACGATGAAGCACAGAAACTGCATCGGAGTTAAATACAAAATGCACAATGCCGACTTACGTACAAGAAGACTGACTCTTCTTACTGTCTATGTTTTGAACCTTTTCTGCCAGACTAATTTTAGATTCCGATGCTTCACTATAGGATTACTGTATCCCTTGGACCTTTTTATTGCTGATGAATCACAGAAATTGCATTGGAAGTAAATACAAGAGGCACAATGCCGACTTAAGTACAAGAAGGCTGACTCTTCTTACATACTATAATTTGAGCCTTTCCTGTGGGACCATTTTTAGATTCCGGTGCTTCACTTCAGGTTTACTGTATCCCTTGGACCTTCTCATTGACGATGAAGTACAGAAATTGCATAGGAATTAAATACAAAAAGCACAATGCCGACTTAAGTACAAGAAGACTGACTCTTCTTACTGTCAATGCTTTGAGCCTTTCCTGTGAGGCCAGTTTTTGATTCCGATGCTTCCACTTCAGGTTTACTGTATCCCTTGGACCCCCTTATTGACGATGTAACACAGATATTGCATCGGATTTAAATACAAAAAGCACAATGCCGACTTAAGTGCAAGAAGACTGCCTCTTGTCACTGGCTATGTTTTGAACATTTCCTGTGAGACCAGTTTGAGATTCCGATGCTACACTTCAGGTATACTGTATACCTTGGACCATCCTAATGACGATGAAACAGAGAAATTGCATCGGAGTTAAATACAAAAGGCACAATGCCGACCTTAGTACAAGAAGACTGACTCTTCATGCTGTCAATCATTTGAGCCTTTCCTGTGAGACCAGTTTTAGATTCCGATGCTACATTTCAGGTTTACTGTATCCCATGGAACTTCTTATAGTCGATGAAACAATGAAATTGTATCGGAATTAAATACAAAAGGCACAGAGCCGACTTAACCACTAGAAGACTGACACTTCTTACTGAATATGATTTGAGCCTTTCCTGTTAGACCAGCTTTAGATCCGATGCTTCACCTCAGGTTTACTGTATCTCATGGACCTTCTTATTGACGATGAAACACAGAAATTCCATCGGAATGTAATACATAAGGCACAATGCGGACTTAAGTACAAGTGGACTGTTTCCTCTTACATCCTATGATTTGAGCCTTTCCTGTGAGACCAGGTTTAGATATCGATGCTTCACTTCAGGTTTACTGTATCCCTTGTACCTTCTTATTGACGATGAAACCCAGAAATTGCATCGGAATTAAGTACAAAAGGCACAATGCCGACTTATGTACAAGAAGACTGACTCTTCTTACATTCTATGATTTGAGCCATTCCTGTGAGACCAGTTTCTGATTCCGATGCTTCACTTCCGGTTTACTGTATCCCTTGGACAATCTTATTGACGATGAAACACAGATATTGCATCGGAATTAAATACAAAAGGCACAATGCCAGCTTAAGTAAAAGAAGACTGACTCTTCTTACTGTCTATGTTTTGAACCTTTCCTGTGAGACCAGTTTTAGATTCCGATGCTTCACTTCAAGTTTACTGTATCCCTAGGACCTATTTATTGATGATGTAACACAGAAATTTCATCGGAATTAATTACTATAGGCACAATGCTGACTTAAGTACAAGAAGGCTGACTCTTCTTACTGTCTATGTTTTGAACCTTTCCTGTGAGACCAGTTTTTGATTACGATGCTTCACTTCATGTTTACTGTATCCCTTGGACCTTCTTATTGACGATAAAACACAGAAATTGCATCGGAATTAAATACAAATGGGACAATGTCGACTCAAGTGCAAGTAGACTGACTCATCTTACTGTCTACGTTTGAACCTTTCCTGTGAGACCAGTTTTAGATTCCGATGCTTCACGTTAGGTTCACTGTACTCCTTGGACCTTCTTATTGACGATAAAACACAGATATTACATCGTAATTAAATACAAAAGGCACAATGCGCCGTCTTAAGAACAACAAGACTGACTCTTCTTACTGTCTATGATTTGAGCCTTTCCTGTGAGACCAGTTTTAGATTCCGATGTTTCACTTCAGGTTTACTGTATCCCTTGCACACTCTTACTGTCGATGACACACAGAAAATGAATCGGAATTAAATACAAAAGGCACAATGCCGACTTAAGTACGAGAAGAGTGACTCTCCTTACTATGTTTGAACATTTCCTGTGAGACCAGTTTGAGACTCCGATGCTTCACTTCAGGTTTACTGTATCCCTTGGACATTCTTATTGACGATGAAACACAGAACTTACATTGGAATTAAACACAAAAGGCACTATGCCGACTTTAGTACAATAAGACGGACTCATCTTACTGTCTATGTTTTGAGAATTTCCTGTGAGACTAGTTTTTGATTCCGATGTTTCATTTCAGGTTTACTGTATCCCTTGGAGCTTCTTATTGACGATGAAACACAGAAATTGCATTTGAATTAAATACAAAATGCACTATGCCTACTTTAGTACAAGAAGTCTGACTCTTCTTACTGTCTAAGATTTGAGCCTTTCCTGTGAGACTAGTTTTAGATTCCGATGCTTTATTACAGGTTTACTGTATCCCTTGGACCTTCGTATTGACGATGAAACACAGAAATTGCAACGGAATTAAGTACGAGAGGCACAATGCCGACTTAAGTACGAGATGAGTTACTCTTCTTACTATGTTTTGAACATTTCCAGTGAGACCAGTTTGAGATTCCGGTGCTTCACTTCAGGTTTACTGTATCCCGTGGACCTTCTTATTGACGATGAAACACAAAAATTGCGTCGGAATTAAATTCAAAAGGCACAATGCCGACTTAAGTACAAGAGGGCTGACTCTTCTTACATTCTATAATTTGACCCTTTCCTGTGAGGACAGTTTTAGACGCCGCTGCTTCACTTCACGTTTACTGTATACCTTGGACTTCTTGTTGACGATGAACAACTGTAATCGCTTCGGATTTAAATACAAAATGCTCAATGCCGACTTAAGTACAAAAGGACTCTCTCTTCTAATTGTGTATGCTTTGAACCTTTCCTGTGAGACCAGTTTTAGACTCCGATGCTTCACGTCTGGTTTACTGTATCCCTTGGACCTTCTCATTGACGATGAAACACAGAAATTGCAACGGAATTAAATACAAAATGCACAATGAAGACTTAAGTACAAGAAGACTGACTCTCCTTACTGTCAATGCTTTGAACCTTTACTGTGAGACCAGTTTAAGAATCCGATGCTGCACTTCAGGTTGACTGCATCCCTTGGACCTTCGTAATGACGATGAAACACAGAATCAGCATCGGAATGAAATACAAAAGGCACAATCCCAACTTAAGTACAAGAAGACTGACTCCTCTTACTGTCTATAATTTGCACTTTTCCTGTGAGACCAGTTTCAGATTCCGATGCTTCACTTCAGGTGTACTGTATCCCTTGGACCTTCTTACTGACGATGAAACACAGGAATTGCATCGGAATTACATACAAAAGGCACAATGCCGACTTATGTACAAGGAGACTGACTCTTCTTACAGTTTATGTTTTGAATATTTCCTGTGAGACCAGTTTGAGATTCCGATGCTTCACTTCAGATTTACTGTATCCCTTGGACCTTCTTATTGACGATGAAACACAGTTATCGCATCGGAGTAAAATACAAAAGGCACAATGCCGACTCAAGTACAAGAGGTCTGACACATCTCACTGTCTACTCTTTGAACCTTTCCTGTGAGACCAGTTTTATATTCCGATTCTTCACTTCCGGTTTACTGTATACCTTGGACCTTCTTATTGACGATAAAACACTGAAATTGAATCGGAAATAAATAAAGAGGCACAATGCCGTCTTAAGTACAAGAAGACTGACTCTTCTTACTGTCTATGAATTGAGCCTTTCCTGTGAGACCAGTTTTAGATTCCGATGCTTCACTTCAGGTTTACTGAATCCCTTGGACCTTATTATTGACGATGAAACACAGAAATTGCACGGGATTTAGTACAAAAGGCACAATGACGACTTAAATAAAAGAAGACTAACTCTTCTTACTGTCTATGTTTGAACCTTTCCTGTGAGAGCAGTTTTAGATTCCAATGCTTCACGTCAGGTTTACTGTATCCCTTGGACCTTCTTATTGACGATGAAACACAGAAATTGCGTTGGAAGTATATACAAATGGCACAATGCCGACTTAAGTACAAGAAGGCTGACTCTTCTTACTGTCTATGATTTGAGCCTTTCCTCTGCGACCAGTTTTAGATTCCGATGCTTCACTTCAGGCTTACTGTATCCCTTGGCCAATCTTATTGTCAATGACACACAGAAATTGCATCGGAATTAGATACAAAAGGGACAATGCCGACTTAAGTACGAGAAGAGTGACTTTTCGTACTATGTTTTGAACATTTCCTGTGAGACCAGTTTGAAATTCCGATGCCTCACTTCAGGTTTACTGTATCCCTTGGACCTTCTTATTGACGATGAAGCACAGAAATTACATTGGATTTAATACAAAAGGCACTATGCCGACTTTAGTGCAAGAAGACTGACTCATCTTACTGTCTATGTTTTGAGAATTTCCTGTGAGACTTGTTTTAGATTCCGATGTTTCATTTCAAGTTTACTGTATCTCTTGGACGTTCTTATTGACGATAAAACACAGATATTGAATCGGAATTAAATACAAATGGCACAATGCCGACTTAAGTACAAGAAGGCTGACTCTTCTTACTGTCTATGTTTTGAACCTTTCCTGTGAGACCACTGTTAGATTCCGATGCTTCACTTCAAGTTTACTGTATCCCTTGGACCTTCTTATTGACGATAAAACACAGAAATTGCATCGGAATTAAATACAAATGGTTCAATGTCGACTTAAGTACTAGAATACTGACTCATCTTACTGTCTACGTTTGAACCTTTCCTGTGAGACCAGTTTTATATTCCGATTCTTCACTTCCGGTTTACTGTATACCTTGGACCTTCTTATTGACGATAAAACACTGAAATTGAATCGGACTTAAATAAAAAGGCACAATGCCGTCTTAAGTACAAGACGACTGACTCTTCTTACTGTCTATGAATTGAGCCTTTCCTGTGAGACCAGTTTTAGATTCCGATGCTTCACTTCAGGTTTACTGAATCCCTTGGACCTTATTATTGACGATGAAACACAGAAATTGCAAGGGATTAAATACAAAAGGCACAATGACGACTTAAGTAAAAGAAGACTAACTCTTCTTACTGTCTATGTTTGAACCTTTCCTGTGAGACCAGTTTTAGACTCCAATGCTTCACGTCAGGTTTACTGTATCCCTTGCACAATCTTATTGTCGATGACACACAGAAATTGAATCGGAATTAAATACAAAAGGCACAATGCCGACCTAAGTACGAGAAGAGTGACTTTTCGTACTATGTTTTGAACATTTCCTGTGAGACCACTTTGAGATTCCGATGCCTCACTTCAGGTTTACTGTATCCCTTGGACGTTCTTATTGACGATGAAACACAGAAATTACATTGGAATTAAATACAAAAGGTACTATGCCGACATTAGTGCAAGAAGACTGACTCATCTTACTGTCTATGTTTTGAGAATTTCCTGTGAGACTTGTTTTAGATTCCGATGTTTCATTTCAAGTTTACTGTATCTCTTGGACCTTCTTATTGACGATAAAACACAGATATTGAATCGGAATTAAATACAAAAGGCACAATGCCGACTTAAATACAAGAGGACTGACTCTTCTTACTGTCTATGATTTGACCCTTTCCTGTGAGACCGGTTTTAGATTCCGATGCCTCACTTCAGGTTTACTGTATCCCTTGGACGTTCTTATTGACGATGAAACACAGAAATTACATTGGAATTAAATACAAAAGGCACTATGCCGACTTTAGTACAAGAAGACTGACTCATCTTACCGTCTGTGTTTTGAGAATTTCCTGTGAGACTAGTTTTAGATTCCGATGTTTCATTTCAGGTTTGCTGTATCCCTTGGACCTTCTTATTGACGATGAAACACAGAAATTGCATTTGAATTAAATGCAAAAGGCACTATGCCTACTTTAGTACAAGAAGTCTGAGTCTTCTTACCGTCTAAGATTTGAGCCTTTCCTGTGAGACTAGTTTTAGATTCCGATGCTTCATTACAGGTTTACTGTATCCCTTGGACCTTCTTATTGACGATGAAACACAGAAATTGCAACGTAATTAAGCACAAGAGGCACAATGCCGACTTAAGTACGAGAAGAGTTACTCTTCTTACTATGTTATGAACATTTCCAGTGAGACCAGTTTGAGATTCCGGTGCTTCACTTCAGGTTTACTGTATCCCGTGGACCATCTTATTGACGATTTAATACAAAAATTGCATCGGAATTAAATTCAAAAGGCACAATGCCAACTTAAGAACAAGATCATTGACTCTTCTTACATTCTGTGATTTGAACCTTTCCTGTGAGGACAGTTTTAGACTCCGATGCTTCACTTCAAGTTTACTGTATACCTTTGACTTTCTTATTGACGATGAACAACTGAAATCGCTTCGGATTTAAATACAAAAAGCTCAATGCCAACTTAAGTACAAATGGACTCTCTCTTCTAATTGTGTATGTTTTAAACCTTTCCTGTAAGACCAGTTTTAGACTCCGATGCTTCACGTCTGGTTTACTGTATCCCTTGGACCTCCTTATTGACGATAAAAGACAGAAATTGCATTGGAAGTAAATACGAAAGGCACAATGCCGACTTAAGTACAAGAAGGCTGACTCTTCTAACATTCTATAATTTGAGCCTTTCCTGTGAGACCATTTTCAGATTGCGATGCTTCACTTCAGGTTTACTGTATCCCTTGGACCTTCGTATTGACGATGAAATACAGAAACTGCATCGGAGTTAAATATAAAATGCACAATGCCGACTCACGTACAAGAAGACTGACTCTTCTTACTGTCTATGTTTTGAACCTTTTCTGTCAGACTAATTTTAGATTCCGATGCTTCACTTTAGGATTACTGTATCCCTTGGACCTTCTTATTGACGATGAAACACAGAAATTGCATCGGAATTATGTACAATAGGCACAATACCGACTTAAGTACCAGAAGACTGACTCTTGTTACTGTCTATGTTTTGACCTTTCCTGTGATACCAGTTTAAGATTCCGATGCTGCACTTCAGGTTGACTGTATCCCTTGGAGCTTCTTAATGACGATGAAACACAGAAATTGCATCGGAATAAAATACAAAAGCCTCAATGCTGACTTAAGTACAAGATGACTGACTCTTCTTACATTCTATGATATGAGCAAATCCTGTGACACCAGTTTTAGATATCAATGCTTCACTTTACGTTCACTGTGTCTTTTTGACCTTCTTATTGACGATAAAACACAGAAATTGCATCATATTTAAATGGAAATGGCACAATGCCGACTTAAGTACAAGGAGACTGACTCTTCTTACATTCTATGATTCGAGCCTTTCCTGTGAGACTAGTTTCAGATTCCGATGCTTCACTTCAGGTTTACTGTATCCCTTCGACCTTCTTATTGGCGATGAAACACAAAAATTGCATCCGAATTAAATAAAAAAGGCTCAATGTCGACATAAGTACAAGAAGACTGACTTTTCTTACATTCAATGATTTGAGCCCTTCCTGTGAGACCAGTATCTGATTCCGATGCTTCACTTCTGGTTTACTGTATCCCTTGGACCTTCTTATTGACGATGACACACTGAAATTGAATTGGAATTAAATACAAGACGCACAATGCCGACTTAAGTACGAGAAGACTGACTCTTCTTACTGTCTATGTTTTGACCATATCCTGTGAGACCAGTTTGAGATTCCGATCCTGCACTTCAGGTTTACTGTATCCCTTGGACCTTCGTATTGACGATGAAACACAGAAACAGCATCGGAATTAAATATAAAAGGCACAATCCCGACATAAGTACAAGAAGACTGACTCCTCTTACTGTCTATAATTTGAACCTTTCCTGTGAGACCAGTTTCAGATTCCGATGCTTCACTTCAGGTTTACTGTATCCCTTGGACCTTCTTATTGACGATGAAACACAGTTATCGCATCGGAGTAAAATACAAAAGGCATAATGCCGACTCAAGTACAAGAGGTCGGACTCATCTTACTGTCTATTCTTTGAACCTTTCCTGTGAGACCAGCTTTATATTCCGATTCCTCACTTCCGGTTTACTGTATACCTTGGACCTTCTTATTGACAATAAAACACTGAAATTGAATCGGACTTAAATACAAAGGCACAATGCCGTCTTAAGTGCAAGAGGACTGACTCTCCTTACTGTCTTTGAATTGAGCCTTTCCTGTGAGACCAGTTTTAGATTCCGATGCTTCACTTCAGGTATACTGTATCCCTTGGACCTTCTTATTGACGATGAAACACAGAAATTGCATCGGATTGAAATACAAAAAGCTCAATGCCGACATAAGAACACAAGGAATGTCTCTTCTTACTGTCTATGTTTTGATCCTTTAATGTGAGACCACTTTTAGATTCCGATGCTTCACTCCAGGTTTACTGTATGTCTTGGACCTTCTCATTGACGATGAAACACAGAAATTGCATCGGAATTAAATTCAAAAAGCACAATGTCGACTTAAGTACAAGAAGACTGACTCTTCTTCCCGTCAATGTTTTGAACATTTCCTGTGAGACCAGTTTAAGATTCCGAAGCTGAACTTCAGGTTGACTGCATCCCTTGGACCTTCGTATTGACGACGAAACACAGAAACAGCATCGGAATTTAAAACTAAAGGCACAATCCCGACTGAAGTACAAGAAGACAGACTCTTCTTACTGCCTATAATTTGAACCTTTCCTGTGAGACCAGTTTCAGATTCCGATGCTTCACCTCAGGTTTACTGTATCCCTTGGACTTCGAATTGACGATGAAACACCGATATCGCATCGGAGTAAAATACAAAAGGCACAATGCCGACTCAAGTACAAGAGGTCTGATTCTTCTTACTGTCTATTTTTTGAACCTTTCCTGTGAGACCAGTTTTAGTTTCCGATTCATCACTTCCGGTTTACTGTATCCCTTGGACCTCAAAATTGACGATAAAACACTGAAATTGCATCGGACTTAAATACAAAGGCACAATGCCGTCTTAAGTACAGGAAGACTGACTCTTCTTACTGTCTATGAATTGAGCCTTTCCTGTGAGATCATTTTTAATTTCCGATGCTTCACTTCAGGTTTACTGTATCCCGTGGACCTTCTTATTGACGATGAAACGCAGCAATTGCATCGGATTCTAAAAAAAAGCACTATGCAGACTTTAGTACAAGAAGACTGACTCTTCTTACATTCCATAATTTGAGCCTTTCCTGTGAGACCAGTTTCAGATTCCGATGCTTCACTTCAGGTTTACTGTATCCCTTGGACCTTCTCAATGACGATTAAACACAGAAATTGCATCGGAATTAAATACAAAATGCACAATGCCGACTTAAGTACAAGAGGACTGACTCTTCTTACTGTCAATGTTTTGAACCTTTCCTGTGAGACCAGTTTAAGAATCCGATGCTGCTCTTCAGGTTGACTGCATCCCTTGGACCTTCGTATTGACGATGAAACACAGAAACAGCATCGGAATGAAATACAAAAGGCACAATCCCGACTTAAGTACAAGAAGCCTGACTCCTCTTACTGTCTATAATTTGAACCTTTCCTGTGCGACCAGTTTTAGATTCCGATGCTTCACTTCAGGTTTACTGTATCCCTTGGACAATCTTATTGTCGATGTCACACAGTTACCGCATCGGAGTAAAATACAAAAGGCATAATGCCGACTCAAGTACAAGAGGTCTGACTCATCTTACTGTCTATTCTTTGAACCTTTCCTGTGAGACCAGTTTTATATTCCGATTCTTCACTTCCGGTTTACTGTATACCTTGGCCCTTCTTATTGACGATAAAACACTGTAATTGAATCGGACTTAAATACAAAGGCACAATGCCGTCTTAAGTACAAGAGGACTGACTCTTCTTACTGTCTTTGAATTGAGGATTTCGTGTGAGACCAGATTTAGATTCCGATGCTTCACTTAAGGTTTACTGAATCCCTTGGACCTTATTATTGACGATGAAACACAGAAATTGCACGGAATAAAATACAAAAGGCACAATGACGACTTAAGTAAAAGAAGACTAACTCTTCTTACTGTCTATGTTTGAACCTTTCCTGTGAGACCAGTTTTAGATTCAAATGCTTCACGTCAGGTTTACTGTATCCCTTGGACCTTCTTATTGACGATGAAAGACAGAAATTGCGTTGGAAGTAAATACAAATGGCACAATGCCGACTTAAGTACAAGAAGGCTGACTCTTTTTACTGTCTATGATTTGAGCCTTTCCTGTGCGAGCAGTTTTAGATTCCGATGCTTCACTTCAGGTTTACTGTATCCCTTGGACAATCTTATTGTCGATGACACACAGAAATTGCATCGGAATTAAATACAAAAGGCACAATGCCGACTTAAGTACGAGAAGAGTGACTTTTCGTACTATGCTTTGAACATTTCCTGTGAGACCAGTTTGAGATTCCGATGCCTCACTTCAGATTTACTGTATCCCTTGGACCTTCTTATTGACGATGAAACACAGAAATTACATTGGAATTAAATACAAAAGGCACTATGCCGACTTTAGTGCAAGAAGACTGACTGATCTTACTGTCTATGTTTTGAGAATTTCCTGTGAGACTTGTTTTAGATTCCGATGTTTCATTTCAAGTTTACTGTATCTCTTGGACCTTCTTATTGACGATAAAACACAGATATTGAATTTGAATTAAATACAAATGGCACAATGCCGACTTAAGTACAAGAAGACTGACTCTTCTTACTGTCTATTATTTGAGCCTTTCCTGTGAGACCAGTTTTAGATTCCGATGCTTCACTTCAGGTTTACTGTATCCCTTGCACAATCTTATTGTCGATGACACACAGAAATTGAATCGGAATTAAATACAAAAGGCACAATGCCGACCTAAGTGCGAGAAGAGTGACTCTTTTTACTATGTTTGAACATTTCCTGTGAGAGCAGTTTGAGACTCCGATGCTTCACTTCAGGTATACTGTATCCCTTGGAAATTCTTATTGACGATGAAACACAGAAATTACATTGGAAATAAACACAAAAGTCTCTATGTCGACTTTAGTACAAGAAGACTGACTCATCTTACTGTCTATGTTTAGAGAATTTCCTGTGAGACTAGTTTTAGATTCCGACGTTTCATTTCAGGTTTTCTGTATCCCTTGGACCTTCTTATTGACGATGAAACACAGAAATTGCAACGGAATTAAGTACAAGAGGCACAATGCCGACTTATGTACGAGAAGAGTTACTCTTCTTACTATGTTATGAACATTTCCAGTGAGACCAGTTTGAGATTCCGGTGCTTCACTTCAGGTTTACTGTATCCCGTGGACCATCTTATTGACGATGAAATACAAAAATTGCATCGGAATTAAATTCAAAAGGCACAATGCCAACTTAAGAACAAGATCACTGACTCTTCTTACATTCTATGATTTGAACCTTTCCTGTGAGGACAGTTTTAGACTCCGATGCTTCACTTCAGGTTTACTGTATACCTTGGACCTTCTTATTGACGATGAACAACTGAAATCGCTTCGGATTTAAATACAAAAAGCTCAATGCCGACTTAAGTACAAAAGGACTCTCTCTTCTCATTGTGTATGTTTTGAACCTTTCCTGTGAGACCAGTTTTAGACTCCGATGCTTCACGTCTGGTTTACTGTATCCCTTGGACCTCCTTATTGACCATAAAACACAGAAATTGCATTGGAAGTAAATACGAAAGGCACAATGCCGACTTAAGTACAAGAAGGCTGACTCTTCTAACATTCTACAATTTGAGCCTTTCCTGTGAGACCATTTTCAGATTGCGATGCTTCACTTCAGGTTTACTGTATCCCTTGGACCTTCGTATTGACGATGAAATACAGAAACTGCATCGGAGTTAAATACAAAATCCACAATGCCGACTCATGTACAAGAAGACTGACTCTTCTTACTGTCTATGTTTTGAACCTTTTCTGTCAGACTAATTTTAGATTCCGATGCTTCACTTTAGGATTACTGTATCCCTTGGACCTTCTTATTGACGATGAAACACAGAAATTGCATCGGAATTATGTACAATAGGCACAATACCGACTTAAGTACCAGAAGACTGACTCTTGTTACTGTCTGTGTTTTGACCTTTCCTTTGATACCAGTTTAAGATTCCGATGCTGCACTTCAGGTTGACTGTATCAATTGGAGCTTCTTATTGACGATGAAACACAGAAATTGCATCGGAATTAAATACAAAAGGCTCAATGCTGACTTAAGTACAAGAAGACTGACTCTTCTTACATTCTATGATTTGAGCATATCCTGTGAGACCAGTTTTAGATAACAATGCTTCACTTTACGTTCACTGTGTCCCTTTGACCTTCTTATTGACGATGAAACACAGAAATTGCATCGGAATTAATTACAAAAGGCACAATGTCGACTTAAGTATAAGAAGACTGACTCTTCTTACATTCAATGATTTGAGCCTTTCCTGTGAGACCAGTATCTGATTCCGATGCTTCACTTCAGGTTTACTGTATCCCTCGGACTTTCTTATTGACGATGAAACACAGAAATTGCATCGGATTGAAATACAAAAAGCTCATTGCCGACATAAGAACACAAGGAATATCTCTTCTTACTGTCTATGTTTTGATCCTTTCCTGTGACATTAGTTTTAGATTCCGATGCTTCACTCCAGGTTTACTGTATCTCTTGGACCTTCTCATTGACGATGCAACACAGAAATTGCATCGGAATTAAATTCAAAAAGCACAATGTCGACTTAAGTACAAGAAGACTGACTCTTCTTCCCGTCAATGTTTTGAACGTTTCCTGTGAGACCAGTTTAAGATTCCGAAGCTGAACTTCAGGTTGACTGCATCCCTTGGACCTTCGTATTGACGATGAAACACAGAAACAGCATTGGAATTAAAAACTAAAGGCACAATCCCGACTTAAGTACAAGAAGACAGACTCTTCTCACTGCCTATAATTTGAGCCTTTCCTGTGAGACCAGTTTCAGATTCCGATGCTTCACTTCAGGTTTACTGTATTCCTTGGACCTTCTTACTGACGATGAAACACAGAAATTGCATCGGAATTAAATACAAAAGGCACAACGCCGACTTATGTAAAAGGAGACTGACTCTTCTTACAGTCTATGTTTTGAACATTTCCTGTGAGACCAGTTTGAGATTCCAATGCTTCACTTCAGGTTTACTGTATATCTTGGACCTTCGTATTGACGATGAAACACAGATATCGCATCGGAGTAAAATACAAAAGGCACAATGCCGACTCAAGTACAAGAGGTCTGATTCTTCTTACTGTCTATTCTTTGAACCTTTCCTGTGAGACCAGTTTTAGTTTCCGATTCATCACTTCCGGTTTACTGTATCCCTTGGAACTCAAAATTGACGATAAAGCGCTGAAATTGCATCGGACTTAAATCAAATTCACAACGCCGTCTTAAGTACAAGAAGACTGACTCTTCTTACTGTCTATGAATTGAGCCTTTCCAGTGAGACCATTTTTAATTTCCGATGCTTCACTTCAGGTTTACTGTATCCCTTGGACCGTCTTATTGACGATGACACACTGAAAGTGAATCGGAATAAAATACAAGACGCACAATGCCGACTTAAGTACGAGAAGACTGACTCTTCTTACAGTCTATGTTTTGACCATATCCTGTGAGACCAGTTTGAGATTCCGATGCTGCACGTCAGGTTTACTGTATCCCTTGGACCTTCTTATTGACGATGAAACGCAGCAAATGCATCGGATTCTAAAGAAAAAGCACTATGCAGACTTTAGTACAAGAAGACTGACTCTTCTTACATTCCATAATTTGAGCCTTTCCTGTGAGACCAGTTTCAGATTCCGATGCTTCACTTCAGGTTTACTGTATCCCTTGGACCTTCTCATTGACGATGAAACACAGAAATTGCATCGGAATTAAATACAAAAAGCACAATGCCGACTTAAGTACAAGAAGACTGACTCTTCTTACTGTAAATGTTTTGAACCTTTCCTGTGAGACCAGTTTAAGAATCCGATGCTGCTCTTCAGGTTGACTGCATCCCTTGGACCTTCGTATTGACGATGAAACACAGAAAGAGCATCGGAATTAAATACAAAAGGCACAATCCCGACTTAAGTACAAGAAGACTGACTCCTCTTACTGTCTATAATTTGAACCTCTCCTCTGAGACCAGTTTCAGATTCCGATGCTTCACTTCAGGTTTACTGTATCCCTTGGACCTTCTTATTGACGATGAAACACAGAAATTGCGTTGGAAGTAAATACAATTGGCACAATGCCGACTTAAATACAAGAAGGCTGACTCTTCTTACTGTCTATGATTTCAGCCTTTCCTGTGAGACCAGTCTTAGATTCCGATGCTTCACTTCAGGTTTACTGTATCCCTGGGACAATCTTATTGACGATGAAACACAGAAATTGCGTTGGAAGTAAATACAATTGGCACAATGCCGACTAAAATACAAGAAGGCTGACTGTTCTTACTGTCTATGATTTGAGCCTTTCCTGTGAGACCAGTTTTAGATTCCGATGCTTCACTTCAGGTTTACTGTATCCCTGGGACAATCTTATTGTCTATGACACACAGAAATTGCATCGGAACTAAATACAAAAGGCACAATGCCGACTTAAGTACGAGAAGAGTGACTCCTCTTACTGTCTATAATTTGAACATTTCCTGTGAGACCAGTTTGAGATTCCGATGCCTCACTTCAGGTTTACTGTATCCCTTGGACCTTCTTATTGACGATGACACACAGAAATTGCATTTGAATTAAATACAAAAAGCACTATGCCGACGTTAGTACAAGAAGTGTGAGTCTTCTTACTGTCTAAGTTTTGATCCTTGCCTGTGAGACTAGTTTTAGATTCCGATGCTTCATTTCAGGATTACTGTATCCCTTGGACCTTCTTATTGACGATGAAACACAGATATCGCATCGGAGTAAAATACAAAAGGCACAATGCCGACTCAAGTACAAGAGGTCTGATTCTTCTTACTGTCTATTCTTTGAACCTTTCCTGTGAGACCAGTTTTAGTTTCCGATTCATCACTTCCGGTTTACTGTATCCCTTGGACCTTCTAATTGACGATAAAGCACTGAAATTGCATCGGACTTAAATTCAAAGGCACAATGCCGTCTTAAGTACAAGAAGACTGACTCTTCTTACTGTCTATGAATACCGACATACGTACAAGAAGACAGATTCTTCTTACTGTCAATGTTTTGAACGTTTCCTGTGAGACCAGTTTAAGAATCCGATGCTGCACTTCAGGTTGAATGCATCCCTTGGACCTTCGTATTGACGATGAAACACAGAAACAGCATCGGAATTAAATACAAAAGGCACAATCCCGACTTAAGTACAAGAAGACTGACTCTTCCTACTGTCTATAATTTGAACCTTTCCTGTGAGACCAGTTTCAGATTACGATGCTTCACTTCAGGTTTACTGTATCCGTTGGACCTTCTTACTGACGATGAAACACAGAAATTGCATCGGAATTAAATACAAAAGGCACAATGCCGACTTATGTAAAAGGAGACTGACTCTTCTTACAGTCTATGTTTTGAATATTTCCTGTGAGACCAGTTTGAGATTCCAATGCTTCACTTCAGGTTTACTGTATCCCTTGGACCTACGTATTGACGATGAAACACAGATATCGCATCGGAGTAAAATACAAAAGGCACAATGCCGACTCAAGTACAAGAGGTCTGATTCTTCTTACTGTCAATTCTTTGAACCTTTCCTGTGAGACCAGTTTTAGTTTCCGATTCATCACTTCCGGTTTACTGTATCCCTTGGACCTCAAAATTGACGATAAAACACTGAAATTGCATCGGACTTAAATACAAAGGCGCAATGCCGTCTTAAGTAAAAGAAGAGAGACTCTTCTTACTGTCTATGAATTGAGCCTTTCCTGTGAGACCATTTTTAATTTCCGATGCTTCACTTCAGGTTTACTGTATCCCTTGGACCTTCTTATTGACGATGACACACTGAAATTGAATCGGAATTAATTACAAGACGCACAATGCCGACTTAAGTACGAGAAGACTGACTCTTCTTACTGTCTATGTTTTGACCATATCCTGTGAGACCAGTTTGAGATTCCGATGCTGCACTTCAGGTTTACTGTATCCCTTGGACCTTCTTATTGACGATGAAACGCAGCAATTGCATCGGATTCTAAAAAAAAGCACAATGCAGACTTTAGTACAAGAAGACTGACTCTTCTTACATTCCATAATTTGAGCCTTTCCTGTGAGACCAGTTTCAGATTCCGATGCTTCACTTTAGGTTTACTGTATCCCTTGGACCTTCTTATTGACGATGAAACACAGAAATTGCATCAGAACTAAATACAAAAGGCACAATGCCGACCTAAGTACGAGAAGAGTGACTCTTCTTACTACGTTTGAACAATTCGTGTTAGACCAGTTTGAGATTCCGATGCTCCACTTCAGGTTTACTGTATCCCTTGGACCTTCTTATTCACGATGAAACACAGTTATCGCATCGGAGTAAAATACAAAAGGCATAATGCCGACTCAAGTACAAGAGGTCTGACTCATCTTACTGTCTATTCTTAGAACCTTTCCTGTGAGACCAGTTTTATATTCCGATTCTTCACTTCCGGTTTACTGTATACCTTGGACCTTCTTATTGACGATAAAACACTGAAAGTGAATCGGACTTAAATACAGAGGCACAATGCCGTCTTAAGTACAAGAGGACTGTCTCTTCTTACTGTCTTTGAATTGAGCCTTTCCTGTGAAACCAGTTTTAGATTCCGATGCTTCACTTCAGGTTTACTGAATCCCTTGGACCTACTTATTGACGATGAAACACAGAAATTGCATCGGAATTAAATACAAAAGGCACAATGCCGACTCAAGTTTATGACGTCTGACTCTTTTTACTGTCTATTCTTTGAACCTTTCCTGTGAGACCAGTTTTAGTGTCCGATTCTTCAGTTCCGGTTTACTTTATCCCTTGGACCTTCTAATTGACGATAAAGCACTGAAATTGCATTGGACTTAAATTCAAAGGCACAATGCCGTCTTAAGTACAAGAAGACTGACTCTTCTTACTGTTAATGATTGAACATTTTTTAAGAGACCAGTTATAAATTCCGATATTTTACTTTAGGTTTACTGTATCCCTTGGGCCTTCTTATTGACGATGAAACACAGAAATTGCATCGGAATGAAATACAAAAGGCACAGTGCCGACATAAGTACAAGAAAACTGACTTTTCTTACTGTCTGTGTTTTGAAACCTTCCTGTGAGACCAGATATAGATTCCGATGTTTCACTTCAGATTTACAGTATCCCTCGGACTTTCTTATTGACGATGAAACACAGAAATTGCATCGGAATAAAATACAAAAGGCACAATGCCGAATTAAGTGCAACAAGACTGACTTTTCTTACTGTCTACGTTTTGAACCCTTCCTGTGAGACCAGTTTTGGATTCCAGTGCTTCACTTCAGGTGTACTGTATCCCTTGGACTTTCTTATTGACGATGAATCACAGAAATTGCATCGGAATTCAATGCCGATTTAAGTTCAAGAGGACTGACTCTTCCTACTGTCTATGATTGGAGCTTTTCGTGTGAGACCAGTTTTTGATATCGATGCTTCACTTCAGGTTTGCTGTATCCCTCGGACCTCCTTATTGACGATGAAACACAGAAATTGCATCAGAATTAAATACAAAAGGCACAATACCGACTTAAATACAAGAAGACAGACTCTTCTTACTGTCTATGTTTTGAACCTTTCATGTGAGACCAGTTTTAGATTCCGATGCTTGACTTCAGGTGTACTGTATCCCTTGGACCTCCATATTGGCGATGAAACACAGAAATTGCATCGGAATTAAATGCTAAAGGCACAATGCTGACATAAGTACAAGATGACTGACTCTTCTGACTGTCAATGATTTGAACCTTTCCTGTGAGACCAGTTTTAGATTCCGATGCTTCACTTCAGGTTTACTGTCTCCCCCGGACCTACTTATTGACGATGAAACACAGAAATTGCATCGGAATTAAATACAAAATGCACAATGCAACTTTAGTACAACAAGACTGACTCTTCTTACTGTCTATGGTTTGAACCATTCCTGTGAGACCAGTTTTAGATTGCGATGCTTCATTTCAGGTTTACTGTATCCAATGGATCTTCTTATTGACGATGAAACACAGAAATTGGATCGGAATTAAGTACAAAAGGCACAATGCCGACTTAAGTACTAGAAGAGTGACTCTTCTTACTATCTGTCTTTTCAACCTTTCCTGTGAGACCAGCTTTAGATTCCGATGCTTCACTTCAGGTTAACTGTATCCGTGGACGTCCTTATTGACTATGAAACACAGAAATTGCACAGAATTAAATACAAAATGCACAGTGCGACTTTAGTACAGCAAGACTGACTCTTCTTACTGTCTATGGTTTGAAACTTTCCTGTGAGACCAGTTTTAGTTTGCGATGCTTCATTTCAGGTTTACTGTATCCAATGGATCTTCTTATTGACAATGAGACACAGAATTTGCATCAGAATTAAGTACAAAAGGCACAATGCCGACTTAAGTACTAGAAGAGTGACTCTTCTTACTGTCTATCTTTTCAACCTTTCCTGTGAGACTAGCTTTAGATTCCGATGCTTCACTTCAATTTATTTGTATCCGTTGGACGTCCTTATTGACTATGAAACACAGAAATTGCATCAGAATTTAATACAAAATGCACAATGCGACTTTAGTACAACAAAACTGACTCTTCTTACTGTCTATGCTTTGAACCTTCCCTGTGAGTCCAGTTTTACATTCCGATGCTTCACTTCAGGTGTACTGTATCCCATGGACTTTTTATTGACGATGAAACACAGAAACTGCATCGGAATTAAATACAAAAAGCACAATGCTGTCTTAAGTACAAGAGGCCTGACTTTTCTTACATTCTCAGATTTGAGCCTTTCCCGTGAGACCAGCTTTAGATATTGATGCTTCACTGAAGGTTTGCTGTATCCCTTGGACCTCCTTATTCACGATGAAACACAGAAATTGCATCAGAATTAAATTCAAAAGGCACAATGCCGTCTTAAGTACAAGAAGACTGACTCTTCTTACTGTCTGTGATTTGAACCTTTTCTGTGAGACCAGTTATAAATTCCGATGCTTCACTTCAGGTTTACTGTATCACTTGGAACTTGATATTGACGATGAAACACAAAAATTGCATCGGAATTAAATGTAAAAGGCACAATGCCGACTTAAGTACAAGAGGACTGACTCTTCTTACTGTCTACGTTTTGAACCTTTCATGTGAGACCAGTTATAGATTCCGATGCTTCACTTCAAGTTTACTGTATCCCTTGGACCTTTCCTATTGACGATGAAACACAGAAATCGCATCGGAATTAAATGGAAAAGCCGCAATGCCGACTTAAGCAGAAGAAGACTGACTCATCTTACTGTCTATGTGTTGAACCTTTCCAGTGAGACCAGTTTTAGTTTCCGATGAATTGCTTCAGATTTACTGTATCCCTTGAACCCTCTTATTGACGATGAAACACAGAAATTGCATCATAATTAAATGGAAATGGCACAATACCGACTTAGTACAAGAAGACTGAGTCTTCTTACATTCTGTGATTTGAACCTTTTCTGTGTGACCAGTTATAAATTCCGATGCTTCACTTCAGATTACTGTATCCCTAGGGACTTCTTATTGACGATGAAACACAGAAATTGCATCGGAATTATATACAAAAGGCACAATGCCGAGTTAAGTACAATAAGACTGACTGTTCTTACTGCCTATGTTTTGAACGTTTCCTGTGAGACCAGTTTTAGATTCCGATGCTTCATTTTAGTTTTACAGTAACCCTTGGAACTTGTTATTGACGATGAAACACAGAAATCGCATCGGAATTAAATACAAAAGGCGCAATGCAGACTTAAGTACAAGAAGACTTAGTCTTCTTACTGTCTATGTTTTGAACCTTTCCTGAGAGAGCAGTTTTAGATTCCAATTCTTCACTTCAGGTTAACTGTATCCCTTGGACCTTCTTATTGACGATGAAACACGGAAATTGCATCGGAATGAAATACAAAAGGCACAATTCCATCTTAAGTACAAGAAGACTGACTCTTCTTACTGTCTATGTTTTGCACCTTTCCTGTGAGGCCAGTTTTAGATTCCGATGCTTCACTTCAGGTGTACTGTATCCCTCGGACCTTCTTATAGACGATGAAACACAGAAATCGCATTGGAATTAAATACAAAAGGCACAATGCCAACTTAAGTACAAGAAGACCGACTCTTCTTACTGTGTATGCTTTGATCCTTTCCTGTGAGACCAGTTTTAGATTCCGATGCTTCGCTTCTCGATTAGTGTATACCGTGGACCTTCTTATTAACGATGAAACTCAGAGATTGCATCGGAATTCAATACAAAAAGCACAATGTTGACTTAAGTAGAAGAGGACTGACTCTTCTTACATTCTAAGATTTGAACCTTTCCTGTGAGACCAGTTTTAGATATCGATGCTTCACTGCAGGTTTTCTGTATCCCTTGGACCTCCTTATTGACGATGAGTCACATAAATTGCATCAGAATGAAATACAAAAGGCTCAATGCCGACTTACGTTCAAGAAGACTGACACTTCTTACTGTCTATGTTTTGAACCTTTCCTGTGAGGCAAGTTTTAGATTCCGATGCTTAACATCAGGTGTACAGTATCCCTTGGACCTTCTTATAGACGATGAAACACAGAAATCGCATTGGAATTAAATACAAAAGTCACAATGCCGACTTAAGTACAAGAAGACCGATTCTTCTTACTGTCTATGCTTTGAACCTTTCCTGTGAGACAAGTTTTAGATTCCGATGCTTCGCTTCTGGAATACTGTATATCTTGGACCTTCTTATTGACGATGAAACTCAGAGATTGAATCGGAATTCAATACAAAAAGCACAAGGTTGACTTAAGTAGAAGAGGACTGACTCTTCTTACATTCTATGATTTGAGCCTTTCCTGTGAGACCAGTTTTAGATATCGATGCTTCACTTCAGGTTTGCTGTATCCCTTTGACCTCCTTATTGACGAAGAAACACAGAAATTGCATCAGAATTAAATACAAAAGGCTCAATGCCGACTTAAAAACAAGAAGACTGACTCTTCACACTGTCTATGTTTTGAACCTTTCATGTGAGTCCAGTTTTAGATTCCGATGCTTCACTTCAGGTGTACTGTATCCCTTGGACCTACTTAGTGACGATGAAACACAGAAATCGCATTGGAATTAAATTCAAAAGGCACAAAGCCGACTTAAGTACATAAAGACCGACTCCTCTTACTGTCTATGCTTTGAACCTTTCCTGTGAGACCAGTTTTAGATTCCGATGCTTCTCTTCTGGATTACTGTATACCTTGGACCTTCTTATTGACGGTGAAACTCAGAAATTGCAACGGAATTAAAAGCAAAGGCTCAATGCCGACATAAGTACAAGAAGACTGACTCTTCTTACTGTTAATGATTGAACATTTTTTAAGAGACCAGTTATAATTTCCGATATTTTACTTTAGGTTTACTGTATCCCTTGGGCCTTCTTATTGACGATGAAACACAGAAATTGCATCGGAATGAAATACAAAAGGCACAGTGCCGACATAAGTACAAGAAAACTGACTTTTCTTACTGTCTATGTTTTGAAACCTTCCTGTGAGACCAGATATAGATTCCGATGATTCACTTCAGATTTACAGTATCCCTCGGACTTTCTTATTGACGATGAAACACAGAAATTGCATCGGAATAAAATACAAAAGGCACAATGCCGAATTAAGTGCAAGAAGACTGACTTTTCTTACTGTCTACGTTTTGAACCCTTCCTGTGAGACCAGTTTTGGATTCCAGTGCTTCACTTCAGGTGTACTGTATCCCTTGGACTTTCTTATTGACGATGAATCACAGAAATTGCATCGGAATTCAATGCCGATTTAAGTTCAAGAGGACTGACTCTTCCTACTGTCTATGATTGGAGCTTTTCGTGTGAGACCAGTTTTTGATATCGATGCTTCACTTCAGGTTTGCTGTATCCCTCGGACCTCCTTATTGACGATGAAACACAGAAATTGCATCAGAATTAAATACAAAAGGCACAATACCGACTTAAATACAAGAAGACAGACTCTTCTTACTGTCTATGTTTTGAACCTTTCCTGTGAGGCAAGTTTTAGATTCCGATGCTTAACATCAGGTGTACAGTATCCCTTGGACCTTCTTATAGACGATGAAACACAGAAATCGCATTGGAATTAAATACAAAAGGCACAATGCCGACTTAAGTACAAGAAGACCGATTCTTCTTACTGTCTATGCTTTGAACCTTTCCTGTGAGACAAGTTTTAGATTCCGATGCTTCGCTTCTGGAATACTGTATATCTTGGACCTTCTTATTGACGATGAAACTCAGAGATTGAATCGGAATTCAATACAAAAAGCACAAGGTTGACTTAAGTAGAAGAGGACTGACTCTTCTTACATTCTATGATTTGAGCCTTTCCTGTGAGACCAGTTTTAGATATCGATGCTTCACTTCAGGTTTGCTGTATCCCTTTGACCTCCTTATTGACGAAGAAACACAGAAATTGCATCAGAATTAAATACAAAAGGCTCAATGCCGACTTAAAAACAAGAAGACTGACTCTTCACACTGTCTATGTTTTGAACCTTTCATGTGAGTCCAGTTTTAGATTCCGATGCTTCACTTCAGGTGTACTGTATCCCTTGGACCTACTTAGTGACGATGAAACACAGAAATCGCATTGGAATTAAATTCAAAAGGCACAAAGCCGACTTAAGTACATAAAGACCGACTCCTCTTACTGTCTATGCTTTGAACCTTTCCTGTGAGACCAGTTTTAGATTCCGATGCTTCTCTTCTGGATTACTGTATACCTTGGACCTTCTTATTGACGGTGAAACTCAGAAATTGCAACGGAATTAAAAGCAAAGGCTCAATGCCGACATAAGTACAAGAAGACTGACTCTTCTTACTGTTAATGATTGAACATTTTTTAAGAGACCAGTTATAATTTCCGATATTTTACTTTAGGTTTACCGTATCCCTTGGGCCTTCTTATTGACGATGAAACACAGAAATTGCATCGGAATGAAATACAAAAGGCACAGTGCCGACATAAGTACAAGAAAACTGACTTATCTTACTGTCTATGTTTTGAAACCTTCCTGTGAGACCAGATATAGATTCCGATGTTTCACTTCAGATTTACAGTATCCCTCGGACTTTCTTATTGACGATGAAACACAGAAATTGCATCGGAATAAAATACAAAAGGCACAATGCCGAATTAAGTGCAAGAAGACTGACTTTTCTTACTGTCTACGTTTTGAACCCTTCCTGTGAGACCAGTTTTGGATTCCAGTGCTTCACTTCAGGTGTACTGTATCCCTTGGACTTTCTTATTGACGATGAATCACAGAAATTGCATCGGAATTCTATGCCGATTTAAGTTCAAGAGGACTGACTCTTCCTACTGTCTATGATTGGAGCTTTTCGTGTGAGACCAGTTTTTGATATCGATGCTTCACTTCAGGTTTGCTGTATCCCTCGGACCTCCTTATTGACGATGAAACACAGAAATTGCATCAGAATTAAATACAAAAGGCACAATACCGACTTAAATACAAGAAGACAGACTCTTCTTACTGTCTATGTTTTGAACCTTTCATGTGAGACCAGTTTTAGATTCCGATGCTTGACTTCAGGTGTACTGTATCCCTTGGACCTCCATATTGGCGATGAAACACAGAAATTGCATCGGAATTAAATGCTAAAGGCACAATGCTGACATAAGTACAAGATGACTGACTCTTCTGACTGTCAATGATTTGAACCTTTCCTGTGAGACCAGTTTTAGATTCCGATGCTTCACTTCAGGTTTACTGTCTCCCCCGGACCTACTTATTGACGATGAAACACAGAAATTGCATCGGAATTAAATACAAAATGCACAATGCCGACTTAAGTACTAGAAGAGTGACTCTTCTTACTGTCTATCTTTCCAACCTTTCCTGTGAGACTAGCTTTAGATTCCGATGCTTCACTTCAATTTATTTGTATCCGTTGGACGTCCTTATTGACTATGAAACACAGAAATTGCATCAGAATTTAATACAAAATGCACAATGCGACTTTAGTACAACAAGACTGACTCTTCTTACTGTCTATGCTTTGAACCTTCCCTGTGAGTCCAGTTTTACATTCCGATGCTTCACTTCAGGTGTACTGTATCCCTTGGACTTTTTATTGACGATGAAACACAGAAACTGCATCGGAATTAAATACAAAAAGCACAATGCTGTCTTAAGTACAAGAGGCCTGACTCTTCTTACATTCTCAGATTTGTGCCTTTCCCGTGAGACCAGTTTTAGATATTGATGCTTCACTGAAGGTTTGCTGTATCCCTTGGACCTCCTTATTCACGATGAAACACAGAAATTGCATCAGAATTAAATTCAAAAGGCACAATGCCATCTTAAGTACAAGAAGACTGACTCTTCTTACTGTCTGTGATTTGAACCTTTTCTGTGAGACCAGTTATAAATTCCGATGCTTCACTTCAGGTTTACTGTATCACTTGGAACTTGATATTGACGATGAAACACAAAAATTGCATCGGAATTAAATGTAAAAGGCACAATGCCGACTTAAGTACAAGAGGACTGACTCTTCTTACTGTCTACGTTTTGAACCTTTCATGTGAGACCAGTTATAGATTCCGATGCTTCACTTCAAGTTTACTGTATCCCTTGGACCTTTCCTATTGACGATGAAACACAGAAATCGCATCGGAATTAAATGGAAAAATCGCAATGCCGACTTAAGCAGAAGAAGACTGACTCATCTTACTGTCTATGTGTTGAACCTTTCCAGTGAGACCAGTTTTAGTTTCCGATGAATTGCTTCAGATTTACTGTATCCCTTGGACCCTCTTATTGACGATGAAACACAGAAAATGCATCATAATTAAATGGAAATGGCACAATACCGACTTAGTACAAGAAGACTCAGTCTTCTTACATTCTGTGATTTGAACCTTTTCTGTGTGACCAGTTATAAATTCCGATGCTTCACTTCAGATTACTGTATCCCTTGGGACTTCTTATTGACGATGAAACACAGAAATTGCATCGGAATTATATACAAAAGGCACAATGCCGAGTTAAGTACAATAAGACTGACTGTTCTTACTGCCTATGTTTTGAACGTTTCCTGTGAGACCAGTTTTAGATTCCGATGCTTCATTTTAGTTTTACAGTAACCCTTGGAACTTGTTATTGACGATGAAACACAGAAATCGCATCGGAATTAAATACAAAAGGCGCAATGCAGACTTAAGTACAAGAAGACTTAGTCTTCTTACTGTCTATGTTTTGAACCTTTCCTGAGAGAGCAGTTTTAGATTCCAATTCTTCACTTCAGGTTAACTGTATCCCTTGGACCTTCTTATTGACGATGAAACACGGAAATTGCATCGGAATGAAATACAAAAGGCACAATTCCATCTTAAGTACAAGAAGACTGACTCTTCTTACTGTCTATGTTTTGAACCTTTTCTGTGAGACTAGTTTTAGATTCCGATGCTTCACTTCAGGTTTACTGTATCCCTTGGACCTCCTTATTGACGATGAAACACAAAAATTGCATCAGAATTAAATACAAAAGGCACAATGCCGACTTTAGTACAACAAGACTGACCCTTCTTACTGTCTATGTTTTGTGTGGTGTCACCGCCAGACACCACACTTGCTAGGTGGTACCTTAAATCGGCCGCGGTCTATTTAGTACAAGTCGGACCCGCGTGTCGCCACTGTGTGATCGCAGACCGAGCGCCACCACAAGGCAGGTCTCGAGATACGATATAGCTCTCGACCCCAGTTGTACGACGACTTTGGTAGCGACTACACTGACGAAGCCTTTCTTTCATTGGCCAGAGACAGTTAGAATAGCCTTCAGCTAAGTCCATGGCTACCACCTAGCAAGGCGCCATTAACCGTATCTGAAGATAGTCTTATTTGTATTATCAAGAGCGATGTACCACAATTATAGAATAAAGTTAAGTATTCGAGGAGCTGCATACTTTTCTTATTAGAATTCACTGCTTATCCTGTTCGAGAATTCACGCCCGTCTGCGTTAGATTTCGGCCTCCTCTATCTACAAGGTGTTGGCACATTTACCAACACATCATTGGCGCCGAGTATTGGTGACGCGCCAACGTTGCAGTCATTTTGATAGTAACTTGCTCCGATTTATTTGTGTCATGGCTTCGCCACAATCTCCAGATGTACTGTCCGAATTTTATCGCCTGCAGAATCAGCAGACCCAGGCGTTATTGGATGCCCTTGGACAGCTCGTCCAGGGTCAACGTGCCATTCAAACCGATGCGGCAGCCGCCGCTTCGCCGCTACCGCAGCTACAACATGCAGTTGCACCGCAGTTTCGCAATTTTGATGCACAGCGCGAGACCTGGACTGAGTGGTCCCTCCAGTTTGGATTTCATCTCGCCGCCTACAGAATTCAAGGTAACGAGCGGCAGCCTCATTTATTGTCGTGTGTAGGGGTGCAAACGTACCGTGTGATAGTGAAATTGTTTCCCCGACGCGACGTAGCAACTCTGTCCTACGAAGAAATTTTGTCGGCATTGGACGCCTATTTCAAAGGAACAGTTAATGTAGTTGCAAAAAGGTATACTTTCTTTTGTGCAAGACGTACGGCCGGTCAAACTAATAGGGAGTGGGTTGCAACTTTGCAAGGCCTTTGTAGGGATTGTACGTTAGAATGTGACTGTGGCCTTCCTTATTCGGATACTATGGTGCGTGATGCAATTGCACAGAACGTTTCTGATGTTTGCATACGGGAACAGATATTGAAACGGTGTGCTACTAGACATTCGCGTGAACATTGCCCGTCACGCCAAGCTATTTGCTTTTTTCGTAATAAGAAAGGACATGTTGAAAGTGTTTGCTAGAAAAAGCTCAGATCAGACAATCACGATCATTCCCGGCCTTTTGCTTCGCGCCGGAATCGAACCACGGACACTCAGACTCGTAAACCTTCGCCCATGGACATTCATGTAGTTAATTCCACTCCACCCAGTGCCACTCTTTCTAACAGTGAAAGTGTTCGTCCCACAAAAAGTGTGCGTCGACGTCGCCGGAAATCACGTCAATTAGCAAGTGATGCTGTGCCTGTATCAGTTCAAATTGCACGAGACGTCGCTCTTGTCATCAGCAGGACAATAAACTTTTTGTAGATTTGGATTTTAATGGCAAGGTCATACCATTCCAGCTCGATACCGGAGCTGCAGTTTCATTGCTCAATCACGACACGTACAAACAACTGGGCAAACCTCCGTTGCGTGCCGCAACTGTTCAGTTAAAAAGTTATTCAGGACAGCAGATCCCTGTGTTAGGACAGTGCACTCTTCTTGCAACATACAAGGGACAAACAAAACTTGTGTCATTTTACGTTCTTCGTTCTCCTACTGCAGTGAACTTGTTTGGTTTAGATTTATTTCAATTGTTTAACATGTCTCTAGTAAATCAGGTCCTATCAGTGAATCAGACTGTGCCTTCGACAGTGTTTCTCGGCTGTGCGAAGAATTTGCAGACATTTTTGCACCGGGCTTAGGTTGCGCTAAAAACTATGAAGCACATTTGGAACTGAAAGTAAACGCGCAACCGAAATTTTTCCGAGCGCGCAATGTTCCCCACGCATTGCGTGATGAGGTCGCAAGAACATTAAACGATTTAGGATCACAAGGTGTGAGTGAATGTGCGCAATGCCTCTTCCATTTCAGCTCCGCTTCATCGCGTACGCCGTACAGGTGTTCCGTTTCTCTGGACGGCGGAATGCGAACGCGCTGTTCGCCAATTGAAATCGGCGTTGCTTTCAAATACTCGCCTTACGCCATTCGATCCCCAGAAACCCCTTTTGTTGATGGTAGATGCATCGGATTTCGGGATCGGTACTGTGCTTGCGCACAAAGTTGGCTCCCATGATCGCCCTATTGCCTTTGCGACAAAATTGCTCTGGTCTGCGCAAAGAAATTATTCACAGATAGAGAAAGAAGCGTTGGCTCTCGTATTTGGTGTTACTAAGTTCCATGATTTCTTGTATGGTCGTCACTTTACCATCATAACAGACCACAAACCTTTGACGTCGCTTTTTCATCCGAACAAGCCTGTACCTCCGCGTACAGCGCAGAAATTCATTCGCTGGTCTATTTTCCTCTCGCAGTACCGCTACGATATCTTGTATCGGTCCACTGCTAAGCACGGAAACGCTGATGCGTTGTCCCGTTTGCCTGTTGCTGAGGATAAAGCATTCGATTCTTCCGACTTGTTTGGATGTTCATTGATTCGGAAACCGATGAAGTGGTCGAATCGTTTCCGATTGATTTTCGTCGTGTAGCTACAGCCACAGCTGCTGACCCGGTTCTTGCTACCGTTTTGCGTTTTGTTGCTACGCAATGGCCTTTGTCAAAGTCTCGGATCGAGGATCCGTTGGTTCGCCGATTTTTTGCTCACAAGGAGAGACTTTTTGTTCGACGTGGTGTTTTGTTGTTGCGTTCTGATAATGATCAGTCCAGAGTCGTGGTCCCACGTTCGTTACAGTCCTCTGTTTTACGGCTTCTTCACCAAGGACATTGGGGTATAGTGCGAACGAAACAACTTGCTCGTCAGCACTGTACTTGGTTCTGAATCGATGCTGCGATTACGAAAATGTGTTCTTCTTGCATGGCGTGTGCCGAACAAAAATCAGCACCGCCGTGGAAAGTCTTTGCATGGCCAAAAGCCACTTCCCCTTGGCAACGCTTGCACATTGATTTTGCTGGTCCATTCTGGAATGCTCGATGGTTGCTTCTCGTGGATGCCTTCAGTAATTTTCCTTTTGTTGTCCGGATGTCTTCCACGACGTATTCCGCCACCGTCCACGCGTTGTCTGCTATCTTTTGCATTGAAGGTCTTCCGCAGACTATTGTTTCCGACAATGGCCCACAATTTCAGTCATTCTGCAAGGCCAATGGTATTCAACATCTGACATCCGCGCCGTTTTCGCCTCGGTCAAACGGTGCCGCTGAACGATTGGTCCGGACTTTCAAGTCACAGATGTTAGAGTTGAAAGAGTCGCATTCTCGGGAGGACGCGTTGTTGCTCTTTTTGTCTTCGTATCGCTCTCAGCCCCGAGACGGTCGCTCGCCGGCTGAGTTGCTCCACGGTCGTCCTCATCGAACCTTGATGTCTTTGCTTCATCCGCCACATCAGGTTCCAGTGCAGCGGCAGACTTCTGCTTTTGCTCCAGGCGACGTTGCATTCTATCGCAACTATCGAGGTTCACGGCGTAGGCTCGCAGGGCGCATTCGTCGCTGCCTCGGCCGCGCGATGTATTTGGTTTTGGGGGCCTCTGGTGAGGTGCGTCGGCATCTCCCTCAGCTGCGCCTCTGTCGTCGCACGGGTTCTGCCCTCCCCGTCTGCTTTCAGCGACGGTGCCGTCCGGTCAGCGCCCTGGGGACCCATCTACTGGCTCGCCTCATCCCCAGGTGTTACCGACGATGCCTTCCATTTTGCCCATGGCGACTCGCCGCCGCAGCCGCCGCCGCCGCCTGTTCTCCCGCCGGCTCCGCCCGCATTCGACGCTTCGCTGCAGCCGCCAAGCGCCTCCCTGGGTCACGCGCCGCCGATCGCTTCCCGTGACCAGCTGTCCTCCGCCATGGAACTCTTGCCCGCTCCGGACCACACGGCGTCTTCGCGCGTCGGGTACCCCGACGCAATGGAGGTCGACCCTTCGGCCCCTCCTGTCTCATTACGGGCTACACCGCATGTTGACGTGCACCCTGGACTAGGTTTTCAGGCGTTTCCTAGCTCCACTCGGACCGAATGGCCGGGTGCGGGTGGCACAGCCTCGCCACCTCATCGCATACGTCAACATGGGGTCCTCCCCACGGCGGGCGGACGATTTATAACACGACCGTTCGCCGATTTGCGGGGGAGGAATGTGGTGTCACCGCCAGACACCTCGCTTGCTAGGTGGTAGCTTAAATCGGCCGCGGTCTAAATAGTACATGTCGGACCCGCGTGTCGCCACTGTGTGATCGCAGACCGAGCGCCACCACTACACAAGGCAGGTCTCGAGATACGATATAGCACTCGACCCCAGTTGTACGACGACTTTGCTAGCGACTACACTGACGAAGCCTTTCTCTCATTTGCCGAGAGACAGTTAGAATAGCCTTCAGCTAAGTCCATGGCTACTACCTAGCAAGGCGCCTTTAACCATATCTGAAGATAGTCTTATTTGTATTATCAAGAACGATGTACCACAAGGATAGAATAAAGTTAAGTATTCGAGGAGCTGCATACTTTTCTTATTAGAATTCACTACTTATCCTGTTCCAGAATTCACGCCCGTCTGCGTTAGACTTCGGCCTCCCCTATCTACAAGGTGTTGGCACGTTTACCAACACATCATTTTGAACCTTTCCTGTGAGACCAGTTTAAGATTCCGATGCTTCAATTCAGGTTTACTGTATCCCTTGGACTTCTTATTGACGATGAAACACAGAAATTGCATCGGAATTAGATACAAAAGGCACAATGCCGACTTAAGTACAAGAGTACTGACTCTTCTTACATTCTAAGATATGAGCCTTTCCTGTGAGACCAGTTTTAGATATCGACGCTTCACTTCAGGTTTGCTGTATCCCTTGGACCTCCTTATTGACGATGAAACACAGACATTGCATCAGAATTAAATACAAAAGGCACAATGCCGGCATAAGTACTAGAAGACTGACTCTTCTTACGGCCGATGTTTTGAACCTTTCTTGTGAGACCTGTTTTAGATTCCGATGCTTCACTTCAGGTGTACTGTATCCCTCGGACATTCTTATAGACGATGAAACACTGAAATCGCCTTGGAATTAAATAAAAATGGCTCAATGCCGAATTAAGTACGAGAAGACTGACCCTTCTTACTGTCTATGCTTTGAACCTATCCTGTGAGACCAGTTTTAGATTCCGACGCTTCGCTTGAGGTTTACTCTATCCCTTGGAACTTCTTATTGACGATAAGACACAGAAATTGCAACGGAATTGAATACAAAGGCACAATGCAGACTTAAGTACAAGTAGATTGACTCTTCTTACTGTCTATGATTGAACCTTTTCTATGATACCAGTTATAAATTCCCATGTTTTACTTCAGGTTTACTGTATCCGTTGGGCCTTCTTATAGACGATGAAACACAGAAGTTGCAACGGAATGAAATACAAAAGGCACAATGCCGACTTAATAAAAGAAAACTGCCTCTTCTTACAGTCTATGAATTGAACCTTTCCTGTGAGACCAGTTTTTGATTCCGATGCTTCACTTCTGGTTTATTGTATACCTTGGGACTTCTTATTGACGATGAAACACAGAAATAGCATCGGAATTAAATACAAAAGGCACAATGCCGACCTAAGTACAAGAAGACTGACTCTTATTACTGTCTATGTTTTGAGCCTTTCCTGTGAGACCAGTTTTACATTCCCAAGCTTCACGTCGTGCTTACTGAATCCCTTGGACCTTCTTATTGACGATGAAACACAGAAATTGCATCGGAATAAAATACAAAAAGCACAATGCCGACTTCAGTACAAGAAGACTGACTCTACTTACTGTCTACGTTTTGAACCTTTCCTGTGAGACCAGTTTTAGATTCCGATGCTTCACTTCAGGTTTACTGTATCCCTCGGACCTCCAAATTGTCCATGAAACACAGAAATGGCGTCGGAATCAAATACAAAAGGCACAATGTCGACTTCAGTACAAGAAGACTAACTCTTATTACTGCCTATGATATGAACCATTCCTGTGAGACCAGTTTTAGATTCCGATGCTTCTCTTCAGGTTTACTGTATCCCTTGGACTTTCTTATTGACGATGACAGACAGAAATTGCATCGGAATTAAATACAAAATTCACAATGTCGACATAAGTACAAGAAGACTGACTCTTCTTACTGTCTATATTTTGAACCTCTCCTGTGAGACCAGTTTTGGATATCGATGCTTCACTTTAGGTTTACTGTATCCCTTGGACCTTCTTATTGACGATGAAACACAGAAATTGCATCGGAATTCCATATGAAAGACACAATGCCGACTTAAGTACAAGAAGACTGCCTCTCCTTACTGTCCATGTATTTAACCCCTCCTGTAAGACCAGTTTCAGATATCGATGCTTCACTTCAAGTTTACTGTATCTCTTTTACCTTCTTATTGACGATGTAACATAGAAATTGCATAGGAATTAAATACAAAATGCACAATGCCGATGTAACTACAAGAGGACTTACTCTTCTTACATTCTATTATTATATCCTTTCCTGTGAGACCAGTTTTAGATATCGATGCTTCACTACAGGTTTACTGTATCCCTTGGACCTTCTTATTGACGATAAAACACAGAGATTGTATCGGAATTTAATACAAAAGGCACAATGCCGACTCAAGTAAAAGAAGACTGACTCTTCTTACTGTCTATGATTGAACCTTTTCTATGATACCAGTTATGAATTCCCATGTTTTACTTCAGGTTTACTGTATCCCTTGGGCCTTCTTATTGACGATGAAACACAGAAGTTACAACGGAATGAAATACAAAAGGCACAATGCCGACTTAATAAAAGAAAACTGATTCTTCTTACAGTCTATGAATTGTACCTTTCCTGTGAGACCAGTTTTTGATTCCGATGCTTCACTTCTGGTTTATTGTATACCTTGGGACTTCTTATTGACGATGAAACACAGAAATTGCATCGGAATTCCATACGAAAGACATAATGCCGACTTAAGTACAAGAAGACTGCCTCTCCTTACTGTCCATGTATTTAACCCCTCCTGTGAGACCAGTTTCAGATATCGATGCTTCACTTCAAGTTTACTGTATCTCTTTTACCTTCTTATTGACGATATAACATAAAAATTGCATAGGAATTAAATACAAAATGCACAATGCCGAAGTAACTACAAGAGGACTGACTCTTCTTACATTCTATTATTTGAGCCTTTCCTGTGAGACCAGTTTTAGATACCGATGCTTCACTACAGGTTTACTGTATCCCTTGGACCTTCTTACTGACGATAAAACACAGAGATTGTATCGGAATTTAATACAAAAAAGGCACAATGCCGACTCAAGTACACGAAGACTGACTCTTCTTACAGTCTAAGACTTGAGCCTTTCCTGTGAGACCAGTTTTAGATTCCGAAGCTTCACTTCAGGTTTCCTGTATCCCTTGGTCCTTCCTATTGGCGATGACACACAGATATTGCATCGGAACTAAATGCAAAAGGCACAATGCCGACATAAGTACAAGAAGACTAACCCTTCTAACTGTCTATGTTTTGAACCTTTCCTGTGAGACCTGTTTTAGATTCCGATGCTTCACTACAAGTTTACTGTATCCCTTGGACCATCTTATTGACGACGAGACACAGATATTGCATCGGAATTAAATACAAAAGGCACAATGCCGAGTTCAGTACAAGAGAGCTGACTCCTCCTACAATCTACGATTTGAGCAATTACTGTGAGAACAGTTTTAGATATCGATGCTTCACTTCAGGTTTGCTGTATCCTTTGGACCTTCTTATTGACTATGAAACACAGAAATTGCATCGGAAGTAAATACAAAAGGCACAATGCCGACTTATGTACAAGGAGACTGACTTTTCTCACTGTCTATGCTTTGAGCCTATCCTGTGATACCAGTTTTAGATTCCGCTGCTTCACTTCAGGTTTAATGTATCCCTTGGACCTTCATATTGTCGACGAAACACAGAAATAGCATCGGAATTAAATACAAAGGGCACAATGCCGACTTAAGTACAATAGGACTGATTCTTATTACATTCTATGAATCGAGCCCTTCCTGTGAGACCAGTTTTAGATTCCGATGCTTCACTTCAGGTTTGCTGTATAGCTTAGACCTTCTTATTGACGATGAAACACAGACATGGTATCGGAATTAAATACAAAAGGCACAATGCCGACTTAAGTACAAGAAAACTGACTCTTATTATTGTCTATGTATTGAACCATTCCTGTGTGACCAGTTTTAGATTCCGATGCTTCACTTCAGGTTTATTGTATCCCGTGGACCTTCTTATTGACGATGAAACACAGAAACTGTATCGGAATTAAATACAAAAGGCACAATCCCGATATAAGTACAAAAAGACTGACTCTTCTTACTGTCTATGTTTTGAACCTTTCCTGAGAGACCAGTTTTAGATTCCTATGGTTCACTTCAGGTTTATTGTATCCCTTGGACCTTCTTATTGACGATGAAACACAGAAATTGCATCGGAATTAAATACAAAAGGCACCATGCCGACGTAAGTACAAGAGGACCGACTCTTCTTACTTTCGATGATTTGAGCCTATCCTGTAAGACTAGTCTTAGATTTCTATGCTTCACTTCAAGTTTACTGTTTCCCCTGGACCTTCTTATTGACGATGAAACACAGAAATTGCATCGGAATAAAGTACAAAATGCACAATGCCGACTTAAGTACAAGAAGACAGACTCTTCTTACTGTCTATGATTTGAACCTTTCCTGTGAGACCAGTTTTAGATTCCGATGCTTCACTGCAGGTTTTCTGTTTCCCTTGGACTTTCTTATTGACTATGAAACACAGCAATTGCATCGGAAGTAAATACAAAAGTCACAATGCCGACTTAAGTACAAGAAGACTGACTCTTCTTACTGTCTATGCTTTGAGCCTACCCTGTGATACCAATTTTAGATTCTGCTGCTTCACTTCAGGTTTAATGTATCCCTGGGACCTTCATATTGACGACGAAACACAGAAATAGTATCGGAATTAAATATAAAAGGCACAATTCCGACTTAGGTACAAGTGGACTGACTCCTCTTACATTCTATGATTTGAGCATTGCCTATAAGACTAGTCTTAGATATCGATGCTTCACTTTATATTTACTGTATTCCTTGAACCTTCTTATTGACGACGAAACACAGAAATTGCATCGGAATAAAATACAAATGCCACAATGCCGACTTAAGTACAATAGGACTGATTCTTATTACATTCTATGATTCGAGGGTTTCCTGTGAGACCAGTTTTAGATTCCGATGCTTCACTCCAGGTTTACTATATCGCTTAGACCTTCTTATTGACGATGAAACACAGATATGGCATCGGCATTAAATACAACAGGCACAATGCCGACTTAAGTACAAGAAGACTGACTCTTATTACTGTCTATGTATTGAACCTTTCCTGTGAGACCTGTTTTAGATTCCGATGCTTCACTTCAGGTATACTGTATCCCCCGGACCTCCAAATTGTCCATGAAACACAGAAATTGTGTAGGAATCAAATACAAAAGGCACAATGCCGACTTCAGTACAAGAAGACTAACTCTTATTACTGCCTATGATATGAACCTTTCCTGTTAGACCAGTTTTAGATTCCGATGCTTCACTTCAGGTTTACTGTATCCCTTGGACCTTCTTATTGACGATGATACTCAGAAATTACATCGGAATTAAATACAAAAGCCACAATGCCGACATAAGTACAAGAAGACTGTCTCTTCTTACTGTCTATGTATTTAACCCCTCCAGTGAGACCAGTTTCAGATATCGATGCTTCACTTCAGGTGTACTGTATCCCTTTTACCTTCTTATTGACGATATAACATAGAAATTGCATAGGAATTAAATACAAAATGCACAATGCCGATGTAACTACAAGAGGACAGACTCTTCTTACATTCTATTATTTGAGCCCTTCCTGTAAGACCAGTTTTAGATATTTATGCTTCACTTCAGCTGTACTGTATCCCTTTGACCTTCTTATTGCCTGTGAAACGAAGAAATTGCATCGGAAGAAAATACAAAACGCACAATATCGACTTAAGTACAAGAAGGCTAACTCTTCTTACTGACTATGGTTTGAACCTTTCCTGTGAGACCAGTTTTAGATTCCGATGCTTCACTTCAGGATTACTGTATCCCTTGGACCTTCTAACTGACGATGAAGCACAGAAATTGCATCGGAATTAAATACAAAAGGCACAATACCGAATTAAGTACAAGAAGACAGACTCTTCTTACTGTCTATGCTTTGAGCGTATCCCGTGATAACAGTTTTAGATTCCGATGCTTCACTTCAGGTTTACTGTATCCCTTGGACCTTCATGTTGCCGATGAAACACAGAAATTGCATCGGAATTAAATACAAAGGGCACAATTCCGACTTAAGTACATGTGGACTGACTCTTCTTACATTCTATGATCTGATCATTTCCTGTAAGACCAGTTTTAGATATCAATCTTTCACTTTAGGTTTCCTGTATTCCTTGGACCTTCTTATTGACGATGGACACAGAAATTGCATCAGAATTAAATACAAAAGGCACAATGCCGACTTATAAACAAGAGGACTGACTCTTCTTACTTTCGATGATTTGAGCCATTCCTGTGATGCCAGTTTTAGATATCGATGCTTCTCTTCAGGTGTACTGTATCCCTTGGAACTTTTTAATGAAGGTGAAACTCAGAAACTGCGTGCGAATTAAATACAAAAGGCACAATGCAGACTTAAGTACAAGAATACTGCCCCTTCTTACAGTCTATGTTTTTAACCTTTCCTGTGAGACCAGTTTTAGATTCCGATGCTTCACCTCAGGTTTACTGTATCTCTTGGACCTTCTTATAGACGATGAAACACAGAAATTGCATCGGAATTAGGTACAAAAGGCACAATGCCGACTTCAGTACAAGAAGACTGACTCATCTTACTGTCTATGCTTTGAAACTTTCATGCGTGACCAGTTTCAGATTCCGATGCTTCACTTCAGGTTTATTGTATCCCTAGGACCTTCATATTGACGATGAAACACAGAAATTGCATCGGAATTAAATACAAAATGCAGAATTCCGACTTAAGTACAAGTGGACTGACTCTTCTTACATTCTATGATTTGAGCCTTTCCTGTGAGACCAGTTTTAGATATCGATGCTTCACTTCAGGTTTACTGTATCGCTTGGACCTTTTTAATAAAGGTGAAACACAGAAATTGCATCGGAATTAAACACAAATGGCACAATGCCGACCTAAGTACAAGAAGACTGACACTTCTTACTGTCTATGTTTTGAACCTTTCCTGAGAGACCAGTATTAGATTCTTATGCTTCACTTCAGGTTTATTGTATCCCTTCGACCATCTTATTGACGAAGAAACACAGAAATTGCATCGGAATTCCATACGAAAGACACAATGCCGACTTAAGTACAAGAAGACTGCCTCTCCTTACTGTCTATGTATTTAACCCCTCCTGTGAGAACAGGTTCAGATATCGATGCTTCACTTCAGGTTTACCGTATCCCTTTTACCTTCTTATTGACGATATAACATAGAAATTGCATCGGAATTAAATACAAAATGCACAATGCCGATGTAACTACAAGAGGACTGACTCTTCTTACATTCTATTATTTGAGCCTTTCCTGTGAGACCAGTGTTAGATATTTATGCTTCACTTCAGGTGTACTGGATCCCTTGGACCTTCTTATTGCCTATGAAACAAAGAAATTGCATCGGAAGTAAATACAAAACGCACAATATCGACTTAAGTACAAGAAGGCTAACTCTTCTTACTGACTATGGTTTGAACCTTTCCTGTGAGACCAGTTTTAGATTCCGATGTCTCACTTCGTGTTTACTGTATCCCTTGGACCTTCTAATGGACGATGAAGCACAGAAATTGCATCGAAATTAAATACAAAAGGCTCAATGCAGACTTAAGTACAAGAATACTGCCTCTTCTTACTGTCTATGTTTTTAACCTTTCCTGTGAGACCAGTTTTCGATTCCGATGCTTCACCTCAGGTTTACTGTATCTCTTGGACCTTCGTATTGACGATGAAACACAGAAATTGCATCGGAATTAAGTACAGAAGGCACAATGCCGACTTAAGTACAAGAAGACTGACTCATCTTACTGTCTATGCTTTGAAACATTCATGCGTGACCAGTTTTAGATTTAGATGCTTCACTCCAGGTTTATTGTATCCCTTGGACCTTCTAATTGACGATGAAACACAGTAATTGCATCGGAATTAAATACAAAAGGCACAATGCCGATTTAAGTACAAGAAGACAGACTCTTCTTACTGTCTATGCTTTGAGCCTATGCTGTGAGACCAGTATTGGATTCCGATGTTTCACTTCATGTTTACTGTATCCCGTGGACCTTCTTATTGACGATGAAACACAGAAATAGCATCGGACTGAAATACAAAAGCCACAATACCGACTTAAGTACAAGAAGACGGACTCTTCTAACATTCTATGATTTGAGCCCTTCCTGTGAGATTAGTTTTAGATTCCGATGCTTCACTTCATGTTTCCTGTATCCCTTGGACCTTCTTATTGACGATGAAACACAGATATTGCATCGGAATTAAATGCAAATGGTACAAAGCCGACTTAAGTGTAAGAAGACTGACTCTTCTTAGAGTCTATGATTTGAACCACTCCTGTGAGACCAATTTTAGATTCCGATGCTTCACCACAGGTTTACTGTACCCCTTGGACCTTCTTATTGACGACGAAACACTGAATTTGGATCGGAATTAAAAACAAACTGCACAATGCCGATTTCAGTACAAGAGGACTGACTCTTCCTACATTCTATGATCTGATCATTTCCTGTGAGACCAGTTTTAGATATCAATCTTTCACTTTAGGTTTCCTGTATTCCTTGGACCTTCTTATTGACGATGGACACATAAATTGCATCGGAATTAAATACAAAATGCACAATGCCGACTTAAGTACAGTAGGACTGACTCTTATTGCATTCTATGATTCGAGCCTTTCCTGTGAAACCAGTTTTCGATTCCGATGCTTCACATCAGGTTTGCTGTATCCTTTGGACCATCTTATTGACGATGAAACACAGAAATTGCATCGGAATTAAATACAAAAGGCACAATGCCGACTTAAAAACAAGATGACTGACTCTTCTTACTATCGATGATTTGAGCCATTCCTGTGATACCAGTTTTAGATATCGATGCTTCTCTTCAGGAGTACTATATCCCTTGGAACTTTTTAATGAAAGTGAAACTCAGAAACTGCGTGCGAATTAAATACAAAAGGCACAATGCAGACTTAAGTACGAGAATACTGCCTCTTCTTACTGTCTATGTTTTTAACCTTTCCCGTGAGACCAGTTTTAGATTCCGATGCTTCACCTCAGGTTTACTGTATCTCTTGGACCTTCTTATTGACGATGAAACACAGAAATTGCATCGGAATTAAGTACAGAAGGCACAATGCCGATTTAAGTACAAGAAGACAGACTCTTCTTACTGTCTATGCTTTGAGCCTATGCTGTGAGAACAGTTCTAGATTCCGATGCTTCACTTCAGGTTTACTGTATCCCTTGGACCTTGATATTGAACATGAAACACAGAAATTGCATCGGAATTAAATACAAAAGGCACAATGCCGATTTAAGTACAAGAAGACAGACTCTTCTTACTGTCTATGATTTGAGCCTATGCTGTGAGAACAGTTCTAGATTCCGATGCTTCACTTCAGGTTTACTGTATCCCTTGGACCTTGATATTGAACATGAAACACAGAAATTGCATCGGAATTAAATACAAAGGGCACAATTATGGCTTAAGTACAAGTGGACTGACTCTTCTTACATTCTATGATTTGAGCATTTCCTGTGAGACCAGTTTTAGATATCGACCCTTCACTTTTGGTTTACTGTATTCCTTGGGCCTTCTTATTGACGATGACACACAGAAATTGCATCGGAATTAAATACAAAATGCACAATGGCGACTTAAGTACAGTAGGACTGACTCTTATTACATTCTAGGATTCGAGCCTTTCCTGTGAGACAAGTTTCCGGTTCCGATGCTTCACTTCAGGTTTACTGTATCCTTTGGACCTTCTTATTGACGATGAAACACAGAAATAGCATCGGAATTAAATACAAAAGGCACAATGCCGACGTAAGCACAAGAAGACTGACTCTTCTAACTCTCTATGCTTTCAACATTTCCTGCGTGACCAGTTTTAGATGCCGATGTTTCACTTCAGGTTTACTGTATCCCTTGGTCCTTCTAATTGACGATGAAGCACAGAAATTGCATCGGAATTAAATACAAAAGGCACAATACCGAATTAAGTACAAGAAGACAGACTCGTCTTACTGTCTATGCTTTCAGCGTATCCTGTGATAACAGTTTTAGATTCCGATGCTTCACATCAGGTTTACTGTATCCCTTGGACCTTCATGTTGCCGATGAAACACAGAAATTGCATCGGAATTAAATACAAAGGGCACAATTCCGACTTAAGTACATGTGGACTGACTCTTCTTACATTCTATGATCTGATCATTTCCTGTGAGACCAGTTTTAGATATCAGTCTTTCACTTTAGGTTTGCTGTATTCCTTGGACCTTCTTATTGACGATGGACACAGAAATTGCATCGGAATTAAATACAAAATGCGTAATGCCGACTTAAGTACAGTAGGACTGACTCTTATTACATTCTATGATTCGAGCCTTTCCTGTGAGACCAGTTTTCGATTCCGATGCTTCACATCAGGTTTGCTGTATCTTTTGGACCATCTTATTGACGATGAAACACAGAAATTGCATCGGAATTAAATACAAAAGGCACAATGGCGACTTAAAAACTAGTGGACTGACTCTTCTTACTATCGATGATTTGAGCCATTCCTGTGATACCAGTTTTAGATATCGATGCTTCTCTTCAGGTGTACTGTATCCCTTGGAACTTTTTAATGAAAGTGAAACTCAGAAACTGCGTGCGAATTAAATACAAAAGGCACAATGCAGACTTAATTACAAGAAGACTGACTCATCTTACTGTCTATGCTTTGAAACTTTCATGCGTGACCAGTTTTAGATTCCGATGCTTCACTTCAGGTTTACTGTATCCCTTCGACCTTCTTATTGACGATGACACACAGAAATTGCATCGGAATTAAGTACAGAAGGCACAATGCCGACTTAAGTACAAGAAGACTGACTCATCTTACTGTCTATGCTTTGAAACTTTCATGCGTGACCAGTTTTAGATTCCGATGCTTCACTTCAGGTTTACTGTATCCCTTGGACCTTCTAATAGACGATGAAACACAGAAATTGCATCGGAATTAAATACAAAAGGCACAATACCGACATAAGTACAAGAAGACTGACTCATCTTACTTACTATGCTTTGAACCTTTCTTGTAAGACCAGTTTTAGATTCCGATACTATACTTCAGGTTAACTGTATCCCTTGGATCTTCTTATTGACGATGAAACACAGAAATTTCATCGGTATTAAATTCAATCGGCACAATGCCGAAGTTAGTACAAGAAGACTGACTCTCTTTACTGTCTATGATTGGACCTTTCCTGTGAGACCAGTTTTAGATTCCAATGCTTCACTTCAGGTATACTGTATCCCTTGGACCTTCTTATTGACGATGATACAGAGACATTGCATCTGAATTAAATACAAAAGGCACAATGCCGACTTAAGTACAAGAAGACCGACTCTTCTTACTGTCTATGTTTTGAACCTTTCCTGTGAGACCAGTTTTAGATATCGATGCTTCACTTCAAGTTTACTGTATCCCTTGGAGCTTCTTATTGGTGATGAGAAACAGAAATAGCAGCGAAATTAAATACAAAATACACAATGTAGACATTAGTACAAGAAGACTGACTCTTCTTACTGTCTATAATTTGAGCCTTTCCCGTGAGACCAGTTTTAGATTCCGATGCTTCACTTCAGGTTTACTGGACCCCTTGGACCTTCTTATTGACGATGAAACACAGTAATTGCATCGAAATTAAATAGAAAATGCACAATGTTGACTTTTGGACAAGAAGACTGTCTCTTCTTACTGACTATGATTTGAATCTTTCCTGTGAGACCAGTTTTTGATTCCGATGCTTCACTTCAGGTTTACTGAATCCCTTGGACCTTCTTATTGACGATGAAACACAGAAATTGCATCGAAATTAAATACAAAAGGCACAAAGCCGACTTAAGTACAAGAAGAGTGACTCTTCTTACTGTCTATGATTTGAACCTTTCCTGTGAGACCAGTTTTAGATTCGGATGCTTTACTTCAGGTTTACTGTATCCCTTGCACCTTCTTATTGACGATGAAACATAGAAATTGCATCGGATTTGAATACAAAAGGCCTAATGCCGACTTCAGTACAAGAAGAGTGACTCATCTTACATTCTATGTTTTGAGCCTTTCCTGTGAGACCAGTTTTAGATATCGATGCTTCACTTCAAGTTTACTGTATCCCTTGGAGCTTCTTATTGACGATGAAACACAGAAATTGCATCGGAATTAAATTGAAAAAGCACAATGCCGACTTAAGTGCAAGAAGACTGACTCTTCTTAGTGTCTATGGTTTGAACCATTCCTGTGATACCAGTTTTAGATTCCGATGCTTCACTTCAGGTTTACTGTATCCTTTGCACCTTCTTATTGACGATGAAACACATAAATTGCATCGGAATGAAATACAAAAGGCACAATGCCGATTTAAGTACAAAAAGACTGACTCTTCTTACTTTCTATGCTATGAACCTTTCCTGTGAGACCAGTTTTAGATTCCGGTGCCTCACGTCAGGTTTACTGTATCCCTTGGACCATCTAATAGACGATGAAACACAGAAATTGCATCGGAATTTAATACAAAAGGCACAATGCCGATTTTAGTACAAGAAGACTGACTCTTCTTACTCTCTATGCTATGAACCTTTCCTGTGAGACCAGTTTTAGATTCCAATGCTTCACTTCAGGTATACTGTATCCCTTGGACCTTCTTATTGACGATGATACAGAGACATTGCATCTGAAATAAATACAAAAGGCACAATGCCGACTTAAGTACAAGAAGCCTGACTCTTCTTTCTATCTATGTTTGATCCTTTCCTGTGAGACCAATTTTAAATTCCGATGCCTCAGTTCAGGTTTACTGTATCCCATGGACATTCTTATTGACGATGAAACACAGAAATAGCATCGGAATTTTTTACAAAAGGCACAATGCCGATTTAAGTACAAGAAGAGTGCCTCTTCTTACTGTCTATGTTTTGAACCATTCCTGTGAGACCAGTTTTCGATTCCGATGTTTCACATCAGGTTTGCTGCATCCTTTGGACCATCTTATTGACGATGAAACACAGAAATTGCATCGGAATTAAATACAAAAGGCACAATGGCGACTTAAAAACAAGAGGACTGACTCCTCTTACTATCGATGATTTGAGCCATTCCTGTGATACCAGTTTTAGATATCGATGCTTCTCTTCAGGTGTACTGTATCCCTTGGAACTTTTTAATGAAAGTGAAACTCAGAAACTGCGTGCGAATTAAATACAAAAGGCACAATGCAGACTTAAGTACAAGAAGACTGACTCATCTTACTGTCTATGCTTTGAAACTTTCATGCGTGACCAGTTTTAGATTCCGATGCTTCACTTCAGGTTTACTGTATCCCTTCGACCTTCTTATTGACGATGACACACAGAAATTGCATCGGAATTAAGTACAGAAGGCACAATGCCGACTTAAGTACAAGAAGACTGACTCATCTTACTGTCTATGCTTTGAAACTTTCATGCGTGACCAGTTTTAGATTCCGATGCTTCACTTCAGGTTTACTGTATCCCTTGGACCTTCTAATTGACGATGAAACACAGAAATTGCATCGGAATTAAATACAAAAGGCACAATGCCGATTTAAGTACAAGAAGACAGACTCTTCTTACTGTCTATGCTTTGAGCGTATCCTGTGATAACAGTTTTAGATTCCGATGCTTCAATTCAGGTTTACTGTATCCCTAGGAAGTTCATATTGACGATGAAACACAGAAATTGCGTCGGAATTAAATACAAAGGGCAGAATTCCGACTTAAGTACAAGTGGACTGACTCTTCTTACATTCTATGATTAGAGCCTTTCCTGTGAGACCAGTTTTAGATATCGATGCTTCACTTCAGATTTACTGTATCCCTTGGACCTTTTTAATAAAGGTGAAACACAGATATTGGGTGCGAATTAAATACAAAAGTCACAATGCCGACTTAAGTACAAGAATACTGACTCTTCTTACTGTCTATGTTTTGAACCTTTCCTGTGAGACCAGTTTTAGATTCCGATGCTTCACTTCACGTCAACTGTATCCCTTGGACCTTCTTATTGTCGATGAAACACAGAAATTGCATCGCAATTAAATACAAAAGGCACAATGCCGACTTAAGTACATGAGGACTGACTCTTCTTACTTTCGATGATTTGAGCCTTTCCTGTGTGACCAGTTTTAGATATCGATGCTTCACTTCAAGTTTACTGTATCCCTTGGACCTTCTTATTGACGATGTTACATAGAAATTGCATCGGAATTAAATACAAAAATTACAATGCCTACGTAAGTTAAAGGAGACTGACTCTACTTACTGTCTATGCTTTAACCTCTCCTGTGAGACCAGTTTTAGATATCGATTCTTCACTTCAGGTGTACTGTGTCCCGTGGACCATTTTATTGACGATGAAACACAGAAATTGCATCCGAATGAAATACAAAAGGCACAATACCGACATAAGTACAAGAAGACTGACTCATCTTACTTACTATGCTTTGAACCTTCCTTGTAAGACCAGTTTTAGATTCCGATGTTATACTTCAGGTTAACTGTATCCCTTGGACCTTCTTATTGACGATGAAACACAGAAATTTAATCGGTATTAAATTCAATCGGCACAATGCCGAAGTTAGTACAAGAAGACTGACTCTCTTTACTGTCTATGATTGGACCTTTCCTGTGAGACCAGTTTTAGATTCCAATGCTTCACTTCAGGTATACTGTATCCCCTGGACCTTCTTATTGACGATGATACAGAGACATTGCATCTGAATTAAATACAAAAGGCACAATGCCGACTTAAGTACAAGAAGACCGACTCTTCTTACTGTCTATGTTTTGAACCTTTTCTGTGAGACCAGTTTTAGATTCCGATGCTTCACATCAGGTGTACTGTATCCCTTGGACCTTCTTATTGACGACGAAACAAAGAAATTGCATCGGAATTAAATACAAAAGACACAATGCCGACTTAAGTACAAGAAGACTGACTCCTCGTATTGTCTATGTTTTGAACATTCCCTGTGAGACCAGTTTTAGATTCTGATGCTTCACTTCAGGTTTACTGTATCCCTTGGACCTTCTTATTGACGACGAAACAAAGAAATTGCATCGGAATTAAATACAAAAGGCACAATGCCGACTTAAGTACACGAACACTGACTCTTCATACTGTCTATGATTTGGACCTTTCCCGTGAGGCAAGTTCTAGATATCGATGCTTCACTTCAGGTATACTGTATCCCCTGGACCTTCTTATTGACGATGATACAGAGACATTGCATCTGAATTAAATACAAAAGGCACAATGCCGACTTAAGTACAAGAAGACCGACTCTTCTTACTGTCTATGTTTTGAACCTTTTCTGTGAGACCAGTTTTAGATTCCAATGCTTCACTTCAGGTATAGTGTATCCCTTATACCTTCTTATCGACGATGATACAGAGACATTGCATCTGAAGTAAATTCAAAAGGCACAATGCCGACTTAAGTACAAGAAGCCTGACTCTTCTTTCTATCTATGTTTGATCCTTTCCTGTGAGACCAGTTTTAAATTTCGATGCCTCAGTTCAGGTTTACTGTATCCCATGGACATTCTTATTGACGATGAAACACAGAAATAGCATCGGAATTTTTTACAAAAGGCACAATGCCGATTTAAGTACAAGAAGAGTGCCTCTTCTTACTGTCTATGTTTTGAACCATTCCTTTGAGACCTGTTTTACATTCCGATGCTTCACGTCAGGTTCACTGTATCCCTTGGACCTTCTTTTTGACGATGGAACACAGATAATGCATCGGAATTAAATACAAAAGGCACAATGCAGACCTAAGTACAAGAAGACTGACTCTTCTTACTGTCTATGTTTTGAACCTTTCCTGTGTGACAAGTTTTAGATTGCAATGCTTCACATCAAGTTTACTGTATCTCGTGGACCTTCTTATTGACGATGATACACAGAAATTGCATCGAAATTTAATACAATATGCACAATGTAGACTTAAGTACAAGAAGACTGTCTCATGTTACTGTCTATGTTTTGAACCATTCCTGTGAGACCAGTTTTTGATTCCGATGCTTCACTTCAGGTTCACTGTATCCCTTGGACCTTCTTATTGACGATGAAACACAGAAATTGCATCGGAGTTGAATACAAAATGCACAATGCCGACATAAGTACAAGAACACTGACTCTTCATACTGTCTATGTTTTGAACCTTTCCTGTGAGACCTGTTTTAGATATCGATGCTTCACTTCAGGTTTACTGTATCCCTAGGAACTTCTTATTGACGATGAAGCAGAGAAATTGCATCCGAAATAAATACAAAAGGCACAATGCTGACTTAAGTACAAGAAGACTGTCTCTTCTTACTGACTATGATTTGAATCTTTCCTGTGAGACCAGTTTTAGATTCCGATGATTCACTTCAAGTTTACTGTATCCCTTGGACCTTCTTATTGACGATGAAACACAGAAATTGCATCGGAATTATATGCAAATGGCACAATGCCGACATAAGTACAAGAAGACTCACTCTTCTCCCTGTCTATGTTTTGAACCTATCCTGTGAGACCAGTTTTAGATTCCGATGCTTCACTTCAGCTTTGCTGTATCCCTTGGACCTTTTTATTGACGATGGAACACAGAAATTGGTTCCGAATTAAATACAAAAGGCACAATACCGACTTAAGTACAACAAGACTTACTCTTCTTACTGTCTATGCTTTGAACCTTTCCTGTGAGCCCAGTTTTAGATTCCGATGCTTCTCTTAAGGCATACTGTATCCCTTGGACCTTCTTATTGACGATGAAACACAGAAATTGCATCGAAATTTGATACAAAATGCACAATGTAGACAAGAAGACTGTCTCTTGTTACTGTCTATATTTTGAACCATTCCTGTGAGACCAGTTTTTGATTCCGATGCTTCACTTTAGGTTCGCTGTATCCCTTGGACCTTCTTATTGACGATGAAACACAGAAATTGCTTCGGAATTGAATACAAAAGGCACAATGCCGACGTAAGTACAAGAACACTGACTCTTTATACTGTCTATGCTTTGAACGTTTCCTGTGAGACCAGTTTTAGATTCCGATGCGTAACTTCAGGTATACTGTATCCCTCGGACCTTCTTATTGACGATGAAACACTGAAATTGCATCCGAATTAAATACGAAAGGCACAATGTAGACTTAAGTACAAGAAGACTGACCCTTCCTTCTGTCTATGTGTTGAACCTTCACTGTGAGACCAGTTTTAGATTCCGATGCTTCACTTCAGCTTTACTGTATCCCTTGGACCTTCTTATTGACGATGAAACATAGAAATTGCATCGGAATTACATACGACAGGCACAATGCCGACAAAAGTGCGTGAAGACTGTCTCTTCTTACTGTCTTTTTTTTTGAACACCTCCTGTGAGACCAGTTTCAGTTATCGATGCTTCACTTTAGCTTTACTGTATCCCTTTTACCTTCTTATTGAAGATGATACACAGATATTGCATCGGAATTAAATACAAAAGGCACAATGCCGACTTAAGTACAGGAAGACTGACTCTTCTTACTGTCTATGTATTGAACCTTTCCTGTGAGACCAGTAGTGGATTCCGATGTTTCACTTTATGTTTACTGTATCCCTTTGACCTTCTTATTGACGATGAAACATAGAAATTGCATCGGATTTAAATACAAAACGCCTAATGCCGACTTCAGTACAAGAAGACTGACTCTTCTGACATTCTATGGTTTGAGACTTTCCTGTGAGACCAGTTTTAGATATCGATGTTTCACTTCAGGTTTACTGTATCCCTTGGACCTTTTTAATGACGGTGAAACACAGAAATTGCGTGCGAATTAAATACAAAAGGCACAATGTCGACTTAAGTACAAGAATACTGACTCTTCTTACTGTCTATGATTTGAACCTTTCCTGTGAGACCAGTTTTAGATTCCAATGCTTCACTTCGGGTATACTGTATCCCTTGGACCTTCTTATTGACGATGATACAGACACATTGCATCTGAATTAAATACAAAAGGCACAATGCCGACTTAAGTACAAGAAGACTGACTCCTCGTACTGTCTATGTTTTGAACATTTCCTGTGAGACCAGTTTTCGATTCTGATGCTTCACTTCAGGCTTACTGTATCCCTTGGACCTTCTTATTGACGACGAAACAAAGAAATTGCATCGGAATTAAACACAAAAGGCACAATACCGACCTAAGTACGAGAACACTGACTCTTCATACAGTCCATGATTTGAACCTTACCTGTGAGGCCAGTTTTAGATATCGATGCTTCACTTCAGGTTTACTGCACCCTTGGACCTTCTCATTGACGATGAAACACAGAAATTGCATCCGAATTACATACAAAAGGCACAATGCTGACTTTAGTACAAGAGGACTGACTCTTCTTACCGTTTACACTTCGAACCTCTCGTGTGAGACCAGTTGTAGATTCCGATGCGTCACTTCAGGTTTACTGTATCCCTTGGACCTTCTTCTTGACGATGAAACACAGAAATTGCATCGGATCAAATACATAAGGCACAATGCCGACTCACGAAGAAGAAGACTGACTCTTCTTACTGTCTATGCTTTGAACCTTTCCTGAGAGACCAGTTTTAGATATCGATGCTTCACTTCAGGTTTACTGTATCCCTTGGACCTTTTTAATGAAGGTGAAACACAGAAATTGCGTGCGAATTAAATACAAAAGGCAGAATGCCGACTTATGTACAAGACTACTGACTCTTCTTACTGTCTATGTTTTGAATCTTTCCTGTGAGACCAGTTTTAGATTCCGATGCTTCACTTCAGGTATACTCTATCCCTCGGACCTTCTTATTGACGATTAGACACAGAGATATATCGGCATTAAATACAAAAGGCACAATGCAGACTTAAGTACAAGAAGACTGACTCTTCTTACTGTCTATGTTTTGTACCTTTCTTGTGAGACCAGTTTTTGATATCATTGCTTCACCTCAGGTTTACTGTATCCCTTGGACCTTTTTAATGACGGTGAAACACAGAAATTGCGTGCGAATTAAATACAAAAGGCACAATGTCGACTTAAGTACAAGAATACTGACTCTTCTTACTGTCTATGATTTGAACCTTTCCTGTGAGACCAGTTTTAGATCCCGATGCTTCGCTTCAGGTTTACTGTATCCCTTGGACCTTCTTATTGACGATGAAACACAGAAATTGCATCGGAATTAAATACAAATGGCACTATGCCGACTTAAGTACATGAGGACTGACTCTTCATACTTTCGATGATTTGAGCCTTTCCTGTGAGACCAGTTTTAGATATCGATGCTACACTTCAAGTTTACTGTATCGCTTGGACCTTCTTATTGACGATGATACACAGAAAATGCATCGGAATTAAATACAAAAGGCACAATGCCGACACAAGTACAAGAAGACTGAAACTTCCTACTTACTATGCTATGAACCTTTGCTGTGAGACCAGTTTTAGATTCTGATGCTTTACTTCAGGTTTACTGTATCCCTTGCACCTTCTTATTGACGATGAAACACAGAAATTGCATCGGTATTAAATTCAAACGGCACAATGCCGACTCACGAAGAAGAAGACTGACTCTTCTTACTGTCTATGCTTTGAACCATTATTGTGAGACAAGTTTTAGATTCCGATGCTTCACTTCAGGTTTACTGTATCCCTTGGACCATGTAATTGACGATGAAACACAGAAATTGCATCGGAATTAAATGCAAAATGCACAAAGCCGATTTAAGTACAAGAAGACCGACTCTTCTTACTGTCTATATTATGAACCTTTCCTGTGAGACCAGTTTTAGATTCCGATGCTTCACCTCAGGTTTACTGTATCCCTTGGACCTTCTTTTTGACGATGAAACACAGAAATTGCATCTGATCAAATAAATAAGGCACAATGCCGACTCACGAAGAAGAAGACTGACTCTTCTTAATGGCTATGCTTTGAACCTTTCCTGAGAGACCAGTTTTAGATATCGATGCTTCACTTCAGGTTTACTGTATCCCTTGGACCTTTTTAATGAAGGTGAAACACAGAAATTGCGTGCGAATTAAATACAAAAGGCACAATGCCGACTTAAGTACAAGAATACTGACTCTTCTTACTGTCTATGTTTTGAACCTTTCCTGTGAGACCAGTTTTAGATTCCGATGCTTCGCTTAAGGTTTACTGTATCCCTTGGACCTTCTTATTGACGATGAAACACAAAAATTGCATCGGAATTAAATACGTAAGGCACTATGCCGATTTAAGTACATGAGAACTGTCTCTTCATACTTTCGATGATTTGAGCCTTTCCTGTGCGACCAGTTTTAGATATCGATGCTTCACTTCAAGTTTACTGTATCGCTTGGACCTTCTTATTGACGATGATACACAGAAAATGCATCGGAATTAAATACAAAAATTACAATGAGTACTTAAGTAAAAGGAGACTGACTCTACTTACTGTCTATGTTTTAACCTTTACTGTGAGACCAGTTTTAGATATCGATGCTTCACTTCAGGTTTACTGTATCCCTTGGACCTTTTTATTGACGCCGAAACACAGACATTGCATCCGAATTAAATACACAAGCCACAATGCCGACTTTAGTACAAGAACACTGACTCTTCTAACTTACTATGCTATGAACCTTTCCTGTGAGACCAGTTTTAGATTCAGATGCTTTACTTCAGGTTTACTGTATCCCTTGCACCTTCTTATTTACGATGAAACACAGAAATTGCATCGGTATTAAATTCAAACGGCACAATGCCGAATGTAGAACAAGAAGCCTGACTCTCTTTACTGTCTATGATTGTACCTTTCGTGTGAGACCAGTTTTAGATTCCAATGCTTCGCTTCAGGTATACTGTATCCCTTGGACCTTCTTATTGACGATGATACAGAGACATTGCATCTGAATTAAATACAAAAGGCACAATGCCGACTTAAGTACAAGAAGTCTAACTCTTCTTACTATCTATGTTTGAACCTTTCCTTTGAGACCAGTTTTAGATTCCGTTGCTTCAGTACAGGTTTACTGTATCCCTTGGACCTTCTTATTGACGATGATACAGAGACATTGCATCTGAATTAAATACAAAATGCACAATGTAGGCTTAAGTACAAGAAGACTTACTCTTCTTACTGTCTAAGTTTTGAATCTTTCCTGTGAGACTTGGTTTAGATTCCGATGCTTCACTTCAGGTATACTGTATCCTTTGGACCTTCTTATTAACGATGAAACACAGAAATTGATTCGGAATTTAATACAAAAGGCACAATGCCGACTTAGGTACAAGAAGACTGACTCTTCTTAGTGTCTAAGCTTTGAACTTTTTCTGTGAGGCCAGTTTTAAATATCGATGCTTCACTTGAGATTTACTGTATCCCTTGGAACTCCTTATTGACGATGAAGCACAAAAATTGCATCGAAATTAAATACGAAAGGCACAATGCCGACTTAAGTACAAGAAGACTGACTACTCTTTCTGTCTATGTGTTGAAAGTTTACTGTGAGACCAGTTTTAGATGCCGACGCTTAACTTCAGGTATACTGTATCCCTCGGACCCTCTTATTGGCGATGAAACACCGAAATTGCATTCGAATAAAATACAAAAGGCACAATGCCGATTTAAGTACAAGAAGACTGACTCTTCTTTCTGTCTATGTGTTGAAAGTTTACTGTGAGACCAGTTTTAGATTCCGACGCTTAACTTCAGGTATACTGTATCCCTCGGACCCTCTTATTGACGATGAAACACTGAAATTGCATCCGAATTAAAAACAAAAGGCACAATGCCAGCATAAGTACAAGGGGACTGACTCTTCTTACATTCTATGATTTGAGCCTTTAATGTGAGACCAGTTTTAGATATCGATGCATCACTTCAGGATTACTGTATGCCTTGGACCTTCTTATTGACGATGAAACATAGAAATTGCATCGGATTTAAATACAAAATGGCCTAATGCCGACTTAAGTAGAAGAAGACTGTCTCTTCTTACTTTCTATGATTGAGCCTTTCCTGTGAGACCAGTTTTAGATATCGATGCTTCACTTCATGTTTACTGTATCCCTTGGACCTTCTCATTGACGATGAAAAACAGAAAGTGCATCGGAATTAAATTGAAATAGCACAATGCCAACTTAAGTGCAAGATGACTGACTCTTCTTAATGTCTATGGTTTTAACCGTTCCTGTGATACCAGTTTTAGATTCCGATGCTTCACTTCAGGTTTACTGTATCCCTTGGACCATCTAATTGACGATGAAACACAGAAATTGCATCGGAATTAAATACAAAAGGCACAATGCCGACATAAGTACAAGAAGACCGACTCTTCTTACCTTCTATGCTATGAACCTTTCCTGTGAGACCAGTTTTAGATTCCGATGCATTACTTCAGGTTTATTGTATCCCTTGCACCTTCTTATTGACGATGAAACACAGAAAATGCATCGGTATTAAATTCAAACGGCACAATGCCGAATTTAGTTTAAGAAGACTCTCTTTACTGTCTATGATTGTACCTTTCCTGTGAGACCAGTTTTAGATTCCAATGCTTCACTTCACGTATACTGTATCACTTGGACCTTCTAATTGACGATGATACAGAGACATTGAATCTGAACTAAATACAAAAGGCACAACGCTGACTTAAGTACAAGAAGTCTGACTCTTCTTTCTCTCTATGTTTAAACCTTACCTGTGAGACCAGTTTTAGATTCTGATGCTTAAGTTCAGGTTTACTGTATCCCTTGGACATTCTTATTGACGATGAAACATAGAAATTGCATTGGAATTTTTTTACAAAAGGCACAATGCCAACATAAGTACAAGAAGTGTGACTCTTCTTACTGTCTATGTTTTGAACCTTTCCTGTGAGACCAGATTTAGATATCGATGCTTCACTTCAGGATTACTGTATCCCTTGGACCTTCTTATTGACGATGAAACACAGAAATTACATCGGAATTAAATACAAAAGGCACAATGCAGACTTAAGTACAAGAAGACTGACTCTTCTTACTGTCTATGCTTTGATCCTTTCCTGTGAGACCAGTTTTTGATTCCGAAGCCTCACTTCAGCTTTACTGTATCCCTTGGACCTTCTTATTGACGATGAAACAAAGAAATTGCATCGGAATTACATATGAAAGGCACAATGCCGACATAAGTACAAGAAGACTGCCTCTTCTTACTGTCTTTTCTTTGAACCCCTCCTGTTAGACCAGTTTCAGTTATCGATGCTTCACTTCAGTTTTACTGTATCCCTTTTACCATCTTATTGACGATGATACACAGATATTGCATCGGAATTAAATACAAAAATCACAATGCCTACTTAAGTACAAGAAGACTGACACTACTTACTGTCTTTATTTTGAACCTTTCCTGTGAGACCAGTTTTAGATATCGATGCATCACTTCAGGATTACTGTATGCCTTGGACCTTCTTATTGACGATGAAACATAGAAATTGCATCGGATTTAAATACAAAATGGCCTAATGCCGACTTAAGTAGAAGAAGACTGTCTCTTCTTACTTTCTATGATTGAGCCTTTCCTGTGAGTCCAGTTTTAGATATCGATGCATCACTTCAGGTTTACAATATCCCTTGGACCTTCTTATTGACGATGAAACACAGAAATTGCATCGGAATTAAATTGAAAAAGCACAATGCCGACTTAAGTGCAAGAAGACTGACTCTTCTTAGTGTCTATGTTTTCAACCTCTCCTATGAGACCAACTTTAGATTCCGATGCTTCGCCACAGGTGTACTGTACCCCTTGGACCTTCTTATTGACGATGAAACACAGATATTGCATCAAAATTAAATACAAAATGCACAATGTAGACTTAAGTTCAAGAAGACTGATTCTTGGTACTGTCTACGTTTTGAACCTATCCTGTGAGACCAGCTTTAGATTCTGATGCGTCACTGCAGTTTTACTGTATCCCTTGGACCTTCTTATTGACGATGAAACACAGAAATTGCATCGGAATTAAATACAAAAGGCATAATGCCGACTTAAGTACAAGAACACTGACTCTTTATACTGTCTATGATTTGAACCTATCCTGTGTGACCAGTTTTAGATAACGATGCTTCACTTCAGTTTTACTGCATCCCTTGGACCTTCTTATTGACGATGAAACACAGAAATTGAATACGAATTATATGAAAAAGTCACAATGCCGAATTTAGTACAAAAAGACTGACACTTTTGAGTGTCTATATTTTGAACCTTCCATGTGAGACCAGTTTTAGATTCCGATGCTTCACCTCAGGTTTACTGTATCCCTTGGACCTTCTTATTGACGATTAAACACAGAAATTGCATCGAAATCAATTACAAAATGCACAATGTTGACTTAAGTACAAGAAGATTAACTCCTCTCACTGTCTATGTTCTGAACCTTTCCTGTGAGCCCAGTTATAGATTCTGATGCTTCACCTCAGGTTTACTGTATCGCTTGCACATTCTTATTGACGATGAAACACAGAAATTGCTACGAATTAAATACAAAAGACATAATGCCGACTTAAGTACAAGAAGACAGACTCTTCTTACTTTCTATGCTATGAACCTTTCCTGTGAGACCAGTTTTATATTCCGATGCTTCACTTCAGGTTTACTGTTTCCCTTGCACATTCTTATTGACGATGAAACACAGAAATTGCATCGGTATTAAAGTCAAACGGCACAATGCCGACTTAAGGTCAAGAAGACTGACTCTTCTTACTGTCCATGTTTTGAACCTTTCCTGTGAGATCAATTTTAGATTGCAATGCTTTGCAGTAGGTTTACTGTATCCCTTGGACCTTCTTCTTGACGATGAAACACAGAAATTGCAATGAAATTAAATACAAAATGCACAATGTAGACTTAAGTACAAGAGACTGACTACTTTTATTGCCTAACATTTGAACCTTTCCTGTGACAATAGTTTTGGATTCCGATGCTTCACTTCAGGTTTACTGTATCCCATTGACTTTCTTATTGACGATGATACACAGAATTTGCATCGGAATTAAATACAAAAATCACAATCCCTACTTAAGTACAAGAAGACTGACTCTACTTACTGTCTATGTCTTGACCTTTCCTGTGAGACCAGTTTTAAATTGCGATGCTTCGCTTCAGGTTTACTGTATCCCTTGGACCTTCTTATTGACGATTAAACACAGAAATTGCATCGAAACAATTACAAAATGCACAATGTAGACTTAAGTACAAGAAGACTGACTCCTCTTACTGTCTATGTTCTGAACCTTTTCTGTGAGTCCAGTTTTAGATTCTGATGCTACACCTCAGGTTTACTGTATCGCATGGATCTTCTTATTGATGATGAAACACAGAAATTGCATCGGAATTAAATACAAATGGCACAATGCCGACTTAAGTACAAGATGACTGACTCTTCTTGCTGTCTATGTCTTGAACCGTTCCTGAGAGACCAGTTTTAGATGCCGATGCTTACTTCACTTTTACTGTATCCCTTGGACCTTCGTATTGACGATGAAACACAGAAATTGCAACGAAATTAAATACAAAATGCACAATGTAGACTTAAGTATAAGAAGAGTGACCCTTCTTATTGCCTATGTTTTGAACCTTTCCTGTGACAATAGTTTTGGATTCCGATGTTTCACATCAGGTTTACTGTATCCCATGGACCTTCTAATTGACGATGATACACAGAGTTTGCATCGGAATTAAATACAAAAATCACAATCCCTACTTAACTACAAGAAGACTGACTCTACTTACTGTCTATGTCTTGAACCTTTCCTGTGAGACCAGTTTTAGATTCCGATGCTTTACTTCACGTTTACTGTATCCCTTGGACCTTCTTATTCACGGTTAAACACAGAAATTGCATCGAAATCAATTACAAAATGCACAATGTAGACTTAAGTACAAGAAGACTGACTCCTCTTACTGTCTATGTTCTGAACCTTTTCTGTGAGACCAGTTTTATATTCTGATGCTTCACCTCAGGTTTACTGTATCGCTTGGACCTTCTTATTGACGATGAAACACAGAAATTGCATCGGAATTAAGTACAAAAAGCACAATTCCGACTTAAGTACAAGAAGACTGACTTTTCTTACTTTCTATGCTATGAACCTCTCCTGTGAGAACAGTTTTAGATTCCGATGCTTCACTTCAGGTTTACTGCATCCCTTGGACCTCCTTATTGATGATGAAACACAGAAATTGCATCCGAATTAAATAGAAAAGGCACAATGCCGTCTTTAGTACAAGAAGACTGACATTTCTTACTGTCTATATTTTGAACCTTTTCTGTGAGACCAGTTTTATATCCCGATGCTTCACCTCAGAATTACAGAATCCCTCGGACCTTCTTCTTGACAATGAAACACAGAAATTGCATTGAAAATAATTACAAAATGCACAATGTAGACTTTAGTACAAGAAGACTAACTCCTCTTACTGTCTATGTTATGAACCTTTCCTGTGAGACCAGTTTTAGATTCCGACGCTTAACCTCTGGATTACTGTATCCCTTCGACCTTCTTATTGACGATTAAACACAGAAATTGGATCTGAGTCAAATACATAAGGCACAATGCCGACTTACGTACAAGAAGACTGACTCATCTTACTGTCTATGCTTTGAACCTTTCCTGTGAGTCCAGTTTTAGATTCCGATGCTTCACTTCAGGTTTACTGTATCCCTTGGACCTTCTTATTGACGATTAAACACAGAAATTGCATCGAAATCAATTACAAAATGCACAAAGCTGACTTAAGTACAAGAAGATTGACCCCTCTCACAGTCTATGTTCTGAACCTTTCCTGTGAGACCAGTTTTAGATTTTGATGCTTCACCTCAGGTTTACTGTATCGCTTGGACCTTCATATTGACGATGAAACACAGAAATTGCATCGGAATTAAGTACAAAAAGCACAATGCCGACTTAAGTACAAGAAGACTGACTCTTCTTACTTTCTATGCTATGAACCATTCCTGTGAGACCAGTTTTGGATTCCGATGCTTCACTTCAGGTTTACTGTATCCTTTGCACCTTCTTATTGACGATGAAACACGGAAATTGCATCGGTATTAAAATCAAACGACACAATGCCGACTTAAGTTCAAGAAGACTGACTCTTCTTACTGTCCATGTTTTGAACCATTGCTGTGAGACCAATTTTAGATTGCAATGCTTTGCAGTAGGTTGTCTGTATCCCTTGGACCTTCTTATTGACGATGAAACACAGATATTGCAACGAAATTAAATACAAAATGCACAATGTAGACTTAAGTACAAGAAGTCTGACTCCTCTTACTGTCTATGTTAAGAATCTTTCCTGTGAGACCATTTTTAGATTCCGATGCTTCACCTCTGGTTTACTGTATCCCTTGGACCTTCTTATTGACGATGAAACACAGAAATTGCATCGAAATCAATTACAAAATGCACAAAGTTGACTTAAGTACAAGAAGATTGACTCCTCTCACAGTCTATGATCTGAACCTTTCCTGTGAGACCAGTTTTAGATTTTGATGCTTCACCTCTGGTTTACTGTATCCCTTGGACCTTCTTATTGACGATGAAACACAGAAATTGCATCGGAATTAATTAAAAGAGGCACAATGCCGACTTAAGTACAAGAAGACTGACTCTTCTTACTGTCTATGCTTTGAACCACTTCTGTGAGTATAGGTTTTGGATTCCGATGCTTCACTTCAGGTTTACTGTATCACTTGGACCTTCTCATTGACGATGAAACACAGAATTGCTTCGGAATTAAATACAAAATGCACAATGCCGACTTAAGTACAAGAGGACTGACTCTTCTTACATTCTATTAGTTGAACCTTTCCTGTGAAACCAGTTTTATATTCTGATGCTTCACCTCAGGTTTACTGTATCGCTTGGACCTTCTTATTGACGATGAAACACAGAAATTGCATCGGAATTAAGTACAAAAAGCACAATTCCGACTTAAGTACAAGAAGACTGACACTTCTTACTTTCTATGCTATGACCTATCCTGTGAGACCAGTTTTAGATTCCGATGCTTCACTCCAGGTTTACTGCATCCCTTGAACCTTCTTATTGATGATGAAACACAGATATTGTATCCGAATTAAATAGAAAAGGCACAATGCCGTCATTAGTACAAGAAGACAGACATATCTTACTGTCTATATTTCGAACCTTTCCTATGGGACCAGTTTTATATCCCGATGCTTCACCTCAGGATTACAGAATCCTTTGGACCTTCTTATTGACAATGAAACACAGAAATTGCATTGAAAATAATTACAAAATGCACAATGTAGACTTTAGCACATGAAGACTGACTCTTCTTACTGTCTATGTTTTGAATCATTCCTGTGAGACCTGTTTTAGATTCCGGTGCTTAACTTCAGGTTTACTGTATCCCTTGGACCTTCTTATTGACGATGAGACACAGAAAATAATTCAGAATTTAATACAACAGGCACAATGCCGACTTAAGTACTATACCACTGACTCTCCACACTGTCTGTGTTTTGAACCTTTCCTGTGAGACCAGTTTTAGATATCGATGGTTCACTTCAGGTTTACTGTATCCCTTGGACCTTCTTATTGACGATTAAACACAGAAATCGCATCGGAATTATATACAAAAGCCACAATGCCGACATAAGTACAAGATGACAGACTCTTCTTGTTGTCTATGTTTTGGACCGTTCCTGAGAGACCAGTCTTAGATACCGATGCTTCACTTCAGGTTTACTGTATCGCTTGGACCTTCTTATTGACGATGAAACACAGAAACTGCAACGAAATTAAATACAAAATGCACAATGTAGACTTAAGTACAAGAATACTGACACCTCTTATTGCCTATTTTTTTAAATTTCCAGTGACAATAGTTTTGGATTCCGATGCTTCACTTCAGGTTTACTGTATCCCATGGACCTTCTTATTGACGATGATACACAGAATTTGCATCGGAATAAAATACAAAAATCACAATCCCTACTTAAGTACAACAAGGCTGACTCTACTTACTGTCTATGACTTGAACCTTTCCTGTGAGACCAGTTTTAGATTCCGATGCTTCACCTCAGGTTTACAGAATCCCTTGGACCTTCTTATTGACGATGAAACACAGAAATTGCATCGAAAAAAAATACAAAATGCACTATGTAGACTTAAGTACAAGAAGACTGGCTCTTGTTACTGCCTATGTTTTGAACCATTCCTTTGAGTCCAGTTTTAGATTCCGATGCTTCACATTAGGTACACTGTATTCCTTGGACCTTCTTATTGACGATGAAACACAGAAATTGCATAGGAATTGAATAAAAAAGGCACAATGCCGACTTAAGTACAAGAAGACTGGCTCTTCTTACATTCTATGATTTGAACCTTTCCTGTGGCACCAGGTTTAGATTCCGATGCTCCACTTCAGGTTTACTGTATCCCTTGGGCCTTCTTATTGATAACAAAACACAGAGATTGCATCGGAATTGAACACAAATAACACAAGTAGACTGACTCCTCTTACTGTCTATGTTTTGAACCTTTCCTGTGAGACCAGTTTTAGATTCCGATTCTTCACTTCAAGTTTAGTGTATCCCTTGGACCTTCTTCTTGACGATGAAACTGAGAAATTGAACGGAATTAAATACAAAATTCACAGTGCCGACTTAAGATGAAGTAGACTGACTCTTCTTAATGTCTATTATTTGAAACTTTCCTGTGAGACTAGTTTTGGATTCCGATGCTTCACATTACGTTTACTGTATCCCTTGGACCTTCTTATTGACGATGAAACACTGAAATTGCATCGGAATTAAATAAAAAAGGCTCAATGCCGACTTAAGAACAAGAAGACTGACTCTTCTTACTGTCTATGTTTTGAACCTTTCCTGTGAGTCCAGTTTTAGAATCCGATGCTCCACTTCTGGTTTACAGTATTACTTGGACCTTCTCATTGACGATGAAACACAGAAATTGCATCGGAATTAAATACAAAAAGCGCAATGCCGACTTAAGTACAAGAAGGCTGACTCTTCTTACTGTCTATGATTTGAACCTCTCCTGTGAGACCAGTTTTAGATTCAAAGTTTCACTTCAGGTTTACTGTATCCCTTGCAGCTTCTTATTGACGATGAAGCACAGAATTTGCATCGGAATTAAATACAAAAGGCACAATACCGACTTAAGTACAAGAAAACTGACTTTTCTTTGTGTCTATGTTTTGAAACTTTCTTGTGAGACAAGTTTTAGATTCCGATGTTTCATTTCAGGTATATTGTATCTCTTGGATCTTCTTATTGACGATGAAACACCGAAATTGCATCGGAATTAAATACAAAAGGCACAATGCTGACTTAAGTACAAGTACACTGACTCTTCTACATGTTTATGATTTGAACCTTTCCTGTGAGACCAGTTTTAGATTCCGATGCTTCACTTCAGTTTTACTGTATCCCTTGGACCTTCTTGTTGACGATGAAACACAGAAATTGCATTGGAGTTAAATACAAAGGGCACAATGCCGACTTAAATTCAAGAAGACTGACTCCTCTAACCGTCTATGATTTGAACCTTTCCTGTGAGACCAGTTTTAGATTCCAAACCTCCACCTCAGGTTTACTGTAAACCTTGGAGCTTCTTATTGACGATGAAGCACAGATATTGCATCGGAATTAAATACAAAAGGCACAATGCCGACTTAAGTACAAGAAAACTGACACTTCTTACTGTCTATGCTTTGAACCACTTCTGTGAGTATAGGTTTTGGATTCCGATGCTTCACTTCAGGTTTACTGTATCACTTGGACCTTCTCATTGACGATGAAACACAGAATTGCTTCGGAATTAAATACAAAATGCACAATGCCGACTTAAGTACAAGAGGACTGACTCTTCTTACATTCTATTAGTTGAACCTTTCCTGTGAAACCAGTTTTATATTCTGATGCTTCACCTCAGGTTTACTGTATCGCTTGGACCTTCTTATTGACGATGAAACACAGAAATTGCATCGGAATTAAGTACAAAAAGCACAATTCCGACTTAAGTACAAGAAGACTGACACTTCTTACTTTCTATGCTATGACCTATCCTGTGAGACCAGTTTTAGATTCCGATGCTTCACTTCAGGTTTACTGCATCCCTTGGACCTTCTTATTGATGATGAAACACAGAAATTGCATCCGAATTAAATAGAAAAGGCACAATGCCGTCTTTAGTACAAGAAGACTGACATTTCTTACTGTCTATATTTTGAACCTTTTCTGTGAGACCAGTTTTATATCCCGATGCTTCACCTCAGAATTACAGAATCCCTCGGAACTTCTTCTTGACAATGAAACACAGAAATTGCATTGAAAATAATTACAAAATGCGCAATGTAGACTTTAGTACAAGAAGACTAACTCCTCTTACTGTCTATGTTATGAACCTTTCCTGTGAGACCAGTTTTAGATTCCGACGCTTAACCTCTGGATTACTGTATCCCTTCGACCTTCTTATTGACGATTAAACACAGAAATTGGATCTGAGTCAAATACATAAGGCACAATGCCGACTTACGTACAAGAAGACTGACTCATCTTACTGTCTATGCTTTGAACCTTTCCTGTGAGTCCAGTTTTAGATTCCGATGCTTCACTTCAGGTTTACTGTATCCCTTGGACCTTCTTATTGACGATTAAACACAGAAATTGCATCGAAATCAATTACAAAATGCACAAAGCTGACTTAAGTACAAGAAGATTGACCCCTCTCACAGTCTATGTTCTGAACCTTTCCTGTGAGACCAGTTTTAGATTTTGATGCTTCACCTCAGGTTTACTGTATCGCTTGGACCTTCATATTGACGATGAAACACAGAAATTGCATCGGAATTAAGTACAAAAAGCACAATGCCGACTTAAGTACAAGAAGACTGACTCTTCTTACTTTCTATGCTATGAACCATTCCTGTGAGACCAGTTTTGGATTCCGATGCTTCACTTCAGGTTTACTGTATCCTTTGCACCTTCTTATTGACGATGAAACACGGAAATTGCATCGGTATTAAAATCAAACGGCACAATGCCGACTTAAGTTCAAGAAGACTGACTCTTCTTACTGTCCATGTTTTGAACCATTGCTGTGAGACCAATTTTAGATTGCAATGCTTTGCAGTAGGTTGTCTGTATCCCTTGGACCTTCTTATTGACGATGAAACACAGATATTGCAACGAAATTAAATACAAAATGCACAATGTAGACTTAAGTACAAGAAGTCTGACTCCTCTTACTGTCTATGTTAAGAATCTTTCCTGTGAGACCATTTTTAGATTCCGATGCTTCACCTCTGGTTTACTGTATCCCTTGGACCTTCTTATTGACGATGAAACACAGAAATTGCATCGAAATCAATTACAAAATGCACAAAGTTGACTTAAGTACAAGAAGATTGACTCCTCTCACAGTCTATGATCTGAACCTTTCCTGTGAGACCAGTTTTAGATTTTGATGCTTCACCTCTGGTTTACTGTATCCCTTGGACCTTCTTATTGACGATGAAACTCAGAAATTGCATCGACATCAATTACAAAATGCACAAAGTTGACTTAAGTACAAGAAGATTGACTCCTCTCACAGTCTATGTCTTGAACCTTTCCTCTGAGACCAGTTTTAGATTCCGATGCTTCACTTCAGGTTTACTGTATCCCTTGGACCTTCTTATTGACGATTAAACACAGAAATAGCATCGAAATCAATTACAAAATGCACAAAGTTGACTTAAGTACAAGAAGATTGACTCCTCTCACAGTCTATGTTCTGAACCTTTCCTGTGAGACCAGTTTTAGATTTTGATGCTTCACCTCAGGTTTACTGTATCGCTTGGACCTTCATATTGAGGATGAATCACAGAAAGTGCATCGGAATTAAGTACAAAAAACACAATGCCGACTTAAGTACAAGAAGACTGACTCTTCTTACTTTCTATGCCATGAACCATTCCTGTGAGACCGGTTTTGGATTCCGATGCTTCACTTCAGGTTTACTGTATCCTTTGCACCTTCTTATTGACGATGAAACACGGAAATTGCATCGGTATTAAAATCAAACGGCACAATGCCAACTTAAGTTCAAGAAGACTGACTCTTCTTACTGTCCATGTTTTGAACCTTTGCTGTGAGACCAATTTTAGATTGCAATACTTTGCAGTAGGTTTTCTGTATCCCTTGGACCTTGTTATTGACGATAAAACACAGATATTGCAACGAAATTAAATACAAAATGCACAATGTAGACTTAAGTACAAGAAGACTGACTCCTCTTACTGTCTATGTTATGAACCTTTCCTGTGAGACCAGTTTTAGATTCCGATACTTCACCTCTGGTTTACTGTATCCCTTGGACCTTCTTATTGACGATGAAACACAGAAATTGGATCGGAATCAAATACATAAGGCACAATGCCGGCTTACGTACATGAAGACTGACTCTTCTTACAGTATATGCTATGAACCTTTCCTGTGAGACCAGTTTTAGATTCCGATGCTTCACCTCAGGTTTACAGAATCACTTGGACCTTCTTATTGACGATGAAACACAGAAATTGCATCGAAATTAAATACAAAATGCACTATGTAGTCTTAAGTACAAGAAGAGTGGCTCTTGTTACTGCCTATGTTTTGAACCATTCCTTTGAGTCCAGTTTTAGATTCCGATGCTTCACATTAGGTACCCGGAACCCCACTGGCCCTTCATATTGACGATGAAACACAGAAATTGCATAGGAATTGAATAAAAAAGGCACAATGCCGACTTAAGTACAAGAAGACTGGCTCTTCTTACATTCTATGTTTTGAACCTTTCCTGTGGAACCAGGTTTAGATTCCGATGCTCCACTTCAGGTTTACTGTATCCCTTGGGCCTTCTTATTGACAACGAAACACAGAGATTGCATCGGAATTGAACACAAATGACACAAGTAGACTGACTCCTCTTACTGTCTATGTTTTGAACCTTTCCTGTGAGACCAGTTTTAAATTCCGATTCTTCACTTCAGGTTTAGTGTATCCCTTGGACCTTCTTATTGACGATGAAACACAGAAATTGCATCGGAATTAATTAAAAGAGGCACAATGCCGACTTAAGTACAAGAAGACTGACTCTTCTTACTGTCTATGCTTTGAACCACTTCTGTGAGTATAGGTTTTGGATTCCGATGCTTCACTTCAGGTTTACTGTATCACTTGGACCTTCTCATTGACGATGAAACACAGAATTGCTTCGGAATTAAATACAAAATGCACAATGCCGACTTAAGTACAAGAGGACTGACTCTTCTTACATTCTATTAGTTGAACCTTTCCTGTGAAACCAGTTTTATATTCTGATGCTTCACCTCAGGTTTACTGTATCGCTTGGACCTTCTTATTGACGATGAAACACAGAAATTGCATCGGAATTAAGTCCAAAAAGCACAATTCCGACTTAAGTACAAGAAGACTGACACTTCTTACTTTCTATGGTATGACCTATCCTGTGAGACCAGTTTTAGATTCCGATGCTTCACTCCAGGTTTACTGCATCCCTTGAACCTTCTTATTGATGATGAAACACAGATATTGTATCCGAATTAAATAGAAAAGGCACAATGCCGTCATTAGTACAAGAAGACAGACATATCTTACTGTCTATATTTCGAACCTTTCCTATGGGACCAGTTTTATATCCCGATGCTTCACCTCAGGATTACAGAATCCTTTGGACCTTCTTATTGACAATGAAACACAGAAATTGCATTGAAAATAATTACAAAATGCACAATGTAGACTTTAGCACATGAAGACTGACTCTTCTTACTGTCTATGTTTTGAATCATTCCTGTGAGACCTGTTTTAGATTCCGGTGCTTAACTTCAGGTTTACTGTATCCCTTGGACCTTCTTATTGACGATGAGACACAGAAAATAATTCAGAATTTAATACAACAGGCACAATGCCGACTTAAGTACTATACCACTGACTCTCCACACTGTCTGTGTTTTGAACCTTTCCTGTGAGACCAGTTTTAGATATCGATGGTTCACTTCAGGTTTACTGTATCCCTTGGACCTTCTTATTGACGATTAAACACAGAAATCGCATCGGAATTATATACAAAAGCCACAATGCCGACATAAGTACAAGATGACAGACTCTTCTTGCTGTCTATGTTTTGGACCGTTCCTGAGAGACCAGTCTTAGATACCGATGCTTCATTTCAGGTTTACTGTATCGCTTGGACCTTCTTATTGACGATGAAACACAGAAATTGCAACGAAATTAAATACAAAATGCACAATGTAGACTTAAGTACAAGAATACTGACACCTCTTATTGCCTATTTTTTTAAATTTCCAGTGACAATAGTTTTGGATTCCCATGCTTCACTTCAGGTTTACTGTATCCCATGGACCTTCTTATTGACGATGATACACAGAATTTGCATCGGAATAAAATACAAAAATCACAATCCCTACTTAAGTACAACAAGGCTGACTCTACTTACTGTCTATGACTTGAACCTTTCCTGTGAGACCAGTTTTAGATTCCGATGCCTCACCTCAGGTTTACAGAATCCCTTGGACCTTCTTATTGACGATGAAACACAGAAATTGCATCGAAAAAAAGTACAAAATGCACTATGTAGACTTAAGTACAAGAAGACTGGCTCTTGTTACTGCCTATGTTTTGAACCATTCCTTTGAGTCCACTTTTAGATTCCGATGCTTCACATTAGGTACACTGTATTCCTTGGACCTTCTTATTGACGATGAAACACAGAAATTGCATAGGAATTGAATAAAAAAGGCACAATGCCGACTTAAGTACAAGAAGACTGGCTCTTCTTACATTCTATGATTTGAACCTTTCCTGTGGCACCAGGTTTAGATTCCGATGCTCCACTTCAGGTTTACTGTATCCCTTGGGCCTTCTTATTGATAACAAAACACAGAGATTGCATCGGAATTGAACACAAATAACACAAGTAGACTGACTCCTCTTACTGTCTATGTTTTGAACCTTTCCTGTGAGACCAGTTTTAGATTCCGATTCTTCACTTCAAGTTTAGTGTATCCCTTGGACCTTCTTCTTGACGATGAAACTGAGAAATTGAACGGAATTAAATACAAAATTCACAGTGCCGACTTAAGATGAAGTAGACTGACTCTTCTTACTGTCTATTATTTGAAACTTTCCTGTGAGACTAGTTTTGGATTCCGATGCTTCACATTACGTTTACTGTATCCCTTGGACCTTCTTATTGACGATGAAACACTGAAATTGCATCGGAATTAAATAAAAAAGGCTCAATGCCGACTTAAGGACAAGAAGACTGACTCTTCTTACTGTCTATGCTTTGAACCACTTCTGTGAGTATAGGTTTTGGATTCCGATGCTTCACTTCAGGTTTACTGTATCACTTGGACCTTCTCATTGACGATGAAACACAGAATTGCTTCGGAATTAAATACAAAATGCACAATGCCGACTTAAGTACAAGAGGACTGACTCTTCTTACATTCTATTAGTTGAACGTTTCCTGTGAAACCAGTTTTATATTCTGATGCTTCACCTCAGGTTTACTGTATCGCTTGGACCTTCTTATTGACGATGAAACACAGAAATTGCATCGGAATTAAGTACAAAAAGCACAATTCCGACTTAAGTACAAGAAGACTGACACTTCTTACTTTCTATGCTATGACCTATCCTGTGAGACCAGTTTTAGATTCCGATGCTTCACTCCAGGTTTACTGCATCCCTTGAACCTTCTTATTGATGATGAAACACAGATATTGTATCCGAATTAAATAGAAAAGGCACAATGCCGTCATTAGTACAAGAAGACAGACATATCTTACTGTCTATATTTCGAACCTTTCCTATGGGACCAGTTTTATATCCCGATGCTTCACCTCAGGATTACAGAATCCTTTGGACCTTCTTATTGACAATGAAACACAGAAATTGCATTGAAAATAATTACAAAATGCACAATGTAGACTTTAGCACATGAAGACTGACTCTTCTTACTGTCTATGCTTTTGAATCATTCCTGTGAGACCTGTTTTAGATTCCGGTGCTTAACTTCAGGTTTACTGTATCCCTTGGACCGTCTTATTGACGATGAGACACAGAAAATAATTCAGAATTTAATACAACAGGCACAATGCCGACTTAAGTACTATACCACTGACTCTCCACACTGTCTGTGTTTTGAACCTTTCCTGTGAGACCAGTTTTAGATATCGATGGTTCACTTCAGGTTTACTGTATCCCTTGGACCTTCTTATTGACGATTAAACACAGAAATCGCATCGGAATTATATACAAAAGCCACAATGCCGACATAAGTACAAGATGACAGACTCTTCTTGCTGTCTATGTTTTGGACCGTTCCTGAGAGACCAGTTTTAGATACCGATGCTTCACTTCAGGTTTACTGTATCGCTTGGACCTTCTTATTGACGATGAAACACAGAAATTGCAACGAAATTAAATACAAAATGCACAATGTAGACTTAAGTACAAGAATACTGACACCTCTTATTGCCTATGTTTTTAAATTTCCAGTGACAATAGTTTTGGATTCCGATGCTTCACTTCAGGTTTACTGTATCCCATGGACCTTCTTATTGACGATGATACACAGAATTTGCATCGGAATAAAATACAAAAATCACAATCCCTACTTAAGTACAACAAGGCTGACTCTACTTACTGTCTATGACTTGAACCTTTCCTGTGAGACCAGTTTTAGATTCCGATGCTTCACCTCAGGTTTACAGAATCCCTTGGACCTTCTTATTGACGATGAAACACAGAAATTGCATCGAAAAAAAATACAAAATGCACTATGTAGACTTAAGTACAAGAATACTGACACCTCTTATTGCCTATGTTTTTAAATTTCCAGTGACAATAGTTTTGGATTCCGATGCTTCACTTCAGGTTTACTGTATCTCATGGACCTTCTTATTGACGATTAAACACAGAAATCGCATCGGAATTATATACAAAAGGCACAATGCCGACTTAAGTACAAGAAAACTGACTATTCTTACTGTCTATGTTTTGAAACTTTCCCGTGAGACCAGTTTTAAATTCTGATGCTTCATTTCAGGTTTACTGTGTCCCTTGGATTTTCTTATTGCAGATGAAACTCAAAAATTGCACTGGAATTAAATAGAAAAGGCACAATGCCGACTTAAGTACAAGATAACCGACTCTTCTTACATTCTATGATTTGAGACTTTCCAATGAGACCAGTTTTAGATATCGATGCTTCACTTCAGGTTTACTGTATCCCTTGGATTTTCTTATTGACGATGAAAGACAGAAATTGCATCGGAATGAAATGAAAAAGGCACAATGCCGAACTAAGTACAAGAGGACTGACTCTTCTTACATTCTATGATTTGAGCCTTTCCTGTGAGACAAGTTTTACATTCCGATGCTTCACTTCAGGTTTACTGTATCCCTTGGAACTTCTTATTGACGATGAAACACAGGTATTGCATCGGAATTAAATTCAAAAGGCACAATGCCGACTTACGTTCTGGAAGACTGACTCTTCTTACTGTGTATGATTTAAACATTTCCTGTGAGACCAGTTTTAGATTCCGATGCTTGACTTCAGGTTTACTGTATCCCTTGGACCTTCTTATTGACGATGAAACCCAGTAATTGCATCGGAATTAAATAAAAAGGCACAATGACGACTTTAGTACAGGTAGACTGACTCTTCTTACTGTCTAAGATTTGAACCTTTCCTGTGAGACCAGTTTTAGATTCCGATGCTTCACTTCAGGTTTACTGTATCCCTTGGATTTTCTTATAGACGATGTAACACATAAATTGCATCTGAATTAATTACGAAAATCACAATGCCCACTTAAGTACAAGTGGACTGACTCTTCTTACATTCTATGATTTGAGCCTTTCCTGTGGCACCAGTTTTAGATTCCGATGCTTCACTTCAGGGTTACTGTGTCACTTGTACCTTCATATTGATGATGAAACACAGAAATTGCCTCGGAATTAAATACAAAAGGCACAATGCTGACTTAAGTAGAAGTACAATGACTCTTCTTATTGTCTATGTTTTGAACCTTTCCTGTGGGACCAGTTTTAGATTACGATGCTTCACTTCAGTTTTACTGTATCCCTTGGACCTTCTTATTGACGATGAATCACAGAAATTGCATTGGAGTTAAATACAATAGGCACAATGCCGACTTAAGTACAAGAAGACTGACTCTTCTTACTGTCTATGATATGAAACTCTCCTGTGAGACCAGTTTTAGATTACAAAGCTTCACCTCAGGACTACTGAATCCCTTGGAGCTTCTTATCGACGATGAAGCACAGAATTTGCATCGGAATTAAATACAAAAGGCACAATGCCGACTTAAGGACAAGAAAACTTACTATTCTTACTGTCTATGCTTTGAACCTTTCCTGTGGGACCAGATTTAGATTTCGATGGTTCACTTTAGGTTTACTGTATCCCTTGGAACTTCTTATTGAGGATGAAACACAGATAATGCATCGGAATTAAATTCAAAAGGCACAATGCCGACTTACGTACTAGAAGACTGACTCATCTTACTGTGTATGATTTGAACATTACCTGTGTGACCAGTTTTCGAATCCGATGATTCACTTCAGGTTTACTGTATCCCTTGGACCTTCTTATTGACGATGAAACACAGAAATTGCGTCGGAATTAAATACAAAAGCCACAATGCCCTCTTAAGTACAAGAGGACTGACTCTTCTTACATTCTATGATTTAAGACTTTCCTATGAGACCAGTTTTTGATATCGATGCTTCACTTCAGGTTTACTGTATCCCTCGGATTTTCTTATTGAGGATGGAAGACAGAAATTGCATCAGAATTAAATGCAAAAGACACAATGCCGACCTAAGAACAAGAGGACTGACTCTTCTTACATTCTATGATTTGAGCCTTTCCTGTGAGACCAGTTTTAGATTCCGATGCTTCACTTCTGGTTTACTGTATCCCTTGGACCCTCTTATTGACGATGAAACACAGTAATTGCATCGGAATTAAATACAATAGGAACAATGCTGACTTAAGTACAAGAAGACTGACTCTTCTTACTTCCTATGATTTGAACCCATCCTGTGAGACCAGTTTTAGATTCCAAAGCTTCACTTCAGGTTTACTGTATCCCTTGGATCTTCTTATTGACGATGAAGCACAGAAATTGCATCGGAATTAAATACATAAATCGCAATGCCGACTTAAGTACAAGAAAACTGACTATTCTTACTGTTTATGTTTTGAAAGATTCCAATGACACCAGTCTTAGATTCCGATGCTTCATTTCAGGTTTACTGTATCTCTTGGATCTTCTTATTGACGATGAAACACGAAATTGCATCGGAATTACATGCAAAATGCAAATTCCGACTTAAGTAGAAGAAGGCTGACTCCTCTTACTGTCTATGTTTGAACCTTTCCTGTGAGAACAGTTGTAGATTCTGATGCTTCTCTTCAGGTTTTCTGTATCCCTTGGCTCCGCTTATTGACGATGAAACAAAGACATTGCATCGGAATTAAATAAAGAGGCACAATGCCGACTTAAGTATAAGAAGACTGTTTCTTCTTACTGTCTATGCTTTGAACATTTCCTGTGAACCCAGTTTTAGATTCCGATGCTTCACTTCAGGTTTACTGTATTACTTAGAGCCTCTTATTCACGACGAAGCACAGGTATTGCATTGGAATTTAATGGAAAAGGCACAATGCTGACTTAAGTACAATAGGACTGACTCTTCTTACATTCTATGATTTGTCCTTTCCTTTGAGACCAGTTTTAGATTCCGACGCATCATTTCAGGTTCTCTCTATCAATTGGACCTTCTTATTGACGAAGAAACAAAAAAATTGCATCGTAATTAAATAAATAAGGCACAAGGCCAACTTAAGTACAAGAAGACTGACTCTTCTTACTGTCTATGTTTTGAACCTTTCCTGTGAGACCAGTTTTAGATACCGATGCTTCACTTCAGGTTTGCTGTATCCCTTGGACCTTCGTATTGACGATGAAACACAGAAATTGCATCGGAATTAAATACAATAGTCACAATGACGACTTAAGTACAAGTGCACTGACTCTTCTTACTGTCTAAGGTTTGAACCGTTTTTGTGAAACCAGCTTTAGATTCCGATGCTTCACTTCAGGTTTTCTGTATCCCTTAAACCTTCTTATTGACGATGTAAGACATAAATTGCATCTGAATTAATTACGAAAGGCACAATGCCGACTTATGTACAAGAGGACTGACTCTTCTGATATTCTATGATTTGAGCCTTTCCTGTGGCCCCAGTTTTAGATTCCGATGCTTCACTTCAGGTTTACTGTATACCTTGGACCTTCTTATTGACGATGAAACACAGTAATTGCATCGGAATTAAATAAAAAAGGCACAATGACGACTTGAGTACAGGTGGACTGACTCTTCTTAATATCTAAGTTTTGAACCTTTCCTGTGAGACCAGTTTTAGATTCAGATGCTTCATTTCAGGTTTACTGTACCCCTTGGACCTTCTAATTGACGATGAAACACATAAATTGCATCTGAATTAAATAGGAAAGGCACAAAGCCCACCTAAGTACAAGAGGACTGACTCTTCTGACATTCTATGATTTGACCCCGTCCTGTGGCACCAGTTTTAGATTCCGATGCTTCACTTCAGGATTATTGTGTCACTTGTACCTTCATATTGATGATGAAACACAGAAATTGCCTCGGAATTAAATACAAAAAACACAGTGCCGACTTAAGTACAAGAAAACTTACTATTCTTACTGTCTATGTTTTGAACCTTTCCTGTGAGACCAGTTTTAGATTTAGATGGTTCATTATAGGTTTACTGTATCCCTTGGAACTTCTTATTGAGGATGAAACACAGATAATGCATCGGAATTAAATTCAAAGGGCACAATGCCGACTTACATACTAGAAGACTGACTCATCTTACTGTGTATGATTTAAACATTACCTGTGAGACCAGTTTTCGAATCCGATGATTCACTTCAGGTTTACTGTATCCCTTGGACCTTCGTATTGACGATGAAACACAGAAATTACATCAGAATTAAATACAAAAGGCACAATGAACATTTAAGTACAAGAGGACTGACTCTTCTTACATTCTATGAATTGAGACTTTCCTAAGAGACCAGTTTTGGATATCGATGCTTCACTTCAGGTTTTCTGTATCCCTTGGATTTTCTTATTGAGGATGGAAGAATGAAATTGCATCGGAATTAAATGCAAAAGACACAATGCCGACCTAAGAACAAGAGGACTGACTCTTCTTACATTCTATGATTTGACCCTTTCCTGTGAGACCAGTTTTAGATTCCGATGCTCCACTTCAGATTTACTGTATCTCTTGGAACTTCTTATAGGCGATGAAACACAGATATTGCATCGGAATTAAATTCAAAATCCACAATGCCGACTTACGTTCTAGAAGACTGACTCTTCTTACTGTGTATGATTGAAACATTTCCTGTGAGACCAGTTTAAGATTCCTATGCTTCACTTCAGGTTTACTTTATCCCTTGGAACCTCTTATTGACGATGAAACACAATAATTGCATCGGAATTAATTACAAAAGGCACAATGCTGACTAAAGTACAAGAAGACTGACTCTTCTTACTTCCTATGATTTGAAACTTTCCTGTGAGACCAGTTTTAGATTCCTAAGCTTCACTTCAGGTTTACTGTATCCCTTGGATCTTCTTATTGACGATGAAGCACAGAAATTGCATCGGAATTAAATACATAAGGCACAATGCCGACTTAAGTACAAGAAAACTGATTATTCTTACTGTCTATGTTTTGAAACATTCCAATGAGACCAGTTTTAGATTCCGATGCTTCATTTCAGGTTTACTGTATCTCTTGGATCTTCTTATTGACGATGGAACACAGAAATTGCATTGGAATTAAATAGAAAAGGCACAATGCCCTCTTAAGTACAAGAGGACTGACTCTTCTTACATTCTATGATTTGAGACTTTCCTATGAGACCAGTTTTAGATTCCAAAGCTTCACTTCAGGTTTACTGTATCCCTTGGATCTTCTTGTTGACAATGAAGCACAGAAATTGCATCGGAATTAAATACATAAGGCACAATGCCGACTTAAGTACAAGAAAACTGACTATTCTTACTGTCTATGTTTTGAAACATTCCAATGAGACCAGTTTTAGATTCCGATGCTTCATTTCAGGTTTACTGTATCTCTTGGATCTTCTTATTGACGATGAAACACAGAAATTGCATCGGAATTAAATGCAAAATGCACAATGCCGATTAACGTACATGAGGACTGACACTTCTTACATTCTATGATTTGAGCCTTTCCTGTGGGACCAGTATTAGATTCCGATGGTTCACTTGATGTTTACTGTATCCCCTGGACCTTCTTATTGACGATGAAAAACAGAAATTGCATCGGAATTAAATAAAAAATGCAAATTCTGACTTAAGTACAAGAAGACTGACTCCTCTTACTGTCTATGTTTGACCCTTTCCTGTGAGAACAGTTGTAGATTCTGATGCTTCTCTTTAGGTTTTCTGTATCCCTTGGCTCCGCTTATTGACGATGAAACAAAGACATTGCATCGGAATTAAATAAAAAGGCACAATGCCGACTTAAGTATAAGAAGACTGTTTCTTCTTACTGTCTATGCTTTGAACATTTCCTGTGAGCCCAGTTTTAGATTCCGACGCTTCACTTCAGGTTTACTGTATTACTTGGAGCTTCTTATTCACGACGAAGCACAGGTATTGCATTGGAATTTAATGGAAAAGGCACAATGCTGACTTAAGTACAAGAGGACTGACTCTTCTTACATTCTATGATTTGAGATTTTCAAGTGAGACCATTTTTGGATTCCGATACTTCACTTCAGAGAAACTGGGTCCCTTTGACGATCTTATTGACGATGAATCACAGAAATTGCATCAGAATTAAATACAAAAGGCACAATGCTGACATAAGTACAAGCAGACTGACTCTTCCTACTGTCTATTTTTTGAACCTTTACTGTGAGACCAGTTTTAGATTCCGATGCTTCACTTCAGGTTTACTGTATCCCTTGGACGTTATTGTTGACGATGAAACACAGAAAATGCATCGGAATTAAATACAAAAGGCACTATGCCGACCTAAATACAAGAAGACTGACACTTCTTACTGTGTAAGCTTTGAACCTTTCCTGTGAGAAAAGTTTTTGATTCCGATGCTTCACTTCAGGTTTACTATATCCGTTGGAGCTTCTTGTTGACGATGAAGCACAGAAATTGCATCGGAATTTAATACAATAGGCACAATGCCGACTTAACTGCAAGAGGACTGACTCTTCTTACATTCTATGATTTGAGCCTTTCCTTTGAGACCAGTTTTGATTCCGTGGCATCACTTCAGGTTCACTCTATCCCTTGGACATTCTTATTGACGAAGAAACAAAAAAATTGCATCGGAATTAAATAAAAAAGGCACAATGCCAACTTAAGTACAAGAAGACTGACTCTTCTTACTGCCTACGTTTTGAACCTTTCCTGTGAGACCAGTTTTAGATACCGATGCTCTACTTCAGATTTACTGTATCCCTTGGAACTTCTTATAGGCGATGAAACACAGATATTGCATCTGAATTAAATACAAAATGCAAATTCCGACTTAAGTAGAAGAAGACTGACTCCTCTTACTGTCTATGTTTGAACCTTTCCTGTGAGACCGGTTTTAGATACCGATGCTTCACTTCAGGTATACTGTATTACTTGGAGCTTCTTACTCACGACGAAGCACAGGTATTGCATTGGAATTTGATGGAAAAGGCGCAATGCTGACTTAAGTACAAGAGGACTGACTCTTCTTACATTCTATGATTTGAGATTTTCAAGTGAGACCAGTTTTGGATTTAGATGCTTCACTTCAGATTTACTGTGTCCCTTTGACGATCTTATTTTACGATGAAACACAGAAATTGCATCAGAATTAAATACAAAAGGCACAATGCCGACTGAAGTACAAGAAGATTATCTCTTCTTACTGTCTATGCTTTGAGCCTTTCCTCTGGGACCAGCTTTAGATATCGATTCTTCACATCGGGTTTACTGTATCCCTTGGACGTTCTTATTGACGGTGAAACACAGAAATTGCATCGGAATTAAATACAAAAGTCACAATGCCGACTTAAGTACAAGAAGACTGACTCTTCTTACTGTCTATGTTTTGAACCTTTCCTGTGAGACCAGTTTTAGATACCGATGCTTCACTTCAGGTTTACTGTATCCCTTGGACCTTCGTATTGACGATGTAACACATAAATTGCATCGGAATTTAATATAAAAGGCACACTGCTGACATAAGTAAAAGTACAATGACTCTTCTTATTGTCTATGTTTTGAACCTTTCATGTGAGACCAGTTTTAGATTCAGATGCTTCATTTCAGGTTTACTGTATCCCTTGGACCTTCTAATTGACGATGAAACACATGAATTGCATCTGAATTAAATAGGTAAGGCACAATGCCCACCTAAGTACAAGAGGACTGACTCTTCTGACATTCTATGATTTGACCCATTCCTGTGGCACCAGTTTTAGATTCCGATGCTTCACTTCAGGGTTACTGTGTCACTTGTACCTTCATATTGATGGTGAAACACAGAAATTGCCTCGGAATTAAATACAAAAAACACAGTGCCGACTTAAGTGCAAGTAGACTGACTCTTCTTGCTGTCTATGTTTGAACCTTTCCTGTGTGAACAATTGTAGATTCCGGTGCTTCACTTCAGGTTTACTCTATCCCTTAGACCTTCTTATTGACGATGAAACACAGAAATTGCATCGGAATTTAATATAAAAGGCACACTGCTGACTTAAGTAAAAGTACAATGACTCTTCTTATTGTCTATGTTTTGAACCTTTCATGTGAGACCAGTTTTAGATTACGATGCTTCACTTCAGTTTTACTGTATCCCTTGTACATTCTTATTGACGATTAATCACAGAAATTGCATTGGAGTTTAATACAATAGGCACAATGCCGACTTAAGTACAAGAAGACTGACTCTTCTTACTGTCTGTGATTTGAACCTCTCCTGTGAGACCAGTTTTAGATTACAAAGCTTCACTTCAGGTTTACTGAATCCCTTGGAACTTCTTATCGACGATGAAGCACAGAATTTGCATCGGAATTAAATACAAAAGTCACAATGCCGACTTAAGTACAAGAAGACTGACTCTTCTTACTGTCTATGTTTTGAACCTTTCCTGTGAGACCAGTTTTAGATACCGATGCTTCACTTCAGGTTTACTGTATCCCTTGGACCTTCGTATTGACGATGTAACACATAAATTGCATCTGAATTAAATGCGAAAGGCACAATGCCCACCTAAGTACAAGAGGACTGACTCTTCTGACATTCTATGATTTGAGCCTTTAGCTGTGGCATCAGTTTTAGATTCCGATGCTTCACTTCAGGGTTACTGTGTCACTTGAACCTTCATTTTGACGATGAAACACAGAAATTGCCTCGGAATTAAATACAAAAGGCACAATGCCGACTGAAGTGCAAGTAGACTGACTCTTCTTACTGTCTATGTTTCAACCTTTCCTGTGAGAACAGTTGTAGATTCCGGTGCTTCACTTCAGGTTTGCTCTACCCCTTGGACCTTCTTATTGACGATGAATCACAGAAATTGCATTGGAGTTAAATACAAAAGGCACAATGCAGACTTAAGTACAAGAAGACTGACTCTTCTTACTGTCTATGGTTTGAACCTCTCCTGTGAGACCAGTTTTAGATTACAAAGCTTCACTTCATGTTTACTGAATCCCTTGGAGCTTCTTATCGACGATGAAGCACAGAATTTGCGTCGGAATTAAATACAAACGGCTCAATGCCGACTGAAGCACAACAAAACTGAATATTCTTTCTGTCTATGTTTTGAAACTTTCCTGTGAAACCAGTTTTAGATACCGATGCTTCACTGCAGGTTTACTGTATCCCTTGGACCTTCTTATTGACGATGAAACACAGTAATTGCATCGGAATTAAATAAAAAATGCACAATGACGACTTGAGTACAGGTGGACGGACTCTTCTTATTATCTAAGTTTTGAACTTTTCCTGTGAGACCAGATTTAGATTCAGATGCTTCATTTCAGGTTTACTGTATCCTTTGGACCTTCTAATTGACGATGAAACACATGAATTGCATCTGAATTAAATAGGTAAGGCACAATGCCCACCTAAGTACAAGAGGACTGACTCTTCTGACATTCTATGATTTGACCCATTCCTGTGGCACCAGTTTTAGTTTCCGATGCTTCACTTCAGGGTTACTGTGTCACTCGTACCTTCATATTGATGGTGAAACACAGAAATTGCCTCGGAATTAAATACAAAAAACACAGTGCCGACTTAAGTGCAAGTAGACTGACTCTTCTTACTGTCTATGTTTGAACCTTTCCTGTGAGAACAATTGTAGATTTCGGTGCTTGACTTCAGGTTTACTCTATCCCTTAGACCTTCTTATTGACGATGAAACACAGAAATTGCATCGGAATTTAATACAAAAGGCACACTGCTGACTTAAGTAAAAGTACAATGACTCTTCTTATTGTCTATGTTTTGAACCTTTCATGTGAGACCAGTTTTAGATTACGATGCTTCACTTCAGTTTTACTGTATCCCTTGTACTTTCTTATTGACGATTAATCACAGAAATTGCATTGGAGTTTAATACAATAGGCACAATGCCGACTTAAGTACAAGAAGACTGACTCTTCTTACTGTCTGTGATTTGAACCTCTCCTGTGAGACCAGTTTTAGATTACAAAGCTTCACTTCAGGTTTCCTGAATCCCTTGGAACTTCTTATCGACGATGAAGCACAGAATTTGCATCGGAATTAAATACAAAAGTCACAATGCCGACTTAAGTACAAGAAGACTGACTCTTCATACTGTCTATGTTTTGAACCTTTCCTGTGAGACCAGTTTTAGATACCGATGCTTCACTTCAGGTTTACTGTATCCCTTGGACCTTCGTATTGACGATGTAACACATAAATTGCATCTGAATTAAATGCGAAAGGCACAATGCCCACCTAAGTACAAGAGGACTGACTCTTCTGACATTCTATGATTTGAGCCTTTAGCTGTGGCATCAGTTTTAGGTTCCGATGCTTCACTTCAGGGTTACTGTGTCACTTGAACCTTCATATTGACGATGAAACACAGAAATTGCCTCGGAATTAAATACAAAAGGCACAATGCCGACTGAAGTGCAATTAGACTGACTCTTCTTACTGTCTATGTTTGAACCTTTCCTGTGAGAACAGTTGTAGATTCCGGTGCTTCACTTCAGGTTTGCTCTACCCCTTGGACCTTCTTATTGACGATGAATCACAGAAATTGCATTGGAGTTAAATACAAAAGGCACAATGCAGACTTAAGTACAAGAAGACTGACTCTTCTTACTGTCTATGGTTTGAACCTCTCCTGTGAGACCAGTTTTAGATTACAAAGCTTCACTTCAGGTTTACAGAATCCCTTGGAGCTTCTTATCGACGATGAAGCACAGAATTTGCGTCGGAATTAAATACAAAAGGCTCAATGCCGACTTAAGTACAACAAAACTGACTATTCTTTCTGTCTATGTTTTGAAACTTTCCTGTGAAACCAGTTTTAGATACCGATGCTTCACTGCAGGTTTACTGTATCCCTTGGACCTTCTTATTGACGATGAAACACAGTAATTGCATCGGAATTAAATAAAAAATGCACAATGACGACTTGAGTACAGGTGGACTGACTCTTCTTATTATCTAAGTTTTGAACTTTTCCTGTGAGACCAGATTTAGATTCAGATGCTTCATTTCAGGTTTACTGTATCCCTTGGACCTTCTAATTGACGATGAAACACATGAATTGCATCTGAATTAAATAGGTAAGGCACAATGCCCACCTAAGTACAAGAGGACTGACTCTTCTGACATTCTATGATTTGACCCAGTCCTGTGGCACCAGTTTTAGATTCCGATGCTTCACTTCAGGGTTACTGTGTCACTTGTACCTTCATATTGATGGTGAAACACAGAAATTGCCTCGGAATTAAATACAAAAAACACAGTGCCGACTTAAGTGCAAGTAGACTGACTCTTCTTACTGTCTATGTTTGAACCTTTCCTGTGAGAACAATTGTAGATTCCGGTGCTTCACTTCAGGTTTACTCTATCACTTAGACCTTCTTATTGACGATGAAACACAGAAATTGCATCGGAATTTAATACAAAAGGCACACTGCTGACTTAAGTAAAAGTACAATGACTCTTCTTATTGTCTATGTTTTGAACCTTTCGTGTGAGACCAGTTTTAGATTACGATGCTTCACTTCAGTTTTACTGTATCCCTTGTACTTTCTTATTGACGATTAATCACAGAAATTGCATTGGAGTTTAATACAATAGGCACAATGCCGACTTAAGTACAAGAAGACTGACTCTTCTTACTGTCTGTGATTTGAACCTCTCCTGTGAGACCAGTTTTAGATTACAAAGCTTCACTTCAGGTTTACTGAATCCCTTGGAACTTCTTATCGACGATGAAGCACAGAATTTGCATCGGAATTAAATACAAAAGGCACAATGCCGACATCAGTACAAGAAAACTTACTATTCTTACTGTCTACGTTTGAACCTTTCCTGTGAGACCAGTTTTAGATTTAGATGGTTCACTTTAGGTTTACTGTATCCCTTGGAACTTCTTATTGAGGATGAAACACAGATAATGCATCGGAATTAAATTCAAAAGGCACAATGCCGACTTACGTACTAGAAGACTGACTCATCTTACTGTGTATGATTTAAACATTACCTGTGAGACCAGTTTTCGAATCCGATGATTCACTTCAGGTTTACTGTATCCCTTGGACCTTCGTATTGACGATGAAACACAGAAATTACATCGGAATTAAATACAAAAGGCACAATGCCCTCTTAAGTACAAGAGGACTGACTCTTCTTACATTCTATGAATTGAGACTTTCCTAAGAGACCAGTTTTGGATATCGATGCTTCACTTCAGGTTTTCTGTATCCCTTGGATTTTCTTATTGAGGATGGAAGACAGAAATTGCATCGGAATTAAATGCAAAAGACACAATGCCGACCTAAGGACAAGAGGACTGACTCTTCTTACATTCTATGATTTGAGCCTTTCCGGTGAGACCAGTTTTAGATTCCGATGCTCCACTTCAGATTTACTGTATCCCTTGGAACTTCTTATAGGCGATGAAACACAGATATTGCATCCGAATTACATTCAAAAAGCACAATGCGGACTTACGTTCTAGAAGACTGACTCTTCTTACTGTGTATGATCGAAACATTTCCTGTGAGACCAGTTTCAGATTCCTATGCTTCACTTCAGATTTACTTTATCCCTTGGAACCTCTTATTGACGATGAAGCACAGAAATTGCATCGGAATTAAATACATAAGGCACAATGCCGACTTAAGTACAAGAAAACTGACTATTCTTACTGTCTATGTTTTGAAACATTCCAATGAGACCAGTTTTAGATTCCGATGCTTCATTTCAGGTTTACTGTATCTCTTGGATCTTCTTATTGACAATGAAGCACAGAAATTGCATCGGAATTAAATACATAAGGCACAATGCCGACTTAAGTACAAGAAAACTGACTATTCTTACTGTCTATGTTTTGAAACATTCCAATGAGACCAGTTCTAGATTCCGATGCTTCATTTCAAGTTTACTGTATCTCTTGGATCTTCTTATTGACGATGAAACACAGAAATTGCATCGGAATTAAATGCAAAATGCACAATGCCGATTAACGTACATGAGGACTGACACTTCTTACATTCTATGATTTGAGCCTTTCCTGTGGGACCAGTATTAGATTCCGATGGTTCACTTGATGTTTGCTGTATCCCTTGGACTTTCTTATTGACGATGAAACACAGAAATTGCATCGGAATTAAATAAAAAATGCAAATTCTGACTTAAGTACCAGAAGACTGTCTCCTCTTACTGTCTATGTTTGAACCTTTCCTGTGAGAACAGTTGTAGATTCTGATGCTTCTCTTTAGGTTTTCTGTATCCCTTGGCTCCGCTTATTGACGATGAAACAAAGACATTGCATCGGAATTAAATAAAAAGGCACAATGCCGACTTAAGTATAAGAAGACTGTTTCTTCTTACTGTCTATGCTTTGAACATTTCCTGTGAGCCCAGTTTTAGATTCCGATGCTTCACTTCAGGTTTACTGTATTACTTGGAGCTTCTTATTCACGACGAAGCACAGGTATTGCATTGGAATTTAATGGAAAAGGCACAATGCTGACTTAAGTACAAGAGGACTGACTCTTCTTACATTCTATGATTTGAGATTTTCAAGTGAGACCAGTTTTGGATTCCGATGCTTCACTTCAGATTTACTGTGTCCCTTTGACGATCCTATTGACGATGAAACACAGAAATTGCATCAGAATTAAATACAAAGGCACAATGCCGACTTAAGTACAAGAAGATTATCCCTTCTTACTGTCTATGCTTTGAGCTTTTCCAGTGGGACCAGCTTTAGATATCAATTCTTCACTTCGGGTTTACTGTATCCCTTGGACGTTCTTATTGACGGTGAAACAAAGAAATTGCATCGGAATTAAATACAAAAGTCACAATGCCGACCTAAATACAAGAAGACTGACACTTCTTACTGTGTAAGTTTTGAATCTTTCCTGTGAGAAAAGTTTTTGATTCCGATGCTTCACTTCAGGTTTACTATATCCGTTGGAGCTTCTTGTTGACGATGAATCACAGAAATTGCATCGGAATTTAATACAATAGGCACAATGACGACTTAACTACAAGAGGACTGACTCTTCTTACTGTCTATGTTTTGAACCTTTCCTGTGAGACCAGTTTTAGATACCGATGCTTCACTTCAGGTTTACTGTATCCCTTGGACCTTCGTATTGACGATGAAACACAGAATTTGCATCGGAATTAAATACAATAGTCACAATGACGATTTAAGTACAAGTACACTCACTCTTCTTACTGTCTAAGGATTGAACCGTTCCTGTGAGACCAGTTTCAGATTCCGATGCTTCACATCAGGTTTACTGTATCCCTTCAACCTTCTTATTGACGATGTAACACATAAATTGCATCTGAATTAATTACGAAAGGCACAATGCCTACTTATGTACAAGAGGACTGACTCTTCTGATATTCTATGATTTGAGCCTTTCCTGTGGCCCCAGTTTTAGAATCCGAAGCTTCACTTCAGGTTTACTGTATCGCTTGGACTTTCTTGTTGACGATGTAACACAGAAATTGCATCTGAAATAAATACGAAAGGCACAATGTCGACTTAAGTACAAGAGGGCTGACTCTTCTGACATCCTATGCTTTGAACCTTTCCTGCGAGACCAGTTTTAGATACCGATGCTTCACTTAAGGTTTACTGTGTCACTTGTACCTTCATGTTGACGATGAAGCACAGAAATTACATCGGACTTAAATACAAAAGGCAAAATGCTGACTTAAGTAGAAGTACAATGACACTTCTTATTGTCTATGTTTTGAATCTTTCCTGTGAGAGCAGTTTTAGATTCCGATGCTTCACTTCAGGTTTACTGTATCCCTTGGACCTTCTTATTGACGATGTAAAACATAAATTGCATCTGAATTAAATGCGAAAGGCACAATGCCCACCTATGTACTAGAGGACTGACTCTTCTGGCATTCTATGATTTGAGCCTTTAGCTGTGGCACCAGTTTTAGATTCCGATGCTTTACTTCAGGGTTACAGTGTCACTTGAACCTTCATATTGACGATGAAACACAGAAATTACCTCGGAATTAAATACAAAAGGCACAATGCCGACTTAAGTACAAGAAAACTGACTATTCTTACAGTCTATGTTTTGAACCTTTCCTGCGAGACCAGTTTTAGATACCGATGCTTCACTTAAGGTTTACTGTGTCACTTGTACCTTCATGTTGACGATGAAGCACAGAAATTGCATCGGACTTAAATACAAAAGGCACAATGCTGACTTAAGTAAAAGTACAATGACACTTCTTATTGTCTATGTTTTGAATCTTTCCTGTGAGAGCAGTTTTAGATACCGATGCTTCACTCCAGGTTTACTGTATCCCTTGAAACTTCTTATTGAGGATGAAACACAGTTAATGCATCGGAATTAAATTCAAAAGGCAGAATGCCGACTTACGTACTAGAAGACTGACTCATCTTACTGTGTATGATTTAAACACTTCCTGTGAGACCAGTTTTCGAATCTGATGATTCACTTCAGGTTTACTGTATCCCTTGGACCTTCTTATTGACGATGAAACACAGATATTGCATTGGAATTAAGTAGAAAAGGCACAATGCTGACTTAAGTACAAGAGGACTGACTCTTCTTACATTGTATGATTTGAGGCGTTCATGTGTGACCAGTTTTGGATATCGATGCTTCACTTCAAGTTTACTGTATCCCTTGAATTTTCTTTTTGACGTTAAAACACAGAACTTGCATCGGAATTAATTACAAAAGGCACAATGCCGGCTTAAGTACAAGAGCATTGACTTTTCTTACATTCTATGTTTTGAGCCTTTCCTGTATGACCAGTTTAGGATCCGATGATTTTCTTGAGTTTTAATGGATCCCTTGGACCTTCTTATTGGCGATGAAACACAGAAATTGCTTGGAAATAAATACAAAAGGAAAAATACCGACTTAAGTACAAGAAGACTGACTCTTCTTACTGCCTATTTTTTAACACTTTCCTGTGAGACCAGTTTTAGATTCCGACGCTTCACTACAGGTTTTCCGTATCCCTTGGACCTTCTTATTGACGATGAAACACAGAAATTGCATCGGCATTAAATACAAAAGGCACAATGCCGATTCAAGTACAAGAAGACTGACTGATCTTACTGTCTATGTTTTGAATCTTTCCTGTGAGACCAGTTTTAGATACCGATGCTTCACTTCAGGTTTACTGTATGCCTTACACCTTCATATTGACGATGAAACACAAATTGCATCTGAATTAAATACAAGAGGCAGAATGCCGACTTAAGTAAAAGAGGACTGACTCTTCTTACATTCAGTGATTTGAACCTTTCCTGTGAGATCAGTTTTAGATTCCGATGCTTCACTTCATGTTTACTGTATCCCTTGGACCTTCATATTGACAATGAGACCAGTAATTGCATCGGAATTAAACACAAATGGTACAATGCCAACGTAAGTACAAGTAGACTGACTCTTCTTACTGTCTATGTTTTGAACCCTTCCTGTGAGACCACTTTTAGAAACCAATGCTTCACTGCAGGTTTACTGTATCATTTGGACCTTATTCTTGATGATGAAATACAGAAATTGCCTCGGAATTAAATACAAAAGGCACAGTGCCGACTTAAGTGCAATTGGACTGACTCTTCTTACTGTCTATGTTTTGAACCTTTCCTGTGAGACCAGTTTTAGATTCCGAAGCTTCACTTCAAGTTTACTGTATCCCTTGGACCTTCTTATTGACGATGAAACACAGAAATTGCATCGGAATTAAATAAAAAGGCCACAATGCCGACTTAAGTACAAGAAGACTGACTCTTCTTGCTGTCTATGCTTTGAACCTTTCCTATGAGTCCAGTTTTAGAATCCGATGCTTCACTTCAGGTTTACTGTATCACTTGGACCTTCTCATTGACGATGAAAAACAGAGATTGCATCGGAATTAAATACAAAAAGCGCAATGCCGACTTAAGTACAAGAGGACTGACCCTTCTTACATTCTATGAGTTGAGCCTTTCCTGTGAGACCAGTTTTAGATTCCAATACTTCCTTTAGGTTAACTGTATAACTTGGACCGTCTTATTGATGATGAAACACGGATATTGCATCGGAATAAATACAAAAGACACAATGCCGACTTAAGTACAAGATGACTGACTCTTCTTTATGTGTATGAATTGAACATTTCCTGTGAGACCAGTTTTAAATTCCGATGCTTCACTTCAGGTTTACTGTATCCCTTGGACCTCCTTATTGACGATGAATCACAGAAATTGCGCCGGAAATAAATACAAATACACAATGCGGATTTAAGTACAACTAGACTGACTCTTCTTACTGTAAATGTTTTGAACCATTCCCGTGAGACCACTTTTAGATTCCGATGCTTCACTTCAGGTTTACTGTATCCCTTGGACCTTCTTATTGACGATGAAGCACAGAAATTGCATCGGAATTAAATACAAAAGGCACAATGCCGACTTAAGTACAACAGGACCGACTCTTCTTACATTCTATGATTTGAGCCTTTCCTTTGAGACCAGTTTTAGATTCCGATGCTTCACTTCAAGTTGACTGTATCACTTGGACCCTCTTATTGTTGATGAAACACAGAAATTGCATCGGAATTATATACAGAAAGCACAATGCCGACTTAAGTACAAGAAGACTGACTCTTCTTACTGTCTATGTTTTGAACCTTTCCTTTGAGACCAGTTTTAGATACTTATGCTACACTTCAGGTTTACTGTATCCCTTGGACCTTCTTATTGACGATGAAACACAGAAATGACATCGGAATTGAATACGAAAGACACAATGCCGACTTAAGTACAAGAGAACTGACTCTTCTGACATTCTATAATTTGAGCCTTTCCTGTGACATCAGTTTTAGATTCCGATGCTTCACTTCAGGTTTACTGTATCCCTTGGAGCTTCTTATTGACGATGAAGCACCGAAATTGCATCGGAATTAAATACAAAAGGCAGAATGCCGACTTAAGTTCTAGAAGACTGACTCTTCTTACATTCTATGTTTTGAACCTTTCCTGTGAGATCAGTTTAAGATTCCGGTGCTTCACTTCAGGTTTACTGTATCCCTTGGACCTTCATATTGACAATGAGACACAGAAATAGCATCGGAATTAAACACAAATGGTACAATGCCAACGTAAGTACAAGTAGACTGACTCTTCTTACTGTCTATGTTTTGAACCCTTCCTGTGTACCACTTTTAGATACCGATGCTTCACTGCAGGTTTACTGTATCATTTGGACCTTATTCTTGATGATGAAATACAGAAATTGCCTCGGAATAAAATTCAAAAGGCACAGTGCCGACTTAAGTGCAATTAAACTGACTCTTCTTACTGTCTATGCTCTGAACCTTTCCTGTGAGACCAGTTTTAGATTCCGATGCTTCACCTCAAGTTTACTGTATCCCTTGGACCTTCGTATTGACGATGGAACACAGGAATTGCATCGGAATTAAATAAAAAAGCGCAATGCCGACTTAAGTACAAGAGGACTGACCCTTCATACATTCTATGAGTTGAGCCATTCCTGTGAGACCAGTTTTAGATTCCAATACTTCCTTCAGGTTAACTGTATAACTTGGACCGTCTTATTGATGATGAAACACGGATATTGCATCGGAGTAAATACAAAAGGCACAATGCCGACTTAAGTACAAGAGGACCGACTCTTCTTACATTCTATGATTTGAGCCTTTCCTTTGAGACCAGTTTTGGATTCCGATGCTTCACTTCAGGTTGACTGTATCACTTGGACCCTCTTACTGTTGATGAAACACAGAAATTGCATCGGAATTATATACAGAAGGCAGAATGCCGATTTGAGTACAAGAAGACTGACTCTTCTTACTGTCTATGTTTTGAACCTTTCCTTTGAGACCAGTTTTTGATACCTATGCTGCACTTCAGGTTTACTGTATCCCTTGGACCTTCTTATTGACGATGAAACACAGAAACTACATTGCAATTGAATACGAAAGACACAATGCCGACTTAAGTACAAGAGAACTGACTCTTCTGGCATTCTATAATTTGAGCCTCTCCTGTGGCACCAGTTTTAGATTCCGATGCTTCACTTCAGGTTTACTGCATCCCTTGGGCCTTCTTGTTGACGATGAAGCACCGAAATTGCATCGGAATTAAATACAAAAGGCAGAATACCGTCTTAAGTACTAGAAGACTGACTCTTCTTACTGTCTATGCTTTGAACCTTTCCTGTGAGATCTGTTTTAGATTCCGATGCTTCACTACAGGTTTACACTATCCCTTGGAACCTCTTATTGACGATGAAACACAGATATTGCATCGGAATTAAATACAAAAGGCACAATGCCGACTTAAGTACAAGAAAACAGACTATTCTTACTGTCTATGTTTTGAAACTTTCCTGTGAAACCAGTTTTAGATACCGATGCTTCACTGCAGGTTTACTGAATCCCATGAAACTTCTTATTGAAGATGAAACACAGTTAATGCATCGGAATTAAATTCAAAATTCACAATGCCGACTTACGTACTAGAAGACTGACTCATCTTACTGTGTATGATTTAAACATTTCCTGTGAGACCAGTTTTCGAATCTGATGATTCACTTCAGGTTTACTGTATCCCTTGGACCCTCTTATTGACGATGAAAGACAAATATTGCATTGGAATTAAATAGAAAAGGGACAATGCTGACTTAAGTACAAGAGGACTGACTCTTCTTACATTGTATGATTTGAGGCGTTCATGTGTGACCAGTTTTAGATATCGATGCTTCACTTCAAGTTTACTGTATCCCTTGAATTTTCTTTCTGACGTTGAAACACAGAACTTGCATCGGAATTAATTACAAATGGCACAATGCCGGCTTAAGTATAAGAGCATTGACTTTTCTTACATTCTATGTTTTGAGCCTTTCCTGTGTGACCAGTTTAGGATCCGATGGTTGTCTTGAGTTTTACTGGTTCCCTTGGACCTTCTTATTGGCGATGAAACACAGAAATTGCTTGGAAATATATACCAAAGAAAAAATACCGACTTAAGTACAAGAAGACTGACTCTTCTTATTGCCTATTTTTTAACACTTTCCTGTGAGACCAGTTTTAGATTCCGACGCTTCACTTCAGGTTTTCCGTATCCCTTGGACCTTCTTATTGACGATGAAACACAGAAATTGCATCGGCATTAAATACAAAAGGCACAATGCCGATTCAAGTACAAGAAGACTGACTCATCTTACTGTCTATGTTTTGAATCTTTCCTGTGAGACCAGTTTTAGATACCGATGCTTCACTTCAGGTTTACTGTATGCCTTACACCTTCATATTGACGATGAAACACAAATTGCATCTGAATTAAATACAAGAGGCACAATGCCGACTTAAGTAAAAGAGGACTGACTCTTCTTACATTCAGTGATTTGAACCTTTCCTGTGAGATCAGTTTTAGATTCCGATGCTTCACTTCAGGTTTACTGTATCCCTTGGACCTTCATATTGACAATGAGACACAGAAATTGCATCGGAATTAAACACAAATGGTACAATGCCAACGTAAGTACAAGTAGACTGACTCTTCTTACTGTCTATGTTTTGAACCCTTCCTGTGAGACCACTTTTAGATACCGATGCTTCACTGGAGGTTTACTGTATCATTTGGACCTTATTCTTGATGATGAAATACAGAAATTGCCTCGGAATTAAATACAAATGGCACAGTGCCGACTTAAGTGCAATTGGACTGACTCTTCTTACTGTCTATGTTTTGAACCTTTCCTGTGAGACCAGTTTTAGATTCCGAAGCTTCACTTCAAGTTTACTGTATCCCTTGGACCTTCTTATTGACGATGAAACACAGAAATTGCATCGGAATTAAATAAAAAAGCCACAATGCCGACTTAAGTACAAGAAGACTGACTCTTCTTGCTGTCTATGCTTTGAACCTTACCTATGAGTCCAGTTTTAGAATCCGATGCTTCACTTCAGGTTTACTGTATCACTTGGACCTTCTCATTGACGATGAAACACAGAGATTGCATCGGAATGAAATACAAAATGCGCAATGCCGACTTAAGTACAAGAGGACTGACCCTTCTTACATTCTATGAGTTGAGCCTTTCCTGTGAGACCAGTTTTAGATTCCAATACTTCCTTCAGGTTAACTGTATAACTTGGACCGTCTTATTGATGATGAAACACGGATATTGCATCGGAATAAATACAAAAGACACAATGCCGACTTAAGTACAAAATGACTGACTCTTCTTACTGTGTATGAATTGAACATTTCCTGTGAGACCAGTTTTAAATTCCGATGCTTCACTTCAGGTTAACTGTATCCCTTGGACCTCCTTATTGACGATGAATCACAGAAATTGCATCGGAATTAAATACAAATACACAATGCTGACTTAAGTACAACTAGACTGACTCTTCTTACTGTATATGTTTTGAACCAATCCCGTGAGACCACTTTTAGATTCCGATGCTTCACTTCAGGTTTACTGTATCCCTTGGACCTTCTTATTGACGATGAAGCACCGAAATTGCATCGGAATTAAATACAAAAGGCAGAATGCCGACTTAAGTACTAGAAGACTGACTCTTCTTACATTCCATTCTTTGAACCTTTCCTGTGAGATCAGTTTAAGATTGCTTCACTTCAGGTTTACTGTATCCCTTGGACCTTCATATTGACAATGAGACACAGAAATTGCATCGGAATTAAACACAAATGGTACAATGCCAACGTAAGTACAAGTAGACTGACTCTTCTTACTGTCTATGTTTTGAACCCTTCCCGTGAGACCACTTTTAGATTCCGATGCTTCACTTCAGGTTTACTGTATCCCTTGGACCTTCTTATTGACGATGAAGCACAGAAATTGCATCGGAATTAAATACAAAAGGCACAATGCCGACTTCAGTACAAGAGAACGGACTCTTCTTACATTCTATGATTTGAGCCTTTCCTTTGAGACCAGTTTTAGATTCCGATGCTTCACTTCAAGTTGACTGTATCACTTGGACCCTCTTATTGTTGATGAAACACAGATATTGCATCGGAATTATATACAGAAGGCACAATGCCGACTTAAGTACAAGAAGACTGACTCTTCTTACTGTCTATGTTTTGAACCTTTCCTTTGAGACCAGTTTTAGATACTTATGCTACACTTCAGGTTTACTGTATCCCTTGGACCTTCTTATTGACGATGAAACACAGAAATGACATCGGAATTGATTACGAAAGACACAATGCCGACTTAAGTACAAGAGAACTGACTCTTCTGACATTCTATAATTTGAGCCTTACCTGTGACATCAGTTTTAGATTCCGATGCTTCACTTCAGGTTTACTGTATCCCTTGGAGCTTCTTATTGACGATGAAGCACCGAAATTGCATCGGAATTAAATACAAAAGGCAGAATGCCGACTTAAGTACTAGAAGACTGACTCTTCTTACATTCCATTCTTTGAACCTTTCCTGTGAGATCAGTTTAAGATTGCTTCACTTCAGGTTTACTGTATCCCTTGGACCTTCATATTGACAATGAGACACAGAAATTGCATCGGAATTAAACACAAATGGTACAATGCCAACGTAAGTACAAGTAGACTGACTCTTCTTACTGTCTATGTTTTGAACCCTTCCCGTGAGACCACTTTTAGATACCGATGCTTCACTGGAGGTTTACTGTATCATTTGGACCTTATTCTTGATGATGAAATACAGAAATTGCATCGGAATTAAATACAAAAGGCACAATGCCGATTCAAGTACAAGAAGACTGACTCTTTTTACTGTCTACGTTATGAAGCTTTCCTGCGAGACCAGTTTTAGATTCCGATGCTTCACTTCAGGTTTACTGTATCCCTTTGACCTTCTTATTGACGATGAAACACAGAAATTGCATCGGGATTAAAAAGAATAGGCACAATGCCGACTTAAGTACAAGAAGACTGACTCTTCTTACTGTCTATGATTTGAACCTTTCCTGTGAGACCAGTTTTAGATTCCGATGCTTCACTTCAGGTTTACTGTATCCCTTGGACCTTATTATTGACGATCAAACACATAAATTGCATCGGAAGTAAATACTAATAGCACAATGCCGACTTAAGTACAAGAAGACTGACTCTTCTTACTGTCTAAGATTTGAACCTTTCCTGTGAGACCAGTTTTAGATTCCGATGCTTCACTTCAGGTTTACTGTATCCCTTGGACCATCTTAATGACGATGAAACACCGAAATTGCATCGGAATTAAATACAAAAGGCACAATGCCGACTTATGGACAAAAGAATGGACTCTTCTTACATTATTTGATTTTAGTCTTTCCTGTGAGACCAGTTATCGATATCTATGCATCACTTCAGGTTTACTGTATCCCTTGGACCATCTTATTGACGATATAACACAGAAATTGTATCGGAAATAAATACAAAAGGCACAATGCCGACTTAAGGACATGAGGAATGACTCTTTTTACATTATATGATTTGAGCCTTTAATGTGAGTCCAGTTTTTGATTCTGTTGCTTCACTTCAGGTTTAGTGTATCCATTGGACCTTCTTATTGACGATGAAACACAGAAATTGTATCGGAATTAAGTACAAAAGGCACAATGCCGACTTAAGTACAAGATGTCTGAGTCTTCTTACTGACTAAGTTTTGAACCTTTCCTGTGAGACCAGTTTTAGATTCTGATGCTTCACTTCACTTTTACTGTATCCCTTGGACCTTCTTATTGACGATTAAACACTGAAATAGCATTGGAATTAAATTAAAAGTCAAAATGCCGACTTAAGTACAAGAAGACTGACTCTTCTTATCTCTATGCTTTGAACCCTTCCTGTGAACCCAGTTTTATATTCCTATGCTTCACTTCAGGTTTACTGTATCCCTTGGACCTTCTTATTGACGATGAAACATAGAAATTGCTCCGGAATTAAATACAAAAGGCACAACGCCGACTTAAGTACAAGAGGATGTACTCTTCTATCATTCTATGATTTGAGCCTTTCCGTGTTACCAGTTTTGGATTCTGATGCTTCACTTCAGGTTTACTGTATCCCTTGGACCTTCTTATTGACGATGAAACACAGAAATTGCATCGGAATTAAATACAAAAGGCACAATGCCGACTTAAGTACAAGAAGAGTGACTCTTCTTACTGTCTTCATAATGAACCTTTCCTGTGAGATCAGTTTTAGATTCCGATGCTTCACTTCAGGTTTACTGTATCCCTTGGACCTTCATATTGACGATGAAACACAGAAATATGATCGGAATTAAGTTCCAAAGGCACAGTACCGACATAAGTACAAGGAGACTGACACTTCTTACAGTCTATGTTTTGAACCTTTCCTGTGAGAGCAGTTAAGATTCCGATGCCTCACTTTAAATATACTGTATCCCATGGACCTTCTTATTGACGATGAAACACGGAAATTGCATTCGAATTAAATAAAAAGGCAAATTGCAGACTTAAGTACAAGAAGACATACTCTTCTTACTCTCTATGTTTTGAACTCTTCCAGTGAGCCCAGTTTTAGATTCCGATGCTTCACTTCAGGTTTACTGTATCCCTTGGACCTTCTTATTGACGATGAAACGCAGAAATTGCTTCGGAATTAAATACAAAAGGCACAGTGCCGACTTAAGTACAAGAAGAGTGACTCTCTTTACTGTCTACGTTATGAACATTTCCTGTGCGACCAGTTTTAAATTCCGATGCTTCTCTTCAGCTTTACTGTATCCCTTGGACCTTCTTATTGACGATGAAACACAGAAATTGCCTCGGAATTAAAAAATAAATGCACATTGCCGACTTAAGTACAAGATGACTGACTCTTCTTACACTCCAAGCTTTGAACCCTTCCTGTGAGACCAGTTTTAGATTCAGATGCTTCACTTCAGGTTTACTGTATCCCTTGGACCTTCTTACTGATGATGAAACACAGAAATTGCATCAGAATTAAATACAAATGGCACATTGCAGATTTAAGTACGAGAAGACGATCTCTTCTTACTGTCTGTGCTTTGACCCTTTCCTGCGTGACCAGTTTTAGATATCGATTCATCACTTCAGGTTTACTCTATCCCTTGGACCTTGTTATTGACGATGAAACACAGAAATTGCATCGGAATTAAATACAAAAGGCACGATGCCTTCCTAAGTACAGGTGGATTGACTCTTCTTACATTCTATGATTTGAGACATTCCTGCGGGACCAGTTTTAGATTCCGATGGTTCAATTGAGGTTTACTGTATCCCTTGGACCTTCTTATTGACGGCGAAACACAGAAATTGCATCGGAATTAAATAAAAAAGGCAAAATTCCGACTCAAGTACAAGAAAACTGACTATTTTTACTGTCTATGATTTGAACCTTTCTTGCGAGGCCAGTTATAGATACCAATGCTTCACTTTAGGATGACTGTATCCCATTGACCATCGTATTGACAATGAAATACAGAAATTGCATCGAAATCAAACACAAATTTCACAATGCCAACGTAAGTACAAGTAGACTGACTCTTCTTACTGTCTATGTTTTGATCCTTTCCTGTGAGACCAGTTTTAGATACCGATGCTACACTGCAGGTTTACTGTATCACTTGGACCCTCTTCTTGACGATGAAATACAGAAATAGCCTCGGAGTTAAATACAAAAGGCACAGTGCCAGCTTAAGTGCAAATAGACTGACTCTTCTTACTGTCGTTGTTTTGAACCATTCCTGTTAGAACAGTTTTAGATTCCGATGCATCACTTCAATTGTACTATATCCCTTGGACGTTCTTATTGACGATGAAACACAGAAATTGCATCGGAATTAAATAAAAAAGCCACAATGCCGCTTTAAGTACAAGAAGACTGACTCTTCTTGCTGTCTATGCTTTGAAACTTTCCTGTGAGATCTGTTTTAGATTCCGATGGTTCACTTCAGGTTTACTGTATCCCTTGGAACCTCTTATTGACGATGAAACACAGAAATTGCACGGAATTAAATACAATTGGCACAATGCCGCTTAAGTACAAGAGGACTGACTCTTCTTACATTCTATGATTGGAGCCCTTCCTGTGCGACCAGTTTTAGATTCCGATGCTTCACTTCAGATTAACTGTGCCCCTTGGACCTTCTTACTGACGATGAAACACAGAAATTGCATCTGAATGAAATACAAATGGCACATTGCAGATTTAAGTGCGAGAAGACTATCTCTTCTTACTGTCTGTGCTTTGACCCTTTCCTGTGAGACCAGTTTTAGATATCGATTCATCACTTCAGGTTTACTCTATCCCTTGGACCTTGTTATTGACGATGAAACACAGAAATTGCATCGGAATTACTACAAAAGGCACAATGCCGACTTAAGTACAAGAGTACTGGCTTTTCTTACAATCTATGATTTGAGCCTTTCCTGTGAGACTAGTTGTAGATATCGATACTTCACTTCAGGTTTACTGTACTCCTAGGACGTTCTTATTGACGATGAAATACAGCAATTGCGTCGGAATTAAATGCAAAAGGCACAATGCCGACATATGTACAAGAGGACGTACTCTTCTTACAATCTATGATTTGAGCCCTTCCTGTGAGACCAGTTTTAGATTCCGATGCTTCACTTCAGGTTTACTGCATCCCTTGGACCTTATTAGTGACGATGAAACACAGAAATTCCATCGGAATTAAATACATAAGCCACAATGCCGACTTAAGTACAAGAAGACTGGCTATTGTTTCTCTCTATGATTTGAACCCTTCCTTTGAGACCAGTTTTAGATTCCGATGCTTTACTTAAGGTTTGCTGTGTCCCTTGGACCTTCTTATTGACGATGAAACACAGAAATTGCATCGGAATTAAATACAAAAGGCACAATGCCGACTTAAGTACAAAAAGAGTGGCTCTTCTTACTGTCTACGTTATGAACCTTTCCTGCGAGACCAGTTTTAGATTCCGATGCTTCACTTCAGGTTTACTGTATCCCTTTGACCTTCTTATTGACGATGAAACACAGAAATTGCATCGGGATTAAAAAGAATAGGCACAATGCCGACTTAAGTACAAGAAGACTGACTCTTCTTACATTCTATGATTTGAACCTTTCCTGTGAGACCAGTTTCAGATTCAGATGCTACACTTCAGGTTTACTGTATCCCTTGGACCTTCTTATTGACGATGAAACAGAAATTGCATCGGAATTAAATACAAAAGGCACAATGCCGACTTAAGTACAAGAAGAGTGGCTCTTCTTACTGTCTACGTTATGAACCTTTCCTGCGAGACCAGTTTTAGATTCCGATGCTTCACTTCAGGTTTACTGTATCCCTTTGACCTTCTTATTGACGATGAATCACAGAAATTGCATCGGGATTAAAAAGAATAGGCACAATGCCGACTTAAGTACAAGAAGACTGACTCTTCTTACTGTCTGTGATTTGAACCTTTCCTGTGAGACCAGTTTTAGATTCCGATGCTTCACTTCAGGTTTACTGTATACCTTGGACCTTCTTATTGACGATCATACACATAAATTGCATCGGAAGTAAATACTAATAGCACAATGACAACTTAAGTACAAGAAGACTGACTCTTCTTACTGTCTATGATTTGAACCATTCCTGTGAGACCAGTTTTAGATTCCGATGCTTCACTTCAGGTTTACTGTATCCCTTTGACCTTCTTATTGACGATGAATCACAGAAATTGCATCGGGATTGAAAAGAATAGGCACAATGCCGACTTAAGTACAAGAAGACTGACTCTTCTTACTCTCTATGCTTTGAACCCTTCCTGTGAGCCCAGTTTTAGATTCCTATGCTTCACTTCAGGTTTACTGTATCCCTTTGACCTTCTTATTGACGATGAATCACAGAAATTGCATCGGGATTGAAAAGAATAGGCACAATGCCGACTTAAGTACAAGAAGACTGACTCTTCTTACTGTCTATGATTTGAACCTTTCCTGTGAGACCAGTTTTAGATTCCGATGCTTCACTTCAGGTTTTCTGCATCCCTTGGACCTTCTTATTGACGATGAAACACAGAAATTGCATCGGAATTAAATACAAAACACTACGTCGACTTAAGTGCAAGAAAACTGACTCTTATTACTTTCTATGATTTGAGACCTTCCTGTGAGACCAGTTTTAGATATCGATGCTTCACTTCAGGTTTACTGTATCCCTTGGACCATCTTAATGACGATGAAACACCGAAATTGCATCGGAATTAAATACAAAAGGCACAATGCCGACTTATGGACAAAAGAACGGACTCTTCTTACATTATTTGATTTTAGCCTTTCCTGTGAGACCAGTTATCGATATCTATGCATCACTTCAGATTTACTGTATCCCTTGGACCATCTTATTGACGATATAACACAGAAATTGTATCGGAAATAAATACAAAAGGCACAATGCCGACTTAAGGACATGAGGAATGACTCTTTTTACATTATATGATTTGAGCCTTTAATGTGAGACCAGTTTTGGATTCTGATGCTTCACTTCAGGTTTAGTGTATCCATTGGACCTTCTTATTGACGATTAAACACTGAAATTGCATTGGAATTAAATTAAAAGTCAAAATGCCGACTTACGTACAAGAAGACTGACTCTTCTTACTCTCTATGCTTTGAACCCTTCCTGCGAGCCCAGTTTTAGATTCCTATGCTTCACTTCAGGTTTACTGTATCCCTTGGACCTTCTTATTGACGATGAAACATAGAAATTGCTCCGGAATTAAATACAAAAGGCACAACGCCGACTTAAGTACAAGAGGATGTACTCTTCTAGCATTCTATGATTTGAGCCTTTCCGTGTTACCAGTTTTGGATTCTGATGCTTCACTTCAAGTTTACTGTATCCCTTGGACCTTCTTATTGACGATGTAACACAGAAATTGCATCGGAATTAAATACAAAAGGCACAATGCCGACTTAAGTACAAGAGGAGTGACTTTTCTTACTGTCTTCATTATGAACCTTTCCTGTGAGATCAGTTTTAGATTCCGATGCTTCACTTCAGGTTTACTGTATCCCTTGGACCTTCATATTGACGATGAAACACAGAAATATCATCGGAATTAAGTTCCAAAGGCACAGTAAAAACATAAGTACAAGGAGACTGACACTTCTTACAGTCTATGTTTTGAACCTTTCCTGTGAGACCAGTTAAGATTCCGATGCCTCACTTTAAATACATTGTATCCCATGGACCTTCTTATTGACGATGAAACACGGAAATTGCATTCGAATTAAATAAAAAGGCAAATTGCATACTTAAGTACAAGAAGACAGACTCTTCTTACTCTCTATGTTTTGAACTCTTCCAGTGAGCCCAGTTTTAGATTCCGATGCTTCACTTCAGGTTTACTGTATCCCTTGGACCTTCTTATTGACGATGAAACGCAGAAATTGCTTCGGAATTAAATACAAAAGGCACAATGCCGACTTAAGTACAAGAAGAGTGACTCTCTTTACTGTCTACGTTATGAACATTTCCTGTGCGACCAGTTTTAAATTCCGATGCTGCTCTTCAGGTTTACTGTATCCCTTGGACCTTCTTATTGACGATGAAACACAGAAATTGCCTCGGAATTAAAAAATAAAAGCACATTGCCGACTTAAGTACAAGATGACTGACTCTTCTTACACTACAAGTTTTGAACCTTTCCTGTGAGACCAGTTTTAGATTCAGATGCTTCACTTCAGGTTTACTGTATCCCTTGGACCTTCTTATTGACGATGAAACACAGAAATTGCATCGGAATTCAATTCAAGAGGCACAATGCTGACTTAAGTACAAGAGTACTGGCTCTCCTCACATTCTTTGATGTGAGCCTTTCCTGTGAGACTAGGTTTAGATATCGATGCTTTACTTCAGGTTTACTATTTCCCTTGGACCTTCTTATTGACGATGAAACACAGAAATTGCATCTGAATTAAATACAAAAGGCAAAATGCCGACTTAAGTACAAGAGGACTGACTCTTCTCACATTCTATGATTTGAGCCTTTCCTGTCAGACCAGTTTTAGATATCGATGCTTCACTTCAGGTTTACTGTATCCCTTGGAACTTCTTGTTGACGATGAAACACAGAAATTGATTCGGAATTAAATACAAAAGGCACAATGACGAATTAAGTACAAGAGGATTGACTCATCTTATAATCTTTGATTTTAGCCTTTCCTGTGAAAACAGTTATCGATATCTATGCATCACTTCAGGTTTACTGTATCCCTTGGACCATCTTATGGACGATATATCACAGAAGTTGTATCGGAATTAAAGACATAAGGCACAATGCCGACTTAAGGACATGAGGACTGACTCTTTTTACGTTATATGATTTGAGCCTTTCCTGTGAGACCAGTTTTTGATTCCGATGCTTCACTTCAGGTTTACTGTATCCCTCGGACCATCTTAATGACGATGAAACACAGAAATTGCATCGGAATTAAGTACAAAAGGGACAATGCCGACTTAAGTACAAGATGTCTGAATCTTCTTACTGACTAAGTTTTGAACCTTTCCTGTGAGACCAGTTTTAGATTCTGATGCTTCACTTCACTTTTACTGTATCCCTTGGACCTTCTTATTGACGATTAAACTCTGAAATTACATTGGAATTAAATAAAATGGCAAATTGCCGACTTAAGTACTTGAAGACTGACTCTTCTTACTCTCTATTCCTAGAACGCTTCCTGTGAGCCCAGTTTTAGATTCCGATGCTTCACTTCAGGTTTACTGTATCCCTTGGACCTTCTTATTGACGATGAAACACAGAAATTGCTCCGGGATTAAATACAAAAGGCACAATGCCGACTTAAGTACAAGAAGACTGTCTCTTCTTAGTGTCTATGTTTTGAACATCTCCTGTGAGACCAGTATTAGATATCGATGATTCACATCAGCCCTACTGTATCCCTTGGACCTTCTTATTGACGATTAAACACAGAAATTGCATCGGATTTAAATACAAAAGTCACAATGTCGACTTAAGCACAAGAGGACTGACTCTTCTTACATTCTATGATTTGAGACTTTCCTGCGAGACCAGTTTCAGATATTGATGCTTCACTTCAGGTTTACTGGATCCCTTGGACCTTTTTATTGATGATAAAACACAGATATTGTATCGGAAAAAAATACAAATAGCACAATGCCGGCTTAAGTACAAGAAGACTGACTCTTCTTACATTTTATGATTTTAGCCTTTCCTGTGAGACCAGTTTTAGATATCGATGCATCACTTCAGGTTTACTGAATCCCTTGGAACTTTGTATTGACGATTAAACACAGAAATTGCATCGGAATTAAGTACAAAAGGCACAATCCCGATTTAAGGACAAGAGGACTGACTCTTCTTACATTCTGTGATTTGAGCCTTTCCTGTGAGACCAGTTTTAGATTCCGATGCTTCACTTCATGTTTACTATATCCCTTGGACCTTCTTATTGACGATGAAACTCAGAAATTTCATCGGAATTAAATACAAAAGGCACAATCCTGACTTAAGTACAAGAGGACTGACTCTACTTACATTCAATGATCTTAGCCTTTCCTGTGAGACCAGTTTTAGATATCGATGCATCACTTCAGGTTTACTGTATCCCTTGGACTTTCTTATTGACGATGAATCACAGAAATCACATCGAAATTAGATAGAAAATGCACAATGTCGTCTTACGTACAAGAGGACTGACTTGTCTTACATTCTATGATCTGAGCCTTTCCTGTGAGACCAGTTTTAGATTCCGATGTTTCACTTCATATTTACTGTATCACTTGGACCTACTTATTGACGATTCAACACAGAAATTGCATCGGAAGAAGATACTAAAGGCGCAATGGCAACTTAAGTACAAGAAGACTGACTCTTCTTACTGTCTGTGATTGGAACCTTTCCTGTGAGACCAGTTTTAGATTCCGACGTATAACTTCAGGATTACTGTATCCCTTGGACCTTCTTATTGACGGTGAAACACAGAGATTGCATCGGAATTAAATGCAAAAGGCACAATGGCGTCATAAGTGCAAGAGGACTGACTCTTCTTACATTCAATTATTTGAGCCTTTCCTGTGAAACAAGTTTTAGATTCCGTTGCATCACTTCCGGTTTAGTGTATCCCTTGGACTTTCTCATTGACAATGAAACACAGAAATGGCAGCGGAATTAAATGCAAAATGCACAATGCCGACTTGAGTACAGAAGACTGACTCTTCTTACTGTCAATGCTTTGAGCCTTTCCTGTGAGACCAGTTTGAGATATCGATGCTTCACTTCAGGTTCACTGTTTCCCTTGGACCTTCATTTTGACGATGAAACGCAGAAATTGCATCGGAAGTAAATACAAAATGCACAATGCCGACTTAAGTACAGAAGACTGACTCTTCTTACTGTCTATGCTTTGAGCCTTTCCTGCTAGACCAGTTTTGGATATCGGTGCTTCTCTTCAGGTTTACTGTATCCCTTGGACCTTCTTATTGACGATGAAACACTGAAATTGCATCGGAATTAAATACAAATGGCACAATGCCGACTGAAGTACAAGTAGTCTGACTCTTCTTACATTCTATGAATTGAATCCATCCTCTCAGACCAGTTTTAGACTCCGAAGCTTCTCTTCAGGATTACTGTAACCCTTGGACCATCTTATTGACGATGAAACACAGAAACTTTATCCGAGTTAGGTACAAAAGGCACAACGCCAACTTAAGTACAAGAAGACTGACTCTTCTTACTATCTATGTTTTCAATCTTTCCTGTGAGACCGGTTTTAGAATCTGATGCTTCACTTCAGGTTTACAGTATCCCTTGGACCATCTTATAGACGATGAAACACAGTAATTGCAGCGGAATTAAATACTAAAGGCACAATGACAACCTAAGTACAAGAAGACTGACTCTTCTTACTGTTTGTGATTTGAACCTTTCCTGTGAGACCAGTTTTAGTTTCCGATGTTTCACTTCAGACTTACTGTATCCCTTGGACCTTCTTATTGACGACTAAACACAGAAATTGCATCGGAAGTAAATACTAATGGCACAGTGACAACATAAGTACAAGAAGACTGACTCTATGTTTTGAACCTTTCCTGTAAGACCAGTTTTGATATCTATGCTTCACTCCAGGTTTACTGTATATCTTGGACTTTCTCATTGACGATGAAACACAGAAATTGCATCGGAATTAAATACAAAAGTCACAAAGTCGACTTAAGTACAAGAGGACTGACTCCTCTTACATTCTATGATTTGGGACTTTCCTTCGAGACTAGTTTTAGATATCGATGCATCACTTCAGATTTACTGTATCCCTTGGACCGTCGTATTGACGATGAAACACAGAAATTGCATCGGAATTAAATACAAATGGCAAAATGCCGACTTTAGTACAAGAAGACTGACTCTTCTTACATTCTATGATTTGAACCTTTCCTGTGAGACACGTTTTAGATTCCGATGCTTAACTGCTGGTTTACTGTATCCCTTGGACCTTCTTACTGACGATGAAGCACAGAAACTTTATCTTAATTAAGTACAAAGGGCACAACGCCAACTTAAGTACAAGAAGACTGCCTCCTCTCAGTGTCTATGTATTGAACCTTTCCTGTGAGACCAGTTTTAGATATCAATGTTTCACTTCAGGTTTGCTGTATCCCTTGCACCTTCTTATTGACGATGAAACTCAGAAATTGCATCGGAATAAAATACAAAAGGTGCAATGCGGTCTAATGTACAAGAATACTGACTTTTCTTACATTCTATGATTTTTGGCTTCCCTGTGAGACCAGTTTTAGATATCGATGCGTCACTTCAGGTTTACTGTATCCCTTTGACCTTCTTATTGAAGATGAAACACAGAAATTGCATCGGAATTAAATACAAAAGGCACAATGCCGACTTAAGGACAAGAGGACTGTCTTTTCTTACATTCTATGATTTGAGCCTTTCCTGTGAGACCAGTTTTAGATTCCGATGTTTCACTTCATATTTACTGTATCCCTTGGACATTCTTATTGACGATTAAACACAGACGTTGCATCGGAAGTCAATACTAAAGGCACAATGGCAACTTAAGTACAAGAAGACTGACTCTTCTTACTGTCTGTGATTTGAACCTTTCCTGTGAGACCAGTATTAGATTCCGACGCATAACTTCTGGATTACTGTATCCCTTGGACCTTCTTATTGACGGTTAAACACAGAGATTGCATCGGAACTAAATGCAAAAGGCACAATGGCGTCTTATGGGCAAGAGGACTGACTCTTCTTACATTCAATTATTAGAGCCTTTCCTGTGAAGCAAGTTTTAGATTCCGATGCATCACTTCCGGTTTAGTGTATCCCTTGGACTTTCTTAATGACAATGAAGCACAGAAATTGCATCGGAATTAAATGCAAAATGAACAATGCCGACTTGAGTACAGAAGACTGACTCTTCTTTCTGTCAATGCTTTGAGCCTTTCCTGTGAGACCAGTTTGAGATATCGATGCTTCACTTGAGGTTCACTGTATCCCTTGGACCTTCATATTGACGATGAAACACAAATTGCATCTGAGTTAAATACAAAAGCACAATGGCTACTTTAGTAAAAGAGGTCTGACTCTTCTTACATTCTATGATTTGAGCCTTTCCTGTGAGACCAGTTTTAGATATCGATGCATCACTTCAGATTTACTGTATCCCTTGGACCTTCGTATTGACGATGAAACACAGAAATTGCATCGGAATTAAATACAAATGCCACAATGCCGACTTAAGTACATGAGAACCGACTCTTCTTACATTCTATGACTTGAGGCTCTCCTGTGAGACCAGTTTTAGATATCGATGCTTCACTCCAGGTTTACAGTATCTCTTGGACCTTCTTATTGACGATGAAACACAGAATTTGCGTCGGAATGAAATACAAAAGGCACAATGCCGACTTAAGTACAAGTAGACTGACTCTTCTTACATTCTATGATTTGAACCCTTCCTGTGAGACCAGTTTTAGATTCTGATGCGTCACTCCAGGTTTACTGCATCCCTTGGACCTTCTTATTGACGATTAAACACAGAAATTGCATCGGAAGTAAATACTAAAGGCACAATGACAACTTAAGTACAAGAAGACTGACTCCTCTTACTATCTATGATTTAAACCTTTCCTGTGAAACCGGTTTTAGATTCCGATGTTTCACTTAAGGGCTACTGTATAGCTAGGATCTTCTTATTGACGATGAAACAAAGAAATTGAATCGGAATTAAATACATAAGAGCCCCTTGCCGCCTTAAGTACAAGAAGACTGACTCATCTTAGTGTCTATGATTTGAACTTTTCCTGTGAGACCAGTTTTAGATATCGATGCTTTACATCAGGTTTACTGTATCCCTCGGACCTTCTTATCGACGATGAAACACAGAAATTGTATCGGAATTAAATACAAAAGGCACAATGACGAGTTAAGTACAAGGGGACTGACTCTTCTTACATTCTATGATTTGAGACTTTGCTGTGAGACCAGTTTTTGATATCGATGCTTCACTTCAGGTTTACTGTATCCCTTGGACCTTCTTATTGACGATGAAACACAGAAATTGCATCGGAATTAAATGCAATAGGCACAATACCGGCTTATGTGCAAGAAGACTGACCCTTCTTACATTCTATGATCTTAGCCTTTCCTGTGAGACCAGTTTTATATATCGATGCATCACTTCAGGTTCACTGGATCACTTGGACCTTGTTATTGACGATGAATCACAGAAATTGCATCGGAATTATATAGAAAAGGCACAATGACGACATAAGGACAAGAGGACTGAATCTTCTTACATTCTATTATTTGAGACTTTCCTGTGAGACCAGTTTTAAATTCCGATGCTACACTACAGGTTTACTGTATCCCTTGGACCTTCTTATTGAAGATGAAACAGAAATTGCATCGGATGTAAATACAAAAGGCACAATGCCGACCTAAGTACAAGAGGACTGACTCTTCTTACAATCTATGATTTGAGCATTTCCTGTGAGACCAGTTTTAAATTCCGATGATACTCCTCAGGATTACTGTATCCCTTGTACCGTCTTATTGACGATGAGACATAGAATTGCATCGGAATTAAATACAAAAGGCACAATGCCGACTTATGTACGAGAGGATTGACTCTTCTGACATTCTATGATATCAGCCCTTCCTGTGAGACCAGTTTTAGATGTCGATGCTTCACTTCAGGTTCACTGTATCCCTTGGACCTTCATATTGACGATAAAACACAAATTGCATCAGAATTAAATACAAATCGCACATTGCCAACTTAAGTACAAGAGGACTGACTCTTCTTACATTCTATGATTAGAGCCCTTCCTGTGAGACCAGTTTTAGATATCGATGCTTCACTTCAGGTTGACTGTATCCCTTGGGCCTTCTTATTAACGATGAAACACAAATATTGCATCGCAATTAAATAAAAAATGCACAATGCAGACTTAAGTACTAGTAGAATGTCCCTTCTTAAATTCTGTGAATTGAACCTATCCTGTCAGACCAGTTTATGATTCCGATGCTTCACTTCAGGTTTACTGTATGCCTTCGACCTTCTTATTGACATTGAAACACAGTAATTGCATCGGAATTAAATACTAAAGGCACAATGACAACTTAAGAACAAGAAGACTGACTCTTCTTACAGTCTATGATTTGAACCTTTCCTGTGAGACCAGTTTTAGATTCCGATGCTTAACTTAGGTTTACTGTATCCCTTGGACTTTCTTATTGTCGATGAAACCCAGAGATTGCATCGGAATTAAATACAAACGGCACAATGGCGTCTTAAGGGCAAGAGGACTGATTCTTCTTACATTCAATCATTTGAGCCTTTCCCCTGAGACCAGTTTTAGATTCCGATGCTTGACGTCAGGTATACTGTATCCCTTGGACCATCTTATTGACGATGAAACACAGAAATTAGATCTGAAATAAATACAAAATGCACAATGCCGACTTAAGTACAAGAAGACTGACTCTTCTTACATTCTATGATTTGAGCCATTCCTGTGAAAGAAGTTTTAGATTCCGTTGCTTCACTTTCGGTTTAGAGTATCCCTTGGACCTTCTTGTTGACGATGAGACACAGAAATTGCATCGGAATTAAATGCAAAATGCACAATGCCGACGTAAGTACAGAAGACTGACTCTTGTTACTGTCAATGCTTTGAGCCTTTCCTGTAAAATCAGTTTGAGTTATCGATGCTTCACTTCAGGTTCACGGTATCCCATGGACCGTCATCTTGACGATGAAACACAAATTGCATCTGAGTGAAATACAAAAGGCACAATGCCGACTTTGGTACAAGACGACTGACTCTTCTTACATTCTATGATTTGAACCTTTCCTGTGAGTCCAGTTTTAGATTCCGATGTTTCACTTCAGGTTTACTGAATCCCTTGGACCTTCTTATTGACGATGAAACACAGAAATTGCATCGGAAATAAATACAAATGGCACAATGTGGACTTAAGTACATGAGGACCGACTCTTCTTACATTCTATGACTTGAGCCTCTCCTGAGAGACCAGTTTTAGATATCGATGCTTCACTCCAGGTTTACAGTATCCCTTGGACCTTCTTATTGACGATGAAACACAGAAATTGCATCGGAATGAAATACAAAAGGCACAGTGCCGTCGTAAGTACAAGAAGACTGGCTCTCCTTACATTCAATGATTTGAACCTTTCCTGTGAGACCAGTTTTAGATTCCGATGCTTCACTCCATGTTTACTACATGCCTTGGACCTTCTTATTGACGATCAAACACAGATATTGCTTCGGAAGTAAATACTAAAGGCACAATAACTACTTAAGTACAAGAAGACTGACTCCTCTTACTGTTTATGATTTGAACCTTTCCTGTGAAACCAGTTTTAGATTCCGATGTTTCACTTCAGGTTTACTGTATCCCTTGGATCTTCTTATTGCCGATGAAATACAGAAATTGAATCGGAATTAAATACATAAGAGCCCCTTGCCGACTTAAGTACAAGAAGACTGACTCTTCTTAGTGTCTGTGATTTGAACCTTTCCTGTGAGACCAGTTTTAGATATGGATGCTTTACATCAGGTTTACTGTATCCCTTGAACCTTCTTATTGACGATGATACACAGATATAGCATCGGAATTAAATACAATAGGCACAATGCCGGCTTATGTACAAGAAGAGTGTCCCCTCTTACATTCTATGAATGTAGCCTTTCCTGTGAGACCAGTTTTAGATATCGATGATACTCCTCAGGTTTACTGTATCCCTTGGACCGTCTTATTGACGATGAGACATAGAAATTTCATCGGAATTAATACAAAAGTCACTATGCCGACTTATGTACGAGAGGATTGACTCTTCTGACATACTATGATTTTAGCCTTTTCTGTGAGACCAGTTTTAGATATCGCTGCATCACTTCAGGTTTACTGTATCCCTTGGACCTTCTTATTGACGATGAAACACAGAAATTGCATCGGAATTAAATACAAAAGGCACAATGCCGACTTAAGTACATGAGGACTGACTCTTCTTACATTCTATGACTTGAGCCTTTCCTGTGATACCAGTTTTAGATATCGATGCTTCACTCCAGGCTTACTGTATCACTTGGACCTTCTTATTGACGATGAAACACAGAAATTGCATCGGAATGAAATACAAAAGGCACAATGCCGACTTAAGGACAAGAAGACTGACTCTTCTTACATTCTATGATTTGAACCTTTCCTGTGAGACTAGTTTTAGATTCCGATGCTTCACTCTAGGTTTACTACATCTTTGGACCTTCTTATTGACGACTAAACACATAAATTAATTCGGAATTAAATACAAAAGGCACAATGCCGACTTAAGGACAAGAGGACTGACACTTCTTACATTCTATGATTGGGGCCTTTCATGTGAGACCAGTTTTGGATTACGGTGCTTCACTTCCGGTTTACTGAATCCCTTGGATCTTCTTCTTGGCGATGAAACACAGAAATTGAATTGGATTTAAATACAAAAGAGCCCCTTGCCGACTTAAGTACAAGAAGACTGACTCTTCCTAGTGTCTATGATTATAACCTTTCCTGTGAGACCAGTTTTAGATATCGATGCTTCACATCAGGTTTACTGTATCCCTTGGACCTTCTTATTGACGATGAAACACAGAAATTACATCGGAATTAAATAGAAAAGGCACAATGCCGACTTAAGGACAAGAGGACTGACTCTTCTTACATTCTATTATTTGAACCTTTCCTGTGAGACTAGTTTTAAATTCCGATGCTACACTTCGGGTTTACTGTATCCTTTGGACCTTCTTATTAAAGATGAAACAGAAATTGCATCGGAAGTAAATACAAAAGGCACAATGCCGACTTAAGTACAAGAGGACTGACTCTTCTTACTTTCTATGATTGGAGCAGTTCCTGTGAGATCAGTTTTGGATTCCAATGATTCACTTCAGGTTAACTGTATCCCTTGGACCTTCTTATTGACGATGAGACACAGAAATTGCATCGGAATTAAATAGAAAAGGCACAATGCCGACTTAAGGACAAGGGGACTGGCTCTTCTTACTTTCTATGATTTGGGCCTTTCCCGTGAGACCAGTTTTTGATTCCGGTGAATCACTTCCGGTTTACTGTATCCCTTGCACCTTCTTACTGACGATGAAACACAGAAATTGCATCGCAATTAAATACAAAAGGCACAATGCCCACTTAATTACAAGAGGACTGACTCTTTTTACATTCTACGATTTGAGCCTTTCCTGTGAGACCAGATTTAGATATCGATGCTTCACTTCAGGTTTACTGTATCAATTGGACCTTCTTATTGACGATAAAACACATGAATTGCATCGGAATTAAATTCAAAAGGCAGAATCCAGTCCTATGTACAGGAAGACTGACTCTTCTTACTGTCTATGATTTGAACCTCTCCTGTGAGACCAGTTTTAGAACTCGATGCTTCACTTCAGGTATACTATATCCCTTGCACTAATTATTTTCGATGAAACACAGAAATTGCATCGATATTATATACAAAGGCACAATGCCCCCTTAAGGACAAGAGGACTGACTATTCTTACTTTCTGTGAGTTGAGCCTTTCCTGTGAGACCAGTTTTAGATTCCGATGCTTAACTTCAGGTTTACAGTATCCCTTCGACCTTCTTATTGACGATGAAACACAGAGATTGCATCGGAATTAAATACAACAGGCACAATGGCGTCTTAAGAGCAAGAGGACTGACTCTTCTTACATTCAATTGTTTGAGATTTACTTGTGAAACAAGTTTTAAATTCCGATGCTTCACTTCCGGATTAGTGTATCCCTTGAACTTTCTTATTGACAATGAAACACAGAAATTGCATCGGAATTAAATGCAAAATGCACAATGCCGACTTGAGTACAGAGGACTGACTCCTCTTACTGTCAATGCTTTGAGCCTTTCCTGTGAGACCAGTTTGAGATATCGATGCTTCACTTCAGGTTCACTGTATCCCTTAGACATTCATATTGACGATGAAACACAAATTGCATCTGAGTTAAATACAAAAGCACAATGCCGACTTTAGTAAAAGAGGTCTGACTCTTCTTACATTCTATGATTTGAGTCTTTCCTCTGAGACCAGTTTTAGATATCGATGCATCACTTCAGGTTTACTGTATCCCTTGGACCTTCTTATTGACGATGAAACACAGATATTGCATCGGAATTAGATACAAAAGGCACAATGCCGACTTTAGTAAAAGAGGTCTGACCCTTCTTACATTCCTTGTTTTGAGTCTTTCCTGTGAGACAAGTTTTAGATATCGATGATTCTCTTAAGTTTTACTGTATCTCTTGGACCTTCTTATTGACGATGAAACACAGAAACTGTATCGGAATTAAGTACAGAAGGCACAACGCCGTCTTAAGTACAAGAAGACTGGCTATTCTTACTGTCTATGTTTTGAACCTATCCTGTGAGACCAGTTTTAGATATCTATGCTTCACTTCGGGTTTACTGTATCCCTTGGACATTTCTATTATCGATAAAACACACGAACATGCACCATAATTAAATACAAAAGGCACTATGTCGACTTAAGAACCAGAGGACTGACTCTTCTTACATTCTATGATTTGTGACTTTCCTGTGAGACCAGTTTTAGATATCGATGATTCACTTCAGGTTTACTATATCCCTTGGAGTCTCTTACTGACGATGAAACACAGAAATTGCATTTGAATTAAATAAAAAAGGCACAATGCCGACTTATGTACAAGAAGACTGACTCTTCTTAGTGTCTATGTATTCAACCTTTCCTGTAAGACCAGTTTTAGATTCCAACGCTTCACTTCAAGTTTACTGTATCTCTTCTACCTTCTCATGGATGATGAAACACAGAATGTGCATCGGAATGAAATACAAAAGGCACAATGCCGACTTAAGGGCAAGAGGACTGACTCTTCTTACATTCTATTATTTGAGCCTTTCCTGTGAGACCAGTTCTAGATTCCGATGCTCAGGTCAGGTTTACTGTATCCCTTGGACCATCTTATTGACGAAGAAACACAGAAATTGCATCAGAAATAAATACAAAATGCACAATGCTGACTTAAGTACAAGAAGACTGACTTTTCTTACATTCTATGTTTTGAACCTTTCCTGTGAAACAGGTTTTAGATTCCGATGTTTCACTTCAGGTTTACTGTATCCCTTGGACCTTCTTATTGACGATGAAACACAAAATTGTATCGGAATTAAATACAAAAGGCACAATGACGAGTCAAGTACAAGCGGACTGACTCTTCTTACATTCTATGATTTGAGACTTTCCTGTGAGACCAGTTTTAGATATCGATGCTTCACTGCAGGTTTACTGTATCCCTTGGACCTTCCTATTGACGATGAAACACAGAAATTGCATCGGAATTAAATAGAAAATGCACAATGCCGACTTAAGTACAAGAAGACTGACTCTTCTTACTGTCTATGAGTTGAACCTTTCCTGTGAGACCAGTTTTAGATTCCGACGCTTAACTTCAGGTTTACTGTATCCCTTGGACCTTCTTATTGACGATGAAACACAAAGATTGCATCGGAATTAAATACAACAGGCACAATGGCGTCTTAAGAGCAAGAGGACTGACTCTTCTTACATTCAATTATTTGAGATTTACTTGTGAAACAAGTTTTAAATTCCGATGCTTCACTTCCGGATTAGTGTATCCCTTGAACTTTCTTATTGACAATGAAACACAGAAATTGCATCGGAATTAAATGCAAAATGCACAATGCCGACTTGAGTACAGAGGACTGACTCCTCTTACTGTCAATGCTTTGAGCCTTTCCTGTGAGACCAGTTTGAGATATCGATGCTTCACTTCAGGTTCACTGTATCCCTTAGACCTTCATATTGACGATGAAACACAAATTGCATCTGAGTTAAATACAAAAGCACAATGCCGACTTTAGTAAAAGAGGTCTGACTCTTCTTACATTCTATGATTTGAGTCTTTCCTCTGAGACCAGTTTTAGATATCGATGCATCACTTCAGGTTTACTGTATCCCTTGGACCTTCTTATTGCCGATGAAACACAGAAATTGCATCGGAATCAAATACAAAAGGCACAATGCCGACCTTAGTAAGAGAGGTCTGACCCTTCTTACATTACATGATTTGAGTCATTAATGTGAGACCAGTTTTAGATACCGATGATTCTCTTCAGGTTTACTGTATCTCTTGGACCATTTTATTGTCAGTGAAACACAGAAATTGCATAGGAAATAAAAATACAAAAGGCACAATGCCGACTTTAGTACAAGATGACTAACTCTTCTTACATTCTATGATTTGAACCTTTCCTGTGAGACCAGTTTTAGATATCGATGCTTCACTTCAGGTTTACTGTATCCCTTGGACCTTCTTATTGACGATGAAACACAGAAATTGCATCGGAATTAAATAGAAAATGCACAATGCCGACTTAAGTACAAGAAGACTGACTCTTCTTACTGCCTATGAGTTGAACCTTTCGTGTGAGACCAGTTATAGATTCCGACGCTTAACTTCAGGATAACTGTATCCCTTGGACCTTCTTATTGACGATGAAACACAAAGATTGCATCGGAATTAAATACAACAGGCACAATGGCGTCTTAAGAGCAAGAGGACTGACTCTTCTTACATTCAATTATTTGAGATTTACTTGTGGAACAAGTTTTAGATTCCGATGCTTCACTTACGGTTTAGTGTATCCCTTGAACTTTCTTATTGACAATGAAACACAGAAATTGCATCGGAATTAAATGCAAAATGCACAATGCCGACTTGAGTACAGAAGACTGACTCTTCTTACTGTCAATGCTTTCAGCCTTTCCTGTGAGACCAGTTTGAGATATCGATGCTTCACTTCAGGTTCACTGTATCCCTTGGACCTTCATATTGACGATGAAACACAAATTTCATCTGAGATAAATACAAAAGCACAATGCCGACTTTAGTAAAAGAGGTCTGACTCTTCTTACATTCTATGATTTGAGTCTTTCCTCTGAGACCAGTTTTAGATATCGATGCATCACTTAAGGTTTACTGTATCCCTTGGACGTTCTTATTGACGATGAAACACAGAAAATGCATCGGAATTAAATACAAAACTCACAATGCCGACCTTAGTAAAAGAGGTCTGACCCTTCTTACATTACATGATTTGAGTCTTTAATGTGAGACCAGTTTTAGATATCGATGCTTCACTTTAGGTTTACTATATCTCTTGGACCTTCTTACCGACGATGAAACACAGAAATTTGATCGGAATTAAATATAAAAGGTTCAATGCCGACTTTAGTACAAGAAGACTGACTGTTCTTACATTCTATGATTTGTACCTTTCATGTGAGACCACTTTTAGATTCCGATGCTTCACTTCAGGTTTACTGTATCCCTTGGACCTTCTTATTGACGATGAAACACAGAAACCTTATCGGAATTAAGTACAGAAGGCACAACGCCGACTTAAGTACAAGAAGACTGACTCCTCTTACTGTCTATGATTTGAACCTTTCCTGTGAGACCAGTTTTAGAGATCGATGCCTTACATCAGGTTTACTGTATCCCTTGGACCTTCTTATTGACGATGAAACACAAAAATTGTATCGGAATTAAATACAAAAGGCACAATGACGAGTTAAGTACAAGAGGACTGACTCTTCTTACATTCTATGATATGAGACTTTCCTGTGAGACCAGTTTTAGATATCGATGCATCACTTCAGGTTCACTGTATCCCTTGGACCTTCATGTTGACGATGAAACACAGAGATTGCATCGGAATAAAACACAAAAGGCACAATGGCGTCTTAAGGGCAAGAGGACTGACTGTTCTTACATTCAATTATTTGAGCCTCTCCTGGAGACGTGTTTTAGATTCCGATCCTTCACTTCATGTATACTGTATCCCTTGGACCATCTTGTTGACGGAGAAACACATAAATTGTATCGGAATTAAATACAAATTGCACATTGCCGACTTAAGAACAAGAAGACTGCCTCTTCTTACATTCTATGATCTGAGCCTTTCCTGTGAAACAAGTTTTAGATTCCGATGCATCACTTCCGGTTTAGTGTATCCCTGGGACTTTCTTATTGACAATGAAACACAGAAATTGCATCGGAATTAAATGCAAAATGCACGATGCCGACTTAAGAACAGAAGACTGACTCTTCTTACTGTCAATGCTTTGAGCCTTTCCTGTGAGACCAGTTTGAGATATCGATGCTTCACTTCAGGTTCACCGTATCCCTTGGACCTTCATATTGACGATGAAACACAAATTGCATCTGAGTTAAATAGAAAAGCACAATGCTGACTTTAGTACAAGAAGACTGACTGTTCTTACATTCTATGATTTGAACCTCTCCTGTGAGACCACTTTTAGATTCCGATGCTTCACTTCAGGTTTACTGTATCCCTTGGACCTTCTTATTGACGATGAAACACAGAAACTTTATCGGAATTAAGTACAGAAGGCACAACGCCGACTTAAGTACAAGAAGACTGACTATTCTTAGTGTCTATGTTTTGAACCTATCCTGCCAGACCAAATTTAGATATCGATTCTTCACTTCTTGTTTACTGTATCCCTTGGACCTTCTTATTATCGATAAAACACAGAATATGCATCATAATTAAATACAAAAGGCACAATGTCGACTTAAGAATCAGAGGACTGACTCTTCTAACATTCTATGATTTGAGACATTCCTGTGAGACCAGTTTTAGATATCGATGCTTCACTTCAGGTTTACTATATCCCTTGGACCTTCTTACTGACGATGAAAAACGGAAGTAGCATCGGAATTAAATAAAAAAGGCACAATGTCGGCTTATGTACAAAATGACTGACTCTTCTTACATTCTATGATTTTAGCCTCTCCTGTGAGACCAGTTTTAGATATCGATGCATGACTTCAGGTTTACTGTAACCCTTGGACGTTCTTATTGACGATGAAACACAGAAATTGCATCGGAATTAAATAGTAAAGGCACAATGCCGACTTAAGGACAAGAGGACTGACACTTCTTACATTCTATTATTTGAGCCTTTCCTGTGAGACCAGTTTTAAATTCCGATGCTACACTTCGGGTTTACTGTATCCCTTGGACCATCGTATTGAAGATGAAATAGAAATTGCATCGGAAGTAAATACCAAAGGCACAATGCCGACCTAAGTACAAGAGGACTGACTCTTCTTACAATCTATGATTTGAGCCTTTCCTGTGATGCCAGTTTTGGATTCCGATGCTACACTTCAGGTTTACTGTATCCCTTGGACCTTCTTATTTACGATTAGACTCAGAAATTGCATCGGAATTAAATACAAAAGGCACAATGCCGACTTAAGTACAAGAGGACTGACTCCTCTTACATTCTGTGATTTGGGTCTTTCCTGTGAGACCAGTTTTAGATTCCGGTGCTTCACTTCCGGTTTACTGTACCCCTTGGACGTTCTTATTTACGATGAAACACAGAAATTGCATCACAATTAAATACAAAATGCACAATGCTGACTTAAGTACAGAAGACTGACATGTCTTACTGTCTATGCTTTGAGCCTTTCCTGTGAGACAGTTATAGATATCGATGCTTCACTTCAGTATTACTGTATCCCTTGGACATTGATATTGACGATGAATCACAAATTGCATTTGAATTAAATACAAAAGGCACAATGCTGAGATAAGTACAAGAGGACTGACACCTCTTACATTCTATGATTTGAGCCTTTCCTGTGAGACCACTTTTAGATTTCGATGCTTCACTTAAGGTTTACTGTATTCCTATGACCTTATTTATGATGAAACACAGAAATTGCATCGGAATTAATTAAAAAAGGCACAATGCCGACTTAAGTACAAGAAGAATGACTCTTCTTACTACCTATGTTTTGAACCTTTCCTGTGAGGCCAGCTTTAGATTAAGATGCTTCACTTCAGGTTTCCGTATCCCTTGGACCTTCTTATTGACGATGTAACACAGAAATTGCATCGGAATTAAATACTAAACTCACAATGACAACTTAAGTACAAGAACACTGACTCTTCTTACAGTCTGTGGTTTGAACTCTTCCTGTCAGACCAGTTTTAGATTACGATGCTTACCTTCATGTTTACTATATCCCTTGGACCTTCTTATTGACAATGAAACACAGAAATTGCATCGGAATTAAGTACAAAAGGCACAATGCCGACTTAAGTACAAGAAGATTGATACTTCCTACTGTATATGGTTTGAACCATTCCTGTGAGACCAGTTTGAGATTCCGATGCTTAACTTCAGCTTTACTCTGTCCCTTTGCCTTTCTTATTGACGATGAAACACAGACATTGCTTCGGAATTAAATACTAAACGCACAATCCCGACTGAAGTACAAGAAGACTGACCCTTCTTAATTTATATGTTTGGAACCTCTCCTGTGAGACCAGTTTAAGATATCGATGCTTCACTTCAGGTATACTATATCCCTTGGACCTTCTTATTGACGATGAAACACTGAAATTGCATCGGCATTATATACAAAAGGCCCAATGCCGCCTTAAGGACAAGAGGACTGACTCTTCTTACTTTCTATGAGTTGAGCCTTTCCTGTGAGACCAGCTTTTGATATCGATGCATCACTTGAGGTTTACTGTATCCCTTGGACCTTCTTATTGACGATGAAACACCGAAACTGCATCGGAATAAAATACAAAAGGCACAATGCCGACTTAAGGACAAGAGGACTAACTCTTCTTACATTCTATTATTTTAGGTTTATCTGTGAGACAAGTTATAGATTCCGATGCTTTACGTCTGGTTTACTAAATCCCTTGGACTATCTAATAGATGATGAAACACAGAAATTGCATCGGAATTAAATACAAAAGGCACAATGCCGACTTAGGTACAAGAGGACTGACACTTCTTACATTCTATGATTTGAGCCTTGCCTGTGAGACCAGTTTTAGAATCCGATGCTTCACTTTCGGTATACTGTATCCCTTGGACCTTCTTATTGACGACGAAACATAGGAATTGCACCGGAATTGAATTCAAAAGCACAATGCCGACTTAAGCACAGAAGACTGACTCTTCCTACAGTCTTTGCTTTGAGCCTCTCCTGTGAGACCAGTTTTAGATCTCGATGCTTCACTTCAGGTTTACAGTATCCCTTCGATCTACTTATTGACGATGAAACACAGAAATTGCATCGGTATTAAATACAAAGGGCACAATGCCAACTTAAGTTTGAGAAGACTGACTCTTCTCACATTCTATGATTTGAACCTTACTTGTGAGACCAGTTTTCGATTCCGATGCTTCACTTCAGGTTTACTGTAACCCTTGGACCTTCTTATTGACGATGAAACACAGAAATTGCATCGGAATTAAGTACAAAAGGCACAATGCCGACTTAAGTACAATAAGACTGATTCTTCTTACTGTCTATGTTTTGAACCTTAACTGTGAGACCAGTTTTAGATTATGATGCTTCACATCAGGTTTACTGTATCTCTTGGACCTTCTTATTGAGTATGAAACACAGAAATTGCATCGGAATTAAATACTTAAGTCACAATGACAACTTAAATGCAAGAACATTGACTCTTCTTACTGTCTATGATTTGATCCTTTCCTGTGAGATCAGTTTTAGATATCGATGATTCACTTCAGGTTTAATGTATCCCTTGGACCTTCATATTGACGATGAAACACAAATTGCATCCGAGTTAAATACTAAAGGCACAATGACGACTTATGTTCATGAGGACCGACTCTTCTTACATTCTATGATTTGAACCATTCCTGTGAGACCAGTTTTAGATTCCGATGCTTCACCTCAGGTTTACTGTATCCCTTGAACCCTCTTATTGACAATGAAACACAGATATTGCATCGCAATTAAATACAAAAGGCACAATGCCGACTTAAGTACAAGAGGATTGACTCTTCTTACATTCTATAATTATAGCCATTCGTGTGAGAGCAGTTTTTGATTCCGATGCTTCACTTCCGGTTTAATGTATCTCTTGGACCCTCTTATTGACGATGAAACACAAAAATTGCATCGGAAGTAAATACAAAAGGCACAATGCCGACTTAAGAACAAGAAGACTGACTCTTCTTACATTCAATGATTTAAACCATTCCTGTGAGACCAGTTTTAGATTCCGATGCTTCACTTCAGGTTTACTGTATCAATAGGACCATCATATTGACGATGAAACACAGAAATTGCATCGGAATTAAGTAGAAAAGGCGCAATGCCGACTTAAGAACAAGAAGACTGATACTTCTTACTGTCTATGTTTTGAACCATTCCAGTGAGGCCAGTTTTAGATTACGATGGTTAACTTCAGGTTTGTTCTGTCCCTTTGCCCTTCTTATTGTCGATAAAACACAAAGATTGCATCGGAATTAAATACAAAACGCACAATGACGACTTAAGTATATAAAGACTGACTCTTCTTAGTGTCTATGTTTTTAAGCTCTCCTGTGAGACCAGTTTTAGATATCGATGCTTCACTTCAGGTTTACTGTATCCCTTGGACCTTCTTATTGACGATAAAACACATAAATTGCATCGGAATTAGATACAAAAGGCACAAAGCCGTCTTATGTACAAGAAGACTGACTCTTCTTACTGTCTATGATTTGAACCTCTCCTGTGAGAGGTGTTTTTGAAATCGATGCTTCACTTCAGGTATACTGTATCCCTTGGACCTTCTTATTGACGATGAAACACTGAAATTGCATCGGAATTAAATACAAAAGGCACAATGCCGATGTAAGTACAAGAAGACTGTCTCTTCTTAGTATCTATGTTTTGAACCTCTCCTGTGAGACCAGTTTTAGAAATCGAGGCTTCACTTCTGGTTTACTGTATCCCTTGGTCCTTCTTATTGACGATGAAACACAGAAACTGCATCGGAATTAAATACCAAAGGCACAATGCCGACTGAAGGACAAGAGGAATAACTCTTCTTACATTCTATTATTTTAGCCTTTTCTGTGAGACCAGTTCTACATTCTGATGCTTTACTTCTGGTTTACTGTATACCTTGGACCATCTAATTGGCGATGAAACACAGAAATTGCATCGGAATTAAATACAATAGGCACAATGCCGACTTAGGTACAAGAAGACTGACTCTTCTTAGTGTCAATTTTTTTAACCTTTCCTGTGAGACCAGTTTTAGATATCAATGCTTCACTTCAGGTTTACTCTATCCCTTGGACCTTCTTATCGACGGTGAAACACAGAAAATTCATCGGAGTAAATACAAAAGGCACAATGTCGTTTTAAGTACAAGAGGACTGAGACTTCTTACATTCTATGATTTGAGACTCTCCTGAGAGTCCAGTTTTAGCTATTGATGCATCACTACAGGTTTACTGTATCACTTGGACCTACTTATTGACGATCAAACACAGAAATTGCATAGGAATTAAATACAAAAGGCACAATATCGACTGAAGTACAAGGACACTGACTCTTCTTACTGTCTATGTTTTGAACCTTTCCTGTGAGACCGGTTTTAGAGTGCGATGCTTCACTTCAGGTTTACTGTATCCCTTGGTCCTTCTTATTGACGATGAAACACAGAAATTGCATCGGAACTAAATACGAATGGCACAATGCTGACTTAAGTAGAAGAAGATTGACTCTTCTTACTATGTATGAACCTTTCCTGTGAGACCAGTTTTAGATTCCGATGCTTCACTTCAGGTTTACTGTATCCCTTGGACCTTCTTATTGACGATGAAACACAGATATTGCATCGGAAATAAATACAAAAGGCACAATGCCGACTTAAGTACAAGAAGACTGACTCTTCATACTGCCAATGCTTTGAACCTTTCCTCTGAGGCCTGTTTTATATATTCCGATGCTTCACTTTAGGTTTACTGTATCCCTTGGACCTTCTTATTGACGATGAAACACAGAAATTGCATCGGAATTAAATACAAATGGCATAATGTTGACTTAGGTACAAGAAGACTGACCCTTCTAACTGTCTGTGTTTGGAACCTCTCCTGTGAGACCAGTTTTAGATTCCAATGCTTCACTTCACTTCACTGCATCCCTTGGACGTTGTTATTGACGATGAAACACAGAAATTGCATCGGATTTAAACAGAAGGGCACAATGCAGACTTTAGGACAAGAAGACTGACTCTTCTTACTGTCTATGTTTTGAACCTTTCCTGTGAGACCGGTTTTAGTGTCCAATGCTTCACTTCAGGTTTACTGTATCCCTTGGACTTTCTTATTGACGATGAAACACAGAAATTGCATCGGATTTGAATAAAAAGGCACAATGCCGACTTAAGTCCAAGAAGACTGACTCTTCTTACTGTCAATGTCTGGAGCATTTCCTGTGAGACCAGTGTCGGAAGTTCCATGCGGCTTTTCGCGGATGATGCTGTAGTATACAGAGAAGTTGCTGCATTAGAAAATTGTAGCGAAATACAGGAAGATCTGCAGCGGATAGGCACTTGGTGCAGTGAGTGGCAACTGACCCTTAACATAGACAAATGTAATGTATTGCGAATACATAGAAAGAAGGATCCTTTATTGTATGATTATATGATAGCGGAACAAACACTGGTAGCAGTTACTTCTGTAAAATATCTGGGAGTATGCGTATGGAACGATTTGAAGTGGAATGATCATATAAAACTAATTGTTGGTAAGGCGGGTACCAGGTTGAGTTTCATTGGGAGAGTGCTTAGAAAATGTAGTCCATCAACAAAGGAGGTGGCTTACAAAACACTCGTTCGACCTATACTTGAGTATTGCTCATCAGTGTGGGATCCGTACCAGGTCGGGTTGACGGAGGAGATAGAGAAGATCCAAAGAAGAGCGGCGCGTTTCGTCACTGGGTTATTTGGTAACCGTGATAGCGTTACGGAGATGTTTAATAAACTTAAGTGGCAGACTCTGCAAGAGAGGCGCTCTGCATCGCGGTGTAGCTTGCTCGCCAGGTTTCGAGAGGGTGCGTTTCTGGATGAGGTATCGAATATATTGCTTCCCCCTACTTATACTTCCCGAGGAGATCACGAATGTAAAATTAGAGAGATTAGAGCGCGCACGGAGGCTTTCAGACAGTCGTTCTTCCCGCGAACCATACGCGACTGGAACAGGAAAGGGAGGTAACGACAGTGGCACGTTAAGTGCCCTCCGCCACACACCGCTAGGTGGCTTGCGGAGTATCAATGTAGATGTAGATGTAGATGTATAGATTCCGATGTTTTACTTCAGGTTTACTGCATCCCTTGGACCTTCTTATTGACGATGAAATACAGAAATTGCATCCGAATTAAATACAAAAGACACAATGCCGACTTAAGTACAAGAAGACTGACCCTTCTTACTGTCAATGTTTTGAACCATTCTTGTGAGACCAATTTTAGATTCCGATATTTCAATTCAGGTTTAACGTATCCCTTGGACCTTCGTATTGACTATGGAACACAGAAATTGCATCGGAATTAAATACAAAAGGCACAATGCCGAATTAAGTACAAGAGGACAGACTCTTCTTACATTTTATGATTTGAGCCCTTCCCGTGAGACCACCTATTGATATCGATGCTTCACTTCAAGTTTACTTTATCCCTTTGTCCTTCTTATTGACGATGAATCACAAAAATTGCATCGTAGTTTAATAAAAAAGGCACAATGCCGACTTAGGTACAAGTGGACTGACTCTTCGTACATTCTATGATTGGAGCCTTGCCTGTGAGGCCAGTTTTAGATTCCGATGCTTCACTTCTGGTTTACTGTATCCCTTGGTACTTCTTGGAATTAAATACAAATGGCACAATGTCGACGTAGGTACAAGAAGACTGACACTTCTCACATTCTATAATTTGAACCTTTCCTGTGACACGAGTTTTCGATTCCGATGCTTCACTTAAGGTTTACTGTATCCCTTGGACCTTCTTATTGACGTTGAAACACAGAAATTGCATCGGAAATAAGTACAAAAGGCACAACGTTGGCTTAAGTACAAGAAGACTTAGTCTTCTTACTGTCTATGCTATGAAAAATTCCTGTGAGACCAGTTTTAGATTATGATGCTTCACTTCAGGTTTACTGTATCCCTTGGACCTTCTTACTGATGATTAAACACAGAAATTGCTTCGGAATCAAATGCTAATGGCACAATGACAACTTAAGTACAAGAAGACTGACTCCTCTTACTGTGCATGATTTGAACCTTTCCTGTGAGACCTGGTTTAGACTCCGATGCTTCACTTCAGGTTTACTGTATCCCTTGGATCTTCTTATTGACGATGAAACACAGAAAGTGCATCGGTATTAAATACAAAAGGAACAATGACGACTTAAGTACTAGAAGACTGACTCTTTTTACTGTCTATGTTTTGAACCTCTCCTGAGAGACCAGTTTTAGATTCCAAAGCTTCACTTCAGGTTTACTGTTTCCCTTGGACCCTCCTAATGACGATGAAGCACAGAAATTGCATCGGAAGTAAGTACAAAAGGGACAATGCCGACTTCAGTACAAGATGACTGACTCTGCTTACTGTCTATGTTTTGAACCGTCGCGTGAGACCAGTTATAGATTCCGATACTTCACTTCAGGTTTACTGTATCCCTGGGACCATCTTATTGACGATGAAACACTGAATTTGCATCGGAATTAAATACAAAGGGCACAATGAAGACTTAAGTACAAGATGACTGACTCTGCTTACTGTCTATGTTTTGAACCTTTCGCGTGAGACCAGTTTTAGATTCCGATACTTCACTTCAGGTTTACTGTATCCCTTGGACATTCTTATTGACGAGGAATTACTGAAATTGCATCGGAATTAAATACAAAAGGCACAATGCCGACTTAAGTACAAGAGGATTGACTCTTCTTACATTCTATGATTTTTGCTATTCGTGTGAGACCAGTTATAGATTCCAATGCTTCACTTCCGGTTTAATGTATCTCTTGGACCCTCTTATTGACGATGAATGACATAAATTGCATCGGAAGTAAATACAAAAGGCACAATGCCGACTTAAGTACAAGAAGACTGACTCTTCTTACATTCTATGATTTGAACCTTTCCTGTGAGACCAGTTTTAGATTCCGATGCTTCACTTTAGGTTTACTGTATCAGTAGGACCATCATATTGACGATGAAACACAGAAACTGCATCGGAATTAAGTATAAAAGGCGCAATGCCGACTTAAGAACAAGAAGACTGATACTTCTTACTGTCTATGTTTTGAACCATTCCAGTGAGACCAGTTTTAGAGTCCGATGCTTAACTTCAGGTTTACTCTGTCCCTTTGCCCTTCTTATTGTCGATGAAACACAGAGATTGCATCGGAATTAAATACAAAACGCACAATGCCGACTTAAGTACAAGAAGACTGTTTCCTCTTACTGTCTATGTTTGAACCTCTCCTGTGAGAGCAGTTTTACAAATCGATGTTTCACTTCAGGTATACTATATCCCTTGGACCTTCTTATTGACGATGAAACACAGAAATTGCATAGGAATCAAATACAAAAGGCACAATGCCGCCTTAAGGACAAGAGGACTGACTATTCTTACTTTCGATGAGTTGAGCCTTTCCTGTGAGACCAGTTTTAGATTCCGATGCTTAACATCAGGTTTACTGTTTCCCTTGGACCTTCTTAATGACGATGAAACACAGATATTGCATCAGAATTAAATACAAAACGCACAATGCCGACGTAAGTACAAGAAGACTGACTCTTCTTAGTATCTATGATTTAAACCTCTCCTGTGAGACCAGTTTTAGAAATCGATGCCTCACTTCTGGTTTACTGTATCCCTTGGTCCTTCTTATTGACGATGAAACACAGCATACGCATGATAATTAAATACAAAATTCACAAGTACGACTTAAGTGCAAGAGGATTGACTCTTCTTACATTATATGATTTTAGCCTTTCCCGTGAGACCAGTTTTTGATATCGATGCATCACTTCAGGTTTACTGTATCCCTTGGACCTTCTTATTGACGATGAAACACAGAAACTGCATCGGAACTAAATACAAAAGGCACAATGCCGACTTAAGGACAAGAGGAATAACTCTTCTTACATTCTATTATTTTAGGTTTTTTTCTGTGAGACCAGGTTCTAGATTCTGATGCTTTACTTCTGGTTTACTGTATACCTTGGACCATCTAATTGACGATGAAACACAGAAATTGCATCGGAATTAAATACATTAGGCACAATGCCGACTTAGGTACAAGAGGACTGACTCTTCATACATTCTATGATTGGAGCCATGCCTGTGAGACCAGTTTTAGATTCCGATGCTTCTCTTCCGCTTTACTGTATCCCTTGGAACTTCTTATTGACGATGAAACACAGAAATTGCATCGTAATAAAATACAAAAGGCACAATGACGACTTAAGTACTAGAAGACTGACTCTTCTAACTGTCTATGTTTTGAACCTCTCCTGAGAGACCGGTTTTAGATTCCAAAGCTTCACTTCAGGTTTACTGTTTCCCTTGGACCCTCTTATTGACGATGAAACACAGAAATTGCATCGCAATTAAATACAAAAGGCACAATGCCGACTTAAGTATAAGAGCATTGACTCTTCTTACATTCTATGATTTTAGCCTTTCCTGTGAGTTCAGTTTTAGATTCCGATGCTTCACTTCCGGTTTAATGTATCCCTTGGACCTTCTTGTTGACGATGAAACACAGAAACTGCATCGGAATTAATTACCAAAGGCACAATGCCGACTTAAGGACAAGACGAATAACTCTTCTTACATTCTATTATTTTAGCCTTTTCTGTGAGACCAGTTCTAGATTCTGATGCTTTACTTCTGGTTTACTGTATACCATGGACCATCTAATTGACTATGAAACACAGAAATTGCATCGGAATTAAATACAATAGGCACAATGCCGACTTAGGTACAAGAAGACTGACTCTTCTTAGTGTCAATTTTTTTAACCTTTCCTGTGAGACCAGTTTTAGATATCAATGCTTCACTTCAGGTTTACTCTATCCCTTGGACCTTCTTATTGACGGTGAAACACAGAAAATGCATCGGAGTAAATACAAAAGGCACAATGTCGACTTAAGTACAATAGGACTGAGACTTCTTACATTCTATGATTTGAGACTCTCCTGAGAGTCCAGTTTTAGCTATTGATGCATCACTACAGGTTTACTGTATCCCTTGGACCTACTTATTGACGATCAAACACAGAAATTGCATAGGAATTAAATACAAAAGGCACAATGTCGACTGAAGTACAAGGACACTGACTCTTCTTACTGTCTATGTTTTGAACCTTTCCTGTGAGACCGGTTTTAGAGTACGATGCTTCACTTCAGGTTTACTGTATCCCTTGGACCTTCTTATTGACGATGAAACACAGAAATTGCATCGGAACTAAATACGAAAGGCACAATGCTGACTTAAGTACAAGAAGATTGACTCTTCTTACTGTCTATGTATGAACCTTTCCTGTGAGACCAGTTTTAGATTCCGATGCTTCACTTCAGGTTTACTGTATCCCTTGGACCTTCTTATTGACGATGAAAAACAGATATTGCATCGGAAATAAGTACAAAAGGCACAATGCCGACTTAAGTACAAGAAGACTGACTCTTCATACTGCCAATGCTTTGAACCTTTCCTCTGAATCCTGTTTTATATTCCGATGCTTCACTTTAGGTTTACTGTATCCCTTGGACCTTCTTATTGACGATGAAACACAGAAATTGCATCGGAATTAAATACAAATGGCAGAATGTTGACTTAGGTACAAGAAGACTGACCCTTCTAACTGTCTGTGTTTGGAACCTCTCCTGTGAGACCAGTTTTAGATTCCAATGCTTCACTTCACTTCACTGCATCCCTTGGACGTTGTTATTGACGATGAAACACAGAAATTGCATCGGATTTAAACAGAAGGGCACAATGCAGACTTGAGGACAAGAAGACTGACTCTTCTTACTGTCTATGTTTTGAACCTTTCCTGTGAGACCGGTTTTAGTGTCCAATGCTTCACTTCAGGTTTACTGTATCCCTTGGACTTTCTTATTGACGATGAAACACAGAAAGTGCATCGGATTTGAATAAAAAGGCACAATGCCGACTTAAGTCCAAGAAGACTGACTCTTCTTACTGTCTTTGTCTGGAGCATTTCCTGTGAGACCAGTTATAGATTCCGATGTTTTACTTCAGGTTTACTGCATCCCTTGGACCTTCTTATTGACGATGAAATACAGAAATTGCATCCGAATTAAATACAAAAGACACAATGCCGACTTAAGTACAAGAAGACTGACCCTTCTTACTGTCAATGTTTTGAACCATTCTTGTGAGACCAATTTTAGATTCCGATGCTTCAATTCAGGTTTACCGTATCCCTTGGACCTTCGTATTGACTATGGAACACAGAAATTGCATCGGAATTAAATACAAAAGGCACAATGCCGAATTAAGTACAAGAGGACTGACTCTCCTTACATTTTATGATTTGAGCCCTTCCCGTGAGACCACCTATTGATATCGATGCTTCACTTCAAGTTTACTTTATCCCTTGGTCCTTCTTATTGACGATGAATCACAGAAATTGCATCGTAGTTTAATAAAAAAGGCACAATGAAGACTTAAGTGGAAGAGGACTGACCCTTCTTACAATCTATGATTTGAGCCTTTCCTGTGAGACCAGTTTTAGATTCCGATGCTTCACTTCAGGTTTACTGTATCCCTTGGAGATTCCTATTGACGATGAAACACAGAAATTGCTTCGGCATTAAATACAAAATGCACAATGCCATTTTCAGTACAAGATGACTGACTCTACTTATTGTCTATTTTTTGAACCTTTACTGTCAGACCAGTTTTAGATTCCGATGCTTCACTTTAGGTTTACTGTATCCCTCAGACCTTCATATAGACGATGAAACACAATTTGCATCGGAATTAAATACAAAAGGCACAATGCAAACATATGTAATAGAGTACTGACTCTTCTTACATTCTATGATTTGAGGCTTTCCTGTGAGTCCAGTTCTAGATATCGATGCATCACTTCAGGTTTACAATATCCCTTGGACCTTCTTATTGACGCAGAAACACAGAAATTGCATCGTAATTAAATACAAAAGGCACAAATCCGACATAAGTACAAGAGGACTGACTCTGCTTACTTTCTGTGATTTGCGACTTGCTGTGAGACCAGTTTTAGATATCGATGCTTGACTTCAGGTTTACTGTATCCCTTGGACCCTCTTATTGACGGTGAAACACAGAAATTTCATCGGCATTAAATACAAAAGGCACAATGCCGACTTAAGTGCAAGAGGATTGACTCTTCATACATTATATGATTTTAGCCTTTCCCGTGAGACCAGTTTTTGATATCGATGCATCACTTCAGGTTTACTGTATCCCTTGGACCTTCTTATTGACGATGAAACACAGAAACTGCATCGGAACTAAATACAAAAGGCACAATGCCGACTTAAGGACAAGAGGAATAACTCTTCTTACATTCTATTGTTTTAGCCTTTTCTGTGAGACCAGGTTCTAGATTCTGATGCTTTACTTCTGGTTTACTGTATACCTTGGACCATCTAATTGACGATGAAACACAGAAATTGCATCGGAATTAAATACAAAAGGCACAATGCCGACTTAAGAACATGAGGACTGACTCTTCCTACATTCTATGATTTGAACCTTTCCTGTGACACCAGTTTTAGATTCCGATGCTTCACTTCAGGTTTACTGTATCCCTTGGTCCTTCTTATTGACGTTGAAACAAAGAAATTGCATCGGAAATAAGTACAAAAGGCACAACGTTGGCTTAAGTACGAGAAGACTGATTCTTCTTACTGTCTATGCTTTGAACCATTTATGTGAGACCAGTTTTAGATTATGATGCTTCACTTCAGGTTTACTGTATCCCTTGGACCTTCTTACTGATGATTAAACACAGAAATTGCTTCGGAATCAAATACTAATGGCACAATGACAAATTAAGTACAAGAAGACTGACTCTCCTTACTGTCTATGATTTGAACCTTTCCTGTGAGACCAGTTTTAGATTCCGATGCTTCACTTCAGGTTTACTGTATCCCTTGGATCTTCTTATTGACGATGAAACACAGAAAGTGCATCGGTATTAATTACAAAAGGCACAATGACGACTTAAGTACTAGAAGACTGACTCTTCTAACTGTCTATGTTTTGAACCTCTCCTGAGAGACCGGTTTTAGATTCCAAAGCTTCACTTCAGGTTTACTGTTTCCCTTGGACCCTCTTTTTGACGATGAAGTACAGAAATTGCATCGGAAGTAAGTACAAAAGGGACAATGCCGACTTCAGTACAAGATGACTATCTCTGCTTACTGTCTATGTTTTGAACCTTTCGTGTGAGACCAGTCTTAGATTCCGATGCTTCACCTCAGGTTTACTGTATCCCTTGGACCTTCTTATTGACGATGAAACACAGAAATTGCATCGCAATTAAATACAAAAGGCACAATGCCGACTTAAGTATAAGAGCATTGACTCTTCTTACATTCTATGATTTTAGCCTTTCCTGTGACTTCAGTTTTAGATTCCGATGCTTCACTTCCGGTTTAATGTATCCCTTGGACCTTCTTGTTGACGATGAAACCCAGAAACTGCATCGGAATTAAATACCAAAGGCACAATGCCGACTTAGGGACAAGACGAATAACTCTTCTTACATTCTATTATTTTAGAGTTTTCTGTGAGACCAGTTCTAGATTCTGATGCTTTACTTCTGGTTTACTGTATACCTTGGACCATCTAATTGACTATGAAACACAGAAATTGCATCGGAATTAAATACAATAGGCACAATGCCGACTTAGGTACAAGAAGACTGACTCTTCTTAGTGTCAATTTTTTTAACCTTTCCTGTGAGACCAGTTTTAGATATCAATGCTTCACTTCAGGTTTACTCTATCCCTTGGACCTTCTTATTGACGGTGAAACACAGAAAATGCATCGGAGTAAATACAAAAGGCACAATGTCGACTTAAGTACAAGAGGACTGAGACTTCTTACATTCTATGATTTGAGACTCTCCTGAGAGTCCAGTTTTAGCTATTGATGCATCACTACAGGTTTACTGTATCCCTTGGACCTACTTATTGACGATCAAACACAGAAATTGCATAGGAATTAAATACAAAAGGCACAATGTCGACTGAAGTACAAGGACACTGACTCTTCTTACTGTCTATGTTTTGAACCTTTCCTGTGAGACCGGTTTTAGAGTACGATGCTTCACTTCAGGTTTACTGTATCCCTTGGACCTTCTTATTGACGATGAAACACAGAAATTGCATCGGAACTAAATACGAAAGGCACAATGCTGACTTAAGTACAAGAAGATTGACTCTTCTTACTGTCTATGTATGAACCTTTCCTGTGAGACCAGTTTTAGATTCCGATGCTTCACTTCAGGTTTACTGTATCCCTTGGACCTTCTTATTGACGATGAAAAACAGATATTGCATCGGAAATAAATACAAAAGGCACAATGCCGACTTAAGTACAAGAAGACTGACTCTTCATACTGCCAATGCTTTGAACCTTTCCTCTGAATCCTGTTTTATATTCCGATGCTTCACTTTAGGTTTACTGTATCCCTTGGACCTTCTTATTGACGATGAAACACAGAAATTGCATCGGAATTAAATACAAATGGCAGAATGTTGACTTAGGTACAAGAAGACTGACCCTTCTAACTGTCTGTGTTTGGAACCTTTCCTGTGAGACCAGTTTTAGATTCCAATGCTTCACTTCACTTCACTGCATCCCTTGGACGTTGTTATTGACGATGAAACACAGAAATTGCATCGGATTTAAACAGAAGGGCACAATGCAGACTTGAGGACAAGAAGACTGACTCTTCTTACTGTCTATGTTTTGAACCTTTCCTGTGAGACCGGTTTTAGTGTCCAATGCTTCACTTCAGGTTTACTGTATCCCTTGGACTTTCTTATTGACGATGAAACACAGAAATTGCATCGGATTTGAATAAAAAGGCACAATGCCGACTTAAGTCCAAGAAGACTGACTCTTCTTACTGTCTTTGTCTGGAGCATTTCCTGTGAGACCAGTTATAGATTCCGATGTTTTACTTCAGGTTTACTGCATCCCTTGGACCTTCTTATTGACGATGAAATACAGAAATTGCATCCGAATTAAATACAAAAGACACAATGCCGACTTAAGTACAAGAAGACTGACCCTTCTTACTGTCAATGTTTTGAACCATTCTTGTGAGACCAATTTTAGATTCCGATGCTTCAATTCAGGTTTACCGTATCCCTTGGACCTTCGTATTGACTATGGAACACAGAAATTGCATCGGAATTAAATACAAAAGGCACAATGCCGAATTAAGTACAAGAGGACTGACTCTTCTTACATTTTATGATTTGAGCCCTTCCCGTGAGACCACCTATTGATATCGATGCTTCACTTCAAGTTTACTTTATCCCTTGGTCCTTCTTATTGACGATGAATCACAGAAATTGCATCGTAGTTTAATAAAAAAGGCACAATGAAGACTTAAGTACTAGAAGACTGACTCTTCTAACTGTCTATGTTTTGAACCTCTCCTGAGAGACCGGTTTTAGATTCCAAAGCTTCACTTCAGGTTTACTGTTTCCCTTGGACCCTCTTTTTGACGATGAAGTACAGAAATTGCATCGGAAGTAAGTACAAAAGGGACAATGCCGACTTCAGTACAAGATGACTATCTCTGCTTACTGTCTATGTTTTGAACCTTTCGTGTGAGACCAGTTTTAGATTCCGATGCTTCACCTCAGGTTTACTGTATCCCTTGGACCTTCTTATTGACGATGAAACACAGAAATTGCATCGCAATTAAATACAAAAGGCACAATGCCGACTTAAGTATAAGAGCATTGACTCTTCTTACATTCTATGATTTTAGCCTTTCCTGTGACTTCAGTTTTAGATTCCGATGCTTCACTTCCGGTTTAATGTATCCCTTGGACCTTCTTGTTGACGATGAAACACAGAAACTGCATCGGAATTAAATACCAAAGGCACAATGCCGACTTAGGGGCAAGACGAATAACTCTTCTTACATTCTATTATTTTAGAGTTTTCTGTGAGACCAGTTCTAGATTCTGATGCTTTACTTCTGGTTTACTGTATACCTTGGGCCATCTAATTGACTATGAAACACAGAAATTGCATCGGAATTAAATACAATAGGCACAATGCCGACTTAGGTACAAGAAGACTGACTCTTCTTAGTGTCAATTTTTTTAACCTTTCCTGTGAGACCAGTTTTAGATATCAATGCTTCACTTCAGGTTTACTCTATCCCTTGGACCTTCTTATTGACGGTGAAACACAGAAAATGCATCGGAGTAAATACAAAAGGCACAATGTCGACTTAAGTACAAGAGGACTGAGACTTCTTACATTCTATGATTTGAGACTCTCCTGAGAGTCCAGTTTTAGCTATTGATGCATCACTACAGGTTTACTGTATCCCTTGGACCTACTTATTGACGATCAAACACAGAAATTGCATAGGAATTAAATACAAAAGGCACAATGTCGACTGAAGTACAAGGACACTGACTCTTCTTACTGTCTATGTTTTGAACCTTTCCTGTGAGACCGGTTTTAGAGTACGATGCTTCACTTCAGGTTTACTGTATCCCTTGGACCTTCTTATTGACGATGAAACACAGAAATTGCATCGGAACTAAATACGAAAGGCACAATGCTGACTTAAGTACAAGAAGATTGACTCTTCTTACTGTCTATGTATGAACCTTTCCTGTGAGACCAGTTTTAGATTCCGATGCTTCACTTCAGGTTTACTGTATCCCTTGGACCTTCTTATTGACGATGAAAAACAGATATTGCATCGGAAATAAATACAAAAGGCACAATGCCGACTTAAGTACAAGAAGACTGACTCTTCATACTGCCAATGCTTTGAACCTTTCCTCTGAATCCTGTTTTATATTCCGATGCTTCACTTTAGGTTTACTGTATCCCTTGGACCTTCTTATTGACGATGAAACACAGAAATTGCATTGGAATTAAATACAAATGGCAGAATGTTGACTTAGGTACAAGAAGACTGACCCTTCTAACTGTCTGTGTTTGGAACCTTTCCTGTGAGACCAGTTTTAGATTCCAATGCTTCACTTCACTTCACTGCATCCCTTGGACGTTGTTATTGACGATGAAACACAGAAATTGCATCGGATTTAAACAGAAGGGCACAATGCAGACTTGAGGACAAGAAGACTGACTCTTCTTACTGTCTATGTTTTGAACCTTTCCTGTGAGACCGGTTTTAGTGTCCATTGCTTCACTTCAGGTTTACTGTATCCCTTGGACTTTCTTATTGACGATGAAACACAGAAATTGCATCGGATTTGAATAAAAAGGCACAATGCCGACTTAAGTCCAAGAAGACTGACTCTTCTTACTGTCTTTGTCTCGAGCATTTCCTGTGAGACCAGTTATAGATTCCGATGTTTTACTTCAGGTTTACTGCATCCCTTGGACCTTCTTATTGACGATGAAATACAGAAATTGCATCCGAATTAAATACAAAAGACACAATGCCGACTTAAGTACAAGAAGACTGACCCTTCTTACTGTCAATGTTTTGAACCATTCTTGTGAGACCAATTTTAGATTCCGATGCTTCAATTCAGGTTTACCGTATCCCTTGGACCTTCGTATTGACTATGGAACACAGAAATTGCATCGGAATTAAATACAAAAGGCACAATGCCGAATTAAGTACAAGAGGACTGACTCTTCTTACATTTTATGATTTGAGCCCTTCCCGTGAGACCACCTATTGATATCGATGCTTCACTTCAAGTTTACTTTATCCCTCAGACCTTCATATAGACGATGAAACACAATTTGCATCGGAATTAAATACAAAAGGCACAATGCAAACATATGTAATAGAGTACTGACTCTTCTTACATTCTATGATTTGATGCTTTCCTGTGAGTCCAGTTCTAGATATCGATGCATCACTTCAGGTTTACAATATCCCTTGGACCTTCTTATTGACGCAGAAACACAGAAATTGCATCGTAATTAAATACAAAAGGCACAAATCCGACATAAGTACAAGAGGACTGACTCTGCTTACTTTCTATGATTTGCGACTTGCTGTGAGACCAGTTTTAGATATCGATGCTTGACTTCAGGTTTACTGTATCCCTTGGACCCTCTTATTGACGGTGAAACACAGAAATTTCATCGGCATTAAATACAAAAGGCACAATGCCGACTGAAGTACAAGAGGACTGACTCTTCTTACTTTCTATGATTTGAGACTTTCCTTTGAGACCAGTTTTAGATATCGATGCTTCACTTCAGGTTTACTGTATCCCTTGGACCTTCTTATTCACGATGAAGCACAGAAATTATATCGGATTTATATACAAAATGCACAATGCCGACTTAAGTACAAGAGGACTGACTCTTCAGAATGTCTATGTTTTGAACCTTTCCTGTGAGACCAGTCTTAGATTCCAATCCCTCACTTCAGGTTTACTGTATCCCTTTTACTCTCATATTGACGATGAAGCACAGAAATTGCATCGGAATGTAATACAAAATTCACAATGCCGACTTATGTACAAGAAGACTGACATTTCTTAATGTCTATGTGTTGAGCCTTTACTATGAGGCCAATTTTAGATATCGATGCTTCACTCTAGATTTACTGTATGCCTTGGACCTTGTTATTGACGATGAAAACCAGAAATTGCATCGGAATGAAATACAAAACGAACAATGCCGACTTAAGTACAAGAAGACTTACTCTTCTCATTGTCTACGCGTTAAGCCGGTCCAGTGAGACCAGTTCTAGATATCGATGCTTCAGTTCAGGTTCACTGTATCTTTTGGAGCTTCCTATTGACGATTAAACACAGAAATTGCAGCGGGATTAAATACAAAATGCACAATGCCGACTTAAGTACAAGAAGACTGACTCTACTTACTGTCTATTCATTGAACCTTTCCTGTGAGACCAGTTTTAGATTTCGATGCTTCACTTCAGGTTTACCGTATCCCTCAGACCGACATATTGACGATGAAACACAATTTGCATCGGAATTAATTACAAATCTCACAATGCCGACATATGTAATAGAGTACTGATTCTTCTTACATTCTATGATTTGAGGCTTTCCTGTGAGTCCAGTTTTAGATATCGATGCATCACTTCAGGTTCACAGTAACCCTTGGACCATCTTATTGACAATAAAACTCGGAAATTGCATCGTAATTATATACAAATGGCACAATGCCGACTTAAGTACAAGAAGACTGACTCTTCTTACTGGCTATGCTCTGAACCTTTTCTGTGAGATCAGTTTTAGATTCCGATGCATCACTTCATGTTTACTGTATCCCTCGGACATTCCTATTGACGATGAAACACAGAATTTGCATAGGAATTAAATAGAAAAGGAACATTGCCGAATTAAGTACAAGAAGACTGACCCTTCTTATTGTCTATGATTTGAACCTTTCCTGTGAGACCAGTTTTAGATATCGATGCATCACTTCAGGTTTACTGTATCCCTTGGACTGTCTCATTCACGGTGAAACTCAGAAATTTCATCGGCTTTAAATACAAAAGGCACAATGCCGACATAAGTACAAGAGGACTGACTCTTCTTACATTCTATGATTTGAGACTTTCCTGAGAAACCAGTTTTAGATGTCGTTGCTTCACGTCAGGTTTACTGTATCCCTTGGACCTTCGTTTTGACGATGAAACACAGAAATTACGTCGGAGATATATACAGAAGGCATAATGCCGACTTAAGTACAAGAAGACTGACTCTTCATACTGTCTATGCTTTGAACCATTCCTGTGAGACCAGTTGTAGGTTGAGATGCTTCACTTCAGGTTTACTGTATCCCTTGGACCTTCTTATTGACGGTGAAACACAGAAATTGCATCGGAATTAAATACAAAAGGCACAATGCCGACTTAATTACAAGAAGACTCACTCTTCTTACTTTCTATGATTAGAGCCTTTCCGTGAGACCAGTTTTTAATTCTGATGCTTCACTTCATGTTCACTGTGTCCCTTGGACCTTCTTATTGACGATGAAACACAGAAATTGCATCGTAATTAAATACAAAACACACAATCCGGACTTAAGTACAAGAAGACAGAATCTTCTTACTGTCTATGTTTGAATCTTTCCTGTGAGACCAGTGTTAGATTCCGATGCCTCACTTCAGGTCCACTGCATACCTGGGACCTTCTTATTGACGATGAAATACAGAAATTGCATCGGAAATAAATACTAATGGCTCAATGCCGACTGAAGTACAAGAAGACTGATTCTTCTTAGTGTCTATGTTTTTATCCTTCCCTGTGAGACCAGTTTAAGATATCGATGCTTCACTTCAGGTTTACTGTGTCTCTTGGACCTTCTTATTGACGATGAAACACAGAAATTGTATCGGAATTAATACAAAAGGCACAATGTCGACTGATGTACAAGAAAACTGACTCTTCTTAATGTCTATGTTTTGAACCTTTCCTGTGAGTCCAGTTTTATATTCAGATGCCTCTCTTCAGGTTTACTGTATTCCTTGGACCTTCTTATTGACGATGAAACACAGAAATTTCATCGGTATTAAATACAGAAGGCACAATGCCGACTTAAGTACAAGATGATCGACTCTAATTTCTGTCTACGCTATTAAGCCTTTCCTGTAGGACCAGTTTTAGATTCCTATGCTTCACTTCAGGTTTACAGTATTCCTTGGACCATCTTATTGACGATGAAACACAGAAATTACATCGGAATTAAATACAAAAGGCACAATGCCAATTTAAGTACAAGAAGACTGACTCTTCTTACTGTCTATGTATTGAGCCTTTCCTGTGCTACCAGTTATAGATACCGATGCTTCCTTTCGGGTTTACTGTATCCCTTGGACCTTCTTATTGAAGATGAAACACAGAAAATGTATAGGTATTAAATACAAAAGGCACAATGCCGACTTAAGTACAAGAAGACTGACCCTTCTTCCCGTCTATACTTTGAACCTTTCCTGTGGAACCAGTTTTAGAAGCGGATGCTTCACTTCAGATTCACTGTATCCCTTTGACATTCTTATTGATGATGAAACACAGAAATTGCATCGGAACTAAACACGAAAGGCACAATACCGACCTAAGTAAAAGAAGACAGACTCTTCTTACTGTCTATGTATTTAACCTTTCCTGTGAGACCAGTTTTAGATTCCAATCCTTCATTTCAGGTTTACTGTATCCCTTGGACTTTCTTATTGACGATGAAACACAGATATTGCACCGGATTAAACACAAAAGGCACAATGCCGACTTAAGTACAAGAAGACTGACTCTTCTCATTGTCTATGCGTTTAGCAATTCCTGTGAGACCAGTTCTAGATATCGATGCTTCACTTCAGATATACTGTATTCCTTGGACCTTCGTATTGACGAAGAAACATAGAAATTGCATCGGAATTAAATACAGAAGGCCCAATGCCGACTTTAGTACAAGAGTGCTGACTCTTCTTACATTCTCTGATTTAAGCCTTTCCTGTGTGACCACTTTTAGATATCGATGCTTCACTTCAAACTTACTGTATACCTTATACATTCTTATTGACGATGAAACACAGAAACTGCATCGGAATTAAATACAAAAGGTACAATGACGACTTAAAAACAAAAGGACTGACTCTTCTTACATGCTATGATTTGAGGCTTCACTGTGAGACCAGTTTTAGATATCGATGTCTCACTTCAGATTTACTGTCTCCCTTGGACATTCGTATTGACGATGAAACACAGAAATTGCATAGTTATTAAATACAAAAGGCACAGTGCCGACTTAAGTACAAGAAGACTGACTCTTCTTACTGTCTATGCTTTGAGCCTTTCCCGTGAGACCAGTTCTAGATATCGATGCTTCACTTCAGGTTTACAGTATTCCTTTGACATTCTTATTCATAATGAAACACTGAAATTGCATCGGAAATAATTACAAAAGGCAAAATGCCGACTTAAGTACAAGAAGTCTGGCTCTTCTCACTGTCTATGTTTTGAACTGTTCCTGTGAGGCCAGTTTAAGATTCCGATGCTTCTTTTCAGGTTTACTGTATCCCTTGGACCTTCTTATTGTCGATGAAACACAGAAATTGCTTCGGAATTAAATACAAAAGGCACAATGCCGACAAAAGTACAAGAGGGCTGACTCTTCTTACATTCTATGATTTGAGGCTTTCCTGTGAGCCCAGTTTTAGATTCCGATGCTTCACTTCAGGTTTACTGTATCTCTTGGACCTTCATATGGACCATGAAACACAGAAATTGCATCGGAATTAAATACAAAAGGCACAATGCCGACTTAAGTACAAGAGGACTGACTCTTTTGACATTTTATGATCTAAGACTATCCTGTGAGACAAGTTTTGTTAACGCTGCATCACTTCAGGTTTACTGTATCCCTTGGACCTTCTTATTGACGATGAAACACAGAAATTGCATCGGAATTATATACCATTCACAATGCCGACTGAAGTGCATGAAGACTGACTCTTCTTATTGTCTATGCATTGAGACTTTCCTGTGAGACCAGTTTTGGGTATCGATGCATCACTTCAGGTTTACTGTATCCCTTGGACCATCTTATTGACGATAAAACACAGAAATTGCATCGGAATTTAATACAAAATGCACAATGCCGACTTAAGTACAAGAGTACTGACTTTTCTTACTGTCTATGTTTTGAACCTTTCCTATGAGACCAGTCTTTGATTCCGATGCTTCACTTCACGTTTACTGTATCTCTTGGACCATCGTATTGACGATGAAACACAGAAATTGCATCGGATTAAATACAAAAGGCACAGTGCCGACTTAAGTACAAGAAGACTGGCTCTTCTTACATTCTATGATTTGAGCTTTTCCTGTGAGACCAGTTTTAGATATCGAAGCTTCACTTCAGGATTACTGTATCCCTTGGACCTTCTTATTCTCAATGATACACAGAAATTGCATCGGAATTAATTACAAAAGGCAAAATGTCGACTTAACTACCAGAAGACTGACTCTTCTTACTGTCTCTGTTTTGAACCTTTCCTGTGAGACCAGTTTTAGATTCCGCTGCTTCACTTCAGGTTTACTGTATCCCTTGGAACTTCTTAATGACGATGGAACACCGAAATTGCATCGGCATTAAATACAAATCGCACATTGGGGAATTAAGTACAAGAAAACTGATACTTCTTACTGACTATGTTTTGAACCTTCCCTGTGAGACCAGTTTAAGATTCCGATGCTTCACTTCAGGTTCACTGAAACCCTCAGACCTTCATATTGACGATGAAAGACAATTTGCATCGGAATTAAATACAGAAGGCACAATGACGACTTAAGTACAAGAAGACTGACTCTTCTTACTTTTGTTGATTTGAGCTTTTCCTGTGAGACCAGTTACAGATATCGATGTTTCACTTCAGGTTTCCTGTATCCCTTGGACCCTCTTATTAACGATGAAACACAGAAATGGCATCGGAATTAAATACAAAAGGCACAATACCGACTTATGTACAAGAAGACTGACATTCCTTACTGTCTATGATTTGAGCCAATCCTATGAGGCCAATTTTAGATATCGATGCTTCACTTCAGGTTTACTGTATCTCTTGCACCTTATTATTGACGATGAAAAACAGAAATTGCATCGCAATTAAATACAAAAGGCACAATCCCGACTTAAGTACAAGAAGACCGACTCTTCTCATTGTCTATGCATTGAGCCTTTCCTATGAGACCAGTTCTAGATATCGATGCTTCACTTCAGGTTTACTGTATCCCTCGGACTTTCGTATTGACGAAGAAACACAGAAATTGCATCGGAATTAAACAGAAAAGGCAAAATGCCGACTTAAGTACAAGAGGACTGACTCTTCTTACATTCTCTGATTTGAGCCTTTCCTGTGAGACCACTTTTAGATATCGATGCTTCACATCACGTTTACTGTATCCCTTGGACATTCTTATTGACGATGAAACACAGATATTGCATCGGATTAAATACAAAGGCACAATGCCGACTTAAGTAGAAGAAGACTGACTCTTCTCATCGTCTATGCGTTGAGCCTTTCCTGTGAGACCAGTTCTAGATATCGATGCTTCACTTCAGGTTTACTGTATCCCTTGTATCTTCGTATTGACGATGAAACACAGGAATTGCATCGGAATTAATTACAAAAGACCCAATGCCGACATTAGTAGAGGAGGACTGAGTATTCTTACATTCTCTGATTTGAGCCTTTCCTGTTAGACCACTTTTAGATAACGATGCTTCACTTTAAGTTTACTGTATCCCTTGGACATTCTTACTGACGATGAAACTGCATCGGAATTAAATACAAAAGGCACAATGCCGACTTAAGTGCAAGAGGACTGGCTCTTCTTCCATTCTATGGTTTGAGCCTTTCCTGTGAGACCAGTTTTAGATATCGATGCTTCACTTCAGGTTTACTGTATCCCTTGGGCCTTCTTATTCACAATGAAACACAGAAAATGCATGGAATTAATTACAAAAGGCTAAATGTCGACTTAAGTACAAGAAGACTGACTCTTCTTACTGTCTATGTTTTGGACATTTCCTGTGAGACCAGTTTTAGATTCCGATGCTTCAATTAAGTTTTACTGTATCCCTTGGACCTTCTTACTGTCGATGATGCACAGAAATTGCATCGAAATTAAATACAAAAGGCACAATGCCGACATAAGTACAAGAGGACTGAGTCTTCTTACATTCTATGATTTCAGTCTTTCCTGTGAGACCAGTTTTAGATTCCGATGCTTCACTTGAGGTTTACTGTATCCCTTGGACCTTCTTATTGACGATGAAACACAAAAGTTGCATCGGAATTGTATACAAAAAGCAAAATGGCGACTTAAGTACATGAAGACTGACTCCTCTTACTGTCTGTGTTTTGAACCTCTCCTGCGAGACCAGTTTTAGATTCCGATGCTTCACTTCAGGGTTACTGTATCACTTGGAACTTCTTAATGACGATAAAACACCGAAATTGCATCGGCATTAAAGACAAATGGCCCAATGCGGACTTAAGTACAAGAAGACTGACACTTCTTACTGTCTATGTTTTGAACCTTTCCTGTGAGACCAGTTTGAGATTCCGATGCTTCTCTTCAGGTTTACTGAATCCCTTGGACCTTCTTATTGACGACGAAACACAGAAAATGCATCGGCATTATATACAAAAGGCACAATGCGGACTTAAATACAAGGAGACTGACACCTCTGACTGTCTATGTTTTGAACCTTCCCTGTGAGATCAGTTTTAGATTCCGATGCTTCACTTCAGGTTTACTGAATCAATCAGACCTTCATATTGACGATGAAACACATTTTGCATCGGAATTAATTACAAAAGGCATAATGCCGACTTAAGTACAAGAGGAATGACTCTTCTTACTGTTGATGATTTGAGCATTTCCTGTGAGACCAGTTTTAGATATCGATGTTTCACTTCAGGTTTCCTGTATACCTTGGACCTTCATATTAACGATGAAACACAGAAATTGCACCGGAATTAAATACAAAAGGAACAATGCCGACTTAAGTACAATAAGACTGACTGTTCTTACTGTC